>NC_089207.1:18110269-19310269 GCF_963930695.1 Labrus bergylta | reverse complement strand
TTTCACTCAGATGGTTTACAACAGCCTTGAAATGTCTTTTCACTGTATTCGAAGTTGTGCATGAAAGGCTATTAAAAGTGGAACATTGTTCCATAATGTAGGTTTTCCATTTGAGAGCTCTATTTAAACTGGACTGGACATGATGTTCCTTCTAATGCTTCAAAGAAGCACACTGCTCTTGGGATTGCTGTTCTCCTATTGCTATTAGATATCAGTTCTTAGAAGTGCGTGAACATGGATAGAAATAGTATCTACTCACTTAATGGACAACTGTGAAGGAAATATTGCCTTCTTATGGTGATATACATCCATTAGCCCGAGCTTTCCCATGTGCCTTCTTTATTTCTGGAGCTTTCATGGCCTGCTTTAATGCTCAGTGTAAAGTGAAGGCTGGCAGCCATTCATTTAGTTGGTTGACTCCAGTTTGGCCTGCAGGTACTGCAGATCTATTAACCCCATCCTGCACACGCTGTGCATCGAGCACTGAGCACACAATGCTGCTTTGCAATGATGGAACAAAACCTGGAAGTCATTGAAAGGACCTTTTTACACGATGCATGCATGCTCACTCATGCACATCGCCTGCAGCTCTCTGCTTATAGGCATCTGAAGAAAGAAATACTGACGAGTGACAACTCTACATCTCAGCGCTGTAGGTTTAAGTTTCGATACGCTCACAGGAGAGCTTTTCCTCATTTTTAAATGAGCTCAGAGAGTTGTCTGCAAGCACACATGAAACTGCGATATCAAGCTCTAAAATGTTGAAAAGCATGCAACCCTATAGTCTAGAAAATGGCCTGTATCAATGTAGACATTATATCTGTATGTATAGACTGAGAGAGGGACAGACAGTGAGATTGATGTGAAAACATGATCCATCCGTACACTCATCGCCTATTCAAGCATGAAAGATTTAATTGGACCTGAAGCTGGTGAGTCACACCCACTTCTATAAAATCAAACCGCCACAGCTCACGACGCAGCCTATTAATTCATCTGCTGATACACATGAGCACATGTGGAGTAATTACCAGAAAGTTTGAACATGTACTGTTCATGCAGCCACTTACAGTCATTTACACCTGCAGACATGTTAAGCTCTTCAGCTACATGTAACCACTGAGTGAAGCCTCCTCCCAGTGTTAACATCAAACCAATGGTTTATATTACAACTTAAATACTTTAATACACTTTGAAATGACGCTCAGCTGAGGGGTAATTAATTTATTACCAGATAACATGAATGCAAACATTAATGATACAGCTGCCTGTTGCATGTGTTGAACTTGAAAAAAAGGTACAAAAGAAATGGATGGGTCACATGTTAAACATCCCTCCAGTGAAACCCCAGATAACACAAGATTATGGGAAAAACATGCACTGCAATTGTTCAGCTTACCCCGAGTCCTCTGATATGGAGCGTGTCTGCATATCCAACATGCTCAGCCGTTACAATCTACAAAGCAGAACCCCGGGAGACGTGTGGACAACAGCGATGAGACAAAAGACAAAACAAAAAGGGGATGAAAGACGTTTTTTTTTTTCTCCTCTGTTTTCTAAGACAAAGAAGCAACGCTGAAATAGCCCTGACACCAGAGGGCCGTGCGAGTGTAATTTGTCAGCTCCTGAAGGCCACTGCAGACACATTTACTCAGTGTGTCATGAAGAAACATATTTCCCCCCTGCCTGTGGAATCACCTCGTATCAGCACCTCTCCTCTGTAGCTGAGAGTTTCCCTCTGCGCTGTAATAAGATTGTGCCCCTGTATGCCTCACCGTCTCTGATTAAGGTATTTTTCAATGCTAAATTCCATTATGGATGCCCATAGAGTTGAGAACGGAGAATTATGTGAGCAGGGAGATTTCCATCTGACTGTAATGTTCCTTAGGTGTGTCCCTCTGAAGGCTTTTATCAAGAAGATATGAGCTCCATTCACTCCGTTTCTCATTTTCACACATTTAGAGAGGATATTGCTGTGAAGAAAAGCAACATGGTTTGATGGGTTACTGATATCCAACAGCTGGACATCACATTTCTAATCACGGGAACCATTTGGCAATTTTCCATTTTTTGGTCTTTCAGTGGAATGAAAAAAACAGCAGCTGATAACAGAGTCATGCAAAGGCTTCAAGCTAAAAAACTACATATGCAGAAACAAAGAAAAATACCTGTTCAACATGTTTGAACAGCCTGGGTAATTTAGCAATGTGTGATAATAGTGTTACTATAGCTTCATAAACATGCGCTAGCAGATACTTCTGCATTTCCTGCTCCACTCTTTTGAAGCAAGACAGTTTGTTACAATGTTGGCATTTAAATGTCAGTAAACATGTTTGGAAACTGGAGCTTGACTTTGAACAGTGAATTGAAAAACATGGCTTAAAGGGTTTAAAAGAAGATCGCTGTGTTATTTATGAGTCAGATTTGATAGTTATTGCGATCATAAAGCTGTATTTTTCTCCCAAACAAAGCAGAATCAAACTCTAAAACTGGCTCACAACATAAACAGATGATGAAGAAGTTCATTTAGAGTTATAACTCCATTTTGAGGAAAAATGTTGTCACTGCAGTTTGCCTTTGGGCAGCAGTAAAACGTGTCACTTAATGACTAAATGTAAAACTCAAACTGACAAGAAGATGGAAATGAGATGTGCATTATTGGTGTGTGGCTGCAGAGATTTAAATCAGCCGAGTGCATCCACAATGGTACCAAGCATAATCTTTAACCTGACTCTCCATTATGTGCTGCATGATTACTTTAAACTGAGATTTATGGTCAACATCTGTGACAGGGTCCTCTGTCACATCTGCTGCGGGACTAGATTGTAACCATCATGAATTTGAATTGCTGATATTATCAACATAAAATCCATTTTGTCTCCATTATCCGGCAATGCGACATGAAATGTGGGAAGCTAAATTTACAAACAGAGCTAAACGTGCACCTCGGGCTTGTAATTACTGTCCATTCTCCAGCATGTATATAACTGTCAACTCTTCTTAAGTGCCTCATTAGTCATTGTGTGTGCACGCTTGTGGAATCAAACCCTTTTTATAAATGGACAGGGATTTGCGCCGGACCGCTGTGGGAGATGTGTTAGAAACTCAGTCTAGTTAATTATACACCAAAGAATATACTGTAGGTGTACCAGATTTACTCCTGTGAGAAGCACTCAAGATAGATAAGAATAGGCTATAGCCTACAGTAGAATTAAGTCATATCACACGAGACGGAGTGATGTTCTGGATATCAGCTCTGCTGTGATCTGGGTGAAGATCATCACAGCAGTGTTGATATCCAGAACATCATCTCGACCTCGAGTCTGATATTACTTTTATACAACAGTAAAACGAGCAGGAAATAGTAATAAAAAGTATAAAAACAGAGTCAACTCAACTAGTTCCAAAATTTAACTAAAACTAGACTGTTGCCTAGCAACCCAAACATTCTATTCTACCGCACTCTGTTACTCTGTTGGTGTCCATGGTTACCACAGAGCATGTATGTTCAAATAAATACATTTTAACATGAAACCAGTGAAATTAGAGTCTGTCGTGTGGTTCTGAGGTTTGAGATGATGATTGAAGAAAAAAGTCGGTCAGCTGTAAATGTGAAAAGTATATCAGAACTCCTGGATGAGGCGGAGTGACCATAGACTGTAAATATTAATGGAGGAAGCCTGAGTGAGGTCAGCCATCTGTTCCTGTAGGGTGCTCCGGAGGCTCATCGGCAGCCGCCGCCATGCTGGAAATCCCGTCCCGGCCTAACTTTCAGTCAACCTAATGACAGGCTGGAGCTGGAGCTGGAGCTGGAGCCCCCTCCCCCCCACACAGTGTTTGCAGTTTACAGTGTGGTGACGATAATGAATCAGACCTATTTGGTTTTTGGTACCAGCCTGTAAACTTGTTTATGCTATCCATCATGCTTTCATCCTCATGTGTGTGTTGGATGAAGGGCTAAGAAGGGCCTGGGACGTCACATGTGGTGATATCCTTCATTAACTGTGATTTGGGGGAGCTCTTAATGTGTGGATGCAGTCTTCCTTTTGCTTCCTGGAGTGTGTCATTGCTCATTCATTCTCCAGGCATACAGTTTTAAAACTCTATCAGGCTTTCCTATCCTCAGACCTGGCAAACCCTTTCCGAAAAATTCTGCGCGCGCCCCTGGCTACCAATCATCACCTCTCATTTGCGCACATGCCTATCGCGCTGCGCGGCGCGAGGCACACACAGTGGCTGTCAGATGCGTTTGCGCGCTTCACTCGAACAAAGACTGAAAACACTCATCTTCCCATGCTGTAGGGTTGTAGAGGGGAACCGCTTTGCTTCGCTCCTCGGCTGTTTTATCTCACTTGGATAGGAGGACAGTTCATATCGGAGTCCCAAGATGAACCAAACGGCCAGCGTATCGCATCAAGTTAAATGCCAGTCCACGAAGACTATTAAGGTAAGAATTATCATTATCTTTAGAAACCAGTGACGAACTTCTCTGTGTTTTCTGTGACTGTGAGTCATCAGCCGCTGTGTGACAGTTGTAAACTTCAGTGCGGCTTTGGTGAGCATGGATGCGCATTGACGCACAGCGCGTGGTTTGGGGACATGCATGTCAGCATTAGAAAACTCTGATTCTCCTCTGCGAGACTTCTTAATTTGGTCATTAAAGTGAGAATGTAACCTCATCCTCTGCCCTGTGTTTGTGAGTGAATGTGTCGGGTGACGAGCCACAAACTGGCGCAGTGGCGAGATTTTATTCATCTCACGTCGAGCTCTCCTCATTCATACATTATGTGTATGAGCTGGCAGTAAATTGAAAAGTCTCTCTCTAAGAAGAGCGGAGTGCAACAAACATAGCTATACATCTGTAACATTTTTACCTTGAGTTTGTGTTTGATTGCTCATCAGTTGCCTAAGTTTACCATGCATGGTCTCCAGAGATCATCCTGATTACAGACCTGTTGTGCAGAACATATCTGAGGCTGCAAGGAGGCTGCAAGTAGCGCGTTTTGAAAATACGATGTGAAGAAGACAGGCGGCGTTTTTTTCTGTCATAGTCACGACAAAGGATCGAATATGTCTCCGCATTGTCTTCACATTGAGCACCTAAAACCTGCTCTGAGGAAGTGTGACATTTGTGTTGCAGTGTGTGTGTGTGTGTGTGTGTGTGTGTGTGTGTGTGTGATCACTTGCTTCCCATGCAATGTGTGCGCGCGCGAGCTTATGTGTGACTCAACAGCAGAATCGATTCTGCATCACTTTTCAACCTCGAAGTCTCACCAGAGAAATTTAGCTTGGGGCAAAATGTATCGATCCTTTTCCCCACCCCATCCCAAAGGCGAACACATGTGGAATACAAGGCTGAATATCTGGATTTAAATCAGTTTAAGTGTGGATGAAAGATGTGTGAAAATAAATTAAAAAAAGAAAAATAGCCTAGAAGTTGTTCAGTCACAATCAGAAGCACGCACAATACTTTATTGATCCCAGGAGGAAAGTGGGTCACATTACAGTTGCTTACACTCCTGAAAACTAACAGAAGCACAGAGGAAACCTGAGAAAACAAGGAAGACGTCAAACTTAACTGCATTATTTGTATGCTTCAGGAAAACAATGAGTAGAAAATAGAAACACAGAAAACAAGAAATAAATACAAGTAGCTTAGTAATGTATACAAAATGCTTCTACAGTGTAAAACAAAAACTTAAAAAAAAAAATGAAAATAACTTTTAATAAAAATCTCTGCACACCTGAATGATTGAAACCTGCGACAGAGAAGCTCCCGCACACTGTCTCACTTTATGCCACCATATTGATTAAATCACACAACATTTAAATGGTAAATAGACTTGAGCTTATATAGCGCTGTTCTAGTCTTCTAACCGCCACCAAAGCAGCGGGAGCAATTTGAGGTTAAGTGTCTTGCCCAAGGACATATTGGACAAGTTGCCCAGCTGGGGATTGAACCCTCAACTTTCTGGGTGAAAGGTAATAACTCTACCAACTGAGCCACAACCTTCATCAAGTACAATGGTACTTTAAAACATTTTCATATACAGTATATATAACCACAGAGACTGCCTCAATTTCCAATCTCTCAATCAGAGAACCCCTGGGATTTATGATTACCTGAAGCTGCTGAGTGCATCATCATCCTGTACATGGGGCGCGTGCATTAACCACAAGGCTAACAGTGCCCCACGTAATCAGACTTTTAATAGGAAACTTTAAAAAACGAAAATAGAATACAAAAAAGGTAAAGACATATCTTTTTTAATACAATATAAGTAGCAATATGCACAGACATTTTAAAATATTGCATGTGTACAATAATGTTAATTTCTGTGCTTTGCACTTCAATATGTTAAAAGCACTGTAAAGGCTGAGAATGGGATCTATAAAGTAAGTACTGACTAAGAGTAAGAGGTATTCATGCAGCAGTAACCTGTGGCACAGATGAGAAATGACAAAAGTATGCACAATGAAGGCGATATTGCACAATAAAGAATACCACTAATAAATAAATAATGTGTCGAAAAAGTATGAAATATATAAGATATTGAAATAATCATATGCAGGAGGCTTTGTTTCTCCGCATATTCCCCTCTTTTGAACAGTTAGAATTACATTTGAACGACTGAGACAGGTGCATATTGTGCTCTCCCCGTGGTTGTCCGTGTGGTTGCTGAGCTGTGAGACATCATCAACATCATCACTTATTGCTTACGGCCCCTCGGCCGTGTGTGCTCCTGAAGCTGGGACCTCCTCTGTGACCCCCTGAGCTGCAGCCAACTCTTCATCTGTCATCAGTGTTTATGGTGCTCATGTTCACCAGAGCCAATCGGCCTGTAGAGCTGCAGGACGGGACGCTCATTACAGGCACTGGACTGTGCTCAAGAAGGAGGATGGCTCTCTCTAATAGGAGGTCATTGGGTGCAGGGAGTAATGGTATGCATCAAGCTGGGTGCTCTGACTTAATGTTTCACATTTTCTTCATCCTCAGATTGTGGTCATCTCTTTTTAAGATGCGGTTTCATAATTTAATTGTCAAATCTTCTTTATAGATTTATGTTAGCTAATACTGCTTTTATTGAATAACAAAAATTCTCCAGCTTTTTGAGCTCTTTACCTTCTACCCATGTGTGGCTGTGAAAGTTGATGCATTGCTGCTTAGATCAAGAAACAAAACTGATATATAGGCTACATGAGGTTTTTAACAGATGGTCAAGCAGGTTGAGTACAAGTTAATATGTTTTGCCCAATGTCTTCCTTTAGATTTGAAATTATATTGTACACAGTGAAAAGTCAGTTTGGGACATTACTGTTGCTAACGCTCCTGTCTACTCCACATTTGTTCCGGTGTGACTTTATTTTAAGCCTTGTTGCTGCACCTTCTGACTCATCGACTAATTTGACTACAAGAATACATCGATGCACAAACTGTGGGAGTGACAGGGATGGTCATGTGGGAGTTTGTGATTGCTTTAAAGCGATGGGAAGCTCGGAAGCCATCGGCAATCGTCTAACATCGTTTAACAGAAGATATATGCCTCTGAAAACTGACGCAAATTTCTCAGTTATTCCAGTAAAGAGTGACTGAGACAGACTGAAACAACCTCCATGCAAAACTTCCCTTTCCGTGCAGTGTTTGCGCCTGTAACATAAACTCTGAGTAACGCCCGTTCATCTGTTGAGTCTCAATTCAACAGGAGAACAAGTTCCGCAGCAGCTTCACTCTGGCTCACTTCAGCGGTATGAGCCTGAAAAAGACACCAATTTTCTTGTGATCAAGCCGCATTTAACAGATCTTAATTATGCAACTATAACATCATGATGCAGATTTGTGAAAAGTTAAAAGTCAAGCTTTGTTGGTTCTTTTCAAATGTTGGTTGAAAGGAGGTCTGATCGATCACTTCTGATGGCTTTCAGATATTCAAGGGAATCTAAACGCTGGATTACTTTTGTGACACAGTGAAGCAGATCCGTCGCTCAAATTGAGATGTTTGATCTATAATCTAATTGGTCGATATAGTTGGACTACAAATGTTGTACACACAGAGACCAGATCACTGTCCATGTTAATAATCCAACTATAAACTCTACATTTCTATCTAGAATGTCTAAAGAGAAAGCGATGGTGATCAATAAAGAAAAAAACAGCTGATTGGCTTCAAAGCAAAGACAACCAACCAGGAAGAAACACTAGCTCTTCACTGAACTTCACTTGGTTGTCATACCGCCTGAAGGCAGAGAGAAAGGTGCATTTTCATTTGCATTAATCCAGGAAAAAGAAATCTAGCACAGTGCATACCTGCATTGTGAGGGATTTTCTTTACTTATCCAAGACAGCAGCAGCTTCCCCAGCTCACCTACATCTGATATTTCTGGATCTGCAGATATCTTCCAGTGGAACTAATGAATTACCTTGTGTTGAAAAAGTTCACCGATGCCAGTGTCACTTTTTGAAACGACTGTAAAGGAGTACAGTTCTTCTATCGAGGCACAGAGCTGGTGTTTTCTTATCTAAGTCATTGTTCTCCTCACCACAGCCCCATTTACTGACAAATTCAGACACATCAAGTTATTCTGTTCATAACAGTAAACATTCAGAGAAATATATTCTCTCTTTCTGAGCAAATATAAACAAAATTATTCTACTTGAACAGTCAGGGTAGAAATTACTTTTATGATCTGTGCTTTGTCTCACAGTAACAATAAACAGAGATTGAGTTTTATTTCCTTGAGAATATTTGGCCTCAGACTGTGCTGTGCGGTTATGTGCTGCAATGTGCAAAAAGACATTTACTGAATCTGTGTGTGCAGCACTTTTCTCTTTCACACCTTGCCTTTTCACTTTTAGAGAAACTGCACTAAAGCCGCACTGCTCACTGCCTTCAGAAGTCTGTATCGTGTAAAACCATTCCTCAAATTATAACCGTGCAAAGCAAAGTTTCGGAGTGTCTGACACCCCGAGGGTTCGGTCTCCGCATGACGTTTTGCCCTCGGCTCACAGTGAACAGGTGTTGGAAATCAGCCAAACAAGTGGGATCATAGCCAGGATTAAGTACTCTAAAAGTCCTCTGTGTTGCACAAAAAAAACGATAATCTCTCTATGTCTGACCCCCGTCGTCTGGAGCTGAGGTCTTAACGGCTCTCTGTTATCCTCTTAAATGCCCCCACCCCCCTTCCCCCAGTATCATAGCCGTGTCCGTATGCCGCCAGCCCAGATAAGAAATCCAATTAGGACGAGGCTGCAGTTTTTTTTGTGGCCCTTAACTCCTGAGTTTAACAAGGCTCGATGCTGCCCGAGGCTCATGTCATCGGCGGTCCTTGGAAGTGTCAGGTCCACCCACATGCAGATTGCACAACAAACTGGGACTGTCAGAGGACCGGGGAGGAGGAGGGGGGTAGAACACATCAGTGATGGGAACACAAGGTCGTGTAAGAGAAGGTGCTATTCTTCTCAAGCTGTGCTGTTGAGGATTTACACAGAAGGGATCTCTACAGGAGCGACGGGATAAAATGAGAAGAGTCACTGTCAGAGCCTCTCCTTTTATGTAAACTATGTAAAGTATGTAAGTATGTAAATTCCGCCACCAGGGGGCTCTCAATCAAAACGATAGCAAAAGATGTTGTGCGGGGAATCATGGGAGTGATTCTCTCTACAACCTTTCCACCTTACATCAGTAGTTTCAAAGTCCATCTATATAGTACAACAACTTTCAACAGGGAGAATAGCATCTCTCACATGTCCACAAATCGCCCCAGTCGCCTGTTTTTAGCACTGCTTAAATCTTGTAGCAGGCCGCTGTTTCTGCAAGAAGTGCGTACGGCTTTATTCTAGCCATCAAGTCCGGCGGATGCTAAGAGACGGAAGAAGCAAAGAAGAGAAAAGAAAATAGTGGCCGAGTGAGAAGCAAAGAGTACATCCCTGCAGATACTATTCAGAACATATTACCACCTAACGTTAGTCTGTATTGTTATCAGTGTCATCGTTGTCTCATGTTTTGCAGCTTTAGTGGGTGCAGAAAGTCCTTTAACTTAAGTTATGTCTCAGGTTTGCAAATAAATAAATTAATCTTATGCTAAAAGTTGTCTCCACAACGGGCTGTAGACGCTCGCAGAGTCATGTCTGCAAATCCATTACTGTTACTGGACCTTGTCGGTCCACATGGTTCTTTGGCTTCTAACAACACCTCCTCTTTGCTTGTCAACAAATGCACACCATCTGTGAAGGGGAGCCATGAGAAGACTCTGTGATTTACGACAGTGCAGTTGCACTCACAGACCTGTGGTGGGCGCCAAAGGGCACCAGACCAAGTTCCTACATAATGATGCTATAATCAGTGTTTTGTCCATCTCACCTCAACAGTTCTACTTCACAACATGACACACTTAAAAAAAACAGCGTGCAGACAAGTCTGATGCATGTGTGGGTATCAAACTATCAGATCAGTATGTGTTGGTATATACACATCCTTCATACATACAGGCTTAAGGTGATTTAATTAAAGCACACCTTCAGCCAAAGACAAGGCACCTCTCAGTGGTGTCAGTTGAACATCGTGCCTTTAGCTCCATATTTCATCTTGGCTCATCATTCATCTGAAGAGCAAACTGAGTGAGATTACTTTTTGGGAGCTAATTATATTCCTGGCATGCTGATACTGATTGGCTGACAAAAGTTGAGTGTACTCAATGTTGAGTATCTAAAAAATCATTACTTAGAAAGCCTCTTCACTTAACGATGAAATGAAAGTGTAGATAAAATGCAGAGGATTGTCTGTCTCACAGTCCATAAAAAAAATAAATAAAATAAAAAACGCCCTGTTTTTTAAAAATAGAGCGTTTGTCACTTGGGATATATTCAGAGTTTACACACTGACAGGCTTTGATCCAGCTCAAAGAGAGCCTCATTCCAGATAAAACACTCTTGACAACTCCTCCTGTTCCAGTCGACGTGAAAGAGACTCCGATTTTAAAGAGAAGTAATGAGAACGACGTTAGAGAGGCATGAGCTGCATCACACTCTGTCCTGAGTCGGGGAATAAAGCAACTCGTTTTCTACCGTCATGTAAACTTCTGAGGCTTCAGTGATGATGTTAAATGGTTGAATGTGTCAGCCTTCCCAGCAGATGATGTGTACACAGAAGTTCAAGTGGTGCTGGCTGGATCATTGTTGGTTGCTCAGGATTGCGTGATGAGTCTGTGTGATAAAAGGCGGCAGAATATCCAAAGATGAAGAATATTCACATAGAAAAAACAGACAGACAGAATCACTGGACTGAGTAAACACATATTGAATTCCAGAATATTTCACTTTTATTTATATTTCACGTTGTATGTACGCCACACAGATATGTTTCTCATTTTTTTTTTTTCCTATCAGGAAGAGCTGCATGGTTTGCAATCTCCCTGCCAGCACGCCGCCCGATCGCTCTCACCTCCGTAACTCGGCACCCTGAAATGCTCGACAACTCAGCCAGCAGGTTATTGAACCTGCGAGGCGCTCCCCTGTTCCAAAGATCTATCACACAAACAGCCTTTAAAAAGTGCTCGGGACTGGCTCGACGTCTGGTGATAGATTGCAGGAACCAGCCTCATAAGAATGATTGCATTGGCTCTCCACTTGCTGAGTCTATAAATTATAGACCTATGCCAGCTGATCTTAATATATACGCTTCTCCCCGAGTGCGTCTCTTATCTCTGAGCCTCATTCAGGGAATATGTGACAATTGATGTGTTGCTAATTTGTTTTGTGGTTGAGACATATCTGCCACTCATTTGCATAAGAGCGATCCCCCGGGGGGGGCGCTTATTTGTCCCTGTGAGGAAAAAAATGGAACATGATACAACCTGTCATTTGCTCAGCCATGCATAATATACTTTCAATAAAGGGTCCTATAGAGTCCTTGCTACCTGATGAGGGCGTCACAATCCATTTAGACCTAAGGCCGTCTAAAAAAAAAAAAACTTAAAAAACACCCTCTAAAACATGAGTAATGTTTGAAAGCAATCTCCAAAAATCTTCATGAAAAATGCACATATTTTCAACATCTCATCAGGTCTTAAAGGTATATACACGCAAATGTTGCATCCGGTCTCAATGGTACTCCAGCGTTACATTGGGTCTTAAAGATATATACACTCAGTCATGGCATCAGGTCTATATCAAGTATCGTATCATATTTGAATGAATCGTAAGTATGTTCCTGAGAGCAGAACAGATGTAGATTTCACTGAGAAAACATGAGTTGAGCAGCGCTGCAGAAAGCTCCTGTGGAGTTCAAACACTAGATGATTTATGGTTCCAAAAACTGAACGCTCCTCTTTTGTAAAACACAATCAGAAAGATTGATGAGTTTAGTCACAAACCCAGTTTGCCTGGTGTTATTTATTTTGCTTTTGCACCGTCTGCAAATGAGGGAGCCATCCACGAGAAGATGCCATTTAAATGCTATTTAGCAAGTTCATTAAATCATCAAGTTACTGTCTTATTTTAATACTGTGTAGACATGTTCGTCTTTATTCATCACCGTGACAGAGATCTGTGCAGTGGAGTTAAATTTCTGCGTCTGAGTGAAGAAACGAGGTCTGTGAAAGTCATGTCAGTGAGATTATGTCAGGACCAAATGTGCTTGGGAGCCCGCTGTGCTGTGAAATGAATAGGTGTGAGTGTATCACAGAGTGCCGGGAGGAAGCCTTTAATCCTGAGGTGCAGACGTACCAGCTGCAGTTCTGGTAATAAAATAAGTTGTAAAGTTCTCTCTGTGTCACAACTTACACAAATCATTTAATTTAGTGAGGAGTCGGGGCTGTGACGGGGAAAGCTGCGGCTCTGTTGTTGCTACTCTCATTTTTCCTCTTCTCATAGTCCTATTCAAAGTGTTCGTACATCAGAGACCTTAAGCGAAAAAAAAAAAATCACATATTCCAACATGAATTACAAACACTCTCCACAACTCAGGCATGCTGTTTCTAGTTGGCCTCAAGGTGATGTTATAATAATCAAGGTTACAATTCTGACGATCATGAAAACAGCTCGGATGTGAAGATAAATTCTAGCACCATTTCCATCAAGTCCTCTGCCAGTAAAATGTCAAAGTTTCACTCTCTTCCTGTTAATTTCCCCAAAGTCCTGATTTTTTTTAATTCAACAATTTTTATTGATTTTCAAAACAAGGAGTTACAGAAATATATTTTTACCTAACCAGAGCTCCACCATGAATAGATGCAGGTGAAAAAAGGTTGGATAAACAAACGAGACAAAGGGACATAAAAACACACATACACACACTGTTTTTCAGGGATGTGCTAATCGATCTATTCCTCACAAAGAGTTGCAAACAATTTGATCAACTGGTTACAGCCAAGCCCTAAGCTGTTACAATTTTAGTAAAAAAAAATTCAGCCTGCTTCCCTCAAATGATGACCTTTTGCAGGAATTTCTATTTGATGAATTGTTTGATTGAACTTTATAGTTGGACAAAGTCTGAAACTTGTCTTACATCACAGCAGCTCCATTTGCAACATCAAAGATTAAGACAAGATACAAACTATAGGGAAATGTGTGTAGAAATTAATAAAATAACTATCATGAAGCAGGGCTCATTCAGTGCTTTCCAAAAATATCATTTTATTTCCATATCTATATTATCTAAAGAACAACTCTTAAGTGTTTGATTCTTCAGAAAGAAAACCCCCCATGTGGTGTTTATCTCCCAGAGGTGTTGTTTGTTTTTGTTGTGCTTGGTTTTATGTCGATCATGGCGTTTCCATATGGAGCGGCCATATGTCTGCGTCTTATGCTGTCGTCGGGATTCTGAGTTAATGCTAAAGAAACCTCTTTAGGTTCTGTAAACACCTCACTAACATAAACTCTACACATGTAGCGAAGAGGAATCAGGCGAAGAAATGTAAACATTGAGTTATTCAACAGAGATAATCTGAGACTAACTCACGTTTATAGCTCCAACCAGATTGCAGATTCAATCAGAATAGAAAGAACACTATGTTTGGTTCAAACTGAACCACACATACTAAAACAGGAACAACTTTTGTATTTCTGGTGTCTCATTCAAATATGTCACAATCCAAATTTGTTGTAGCGTGTAGGCGGGGTAATAAAAAGCGTTTTGTGCAAAGTGGTGATAATGGCATCAAATCTGTGTAGGTGGAGACGAATGTGGCCTTTAAAGATAGTTACACATGAAATCAGGGATTCAGGGGACAAGAAGATCTTTGTGTATGGCTCACAGCTCAGTGTGGAAAAGTAAAGGTAAGGGACAGAGGTGTGAAACATAGACCAGTGTTACCCCTACCATTATATTAGGGGGGCGGCCCTGCAGTCAGATCAGTCACGGCCCTAATTATTGCATGACTCATATCCTTCATCAAATCAGAGCAGGCGAGTTATAACACTAATTCCCCCCAGAACAGTCTCTGTTGATAGACATGAACTAATGAGACCAAGTCGTGTCTTGTACCAGTCAGGGTGTATATGTGGCTACCAGGCCAACCTCAAATGGACACTTGAAAAGGAAAAGTGCAGAAAGACCAAAGCTAATCCTGGAGCCTTCTTTTTGCCCGTTAAAACTGCATCCACCTGGGATCACGTCCTCTGTTTGTTTGACACCTCCTTCACTCCCACCACAGCACACTTTCTGGTTCTATTCACCATGATCCTTAAAAGCTGCCATGACGCTCGCAAATAAACGGACACACTGAAAGATTTGATTCTTTTTTAAATTATGACTGTTTAAACAGCCACACTGTCACTTATTACTGGGACACTTTGAATGGAAACCTTATTAATATTAGCAGTAACACCTGAACTTTTCCTCGTCTGACATGTCAGCGGATCTGACGTGATCATGGCGGACTTATAACTTTAAGTTAGTGACATAAAGGACTGAAAAAACACACAAACTGTCAGCTGTCATTACCCTACAGCAGCTGATGAAATCCTCTTTTCGTCACATGGTCATTTTTATCCCTAAATTGTTGATGTTAGAGTTTCAGTGTTGCTGTCTTTTTAGAGGGAAACTAACAAAGAACGAGGAACAGCTGGCAGAATTAATCTGAGGTGAACTCTTGGCAGCGAGGTCATGACCCGATCAAACCTCATACAGAGCGGAAGGAAGTAACCTGCAGCTAATCTGCAAACCCTGTGGCAGCAGTGTTGACATTTGGCGTTCGTCTTCACATATCGCCCACTTTTTCAATGAAATAAAGTTGAGTTTTTAACCTACTTTGATTGCAAACTATTCAGTTAAAATTATGTCACGTGGTTAAAAATTGAAGAGCGTTAAGGACACCTACCCAGTGTTTTGTATCTCATGGAGTTTATCTGGCAAAAGGCCTGAAAACATGCAAATGTGACCCTTTAAGCCAAGCCCACAGGAAGTGGAAGAGACCAACAGGGAGATTAGAGGAGGTGGGGGAGTGGCTGCATTAAGAGTTCATAACTTTATTGTTTGCTTTGTTTTCATTTTGTGGGTCTGGTTCATTTTTTATAGACGCTTTCTTTTAAAAGATTAATCATGTTCTTGCATCTTGAAGTTTTATGCTTCATAACTATAGTTTTTTTTTTGCCTCTTTGTGTCAGTTAAAGGTTTTTCTACTGCAAAGTGTGCGATTCAAAAGAGTTTGTTTTTCCCTATCATGTAGTGGGAGGTTGAAGATAATTGAATTGAACTCGAGCACAAGGTTGACCTCCATGCGTTGTGTCAGCGTCAATTTTTTCTCATTTCCAGTACCAGTTTGGTTTTAATTACTTGTTTTATTTGGCAAGTTTGTGAACTTGTCTAATTCACCCTTTTGTTCATGCTTTTCCTTTGTGCTCTATGACCTCGGCACAATAAGACCTGATGTTTCACAGAGGGATGTGCTGCTTGCACTGTAACAGTGGCACCAAAATACTGGTAATTATTGGCCTCCGTCTCTATAAAGACTAAGTTGTGTCTTTTTTATTGTATGCAACTTCATTTTGTATTCCATCATTTGAAAACATAACATTTTTTTTTTCCCATCTGTCTTGACCTGGGGTTTCTTAAAGGAGCAACCTGTAAGATATCTACTGAATGAAATGATAAAGTGACCTTACTATATGATCAGACATTAAGGAAACATGCTATGTTGAAGTGCTGGCTTCTCTGACAACAATGCAGCAGCCAGTATGTCCTCCTTCTAACTTTAGATTCTGGTCCTTAATGCTCTGGATTTGTTTGGACCAGTGCCGTTTTAAGGCCTCTGCATGTTTCTAATAAGCTCCACGAGCAGAAACGTGCTCAAACTAGGATCAGTATTGGAGATGCTTTTGAAAAATGGGGAGAGGTTAGAACGCAGAAAGGTTTACAGACCGATGCAGAGCTGGCTAAACACTGAAGCTTCAGTGTTCACCTCGTGGCAACCTGCGTGAGCATCGACTCTAGAGAGGAGGTGGCGAGGGATGACAGCTCTCTACAAAGTTTTGAATTTGGACTGCAGTACCCATTTTAAACACTAGGTGACAGAGTTACATATTGCTGTTTTAAACTTGTAGAAAGACTCAAAAAGAACAGTTACACACCTTTCATTTAAGCTTAAAACTTTCCCAGAGAGACAAAATCATAAAGCTGTACTTTGTTCTGAAGGTTATTCAAGGTGTAAACAATAAGAGAACCGCTCTTACTAGTCCTACATCACATTTTTTTGTTGTTATACCGTTTTGACCAAATCATATTCGAGGAAGAGCATGGAAATAACCAGCATTAGCATACCAAGCATGTCTCTGTCTCTGCAACAAAATCAGCGAGCCCCCCCCCTGATGAGTGAGAACAACATTTACATGTTTTTTATTCTAATCAACATCTGCAGCTGAACAAACCAGTGGTACACCTAGTGTGACCTCTTCCTGCATGATGGTGGATGTGAAAAGTATCAAACACATCAGCACAGCAGTGAGTACAAGTTAATGAAAACAGGTGTGGACTGTTTTCCAGATTCAGACAGAGGTGGAGCAGGAAATTGTTGTTCTGATGCTGGAAATAATAACTTAAAACAAAACCTGTTATTGGCAGTGCTGCTCGTCTTGAGGAGGGTATTAGAGGACAATCCGGCAATGAGTGAGTGAGCAGGTGAGGTTTAAATACTGGCTTGATTGCAAAAGATTTGCAGCTCTGTGCACAGGTGAGCTGAGTGATGAGGTGGGCGTGGCCTGCAGGCAAAGCAAAAACCGAGGCAGGATTAGTAGGAACATACTTAGAAGAGGAAGGTGAGCAGAGGTTATTATTCATTGTTAACAAGTAGAATGGAAGTATATGAAGCCTTAAAGTTACACACTCCAGTAGGTGATGGTATGTCACTTTTACACGTTGGTTTTTCGATCCGCCATTAAACTCGAGAAAAAGAAGAAGAAGGTCATGAATATGGTCAGGTCGCTGCTGTTTGCAGAGCAGTCAGGAGGTGTTGGAGGCAACGACTATTATGATGATTTTAACATACAGCAAGATCAGGCTGCATGTTTATACCTGCAAGGGGAACCACTTCACTGGGGCTGCACAACGTCCAAAACCAATGAAGGAAGGAAATGTGAACAGGATAAGAACTGAAAGAGGAGTATCATATGCTGAGGTCGTCCAAAAAATGTAAGAACTGTGGAAGCTGTCACTGTCCATCCAAAGGAAGGGGAATGGTTCCAGAAAAGTCTGGTTTCCTAGCATTCATTGCGATGGTCATAAAAGATTTTTGGACTTTTTGCTGATATAATAGGGGAGGAATTGAACGTCACTTTGAGGGAAGGAACTGTACAAACCCAGGCAAATGTGTCTGGATCACTGGGTGTACACTGTACATACATTTCACTACATAGTTCTTGTTATCCAGCAGGCCTAGTTGGCGGTAATGCGACTTCTTTGATGCCAAGCGCCATAAAACCAAACAGAAGCAGAAAGTGAGCAAAACTGTGACTATTTTGGCTGCATTGATTTTAGAGTAGCTCGAGTAGTAGAACAGACGTATTACTAGGTTAAGTTTTAGTTACTGAAACAGGGAGCCTTTTGTTTCAGTTTGCCAGCAGTGAGTCCTGTGTTTTCTTGCTTCAACAGCCTTGCCAATATTTCACATTTAAAGCCAAGGGGCGTGTTTGCACTGTGAATACATAAACCAGAAAGGCAGTGTTCTCTTCAGCCAAGCTTCGGTGTGCTAAGGAGTTTATCTGTCACCTTCTGAAGGGCAGGACTTCCTATTTGCTTGTTCTAAAAAGATTAGGTTCACAGGCCACATCGGGAAGTGAATGCCAAGAATCTTAAGAAGGCTCAACTTGCTGCTTTTTTTTTGTTTTTGTTTTAAATTGATATCTTTTTTCACTTTTGCCAAACTCAGATTCTTTTATTCGTCAAAACCATTGGTCCTTTGAAAAACTCCTAAAAAGTCTTGCAGCCTCTGAGGACATATTTTAAAATTCTGACTTTGAGAGAAAGAGGTTGAGGATGACGGACCCTTGTTACTCGGTTTCTCCATCGTGTATTGGCTCTGGAAATCTATGACCATGTTGTTTCATCTACTCTAGTGTAGTACAGAGTGTTCCACAGCCATTTATCATTTTGTATGTACGCTGCAGGTTTGTGTTACATGCATTCATGATCAGAGTTAAGTGTGTAGAGAAAACATGTTCAGTTTAAGTGCTGTTTTGTAGACGTCTCATCCCATTCAACATATCTGTGTAAGCTCGGCCTTGAAACAGAGATAATAAAGCTTTCTACACCAAACCTTGTACTGCTTTCTGTTGTAATTATTTACAGTACTGTACATTTGCAACATACATGTTCATGAAAATATAACAAATATGATTTTCATATTTAGGCAGAAACATTTATGGTCCATAAACACAACACATAGAGCATAAATAAGACTCTTCTCACAACCAGCTACTCCATACTGTCAGCCTGAAAATGACTTTCTAAGAGGATGCATCGTTGAATATTTGGACCCAGAGGAGAGGAACAGGCATTTGCATTCTGTCATCCACTGTATCTGCAGGTATCATGACCAGTGAGGGGGCCAGCAGTCCACCATGGCTTTTAACTGAGTGTCTCCTGGCTGTATAAGACATTTAAAGGTTTCAGTCTAAATGTTAGAGCGGGCCTAAAAGGCATGCTTTGGCATTTTTAGTTGCAAATGCAATATAACCCTGAATGACATCCTGCACACAGAGAGAGAAAGAGAGGCTTTCTATTGATATGTAGTATATCTGTACAGTAGAAAGATCAGAGTGTGTCCTTCCACCACAGTCCGTGCAGCACGACCTGCTGTTTGCTCTCACACTTAGAAGACACTCAGTATACTCCATCCATCCCTCCACTCAGCTCGTTCACTTCTCTTGTTGTTGCAGACACACTTAAGGATTCACAATGCTGACGTTGATTCTAACAAGCTGATTATTTTCACACCTACCTCTAACACGCTCCACATTACCTGTAGTCTTTGTTTCATCACCGTACCAGCATGGATGTGTTATCCACTGTTTTTAACCCATCATGCTCTAACTTTAATGCCTGGTGCAGATTGATATGATCGCTGTGATTGTCATTCGGTGATTGTCGGTCATTGATTTCATTGATTTCTTAGACGAGTCCGACTGGAATTCCTTATATTGAAAATTACTTCATTGTATGATTTTCAATAGTGTGAAAGGCAACCATCTCAATATTGACCCCGAGTGAAAAAAGCTAGTAACAGTGAAATATTGACTGATTGATTATGTTTTATGTACGTGTCTTGCACACTTAGTAGTCAACCCTCATGGATTTGCGAGAACATCTGCAGTAGTCCAACAAGTCCTTAAAAGTCATTTTAAGTTCCTTTAACAGCTTGGTGTTTAACATTTTAAAGTTTGCCTTTTCTCCCGGGCTTTGTAGGAAAAATTTGCTACAAAATAGGTTTGCATGCTAAAGCATGAGTTCCGAGACAAAAGCTTGTGACATCAAACATAAAGGTGCCAGAGACTGTGGACCCCCCACTGTGAATGGAGATGGTTAAAGCATATAACGTAGCACACAGGCACACTCACTAACAGGCCTATCCAAACACTGGGGACACAAAAGATTACAGCATTCTAAATACCATAGATTAGTAATTGTACTATTTTAAAAACTAAAAGAAATGTAAATGTTATTTTTTTGTTATACCTGGCTTCAATACTTTTCTGTGCAGAAAATATTTTACAGTTGGACAAGGATATAAAATATATAAAAAGTTTTATTTTTCATTGCATTGTCACATTGAACAGCTTTAGATATTCTAGCATCCTGGTCATTATGCTCCTCGCTCCGGTCTTAAATCTACGTCGTCTTATCTGTGTGTCTGGATTTGATTTAAACATGTATAATAAACGGAATCTGCGACATAAACATCATGAAATATTCATCATTTGTTTACTTCAGTGATGATAAGTGCTGTGAGCGCCTCGTGCAGGCTGCTGGTCAAACAGAGCAGATCACCTGCAGCTGAATGTGACAGGATCTCTCCTTTCTTTCTCTCTGAGTGGGGGGGGGGTGAGTGGGCTGTGTGGGAGACTTCTTCTTCTTCTCTTGCCTCTTCTCTGCTCTCATCTTGACAACAAGCGATTTCAACTGTCGTTGGCTGTGCTCACCGTCTACTGAAGGCTGCTCTCTCAGCAGAATAGAGAATGAACGGCGGAGGTGAAGGTGGTCTTGTTTTAGCCTCAGCAATCGTTCAAAGTGCACCTGCATAAGAAACTCTCAGACAACGATCTCTTTCAACACCAAGGACTGCTTCTCCTGCAGAGGACATCGGTGTTGTGCTGGTTTATTCTCTTGTTGTTCATCTGGCAGAGAAGCAGGGTGTTGATTGGTGTACCACCTTGAGATGAATGTGTGAAAATCTGGCTAATAAGAAGTGCTTTTGAAATCTGCTGCATTGTCTTCAAGTGCTAAGGGAATTATTTTTTTTCCTTTAAGAACATACGGCCTCCTTGCTGGTGTATTCACAAGTTTTAAGTGTGTTTCTAATGTGAAAGTTATGCATGAGAATGATAATTTGTTCGGCGCTTTGCAAAAACAAGGGTATTTTATTTCACCAGTCCTCTGGCCCTCAAGCATTACCGCCTTAAACCTCAGTGTCTTTTACCCAACAGACTTCTTCTAATGTCCCATATTAAACCAGAAAACAAAGTTGATGTGTTGCTGTAGCCAACGCTATGATCTTCTCTTAAACTTAAAAGTAATGTTATCACAAAAATGCAAACATTAGTTGCTGGCCCACACTAAGAGATTGTTTAAATCTTAAATTTAAAAAATGTAGGTCTGCCCACACATGACGACAGATAATGAAAGATCTAACAGTTTTGTTTCTATAGTGTTCTTTAAAGAGACTACAATAAATCCAGAACTCCTCTGCTCGTCTTCTCACACACTCCCACACACGCTCAGGTCTGCTGACACAAACCTCCTGCCCCCCTGCAGGACAAACCATCGGTCCTGGGGGGACAGGACCTTCTCCATTGCTGCTCCCACCCTCTGGAACTCACTCCCAAAAAGCATCAGGGACCCCCCCTCACACTCACTACCTTCAAGAAATCCTTAAAAACTCATCTCTTCAACATCACCTACAACCCCTAACAGACTCTGTTCCCATCCTCCTTCGTTTTTTGGACAACTTTTTGCTAAAAATAAGAACAACTACAGATGAAGTCGTAGAGGTGGCAATGGTTTTGTTCACATGACGATGCACGGTGTGCGTGCTCTGCTGTCCTCAGGTTCCACACACACATCAGTATATCAACTCATAGATTAAGTCAAAGCCCAACTGTGTGAATATGGTGGATTTGTCCTAAATGCAAACTCAGCTGACTTTCTGGCTCTGTACTATCTCGGGGGTCTGCGTAAAGTCTTTTGTGTTGATGGCACTAAATACATTTCCAACTTAAAAACTTAAACCTCAGATTCTTGCTGACTGATGCAGAAAATGTCCATGATTCCAAATGTGATATTTTTGTGCCATGGGACGTAGTTGGGTCCTGTGCCATCATTTGGAAACTTGTAGAGTATAATTGAACCTTTTTCCCACTATTTTACCTTTACCTGACTTTTCTAACCTGATAAGAGAACTGGACAGTCAGCCCCCGGAGGCAGCTGGATGTAGAATACATTTACAGCATCCTGCAGTCCCCCACTGGATATTCAGTGAACAAAACAGGCTGGACTGTGAAATGAATGTATTCCTCATTGCTGCTGCTGCTGTGGCCCGAGGCTGCCTCAGAACTCTGGGGAGAGAGACGAGTTATTGCTTAAGTGTGTTATGTGCACGCTCCGTGCATCTGTATGTATAAAGTGTTGTACTGATGTGCCTGAGGAGGAGGAGGGAGCTCATCCCAGAAACACAGCGGAGGGGAGGGGAAGAGGTGTCAAAACATTAATGAACGGTTGTGTGTTCTCCTCCATTCACTGCTGCACTGTGTTGACAGAGCTGCAATAATGGGAGCTGCACCATAATGAGAAGAACGCACGGGAACAGGCTCATGCGCACGCACACACACACACACACGCATGCACACACACGCACACACACACACACACACACACACACACACACACACACACACACACACACACACACACACACACACACACACACACACACACACACTACAGATGTGAAAGAGAGCCACTGGCCTCTGTTGGTTAAGAAAGGAAGTGACCAACAGTTCATTACTCTGCACGTTCTAATAATAATTAATGGAAGTATAATATTGTCACATTTCTTAAATAATGTATTACTCTGCATGCTGGTTGAGCTTTAAATCGTCTTCTACTCTTTGATGCAATTAGAAACAGATAAATGAAATATCTCTGGATAATTAGTCAGTCATTCATCTGATTTTGGTGATATTTGGCGTTGGTTGCTTGTTTTGCTCCTTTCTCTATTGTATGTATCTAAATAAACAAGCAGTGCAAAGCTTTTTATTTTATTTTTATTTTTATGCAGATATCGCCTAAGGCCATTCAGGGTAATTCTTAAGTGTCATAAACATGTGTAAAAAATCCATTTAAAAAATAATAAACAACCATTGACGTGTTTTAAGATCTGTTTCTGCACGTCAAAAAACAGAGATGATAAACAAGTTATGACCAGAATGCTGCAGTAGTAGAACTCAGGT
The DNA here is from genome assembly GCF_963930695.1 of Labrus bergylta. NCBI lineage: Eukaryota > Metazoa > Chordata > Actinopteri > Labriformes > Labridae > Labrus > Labrus bergylta. Next base: position 19,287,117 of record NC_089207.1, on the reverse strand, counting down.
ATTCAGGAAGCGTCTTCAACAGGTGGGGGCAGAGAAATTAAAAGCTGCTTCACCTTCCCTGGTTTAAATTCTGTGAACTTGCAGTACGTTTACATGCGCTGTTAAGTCGAGCTTTAGGGTTAGAGCTTGATTAAACCTTTTACTGTTCTTGTCCCAAGCTCCAGAGGAGACTCCATGTATAGATGGGACTATGTCCAAGTCTGCAACGCTCGGTGGCGGTTCAGTTGCTCTTTTTGTCCACCATCAAGCACGGCGCTACACCGGGACCAGGGGGGCGCTATAGCCCCATCACAAAGATTTTTTGGGGGGGGCATTTTGTGCCTTTAATGGATAGATAGGAGAGTGGATATAATTGGAAATCAGGGAGACAGAGAGTGGGAAATGACATGCGGGAAAGAAGCCTCAGGTTGGATTTGAACCTGGGCCGTCCGCTTGGAGGACCATAGCCTCCGCACATGGGGCGCACACACTAACCACTGCGCCACCAGCGCCCCACGTCTGCTTCTAACATATTAGTCAAGCTCCCCCTCAGTACAGCGCTGTCCCTGTCCACCATAGCAGCATAGAGTTAATGTTAGCTGTCAGAGCCTCAGTGTATGCACAGTTTGAGCTGTATGTGTGCAAAAAATAAACTCTCATTTCTCAAGAGTCTCTGACCACGGTCTGAACGCTGAGGCCAGAAAGGTTTACAGCACTGACTGAGTTAACCTCTCTGATGACCCGAGGACTCTTAGCACATAAGTAAAACCAGAGATGCATTTAGACCCTGATATCATTTATAATTTACAGAACTGTAGCAGCATCCTTGACGAGCTGCTGCTGTCTGATTGTTTTTTCACTAATGCAGTAAAGCTCATTGTCTCAGGATTATTGGGCTTATGTTCACAGAAATAACTTAACCTTAGTGATGTAAAACAAATATATAAAGATAAAGGTTTTATGTGCTGCAGTGGTATGTGTGTTTGTTGTGTTGCTGTCGCTCTGCTCTCCACACTGGTTCAGCTGGTGACTGAGCACATCTGTTGGTCATCAAGCGGCCCACAGTACAAAGAGCAGAGGAGAGGAGACACCTTGTTGCCTGTGGGTCATTCAGTGACTGTTGGTGTCAGATCAAGATTGACAGCTGATCTTTTTTTCCTTCGGTGCCTCAGTGTTTCTTTTGTTTGCCACATGCTCAATGAGTTGTAAGCCCTTGTTGTTTAATGGCTTTTCTTTAACATTTTATGAAATCTGAATTATAAAAATTCCCGCCAAGTCACCAGTAACTGCTCTGAAAGCACGGATTAACAGACAACAATCAATCAACTTGATTACCTTATATGGTGAACATGTTCAAATCTTGAAGATGATGGGGCTAGATAAGAATTTCCAAGGAGTAGCTCTGATTTTAGGACACTTGTCGGCGATGGAAATTGATAAAAGTAAGTCACTCTTAAAAACTGTTTGAATGATGTCTGCACGTTCAAACTTGAATTGGCTTCTGATTGAAGGCATTAGAGGTATGGGCAGAAACTGCATGGACTGCATGGGTCGAGTCTTTTTGTGACTTGAAACTAATTCAATCGGATCTCTTTGAGCCTGTTCGCTGTTAAATGATGTGTCCATGCTTTATTCTGTCTTGATTCAAGATTAAAAAACAAACAACATCCGGGTGAGCCAAACTCTGTGTTGTGTTTAAGGGCAATTTAGGGAAGAAGACTTTTTGCTTGAGTTGTTTTTCATTCATTGGTTGGTTGCTTGGTGATTTGAAGAAACAGCTTCATTTATGGGATCTGAACTGAGCTTCTGTGTTTACCTGTGAACTTCTGTATTGGTTTGTTTGTCTTTAAATGTGCGACTACAAAAGTGTTGTGTAGAATCATCCCTTTAGACCGAAGACGCTGCACATTAAGAGCTGACAAAACAGAGAAACTCCCTCGTGTGTTTACCATACAAGATAATCGCTCCTCTTCCACATGCTTAAACAGGAAAATGTCTCAGAAAGGAGCTAGTTCACGCTGCAATGGGATTTAATGGTGGTAATAATCCGTCGCCCAAACCTGACAGGTGATGCAATTTCCCGGGCCTTCGCTTTTCCCCCCCTTCCTAATCTGGTTTAATAGGATGTGAAGCTTCAGTTGTGCTTTAATCTCAGTGAACAGACCACCGTCCTTTAGCATGCCCGTAGTCCAACTTGATATGACAGCGTACTCAGCAAATTATTTACTTGGAAAGAGATTATTCTGTGTGCTGAGAGCCAAAGGTGATGTAAACTAAGCTGAGAATTGTTTTTTGCTGGTGTACCGCTCCAGGATGTTTTGGGGGGCTGACAGGGACACAACAGCTGCGGTTCATTGGTATTCTGGCGCCACTCTGCCTGCCTCGCTGTACTAGCTATAGAATGCATAGACTTTGTGACAAAGTTGATGAAGCATGCATTTTCATCACGGTGCCGCAGCCGAGCGCCGACAGCAGCGATGGAAGCATTAAGCAGCAGCGAGGAAGAAAAGGAGCTGGGCGATGACACAAGTAGTGCAAACACACACACACACACACACACACACACACACACACACACACACACAATTGACAATGTGTGTACAGATAGTAGTAATGTGTGTGTGTGTGTGTGTGTATGTCTGTGCTGTATCATTATGCATGACAGCTTGCATGTACTGTCAGCTGTTGAAATAAGTTCAAATCACCAGCCGCATGTTTCTTTGCATACATCTTGTGTTTGTAGACACAGCATGGATGAAAACTGAAGGCGAGGGATGCACACTGTCATAACAGAATAGTCAGTATGAACTTTTTTTTTTATAAAGTGATGTAGGTAAACGTAAATCTTCAGTTTTGTGCCTGCAGGAGTCGGCTCTCAGGCTGTGAGAATAAATAATAAAGTTTGCTGAGACATATTTCACATTTTGGAGTGTTGGACTTTCAACAATTTAAAAAATGTGGTTGCGGATCGCAACTACAAATAACTAATCAACGTTGGCTAAAAACCAAGCTTATTGATGGCACACTTGGCAGCCACCCTCCCTCTGTACTTTTTTTATTGGTTTGTTGATTGAGAGAGGCCTACACTGTCAGACTTTGAAATCCCTCTGCTCCTAATTTAAAGGTTAATACTCTGAAGTGTCTGATTATGTCTGTAATTTAATCTCTGAGAGTAATTGTAACCGCCTGGGGCTTGTGCAGATTTGCCACTCCACCTTTGAAGATATTCATTTTTAAAAATGGTAAACTTCATGGTGTGGATTGTTGACATGCTTTCTCTTCGTTGTCATGGTTTCTCTTTGTGGTCATGGTGGTTTAATGACTCAGCTCTTTGTGTAACATTTCCTTGCATATTTATCTCCGGCACAGTGGGACTGTTTTGGTGCAGAAATTATACAATAACGATTAAATAGCTAACAGCTGATCCGAACCCTGTCTCCCAAAACCCCGTAATTAAACCATCCGAAGGAGGGCAAAGAACAGTGATTATTCATGGTTAGTTTATGGTGCTTCAGAGAGATGCTGCAACACTGTCTTCGTCTTGTCATTTTGGCGAGTATATTTGACACGTGTGTACAAGCCCTGAGAGGAAGCGTGTTGAATTATCCCTTTTTTTTCTGGAAGAATTGGGTGGTGATCAGGGCCCCAGTGTTGACTGCTCTGACATAAGAGCCCATTTTAACTCCTAAATTGTCAAAAAACAGCAGCTTGGTCGATGGCCAACACCTCCAGTAGCTCCTGCAGAGCAAAGACGAATGAGTCACACTATTTAGGCCAGGAAATAAAGTGTGCAACATTAAGATGTCAATGGAAGGAAGAATATATATCTCCTTACACTTTTAGTACAATTAAAGTCAAATTTAGAGTTTCTGTGGTTCAGTCTCATCAAATAAAATCCCTAATTAAATTTCTCCTCCACCTCACCTTCGCTCCAAACACAATGACTAAACTTCACACTTTGTAACTTGAACTAATTCTCAAAGCGAAGCCTTCTGTCAGCACCCCGTCCACCTGCAACTTTGTGATTTATTGTTGCCAAGGCTTTTGCTTATTTATTTATATTCTCTCAACAAAGCTGATCGTAAACCAAAAAAACCCCAGCTTGAACGGGAGGGAGGCGTAAGAAAGCTGCTTGATAAATGGTCCGTGGAAAAAAACGGACACCTGATTCCGACGGGCAAAAGACGGATATTGGCTGGGAAAAAAAAAAAAAAAAAAAAACGCCTCCCTCAGCTCAGATAACACCTCAATCTGTCTCCTGAAGCAGTGAGACGAATGGAGCAATCGTTCCATTAAGGGGCGCAAACGATTCTTTTCAACGTCTCTCAACAATAAATGTGACTTTTGTCGACTTTTCTGAATGTCACTTGTATCTGCTGTCGCTGCTGCTTGGGCCGACCTTCAATATGGAAACCTGGCAGATCTGCATTGGTCCCCAATAATCAGATTCCTTCTGGATTTGCTGATTTCCATGCTCAGATAATTGAACATAGAGAGCAGCAGAAGATGCTAACATGTTGCTTCAATTGCTGACAGAAAGCAGATACATTGATGAGACTGGAATAATTGCTGTTTTTGTTTCCTCCTTCAGTGACAGAAATGGGCTTCCCATTCGTCCTGTTGAAGATGACCTTGCTCTGTCTGAAAAACTGTTTAGTTGTCTTTAATTCTGGGCATATAAACAGAACCACAGGAGACAACAAATGTATTCAATATAAACCTCCTCATGAATTCTGTGCATTGAATACCAATTCTTTTTCGCATTCAAGGGTGCTTGTTGTATTTTGGCCTTGTTTAGAATTATTTATGAGTGCTGCACAGTAAGCCATTGCTGTCCTTTTACACAGTGTGAATACAGTATGCAGCAGTACATTACTTTATAGTGTGAATACAGTATGCAGCAGTACATTACTTTACAGTGTATATACAGTATGCATAGGGGAGAGTGCTCTGCTGCACATGTGCACAGAGGGAAGTCTCAGGAGAGCAGCAGAGTGACAGGTCTCCAGGCTTCGCTTGTCACTGGAGGATCTTTGTTGCTGATTTCTTTGAGAGGAAGTTGTGCACCGAAGAGTTTGCAGACTCTTCAGGAGACGCTGAGGTGTGGTGACATGAACCCTCGCTCATGCATTTCCTCCTGGTGGCCAGCAGAAGTCAGCATTGTTCTACAGAAAAGAGAAGAACAACACACATGGCTGCCCTAAAGAGGCATGCAGTGAACTAAAACAACAGAAAGAGCTTTAAATCACAGCCATGACAATCATCATTATAGACAGAATCCCTGCAGTGATGGACTGGAGAAGAAAAACAAAAAACAGAAGCAGACTTTACTTCAGAGATCACTGATGTTGGTAACTCTTTCTGTTTTGTCTTTGTATTATTTAGCTACTTTTTTCTAATTCTTTATCAAGACGCAGCACAATATTTCTGTAACAGAGGAGTTTTTACATCTCAATCATTTACCCAGAATTGTAAAATGATTAAAATGATTAAGATAATGAGCCTGTCAGTGATCACCACATACAAAGTGAAATGTCTCTCTTTTCTTAGCAGACTCCTTCTCAGGAACTCTCTCTCACTATAGTTGATGTCTGCATGTGAGGTGATGTCACAGTTTTCTGAGGTGTAGAGGAGGAAGGTGGAGGACGATGAGGTGTGATAGCACAGTCAAAGTTATGGTAGCTGGCAGGGTTCACCTCTATAGACAGCAGGAGGAGAACGCAGAGAGAGACGATGCCACCGTGAACAAAGAAAAATAACAGGAAATCATAGATTCACCCTTCGGGGTCCCACTTGAGTTTGGTTTTGCCTCTAGATCAGACCTACCCGGGGTCCTACACACACACACACACACTCACAGAGACACACACAGGGATTTCTGCGGGTGGAAGCTCACACTGTCAGCATGGAGGATGAACCATCAGCAGGGCGGAGTAACCAGAGGTCACGCACAGTCCCCTCCTCCTGGGTTCATCATCACTCCCACCAGTCTTCAGATCCCTGATGCTGTGACACACTGAGATCTTATTCTCTCTGTTCTTAAGCATTAAAGCACACAGTGTGCGATTTCCAGCAGCTCAGTAGGACAGAAGATTTGTTGAATTGTGTGATGAATTAAAATGGTCAAACTTTCCTAGCCTGCCTGACGTAACAGCACAAACTCGCTTCAGTATATCATCATTACCTTCTGGTTGTAATGAACAAAACCAGGGACCTGTTGCAGAGACGAGCTTAAACAAACTCAGAGTCTGACCCTGAACTCTGAGTTGATTTACCCCCAGGTGCAACTCAGACTTTCCAGTAGAAACAGCTGATTTAAGTTCCTTCAGTCAACTCTCGGTAGGTTCACTCGGAGTTCAGAGCGTGCACCATGACTTTAAAAAAGCCAATATTGATGGAGCAATAATACCATGATTGACCATGGCAACAGGTGACAAAAAAGAGGTCCTCCTACTTTAACCTCCTACTTCTAATATATATATAAAGATATACATCTTTATATATATATAAAAATAAGATATACATATTCTCTTTCACCAGCAGAGGGCGCTATAGGGATTACAACAAGGAGCTGACTCATGTAGCTAAAGTTACCACTTTTTCTGGAACAGGCTTCAGTTACCCCTCTTTCTCTGGTGTGAGTGAAACGACGATTTAAGGGTTAAAAGACTTGGTGTTTGCACTGTACCTGAGTTCTGAAATGGGCCTCGGATGTGACGTCATGATTGACACTCTGTTGACTAATGTGGCTCCTTGCAAAGTTCTCAACCAGATTATCAGACCTGAGGGTAGCTAGCTTATGCTGGTGCTCCTCGTGGGGCTGTTTGGCTTCACTTACTACTAGTGCTACATAAGGAGACAGAAGCGTGTTGTCCATATTAACATACAGTCAATGCAGTGTTACCTGTCGTTAATACCTGCTCCAGAAACGATGCTAGAGCTGCTGTTTCTGACGACTTATGAGTGAGACGGTGCGGCCATCACTGCTCTGATACTCACACACGACCCCTCAGATTGCATCTCAAAGACATTATAGCGATGAGCCATCTTCATTTACAGCTCTTCATATCTGCCTGGGCTGTTGTGTGTACTCAATTGATCTGTTCATAATGTTATGAATTTCTATCAGGCTCTCCTTCAGAGCGAGAACCTATCGGTATTCCCCTGCGCTCAGCTCCACCTCTCATCTCTCGCATATCAGTCTAATCAGCAGGTACAGCACTGACAGTAAAAACAGAGGGGACTCCTCGGCATACTAAATCAAACGGTATGAATACAAAACAATGCTCTGAGGCCCTTTTGATGCATGGATGTACATAATTACACAACGCAGGGTATTCCTCTCTGAGGCGCTCCTTTGTTTGGAGGCTGTCCTTCCTTTTGACATGTTTGTGTTATCCCGAGGCTTTACATATTGTGTGAGAAATGAGAGATCTGTGCATTTAATCCAATGAATCTGAAGAATGGGAAAGGGGCTAGTGATATGTCTTTGTGCTAAATCTCATGTGCAGACCTAAAAACAAAAAATGCATCTCAGAAGTATTGTTTGTGTACAAAGCCTTATTCAGTATGAACCTCTGTGCCATAGATTTTGTTGTCGCCCAGAACACATCAATGAGCCACATTGCTGCACTCAGTAACCTGTTCCCTGCAATATAATGAACCTGACTTAATATAAGAAATGCACAGCCTTTGATATTAGAAGTGAATCTCATGCAAAGTGCCTGACACTTGCATTCTTTCTATGAGCCGGCAGAGGGCGACTTATTTGGTTCAATAATAGGGTGACCATGTTTTCAAACCTCCAAATCAAGACACTTGAATTTTAGTGCACACCCACATGTATCGACCTGCACTGGTTACACTAGGTGCCCTCTTGAGCGGCCTGTTAAAGTTTATCAACGGTCTGTACCCCCTGTTTGTTATCACTTGTTTTAATGTGGCTATGTATGGACACTTGGTCTCCTGAAGCTTTCTGCTTTTACGTACACTTACTTTTTCAGCATGACAGCTAGCCTCATTGGTCGTTACTCAGCAGATTCTGTTAGCATGATTAGCTAGGCTCGCTAAGCATCAGCCTCAACCCAGAGATTGATTTACGCAGGTACAAACAAATCAGTATTGAACTTGTTGTTCTGTTTTTCTATCATTTGAAACAGCAGCAGCCTCGACAAAGACATTGATTGACATGTATACGGACAAATAAGTGTAGCAAGCATGGTATATTCTTTTGGTTGGTTAAAACTGGGACAGGGACTGATCACAACTGTGACATATTGGTGTTTTATAGGTATTTGTGGGGACTTGAGACATTGAGCTTGAAAACAGGTAGGGTCCAAATCAAGGGTGGTATGGTCAACCTATGAAAAAAAAAAATTGAGATTATAAAAAAACAGCTATCTGTCTTTTACTTGATTTAAGACCTCGCTGGACATATTCTTGATTTTTGTTTGTCTCCATTAATGGAGCCCTGCGCTAGTTCAGGCATAATACGGTAGTCCTGCCTGCAAGCAGCTATCAGCTGATCTGAGAACCACCCCCAATGCTAACCAATCATTATCAGACCCTGACAACAAGGCGGCCTATTTAAACCATTCAGCCTCTCAATCCTTCTGCATCACATCCACTCTGCTGCTAGATACTGCTGTGAAATTCTCCTTTCACCACCCCGACTTCCACCAGCTTCAGTCAACGCATTTTATATTCTAGGATGAATTGTTTTCTTGTTATGTCTGCAAGATGTCAGTATCATTACATGCACATACATTCAGGTTCTGTTCTGCTTGTCCCCATGGGGGCAATCAAAAATTTGTGCTCTCAGCATGATCTGTAGCATGCTGCACTGATACTGCTGAGAGGAGCCAATACTGCCAAATACAACTGCACAAACCATGAGTGCAATAAATGGTTAAATCTATGACGAGAGTATTCCTGACTGAACTAGTTTAATGTCTTCTTCAACAAAGCATGATGCTCATTTTGTAAATAATGGTTGGGTGTTGACCACAAGTTGCTACCACAGACCAGCCAATGTCAGAGGGAGCCTTATTGATTAGTACATTAAATAAAGTTTGAGTGTTTGGCAGTTACTAAGGTTAGAAACCAGTGCCAACATATAGCACTGAAGCAGAGCGTTTACAGGTTGCTGTGTAAGCTCTAAAAAAGATTTCTAGTGACTGTCCTGCAGTTTCAGTTAAATTCATAGTGCCTACAGGGAGAGCAGGTGAACTGGACCAGGTCTTTCCATTGCAATAGTTTGAGATTTTTTAAAACCCATGCTGAGAAAATACTTAGTCTATGTTTGCTACAGCATACCTTCATGTCTACATGGATCATTTATGTGCAGGAGTGTGTTTAACGAGTGTAAAGCTGAGTTTTTGCTCTTCCATATGTCTGTCCCAGAGGAATCCACAGCGCAGTAAACATGACTCAGACACATGTTCTCTCTGTGTGTTTCCCCCTGTGGATGTTTGATTCTCTCCATGCTGGAGCCAATCTGTTTAGAATTCTCAGCTTGTATTACAGTAACGGTAAAAAGGACAGACACTGAATGTGGCTGCAGAGGAATTAATTACACCAGAAATGGTTTCCATCACACAGCAGCGAAAAACCAATCAGGGTTTGTTTTGAGCAATCCGCTCGGCATCTCTAGCCGACCCGTGCGGCACACGACCTCATCAGATGTGGACATTGTTATGTGGTTCACTGATAGACCAATCAGTGAAACAGATCATTAAATCTTCTTGATTGAAAAAAATGACCCATTGAGATTGTCTGTGATTTCTCCGGCTATTGGATGAGTTCCAAAAAACACAAATTCCCATAAAAAGTTTGGAAAGGTTAAAGAATAGCTTTGACCTCCATCTCCGATGCAATCAGTTATGCATTTTTTAACACAGTTGAGGTTGCTGGGATGCTCCTCATCACTGTTGTGTTAGGAGATGAACATTGCAGCCGTCAGCTGTCACATGGCAAACAAGTAGCCATGCAGACATACTTTAATTAAATGCACATTAAAATCAAATGTATTTAACCCTTTTATCTCTAAATCTGAATCCCATGTGACGCTAGATGACAAAAAAGGCCTCCTTTCACCAAACAACATTTCGGCCCGAGTGCACTCCTGCAGCAGTTAGACTAACAGGCCTAACCACAGAGAAGCTTTTGAAAACAGCACTCTATTCATTTAATCTTCTGCTCCCTAACCTGATTCTCCTTCATCTTGTTTTCCGTCGGTGGCCGGGGGAATCTAATTCACGAGAGGTCGATGACAGAACGGGGCCTGTGGTCCTGTTAAAAGGCTCATGGCTCCAGCTCTCGGTGAGGAGAGAGATTACTGTGGAGAAGTTCAAGCTAGACATCAAAGGACGAGAGTATCGGGAATTTATTGGAGTGGAGTTCGCAGGATTTATATGTGTTTTACTGGAAGTTACGAGCAGAATCAGACTGCTTTTTTGTGACCACTACAAAAAAAAATACATCACAGGACGATATCAAAAAAACGAACGAGCACTGCAAGAATTGTGTAAAAGCTTTGATGGATGATTTGCTGTCCTTTTCAATGATGTGTCTATTAATGAAAGTCTGACTTTGGGACCAGTATTTGCTGGATTTCCCTGTCATGGACTGTTTCTTTAATCAGCACTTTTAAAATAAATGATTTGGGATCTTTTGTTTCGGTTGTGATCAGATCAAGTAAGGCTGATAAAAATCTGCACCTTTCCAACTCTACAGGTTGTCTTCAATGTGTTACAAGTTCTTAAACGTGTGTTCATTATTATCATGGTCCTTTTTCAGATAAAAACAACAACAACTTCTATCCGAGCCTTAGACGCCATACAGCCCCTTCAAATATTTACAACATACGTTAACTGACTTTTATTGGAGTTCCTCTTTAAACCAAAATCCCCTCTCCATGATACTGTCTACCTGCTGTATTTAAAAACGAGATACAGAGAAAAAAGAAACAGATATAGTCTACTTAAATATTGCTCGGGATTCTGCAGCCTTCAGCACAACAAACAGAAAATAACTAAACCTCGGTAGCATCAGCATGTCTGTCTCTGCTGTGAAATATTCGCCTCAGACAATTTGTGGTTCATATTTTGCCGCTGTTGACCCGCATCCAAAGAGGGGCAGCCGGGTTGTCCACTACAGCGATTCCAACCCCCACATCATCAGCACCCCTTGCCCAGGCATGAAATTGACCTTGGCCTGCGGGCTCGAAGCAGAGATAAGCCCAAAAAGGCGCGATAAAGACCAGATTCCCTGGGCACCCGTGGACTGAGTGGTGAGGGAGCAACCTTGGGGCCGTGACGTCAGAGAGGTTTTTATTATCCCCTCGCTGTGCGCAGTGAAAGACATGCACAGTCTGAACGCAGCCCGTCTGCCCACCTGCCTCCCCGTGCTCTTGTGTGGCGTATTAAAATTCATGAGCTACGTTGGTTTGAATGCCAAGGTTTATGGCGGCATTCTCCCTCTGCATAGGTCCTCGGGGATGAGCGCCGGGAGAGATTAGGGAAGGACGCTGGAGAGAGATATGGGATCAAGAGGGGAAGAGAGTGAGAGAGGCAGATATGGAGGATTGGAGGAGATAAGGGGAGAATGGAGGAGAGGAGGCAGAATGCTGATATTGGACATTTCATCAAAATCCTGGAGTTCAATGTTTTCAAAATGAGCTTTTCTTTTAAGATATCTGAGCAAATAAGATATACAGCAATGTGTTGGATAAATAAAAATGCTGACTTGATGGTGGCACTCCATGAAAAGTTTAGAGAACACCTTATACAACTTATAGGTATGAACGCACACAGTCTCAAGCAAACCAAGCCAATTTAAAAAAATTCAATTTTTCAACAGCACAAGGAAAAAAATGGTATCGGTAAAGTAATTAGAGTTGAAACTTTGGACACCCAGAATATCTTTACAAAAAACTTCACAGACTTCAGCCTATATTTCAGGATCAAAGTGTTGGACTGACCAACCTATCAGCATTTCCTCCTCCATATTTGACACGTTTCATTAACAGACTATTTACCTTGGCTATGCAAAGACGCATTTTGCAGCCGCCTTTAAAGGAGACTTGGAAATGGGACCGCCTTTAATCTGTCGCTATTATATAATCTGTGTTCAAATGCCCCTTACAAAGGATGCGGGCGCTTAAATGGGACATATGCATAGACTAAACAAGTACTACAGGAACGAATGAAGACAGATCATTTTCGATCAGTTGGTCACGGCGCACTACTTGTGCGGTGGCTATAGCCCTCGCTGCGGTGCCTCCAGGTCTTTCTTCAACTTTCCTACTTTGCTGCATGTTGTCCTCTCATCCCAACAATCTTTCTCTCTGCAGCGGCTCCATTAAAATATAGGCCGAATAACCCCCAAGATGATAAAAAGAGACATAAAATGTCAAGACAGTCTGTCTAAAAGTCTTGAATTCAGCCTCATGATTGAACACAAATCCAAAGTCAGGAGAGATGTTCATCCTGTAGGCAATATAAATGTCTGGGCAGCAAGTCATAGCAATCCATCTAATAATTGTTTATGTATTTGAAGAACAAACTGACACTCTTTTCATCTCATGCTTCATAAAAAGGTTCTTCTGTTTTTGCATTGCATTGCATTGTTCAAAATACCAGTTTTAAGACTTTTTGTCTTGATGAATATGCTGCACAATGTTGAGCTAAATGCATTGATAAAGATAAAAAGATAGAGAAGGATTCAGAGGAGTTGAAGGTGGATTAAAGCATAGAAGCAGTTATGAGTGGTTGGAACTAAATGTAACGCTCAATGTCAAGGAGATTAAAACTTTGATGTGGTTTGAAGTGCACCAAGCTCAGGCAAGGTTCAACACAACAAACATGAGAGGGTTTTCAGAGGATACAAAGTTTCCCTGGTACAGAGAGAGCTGACTGAAGCATGCTGCTGACGGTGTAAAAACTGGGCAACAAAGACGTGTACGGTGACGGATCGGGGGAAAGTGCAGGTGAGTGAATGAGAGGGAAGTGAGGTGTGTAAATAAGGAGAGAGGGATGAAGTGAGTGAACGAGCGAGAGACTGACAGACGGAGAAGGCGAGGCACTGACTGAATAAGAGAACGGGACACAGCTGACTGACAGAGAGAGAGAGGAAGTGAAGGAGCGAGAGATTGGGTGACAGTCTTACTTACAAAGAATAAAAAAAAACCTGCAGGGATGTGAATGAATAAGAGCTTCGCCTTTTGTAAACACAAGGGGGCAGTGTTGCTTTGAACAGAGTCTGTACTTGGCTCTGAAATGGTTTGGGTGAATGCCTTGCGGTCTGCAGCTGAGGGGATTTGACCAGTAAATTATTTCCAAATTGCAAAAGAAAGGTACCTGGTAACACTAAGTTATTATTAATTTAACCAAGCAAGTTGATTTTTACTGGTAAAGGTAATTCAATGAGACTGAAAGAAACAACAATTGAATCCAACCAAGTTTGTTGTTTTATTTAGGTTGAACTATTTTTTTTAAATCCAAATATGACTTCAGAATTTGATGTACTGTCATTGGATTTGGAAAAAAAAACTCCAAGGATTGAACAGTTGTCGGTGTTTTGTATGAAAATAAACACATTTCTAACACTGTAATAATGCTTATTTTGTGTTGTATTATATGGGATGGATTGCCATTTTGTGTTCCCCAGATTTGTAATCCTAATGATTTTTGATGAGATTAAAAGAAAAAAAATATTTCAGCATTGATAATGCATCTTTTTCCCGACTTTGGGATCTAAATGTTTATTCGAGTTGAACATCTCAGCAGTATGGGCTGTTTTGACTTCAATGCAATCCTTAGGGGCAACTGCAGCCAATCACACATGTCCACTGAAAGTGCACGTTTCAGTGTAGGATTTCACCTGTTTTTGATGTTGTGTTGTCTCAGTATATGATGACGTTTGCACAATCGATATGAGATTCTGTGGGCCAATACCGATATCGATACTGGGGATGAAAAAATCCAATACCCATTTATCTGCCGATACCTTCCTTAGATCTATGAAATCTGTAGAGATATACACATTTATTGTGTTGATCTCTCAAACGCAGTTATCAAACACTAAATATTTATAACAAAGACAAGATGGTCACTCAACTGGAAAGTAACTGAGCGTGCATCACCTTCCCTGGAGAGTGATGATGCTTGTTGTAATCCATATAGCGCCCTCTGCTGGTGAAAGCCAGAACGAGAACTGCTAATGTAATACATTGAAATTCAAAATAAATTATTTTTGACTGGTATCTAGTAATATATCTGATAAAATTTGCCGATACCAATAGTCACTGGATAAGCTCATATCAGCTGATATTATCGGCTGACGGTTTTACTGTAGGTTGCACAGTTGTGTTTCACTTGAGCAGATTTTCTCTGTTCATCCTTGTCTGACTTCATGCTGGGCTCATGTACTCTGTGCTGCTTTAACAGGGCTGTACAATACAGCGGCTCCATCATAAATAAACTTTGCAAATACTAATAGTAGAACTTAAACCTGGGCTTCTTAAACATACTGCAGTGCATTCTCAAAAGCATTAAATAGAGTGCCCATGATTGGCTTTGGCAGCTGCTTCTCAGCCTTTCTGCTACTGTGCCCGGTGGAATTTAGACTTGAGAAAAGTGTGTTTTTCTCTCAGCAATCCCTGAAAAACATTTTTAGAGCTCCCTAATCAACTTGAGCCTCTTTAGAACACCTGAAGTAATGTTAAGAAAACTAGCTCATTTTGAATACTAGTGATGTAGCTTGAATGCTTCCTACAACATTTGAAGATGATACATTGAATGGAAGCTAAATGGTTTTGTGGGGCTTGTAAAGTTAATGGAGGCCACATCACAAAGAGCAGCTATTTAACGATAGAAAAGAGAGCTGTTATCGGGAGGTCAAGAACTGCACAGACTCCCGCAGAGAGTCAGAACTACAGGAAATCTTTTCAACCGAACAATAATTTCCTTCATTCATGAAGCATTCAAGGTCTTTTTTTTAGGGGAAGGAGCTGGTGGGAAAACTTCACAAGGATTCCTGTCACAATCTGAGGCTAAGTAATAAGTAGTTTTTATGGAAATCATGATAATGATACTCCTCTTCTCAATGTCTCTAAAGATTGTTGCTACTGCCTCTGCGCCCTTTTTAAAAAAAAAATTTTTAGGCCTTGACATTTCCAGTGGTCAGCTAAATGTGAATTGTTGCGGGGAGAGTAAATACATGACCTCTTGTGTGAGCTCTTCAGGCTGGAGACATACCTGACTGTATGCAACTCGTGTTATTGGATGATACCTCTAGAGGGAACACACGAGAGCTCAGACCTACTTGATGTGCAGGGATGTAACGACAAAAATGGCAACACTTAAGGAGGTTACTATTATGTTCATTCTGAGATCAGAACTCTCATAACAAACATATAAAACCAATAGGAACATCAGATAAGCTCAGTCGACTGATGACGCGTGAACATATCACACCATCAGTACAGTCAGCATCCAGTGTCATTAACACCTCCCTGCATGGACGTGAAGGTCCCGGTGTGTTGGTTTATTGAGTGACCCAGTTAATAGGTGACTTTAAGCCGAGTAGTAGTAGTTACAGCAGCTTTTGAAAACAGAAAGTGTCTTTGCAAATGTCTCTTTGTGTTGGTTTTTATAATGTCAAAATATCCATCCAATCCATCACCGTGGACTGAATGCCAGCCGATCACAGGGCTCACATATAGAGACGAAGAGCCAGCCAACTTACCTATGGGCAATTTAGAGTCCCCAATTAACCTAACGAGCATGTATTTGGACAGTGGGAAGAAGCTGGAGTGCTTGGATGAGACTAGTGCAAAAATATACTCATCATACATGTATTTGCAGCCAGATTCAGGGTGGACAGCAGATATAGTTCAATGACTCTTATGGCTAAAGAAGTTCTTCCAATCTGGGTTACAGTCTGTTCTGATGCTGCACTATAATTAAATCAGCAGCACATATTTCACATGTTATTTTGAGCCACCAGCTTCACTCAGAGAAACTTTACGAGGGTCGATAGTTCCAGCTTGGTGGTCTTCCAGTACAGATTAGATGTCCTGTTCTGCAGTTCTGATAATTAGAAAAGGCTTACTCACTTTCCCAGGAGTGTTGTCCCTGGAATATGGCTCTTTAGGCTGTTAAACACACAATTAACTGCTCTGATGATTGGTCATTCCTTTCACCTTCCATCCCCATTGTGTTCACTTTTTCCTCTCTTCAGTTTTCTTCTCTCTTGTACTTAACAACCTGTTTCTCATCTACACGTTTGTACAGCGTATTCTGTCTTTGGACACTCGGTGATGAGGAACGGCCTACTTAAAGATAGCCTGCGTCAGACTGCATTACCCTTGGGTGTCTTTTTTTTATCCACATTGGTCATAGTTCTGTACCTCTGCAACATCTGTTATCAAATCAAATTGATGAACCTTTGCAGAACTTGGACGTGCATGTTTACAATCTTGCACACAAATGTTGTTTTTTGAGTATATTGGGAGTTTAAAGGTGAAAACCGAAGAGGTTTTTCCTGCAGCATCCTGTTCTCACCAGCTGTTGTTTACTGTGAAAACTTCCAAGCAAAAGGACAGGTTGATACCAAAAACAACAGTGAGGACATATTTAGCACATCAATAGATGGTTGCAATCTTCAGTAAAGAAGACCCTGAATCAGCTTGCATTTCATTGGTTGGGTTTGCCGTTTTCTTTTCTAAGCTCAATCATTTTACATGGATCGGTGCAGGAATAACAACATAGAAAGCTTTAAAGGTCACATATTCTGCACCTTGAAATAAGTCTCAGGGATCTCCAAATCATGTCTGTGAAGTTTCTCATTCTAAATCCACTCTGATAATGTATTTGATCATGTCTATAAACCCCTTTATTTCAGCCCTGCTCAGAACAGGCTGTTTCTGTGTCTGTAGCTTTAAATGTAAATGAGCTGTGTCTGACCACGCCCCCTCTCTGGAAAGGCTTGGGTGGTTCGGGCTCTCTCGCTCCATGTCCTATTGTTTACAGTGAGAAGGCAGACTCAGAGGGCAGAACAAACACCTCGCTGTGGGAGTGTCACCCACCTGGGGGAGGGTTTACTGCCCTTTGTGATGTCATGAAGGGAAAATCTTCAAACGGCCTGTTTGAGCACACATTTTCTGGAAAGTGGAGCAGGCAAAAGGTGGAGAGGATGGAATTTTCTCATTATTGGGGGGTTTGTTGAACAGCTAGACACACATATAGCTGTTATAAAACCATGGTGAAGTGTATTTTACATTATATGTGAAGGCTCATTTTGAGACTTGCATTAAGGGTCAGAGTTCAATTGTTGGTAAGATTTTTTTAATGTGTCACTTTCTGATGTGACTGGGCCTGAGCTCAGAAAATCCAATATATGATTTATAACGTTATCTTCATGGTTAAGTTTTTCCTCAAGTAGCCTACTACATCACAGACAGTAATTAGAGTGCAGAACTCAAGGAGCCTCAAAATCCGATGCTTTTGTCAAATCATGCAACACTTTTGGAGGAAACGCTCTCCCTGCAGCCACTTTAGTTTGTGGAGTGCTATCAATTAGAGTGTTATTTAAAAAGGTGAGAGATTGTTTTAGACTATTCTGAAGTGTGATTTTCTCCGGGAGTAGATTACCTATTTTTTTTTTTCATGCATTGTGCAATATAAGGAGTGAGGCTTGCCCAGTTTGTCCCAACATGTGAGGAGTTTCTGCTCCTCTGAAGTTTTGATCCTGAAGTTTCTCCGCAGCGTACTGTCGGCCTGAGATGATCAGCCGATGTGAAAAGTTTCATAAATCACCTGCCCAATTACAGACGAGCATAAAAGAGCAAGAGGCACCCCAAAGGTGATGTGATTTAAATAACTCCTTTTAATAGGCAGCGGCTCGGAGGGGTTTGCTGGCAATTATCACTTGTGACCCACAGCAATTATCACCTGCTCCCAGCAGACAAAAGGCAATTTCCAACTAATTGAGTGCTAAGCCACAGGAATTCTGAGAGCTTGACCTTTTATGCGGTGGTTTGGAGGAGGCACGGGGACACATATTCAGGGCCAGAACGTCGTTTTGAAACTGCGGCAATCAGCTTTACCTCCCTGACCTTAATGCAGTCTGAAAGCCACGGGGGGTGGAGACTAAACTCCAGCTTTATTCGTCGTAGAACGGTGAACCACATAATTTGTTTACTCACTAATAGCAGTTTGAAGTACTCATTGTTTTCAACTGTATCAGGTTGAGTGTTTAAACGTTGACTCAATCAATTGACAATAACTCTCTGTCACTGGAGTCTTGTAATCATGTCTCCCATCAGAGTATCAAAACAATGCTGCGTTACTTTATGATAGGCCGATGAGACTAAAGGTCCCTGCGGTATTTCCAGACACACATTATACAATTTCCCGCTATTAGTGATGCAACTGATGTTATTGTTATAATTATACATTGCTGCCTCGGCTTTAAGTGCTTCCTACAGTGAATCATCCTGTTTCAGCCATTCAGTGACCGTCTACGGCTTCAATGAAGGAACGTTAAAGATAAATGAAAAGTAAGGAAAATTGAAGTTTTCAGTGAGTGTGGGCGTCTGAGATTGTATTTGTGGTTTCTCAAAAGCCTTGTGACTACACTTAAAGGGGTTATTATCACTCACCGTCTTTAGGCTACATGAAGGTATAGACACAGACTGTATATGACATGGATGCTGTCTCAGTGACGTCACCCATTGGTGTCTGAAGAGGTATTTCAAAGCACAAGGATGGCGGTTGCCCCGTTGGAGATGATTTCTCAAACTTAGGTCAACCTAACATTAGGCAAGGAGTTGGAGCTGAGGTGGACCTCGAGCCTCCTGACAAAAATCTACAACGTGCCCCAATGTCTAGCTGAGGAATGGAAGAGTCTATTAAAATTATTTTTTTCATGCTGCCCAGGAGGGAGGAGCCAAGGAGGAGGGGCCCAGTTTGAATGTTGTGTTTAAAACCTGCTATGAACAATGCTATTGACTCTACCTTTTAAGAAACTTTGACACTGGACATGGTGTGACAGTCTGGATAAACTGGTTTACTACTGGGACTCAAAGGTACACCATGCTAAGAGGAGAAGTAAAACATATTTATACTATGAGCTCAGCACCACCAGAAGGTCAAAAGGATACGTTTTTAAATGCTGAGTAGAAAATGAACTTGTTGGCATTTTTTAAATATCCGTACGCAGTGCATGCACATTAGAAGGAAAGTCATAGAGAATATAGAAGACCCAGAGCCTATCCCTAAAGATTCACAGTATGTAATTTAAAAGGGCATTATGTGCTGGCAAAGTCTTTGATTTGGCCCTAGTGAAGCCAGATGAAGGAGCTATTTTGGGTGCTGAAGGTCAGCCGAGTCCACGATGTGCTTTGATCCTGGAGACAGATACAGCCGGTTCATGAATGAGCTGCTGTGGGCCGCTGCATCAAGGAACGCTTCAGGAACCAAACCCGGGAAGGGCAACCTCAGATAAGTCTGCTTTTTATCGACTAGTGATCAAGAATTTACAGACACATTTACAGAAGTACAGGTGTTCTTATTTATTCCAAAGAGAGAGTTTCTCTTTATGTAGTTTCACATCGAATATGTCACCTTGAGCTGTCAGCACTACGGTTCAAAGAAAGATGCACACTTACTAAGAGTTTTGTTTTCCCAGCACCATCTCCATCCTGAGGACAAGTCTGCCTTAGAATCACTCAGAGATCAGAAAACATGTCGGCAGATTTGCAGAAGCAAAACGGCAAATCTAAAAACATGTACAAGTATAGGGAAAGAAAGACAAGGCACTCATTGTTTCGACTCTAACTATTGAAGGGAAATAAGTATTTATAATCCTTAAACATGTATAATGTATACATAAAACAACAAAGAAGGGAAGGGAGCATTCTGTTGTAAACGTATACTGTGTTTTTTAAAAAGGCATCAGCATGACAGCCCTATGGGTACTTTTCATGTCTCCTACAATGCGTCCTTGATTCCTTACCTTGCTTCCCTCACTTCTTCGTAGTCCCTCCCACCAGAGATTCATGGAGAGACACGAGGAAATGAAGCAGAGGAGCGAAAGAATGAGGAAATACAAGAGACAGAAAATTTGTCATCTGTAGCAGTTGTAAACCTGTAAAAACTTAAACCAATGTCTGCCATGAGGTCCCAATCTGATGAACCAATCACGCCTCCCTGTCTCCCTGCTTGTTCTCTACCCCTTGCTTGCACGAGCCCACACTCAAAGCATGATGATGGAGTTTATACTGTGAGTTTGTTTACCGCTGAAAGAGATATGAGACGACTCAGTTTCTACACAATGTAAGAGATGAGCTGAGGTCCGCTTCTGGAGCAACGGCACTCGTGTGTGTAAGTGAGGGGGCGTGGCTTTAGAGGGAGCACAGAGGGGAGGGGGGGTGGGTGTAGACCACGGGTGACCACAAGTTTTTGGCTTGCGAGCTACTTTTAAAATGACCAGGTCAAAATGATCGACCTGCATTCAAATATGCTAAATATATGTATATATACTGAGTATATTTTATATATATATATATATGTTGGTATACCTTGAATCACTGCATTAACCCTTTTGGCACAAAACAATTTAATACATTTATGGTCACTACCTTACTCTGATGACTTGCACTGAATGGATTCAGCCAGAGTTGCATAGTCCTGACAGTAGCTGCTGGTAGCCAGCCTTAAACAGGCTTTCAAATGATCATCAGTCATGGTGGAACGGTATTTGGACTTAATAATCTTCATGTGGGAAAAGGCTGACTCGCACAAATAAGTAGAGCCGAATAATGCAGTCAAGGAGGTAACACATTTTCTCATGTTTGGGTACTTTTCCTCTGTGAGTAAGTTCCAGCCTTCTTCCTTCTTCAGTAGCCTAGATATAATTTTGAAGGCTTGCCATATTTTTGCCGTAAGCTAGCTCACATGTTTTCTACGTGGTGACCCGTATTGTTAGAAGAGAGGAGAGTAGTTGTCATTAACGGTTTACCCAATGAACACAGACTGACCGCCCTGTACGTCAATCAAGTTGCAAATGATCACGATCAACCTATTGGGCACCCCTGGTGTAGACTGAGCACTGAGGGAATGCTACTTTCAAAATCGTACTAGTTTTCAAAAATGACCAACCCTGCCTTTACATTTTTATTCCTACATTGAAGCAACACCGAGAGCGCCTGAGTCTCTGTATTGGAGTAAAAACCCTTTTTCAATCCCTAGTAACAAGCTACTAGAGGCTGTTCTGGTTCCTACTTCCTTCCTCACAGTTTCTTTTTTTAAATGTGTAACCTTTAAGTTTCATTTATCCTTGTAGTGTTCTCTGCAGGTCTGGGGTTCCTGCAGTCACTTTCTTCTGAAACTTGTTTTTCTAAATTGTCATACTGACTTAAATTTAATGTTTATTTATTCAAGTGCTTTGCCCTTCAAGGAAGAAAGAAGGAAGCAATAGAAATAAATTTACAATATATGTATGTAATCTTGGTTGTGGGAAACATTTATATTTAGTTGCAGTGAATAGAAAGCAGAAGTGTTTTCTTTTTACTTACAGAAAGTGTATTGGTTCTTCTTGGCAGAAAACAACCTGTCAGAACACATACACCAAGGTGACGGTCATTCAAGCTGTTACGGTCCATTTCTCACAGAAATGGCACACCCAATCATCTGTGCTGCTCTGTCTGTGGGCAGCTGGGCTTGTGTGGTCTGCTTGAATGATCAGTGATTAGGTCTGTGATTGCTGATTGTCCCCACGGACGAGAAAATATTTCTCAGTGATGCTCAGAAAACATACAAGGTTATTTTTTGTGTGGATGAAAACAGTCAAATTGGGAGGAAAAAAAACTGCATTAAGATTGTTTATGGCAACCTGCTGGAACTCTAATGCAGCAATGCATGAAACATTTTGTTTCATTCTTTTTCCCTCTTTTGTTTGACCTTTTCCCTTCAGCAGTTCCAGCCTTGTATTTGTTATTTGAAGTTTTCTGGGTTACATCTCATACATGGACTGCTGCACACATACCGCACTAACACAAGTCTTTTCATACCCTTTTCTTAAATTTCTCTGAATGTAAAGTATTGTATTTATCAATGAAAAGCAGCTGCAGGTGTATTTTGAGGCAGTGCTTTGACCTGTGAGTCGTCTGCTCTACACCGTCTCACTCTTTGTATTTATTAGTCGTAAGCTCTGCTAAGCTTCTCAAGGTTATTTGGAATTTCCTGCATGGATGGTTTCTTGACATGGGCATAATATTGGTGTCCCCAGATGAAATATTTAACCTCTCTGTCTCACTTGTTTCAGAATGCGTGAGCTACAGGCTCTGTGGAGCGCTGCCTCAGGTATCTGAGTCATCTGGTTGTATCTGTCAATCACAGGCGGGTGATGGACAGTGCTGTATTTATTTCATTGATTCAAATCATTGACCCCATCTTATTACTGCCAGTCAAGCAGGTGCAGCAGACAGATTCTGTTTTTTCCCTCTCAGAGCCTTGTGAAAAAGACATGGCTCCTACAAAGCATCATAGTGGGGTTTTTCATGTATACCTGGAATGACCACATGCTCTTAAAACAAGCTGGTTGTGATACTAAACTAACAAACACAGATGCAAAGAGTAAGAAATGAATGGTATTTGATTAGAAAAAAAAAAGCTACTGATGTTGGGTTAGAGATGTTTTTTTGAGGATTCACTGACGTTTGGGCTGTTTGTCGATAGAACAGGCTGCAAATTAGTTTTTGCCTTTGGGGGAAAATTTCTTTTAGAGCAAATTGTAGATCAAAACGTGCAGACTCATAGATCAGACAAATGTGGTACAATCAGGACTGTAAGCATTCAAAGACAAATGGCTGTTTAAAAGTAAACTTCAGTTCAGTGTGGTCCATATATGAAACAGAGACTGAACAAGCCACAAACACGCCCCTTTTTATTAAGTGCAACCAAGCGGTAACCTCCGGGGTTACCGCTTGGTTTCATTAATTAAAGCCAATGCGGAAGTGCAAAATCTGCTTGAGGCTGGCTGCAGGAACACTGGAAGTCACATACACACCCCATTAAAATAGCCAGTTTTCACTGTCTGTCGTTAGGCTGACTGAAAGTTAGGCTGAGACAGGATTTCCAGCATGCAATAAGCCTCCGTAGCCCCCTGCTGTAACAGATGGGTGAAGTGACTTAATATTTTCAGTCTCGAGTGCAACCATGGTTCGAGTAAGCAAGGAAACAAGAGTGGTCAGGGTTTAAAACAGTTCAGATATACTTTCAGAGATGGGCAGGGATGAGATTTTTTTGGGGTGTGTGTTCCCTGTGACTTTGTGATGGTGTGTGTCCCTCTTCAAATGAAGTCAATGTGCAGTAAACTTTGCATAAATACATCCAGGGTGAGGTTTTTTTTTTTTTTTTAACATATAAGCCACACATCGCCTGACACTGTTCGCTACCCCAAGTTAGGGTTATAAATTGTAAATGAAAAAATAAAATCATATTATAACTTTATTTGTTTAGCATTTTCAAAAAAAACACGACACTAACACAACCCACAGAAGAGACATTGCAACCAAGAACAACAAAACGTGAACAGTAAAAGAACCCAGGCAAAAACCCAACCAGCATCCGAACCCAAACATCAGAATTCAATCAACATAGTAACTCATAAAACTCATAAAATTCATAAAACTCAAGAAGCACTGGAACCCCGGCAAAATGTGTAGAAGGACACCACCCTCCCTCACCTACCTTTCTTAATCCAAACTCCTGAAGTCATTAAACTTACTTTAAAAATCATATTACTGTATAAAATGTATTTCTTCTTACTTCACTGTGTATTGTAAAGAAATGTCCTGATACATAACATACCATATTTGGTAGTTGTGTTCAAAAAGCTCAGGGCTATCTCTGACACACAGTATGAATGGATTGCTGATGTATTTTCTTTATCACCTTAAGCACACAGTCACTCATTGGAGCCCCGCCTGGCAGCAGTGTATTCATCAGTGCAGCAGGCTGAGAGTAAGTCACATGTTAGTGTGGATAGCATGAAATGGTTTATTGATTACAGAGCAGGGCAGGGTGATTAAAATTCATCTGAAGGGAGAGTCACACAACAGCAAGGCGGGGCGACAAAATGCTTGGGTCGACCTCTCAGACCGAACATAAACTGTACATTTCAATCAATGAGGTCCAGTGCTGCTCATCCGTCAGTCTGACACATAGGCCCGTGTAATATCTGACTATGACAGAGTGTGTGTGTGTGTGTGTGTGTGTGTGTGTGTATGGATTCATGCACTGCATACTCACTCCTGTGTGTATGGTAGGTGGGTGCATGTTGTGAGAACCCTGCCATGCTGAGATAAGACCTCAGCTCTGATACTGTCTCACTGATATCTATCTGTTCCTGCAGTCGATCATCAATAACTGTCCACATAGATAATAGATCACATTGTTACTCGCAGTGTGCTGAGAGAGATCCAGTCAGGATGAATATTATTTTCTGTTTGTCTAACACACTATTTTGCCATTTTTACTGGAGGATTATTAAATTCAATAATATGTACAAATAATATTTAAATGTACCACCTAGTTATGAGTATGGGGGGCTGTGATTGGTTTGTGCAGGATTAGAAGCAATGGTTCAATCAGCAGGCTTTAAGTAGACAGAAAAAAAATCCATTGTTAGAAAAAAATGACGAGGTCTGCAACAGAACCAAAACAATCATGTTGGCAGCTCCAAAACTATCACCTGAAAAAATATAAAAAGCTGTAAATGATGAGTACAGCTGTGCCGAGGTGTCCTGTGTTGGTTTACTACTTTCTTCAAAAATGTGTTTTCCATCCACTATAGAAAAATAGAAGCTGTAAGGATTCTAACAATGCCTATGAATAGATAAAACCTACTACAAAACATCTCCCCCGTGTATCTTTACAGAAGGCTGTAAGTTTAAATCTTTTATCCTTTGCATAATGGAGGTCTTATTTATACTTCATATTTTATATACCTGACTTCGAGAGAGGAGGGGGCAGTGTGACAGTGCAGTGCTTAGCTCCGACGAGCAGCAAAGTGCTTCTCTTTGTGCAGCTTCAAAGTTCTGCGTGGGTTTCCTGTGAGTGCTCCTGCTGCCTCCCACTGCACAAAGGTTTGCTTTCATGGACACCTTATTTTGTGGGTGTCATGAACAAGCAAAATGATTTTTTTTTATGAGACCAGACATATGCACATACCATCTGTAATTTCACATCACTCAGACAACGGCTTGTACGACCCCCTTTGTAACATTTCCTGACAATGCTTCGTCTGACTCGGAGTATTTTGTGTGGATCTTTACGTTTCTGCTTGGGCACTAGAGGAATCGCAAGCTGCCCCTGTGAAGCAGCTGAGGGTTCAGATGTGCTTTGGACAGCATGCCACATGTCTGCATTGTGTTTACTGTGTTTACTTCATGTGGCAAATTCTGCAAGAAATACGGATGTTATTCGTCCATTTGCATTGGTGACTTTTGGGCAAAACAACCCCCACCACACATAGTCATACAAAACCCAATACCAGGAAACCCATTTACATTATATTATATTAACAGACGTGCACTAGACTTATGAGACAATTCCTCGCTGTGCATCATCCCGCATGATGCATTTTGTCCCTCAGCAGGAGGCGATGGAGTGATTCATCATTCACTCTGTGCCTCTTTAATAAACAATGAAGGGAAACATATTCAGTGTCCTCTCTGAGGCTGCAGCTGTCTGCTGTAATTCCTCTGTGGTCAAGGTCAAACCCAGAGACTCAGAGCTGCAGAAACCTGATGATCAGTCCGTGTTCAGTCTATTTACTGTGCTGCAGATCAATGTGTCTGCACCCTGAGCTGCAGAATTTTGTTTTTTGGCTGTATTGTGGCCAAATGGATCTGGAGAATGTATTGATTTTTTTGGTTTACCCAAGAGTAGACATTATTCATTCAATGAGCAAGAAGAAAAGGCAACGAAGACTGAGCAGAGGGGAGGCCAGCCCAGTGTGTTTACTTTATTGGAGTTTCTATAAAAGGGAAAGCTAAAATGATGCTGACAGTTGTTGTTTTTTTACCACATGCATTGATTTCTATTCATTGTCTGGGATTGACAACAACACTGGTCCAAGAATGGGACTGTAAAGCTTGAAACAACATTACATTTTTAGGTTTAAGGACAGGTACCAACCTCTAGTTGCTGAAGGAAATGTGAAAGGAGAATTACTGGAAGTCCTTTTTTATTTTATACTGCCGTCAGTAAAAACCCTCATTCAGCCTCTGCCTGAAATGGTTCGTTTCAGCTGCTGTCTCTTTAAGGCCTCTCTTCCAACAAGCCCACTAACTTCTGATTGGCCAGCCTTCAGGAGGCAAGCGCTGCAGAGCTGCCAGGGGAGGACTGCTGAGAAGAGAGCTATGAAGAGGTTTACGTTGAGGCTTGAAGCCATCTTGGGGAACTATCCCATATTCTGTTTAGCACCCTCTGCAGACGTCCCCTGGGATTACTCCGACATACAGTATGTTTACCGCATGATCTGAAACTTTGCCCACGTTTAGTGTAGACATCCAATGTGTGATTTTTAAGGCGGGCTTAGCAGAATAGGTTCAATGTTTGTGGCTACTTCTTAACATGGGTGTACTAAAAATAAAATGTCCAATTATGATTGGTAGTATGTGAAATTAAAAGCAAAGTTGAAGTGAGTTAGTGGATATCAGTTACAACCAGTATTTTGGGAATAAAATGTCCTTTCAGATCCAACTTGATTGGAGAAACATTTGACATTGTGCACAGACTCTGCCATGGTGCCACACACTGTAAATAACAGGTTTTGTGGCAGCACAGTGGTGCCGTTGTCGCATCGTGTTTGAAAAGGCCTTACGGCTCCCGAATCATAACGTTCACCTCTGACAAGTACAACCTCTCCTCACAAACACACACACACACACACACACACACACACACACACACACACACACACACACACACACACACACACACACACACACACAGTGAACACCCACTCTCAAGAGTTCACACAGCTTGACACATCAGCCAGAGTTTCATATTAAACGCCAGAGGCACCCACACAACACTCAAACACACACACACGCGCGTGCGCGCGCGCACACACACACACACACACACACACACACACACACACGCACACACCAACACAGCTACACTTAAGGTTAAATCTGCAACCACCTCGCTTTTTACAGTTATCTGTAAAGTATACGAGCCATGGCTTTCATTGTGTCTTCTGTATGGCGTGCAGATATTTCTTCGTGCAGAGGTTCAGTGTGCACACAGTTAGCACAGTGTATCAGGCTCTCGCCCTTTGGGGTAGCAGCAGTCCTTAAAACCCTCTCTGTGTAAGCTGGAGGAGACAGACAGAGGTTGTAATTAAGGGATCCATTTTTAACGGAGGTGCTTCAGTCTGCAGAAAGAGGAAGTCATTGTTCCCTCAGCCTCATGCATTAACAATGAAAGCCATCATCTCGCTGATAAGAAAGGAACGGGTGGCATTCTGGAGAATGAAATATCAGACCCATTTCTGTGTCGCAGTCGGCTGATAATGTCCTCCTTTGCTTACAGAGAGGCCCAAAATACTCTGTAGGATGTTAATGCAGCTCTTTAGGAGGCGTAAAGATGATTGTGCAGCTCAGCTACAGAATCTTAAGAGTGAAGTGTGTGTTACTCGAGTGTTTCATTATAATGTTTTGACTCTTTTCCTGCAGTTATTTCTGCTTGTAAGTGAAACCTTCCACTTGCAATCTGGATCCCTTTCCCACAGCCCTGGTCAAATCAAACATCTCTGCCATAAGTCCCCTCATCACCAAAGTCGTAAATCACTCCCTACAGACCGGCCATGTTCCATCTGCCTTGAAAACTGCTGTCATATCATCCAGATGTCTTTGCCAACTACAGGCCCATCTCCAACCTTCTGTTCATCTCCAAAGTGCTGGAAAAAGCAGTTGCAGCTCAACTTCACGACCATCTACAACACAACAAACTATTTGAGAAATTTCAGTCTGGTTTCCGCTCTGCCCACAGTACAGAAACCGCTCTGGTCAGGGTCACAAATGACATGCTGATGGCAGCTGACGCTGGTTCTCCATCTCTCCTCGTTCTCCTCGACCTGACAGCAGCATTTGACACCATCGATCACACCATCCTCCTCAACCGCCTTCACTCTGTCATCGGTCTTTCTGACTCAGCCCTAGACAGGTTCTGTTCATACCTCACTGAAAGAACCGAACATGTCTCCCTTGGAGACAAAAAATCTCGGACTCACCTTGTCACCTGCGGTGTCCCTCAAGGATCAGTCCTCGGCCCCACCCTGTTCAATATCTACATGCTACCCCTTGGCCGCGTCATCAGCCAACATGGAATTTCATTCCATTGTTATGCTGATGACACTCAAATATACCTAAAAACAAATCAAACCCCCTCTGCACTCCTGCCATCATCGACACTGACCACCTGCCTGGAGAAGATAGAGGCGTGGATGAAGAACAACTTTCTCATGTTAAACAGCTCCAAAACAGAAGCTATTCTACTTGGCACACCAGATCAAGTCATCCCCCATAACCACCATCACCTTTTCTGGCCAAGTCATCCACCTCTCTCTAACCGTCACAAATCCCTCAACTGAACTTTGAAGCCCACATTAAACATCTGTGCAAAAACTCATTCTACCACCTCAGAAACATTGCCAAACTCTGTCCTACACTCTCCCTCTCAGATGCTGAGATGCTCATCCACGCCTTTGTCTCCTCCAGGCTGGACTACTGCAATGCACTCCTCATCGGGATCCCTAGCAAGAGCCTCCAGAAGCTCCATCATGTTCAGAACAGCGCTGCTAGGGTCCTGATGAGAGTGCGTAAATATGAACACATCACATCCATCCTTCATCCATTTCATTCAGGATTCAATACAAAGTCACCCTTCTCACCTACCAGTGCACCCATGGAAATGCCCCCCTCTATCTCAAAGAACTCCTCACCCCACGATCCTCCACACGAAGCCTCCGCTCTGGAAACACCAACCTCCTCCATCCCCCCAGGACTAAACTCCACACCATGGGTGACCGGGCCTTCTGCTCCTCTGCTCCCAGTCTGTGGAACGCTCTCCCCGAGCAGCTGAGGGCTCCACAGTCTGCTGATGCTTTTAAAAGGGCCCTAAAAACCCACCTTTTTAACAAAGCCTTCTGCTTGTGCTTTTAGTTTCGTTAGTTACTTAGTTGATTAAATTTGTTTTTATTTCTTTTTTTTTCTTCCTGTAGCACTTTGAGATTTTTTTGCAAAAATGTAAATTGTGTTACAAATTTATTGCGTTATAAATGTATTATTATTATTATTATTATTATTATTAATAATAAGTTTCATTATATCAATTCCTTTCTTCCAAAACAGTCCACTTGATTTATTCATCATACGCTGATCCTTAATAATATAGAAGAAAAAGACAAGTCTGAAGTATCGGGGGAGGAAATAGATACTTCAGAGTAAAGCTGTTTTCTGGAATTGAGGATTCAGATTTGGCCTTTGTAAAGGAATCAAGGGATGAACAATTAATTATAAATGTCCACACAAGTGATGAAATGTAAACTGTACTAAATAACAAAAGGTGATAGGACTGCCTCTATTTCAGCACACATCCAAATACTCAGGACAAAAGAAACTCAGACAGCTTTCGTCTATTACTTCAATATCTCAGAGTGAAGTTTCCATCAGGTTTTTTGTCATAATTTCATGAAATTGACAAAAGTTATTTGCAGATGAATGTGAGTGCACTTCTAACTGATGTGAGGCCATTAACATCCGTCCCAGTCTGCCTCTGATTCTCCCTTTGGTGGCTCTGAAATCACACGGTGATAAATAGTGTCTCCTTGGCACAATATTAAAGGTGTCCTTTGCTCTAATAGTGAGATCTCTAGTGGCGGATAAACCCCCCCTCCCCTCAGTGATGATGGACTGTCTGGGCTCTAAACCACTTGCCATCCTTTCACGTCCTCAGATGTAGTTTGGTTTAATGTCTCTGCCGCACCTTCACTTGGCAGCTCAGCAGCATGGCGGCGAGTAAAGCAGAATCAGTTCCATCGTTGTAAATGTGAGTCAGTATCGGGCGGATATCCGATGTCAGGATGGGATTGCTACAGCCATGACCCCAAACATAACCATCCTGTGGTATTGGTATTTATTTATTACGTTTTAGACCACACTATTACAGTTAGAACTATTTGTAATGTTTAGTGAAAGGTCTTGTTTGGGATTAAATCATATGCTGGTTTCACTTAGGACACAAATCGTTACCTCTGCTTTCAAAGGGAAAAAAAAGGTTTTCTGGCAGAAAGCACTGAAGGCAGGCGGGCCCTTGATACCACCACCACCACCACCACTACTGGGGTTGTGCTGACTGACACAAGAATCCCTCCGTTTCAGGCTCAAAATATTCCTCTAATTGAGATAAGTCAGTTTGAAATGTATGCTGACAAAACAAATAAAAGGTAAGTTTGAGTCTCTTAGATGTTCAGATAAATGTGAGATTGGGTTTGAACAGTGGGAAAGTCAAAACAGAAGGAGCATTGGGAGCTTCCAGCAGCTCAAATCTTAAATATATGTTTTAATACTGTTCTGATAAAATGTAACAACGAAGTATCACATACACACCGACTGAATGCAATGACCAAAAACAACCAGCACAACACAGCAGTGGTCCCACAGGGATAATAACGGGCTCTGTTTCTGCACCCCTCTGCTTAAAATCATATCGTCTGTGCGGCGGGGGCGATGCTGCAGCTTGTGTTGCCAAACACGGGCATGCCATTATCACTGCTTCCAGAGTGCCAGCGAGGCGGGGACATTTAGCAGGGTGTCAAAGTCGCTGCAGTCCTCCATCAAACAGCAGGCAGGAGGATAAAGGCTCTGTCAGAAATACTGACAGCTGTAATATTTCACCTGGCCCTGGAAGCCATTCCATCAGCCCCAACACAGACACACAGAAATATTTCTTCTCTTTACCCCCCCCCCCCATATGATGAATATATATGAATATTTTTCGCGTTATTGCCTGCTCAGTTGTTGTCATTGTTGTGCTAATGCTCAGAAAGTTATGAGATACATTTTCTTTGAGGACATTTGGAGTGAGCTTGATTTAACAGCAGAATAGAAATGTTTTCTCATTAGGTTTGAATTTCTTAATTTGCCATTTTCATTCATTGTACAAGCTTTGATTTTTTTTTAAATTGTCTCTAATTTCTCTTTGAATAAAGATGAAAGCATATTCAAAGTGCGACTCCACCTTGGTGCAGGTTTGTAATCACACAATTAAGAGAAGTAGAGAAGGAACTTTAACATCATTAATAACATCAGTGCTGAAATAAGGGCACAACTTCAAGTTTTTAATCGTCTAAGTGAGCCGCACTTTCACATTAATGTCACGTTTTTCCACCGAGTAGATGAATCAAAAGGCCAGTAGTTAGCCTTTAAAGGACAGTCGCACCTTAGGCGTCTGTGCTGCTCTGAATATCACCCTCAGACTTCTTTAATTGCAGCACTTCTGCTCACTCTCCTGGAGAGCAGACAGAGGCAGTGTGAGAAGAAAAGACACAGCAGGAGGGAGACGTCACACTTTTAATTGATCTCCCCCAAATGTCCTTAATCTGGAGTTTGTGGGATTGAGTAGGGGAAAAGTCTGTTACAATAGCTGTCATCAGTCTGAGAGCTACATGAGGTTGGCTAAAAATCTATGAGCCTTTCTCAAGAGAATGTTATTTGTCATGCTTTTATTTTGTATTTTGCACTAGTCAAGCTAAGGTCACATTGCTTCCTGTTTGTATAAGGACGCGCTTTAATTTTGAAGGAAATTCCAGTTTAACGAAGGTTGTGAAGGTAACTTGACTGCGAAAAACGAACGTGATGCGGTTATTGAGAAAAGGTAAACAGCTAAAAAGTGAAGGTTTAATGGTTTGAAAACCCAGAAGAGGAATTAAGCTCTTATGGTGGTTTGAGTAGTTTATGTAGTGTGTGTTTCAAAGTAAACCATAAAAAAAATCATCACTTCATGAGTCCAACCATCTTTCGGAGGGATGCTACAAATATTAACAGATCTGAAATATCTCTTTTTCATATTACACAATAAAAATACAAATAAATATATATATAAGACTCTGTTAAGTGTATTTTTTATAAATACCATATTATCTATTCGTGGATTAATTAAATGTAAATTTTTTGATTTGTTTCAACTTAAAATAATGGAACAGTTTGGTTTCTGGATATTATAATGCTTTGTATTACTAATTATTTTAAATGATATATGAAAAAAACAGTCTTGGGTCAAAACATTACCACGTTTAACAGAAATACAAAATGAGGCGACATTAGAGATCTTAATGACTGTTACTAATTGCTCTGATGCGCTGAAAAGAGCAGCAATTCCCATCTTCTCTTAATACATATTGAATTGTCCGTATTTACCGCAGTGAGAGTGTTTGATTGTCGTATGATTGCACCACTGCTCACATGTCTGCAAACAATGCCACCAGCTAACAGCTGCTACTTTAAGAACACACTATTGATTCTGTTTACATCAGCGTTAACGCATGCAACCAATCAGTCAGTGTTGTGTCAATATTTGTGACTTCACGGGTCCTCAGTCATCAAAATGCAATGAAGACTGAATCTAATCTATCATTTGCTCGTGTCATGTTGATGGCAGGGTAACAGCTGCTGAAGACTTGACTCAGACGGAGGGCTCCTGGTCCAGGAATACTTTTTACCTCTTCCTCTCCTTTTTATTTTCTTCCTCTTTGAGAGTTGTGGCAGTGTCTTTTCTGGCAATTACAGCGGCGCCACTACATCCGGTTAATGCCATATCGCACTTTGGGACGAAGGTCGGAGATGGTACAAAATATGGCGGAGACTAACACCTTGTATATGCAGGAACAATTCTACAATCACACAAACGGCAAATCCTCTTGTTTGACATTTCAGGTAAAGTCAACGCATTGAACAACAATTCACAGTTTCAAATAAATATTTAAAGGGACATTTGAGGTTTTGAGTTGCTCACTATCCATAAATGTGAGCCACAGTTTTGCTGGCAATTGTAGTTTCTTACCTCCGTCCCAAACATTTTTTTCTCTGCTGGCAAACATTTACATGTCTGTCGGGCTTCTGCATCAACTTTCTTTTATTTGATAATTCAGGTACCATAATTCTTATTTGTGGACTCTGAGATGAGGGGGCTTAAACATACATTTTTCTCCTCAGGAAATATTTTAAACGAATATCTGACCCAACGTTAACGCAGACCTGAAGCATAGTACTTAGTGCAAAAGCTAAGTGTGGAACATAAAGTAGAACTCCTGAGACTAGGCTGGAAACTCAAAAAGGACAAGTTTAGTCAAGGTTGAAAACAGGCTGAAGTGGAGACGGTTCTGCAGGTAGGCGGGCAAAGTCAGGTGAAGGGAATCACAAAGGGGTTACTGCAGGGCAGGAGGGAGGGGCACAATCTGAAACGTCCATGGATCAAAAACATGGCAGGGAGGGTTAACCCCTAACCCTCTAACCCGAAGCAGACAAGGAAACTGTGCGACCAGAAATCTGCAGAAAATGAAATTACGAGCTCTGTAAACTATTGTGCAATTTTATAAATAAAAAATACACAAGGTGAAGTAATGCTCTATTGTTAGAGCTTTAGAATGAACAACATTTCTTGCCTGGAGTATACTTATACACCAACCATTTTTTTATTCAACTTTCTTTTCCAAATGTGCATCTGTTCCTTTTAGTTTCGGTCAGCCAGCCATTAGCATTAGCGTTAGCATGGTGTTGCTACTGCAACACCAAGAAACATAACTTTGAAAGAGACACGGCCCAGGGATACAAAGTGTATACAGTTAGTGTGGTCTGAAGATCCAGCCAATCATCATTATAACTCATAATGGATTTTTTAAACCTTTTAATTTTGCTCTCCCATCTCTCTCTCTCTCTTTCAGCACACACACACACACACACACACACACACACACACACACACACACACACACACACACACACACACACACACATACAGTGTGTGTTAATCAGCACCTTTCATCCATCAGACCAGCAGCAGGCAGCGGATTACTCCTGGACCTGCAGCTGCATTCACTCATTAAAAAGTCTCAGTAATGGAACTTTCTGTTTTCACAGGAGCGCCTCGTTTGTTCTCTCTTGCAGCAGTTAAAGCACCCTCGACCTTCCGGTTGAGAGGCGACGACTCTACCAACTGAACCACCGCCCCGCTTCTATATTTTGTAATACCCTTACTATTCCTCCACATAAAATACACTATTTTAACATCTTTCTGTAATAGGATAATGTTTTTAGTGCTTTCACACTTGCAGAAGATGTTTGAAAGCACATGTGCACTGAATTAAACGGTCGCATTATGTTTTCTGTTCGACAGTATGTTCTTTTCCTCCTGCTGTCATAGACTTTTATTCATTAGGAGCCGCGACCACGCCTCTCAATGATGGCGTAGATTTAGTGCTCCTGTGTGCAGCAGCAGATCAGGCGGCATTTACATGTTTATATCTATGATCGAGAGCATTTAGGAGAATGAGGAAATTATCCTGTAGCCCCAATCCATGTGGGTGGAGACAAAAGCAATTGATCCCAGATGATTTGGCTCAAACTACGTAGATAGTAGATAACAACAGTAGACAAATGTAATTTAAAAAAAAAGTAATGTGATTCATGTATGGTAAGCACTCTTTTTGCATCTTAACCTCATCTTTTATTTTTTAAATTGTGAATGATTTTATGATTTTTGTCACTCTTCAACATTTCTAACGATTATCCACAATAAAATTTTAACAGACGAAATCAGTGTATAACTTTTTAACCTGCTCAGTAGCAGCTGTTGTCTCTTTGTCCCAGTGTCTCAGGCATGAAGATGAAGTCAGAGAGCGTTTGTATTTGTTCTGGATGTCAGCGTGTTACCTTGTCTCTACATGTACTGGCGCTGTGCTACATGTGTTTGTTTCCTCGTGTGTTTCATCCACCACACAGTGAAATGAAAGATGACTCAGGTCAGCATGTGAGGAGGTGCTGTCAGCTGACCTGCCTCATCCGTCTTCCCACTCTGCTGACTGACTCACTCACACACGGCGATGCGCTGTGGATATTTGCAGGCAGCGCGTGGACGTTTAGAGACGGGTCCTGTTTACGAGGAGATGCATTAGAAAAAGATTAATTAAATTCCTGCTCTGGTGTGTCCTCAGACAAAAGATCTGCAGGAAAACAAATCATTGATCTTCTCAAGAGCAAACAGGGAGAAGCTCTTCTTTAAGAATTTGCCTGAGAAGTTTTTTTTTTTTTTTTTTTTTTTTACCAAACCCAGCAGAAGAAGAGTGCTTTCACAAGTTCAAAGCTCGTTAAATTTATCAAACGTGTGAAGGCCGACACTGCTTTTAGAAAATACTCTGCAAAAATCACATGGTTTCTATGTAAGGAAAAATATTTTGGAGGTAACTGAGGAATTTCTATGGGCTCTTGTTTGTTTTTTCTTGGTTGAGGCTCAGTGGTTAAAATGTCAAGAACAACAGTCTCCTGGGAAAGCAAATCCACGCTGTGCCTTTTTATGGCAAGGGCACCTTTATCAGGATTTGTATTCTGCAATCGCAGAGGTTGACTTCATCATATGACATCACTGAGACGTTCATGTCCTTCTGTGGACCTTGATAACCCGAACATCATTAGACATGTTTCAGAACATAAAACGTGCATTTTAAAGAGGCTTCAGAGAAATAGAAGACATAAAGACGACCATTTTATTTATTTTTTTCACATAATGTTTTTTTTTGTAATAGGGACTGTTGCCACACACTAAAGCTTTTTAGGTCGGATACAATCACTTCTATCTTAACCAGTTCACTTGCCCGCTTCCGTCACTGCAACACCTGTTGGTTTGATGTTTGCCTGACAAACCGAGGGGCGTCCAAAACAGCCGTGTGGGGGGGGGTGCTTTAAAACAGCCTACTTCTCCGAAAAAATCCAGAGCATTCAGGACCAGAATCTAAAGTTAGAAGGAGGACATACTGACTGCTGCATTGTTCTCAGAGAAGCCAGCACTTCAACATAGCATGTTTCCTTAATGTCTGATCATATAGGAAGGTCACTTTATCATTTCAGTCAGTAGATATCTTACAGATTGATCCTTTCAAAGCAGGTGGAAAGAAGTTGAAATGTTACATTGTTGGTGAACCAAAAATGGAGCATTGTCCCTCTCTTGACACGAACAGACTAACCTTCCGTTACTGCCTGTGTTTGTCAGCTGAAGCTCTGCTGTGAGGTTTAACAGCAGTGAAAAAAGCCGAGAATCTGAATAATAGGAAAGAAAAACAAATTGACCTTTACAACCTGCAATACTCGCAGGTGACTTAAACGTATGAATGAACTGAATCCCAGTTAGAAGCACTTACATTGTCCATTGTGTGTTTGTGTCCCTTTAACCTCTGCAGAAGGTTCAGCTGCTTTCTGTGTGACAGAGTCAAGTTTTATTGTGTCTCACATTAAACCTCCTTTAATCCAGATGGTACGATATTGCTGCATAATAGATATGTGAGCCTTTACACACACACACATACAAAAGCCATTCAAGTGCAGAGTCAAATAAAGGTATACAAAACCTTGGTATTAATTAAACTGGGATATTCAGAAAAATGTCAATTGAATTGCAAACCAGATTACGTTTGGATGTCAGTACAGTCAGAAGTGTAGGTGAGTGGGTGTGTAAAAAGTGTGTTGTGCATGTGTTGGATGGAGGAGGAAGACAAAGTAGCCAAACAATGCACATGCAGAAAGTCTCTCTGTGCAGACTAAGGTGGCAGCTTAATGACTGGGAGCATTGGGCCGGGGTGCTGTCAGTCACACCTTCCAATTACACAAACATGCACCACAAGAAGAGAGAAGGCACAACCTAACATGCCACAGGGCCGTCACAAGGCAAGGATGTTCAAAAATGGCAGAGTTCTCCATTAAGACTCGATTGTTTGATTCACTGCTTGTCCAGAGACCAGCAGGCCTTAGGTGGTCCGCTTTGTTCCAGACTGTTTTTAAAGGCTGCAGAACATCAGTTTGTCTCCTGCAGCGTGTTATGTCGCAAACATCCTCTAATAGACACCTCTCCTCTGTCTCTGATCACAACAACACCAAGAGCCAATCAATAGATGCTTGCTGCACATCCAGCTTCCCTGAGCGCTACCTGCTGACTTTCCTGTAAACACTGAGTCACGTACAGCTGAGGTTAGAGGCCACACATTTTGTGCTTCTTCTTCGTCTTTACGGGTAACTCAATCACAACACGAACACACACACACACACACACACACACACACACACACATACACATACACACACAAACACACACATAGATCTGCTGTTCTCTCCACAGTGCCGGCAGCCATCCGTTTCCAAGTCTGTGTATGAGGAATAAGTGATGTCTCACCCCTCCCCTCCAATCCCTTTCTTTGCAGCCTCCCATGTATTTATTAAATGTCAAGCAGCCAAATAGCTCTTCTCCTGCTGTCGAGAGTTCTCTGAATGGGACGTTAGGGTTGCAACAGAGAGGCAGGCAGCTCTAACCTGGATGGATGGGCAGCCAGGACACAGCCTGTAATTTAGATTTCATTACGATAGTGGCGCAGGTACAGTGGAAGGCAAGAGGAGGTTGGGTGAGGAGGAAGATGGTGGTGGAAGATGGTGCGGCGCTGTGATGGATCACCACGAGAGGTGAAGAGGAGGGCCTGAGGGAGGAGATGGTTGATGGCAGATAGTAATTGACAGGACAGGAATAAAAACTAGGATCCAAAAGAAAACGCATAAAAGGTTTTATTGAGGCTCAAAAAGGCTGACTTTGTTTTAAAGACATTCATGTTCATATGTAGGAAGAAGAACATGTGGTCTGCAAACCAAAGCAGAATTTAGTCATTTTCATGCTACAGCTCAGGCTTCTACAGCACCCTAAAACAATTAGCTAGAGGAAGGGTTTGAGTAGACTACGGTAGTTTTAAGTTTTGGACCACTAACCAATGTTCCGTATAACAAGCTGGGAGATAGACTTGGTTCTGAGAAGTCTCTGGTAAAGATGACTACCAGGGAGAACACAGGGACTACTTTTTACATCTTTGCAGAACAAGAATGACATCCTTCTTTTAATGTTCATTTGGCCTGTGACAGCTTAAAAAGTAGAGCAGTGGAATATTCATTAAAGAATCATTTTCATGAAGCTGAAATCTGGTCAGAGCATGTTAATATTCCAAATGGCTAATTAATAAGTTATGCAAAGTACATCAAGCAAACAGTAGGCAGCATACATTGCAATCCTATTCCCTCTGATCTGTGGAACTGCAAACCCAAAACCTTCCCCCTGATGTAAACTCTCGTCTCGGATGCTAAAGGTCCGGATGTCATCTCCTGCAGTCCTTGTTAATTAGTTGTTGTTAATCTGTCCACTCTCCACCAGCCTTATCAGCTACAGTGTCTTAATAATTAGATTTAACTTTCTGTATGATTTAGTTTTGACATTTCAAAGGCCTTTAGATGAATCTTAGCCCGAACTATGGACAGTTTTAAACATCATGCCACTGGGTTGATAGACTTGTTATGTAACTAGACAGTCTATGTAGTTTCAAGGTGATTTTATTGTTTTAATAATTGGTGCTACATAGCCAGAGAAACTCAGGGCTGCGATGTACTTCTCTGACCAAAGGATTGAAATACTTAAACACCCAGAATGCACTGGGCTTGTTGCCTTCCAAAACTACTCCCATTCACATTCACATTCCCTATTGGAAAGGCTCGACTAGCGCTTCAGGTGGGTGATTAAATTTAAATACCAAGCATGTCTCCATGTGCTGAAATGTCAGAGAAAAAAGAAGAGCTTAGACAATGTACGTGTGTTAAAACTTCATGGTGAAACTCGTTGCAGCGCAACAACTCCACTCAGCATCAACCTAAACGGCACTGCAGCGCTCGCCGGGTTGAGACAGCTCTTCCCCTCTCGTCTTACTGACTTGTGTTTCTTCACCCTCTGCTGCAGCGACTTCTTGCTTCTCTGCACGTTGTAATTCCTCTGCACTGTATTCTGGCTTGTATAAGTAGCCTCTAATATCTGACTCATTTTCCTCCATGCTCTCCGGCTTGTTCTTGCATCACATATTCTCACCAGCTGATCTCAGAAGTGATGTTCTGATTGTAGGCCGGGCCTCGATGCGACTCCGAGGGCACGCACAGGAAAATGCAGACTCACAGGTTGGAGTTGGAAAGGCATCTGAGCAGGGGAGTGAAACATTATTCATACATATAATATATAAATTACAGTGATACCCAGCTGGTTAAAAAGTGGTTTATTCCTCCTTTAAGTTCATGTTGGACTGTTTCAGGTAATAACTGATGATGGAAAAACTTTAAGCTTTAACCTTTGAAATAGATTTTGTCGTAAGCTCTGCGCCCACATTGACTTTTATCTCCAAAATGAAAAGAAGCAGAAACCTATGCAGTCACGACTTTGTCAGTGAAATAAACCTAGCCTGTACCGAGCCATGCCACAGGGCTGAAATTGAATAAGCCTCAGCATGTCATGCCTCTGGCTGCTTTTTGTACCGATGTATTCTCTCATTTCTTTAGCAGTAACATGTCTTTGTTAACTCTTGATTTCTTCCAGAATGGAAACATTTTTGTTGAATAAATGGTGAAGGTGAGCTGCAGATTCCAGTGACACCTTTCTTTCTTATATTCACACCTTTACAATTCTCTGATTTTTTTTTTTTTCAGGTTGTCTTGTGGTGCATATACACTAATATATGTTTTTAAACCAGGCTAGCCTCCTTCACTGTGGGCTGAACTGAAAGCCTGACAATCACTGACATGTTCACTTGATGGCCTCCTGATGACAATACAGAAAGAGAAAATGCTAAAACTCACGGGTAAAACGCGAGGCGCGAGAGGAACATTCATGCTTCCTGATTTGAAGTTGTTTTCTCCAAAGAGGCAATTTGAGACTTGCTGTCATCAGACACTCTGATTGCACCAAACTTGACATGCAGCTCTCTACCACCATTCTTTTATGTAGTATTGTTGGGATTTAAAAAAAAAAAACTCCCCCATGGCTCTTTAGAGACATCATAGAGACAGTATAGCTGTGCAGCTCTGACTATGACCTTGAGTGCTGATGGATTTATTTCATACCAGACGGTGGAGAGCATCATGAAGTCATGAATCAAAACCAGGTCCATCCCCGTTTGCATTTTTTGTTGGTGACTGTGATGCACTGGTCACTCATACAATCATTTAAGCCACTAAAAACATGAGCTGTGTCTTTAAAATCAGTGTTCATGAATGAGCGATGAGTCTTTTGACAGAAAAAGATTTCTTTGTAAAATCTGTCCTAATCATAAATGTTTATTAACAACTGTAAATTGGCCGTTTTTGGTCGACTTTTCAGCCCACAACCCCTAAAGTAATGGTGCTAGCAACTGGGGATCCCCATTGACCCTAAAGGTGGTTAAAACATTTAATATTGGACACATTAAGAGGCCTATCCAAATAGTGGCGTTAGAACAGCACAAAAGGACACAACAGTCCAAACAGAACGCTCGAAGCAGAACACACATTATCTCTTGAAATATGTTTTTGATGTGCTATTTTAATTTTTTTTACATGTTTTTGGAAGGAATCTAGAGACCCCTCTCTCAGTGTCTTGTGACCCCCCCCAGGGGCTCCCGACCTCCACTTTGGGAACTACTGCCATAGACATCTTTTAAATGTCTTTTCAATAAATCCCAGCGCCCCTTATGGAACCACTTTAACCGTGTCCCGATTAACCTCCTCTACAAGTGAACAACACGCAGGCTACTCAGAACAACAGAATATGTAAATTGATAGTTTTTTCTGAAAGTCTTATGATGCATTAGGCCTGTATGGTAAATCTAGAGACAACAGGGTTGAATAAAATGATGCTGTTTAATAAGAAATACAGTAAAGCATTGTGTGTCTTCATTAACATAAATATGAACACAAGTAGCCAACATTAAGCTGTGTGTAAGCGTTCCTCCTGGATCCACGTCAGCTGTGTTGTTTCTGCCCACACAGAGCTGACAGAGATTTGGCTGACTTACATGTTGTTTCTCTTATTTTCCTCTTCCTCTCTTTAGTGTTTCGGTCTCCTCTCTCCCCTCCCCCTGTCCCTTTCCGTCTCCCTTTTCTGTCAAATCACTAAAAAGCTCAAATATGATTCCCCCTCAGTTCTTCCTTAATCCTGTCATCTGCTGCTTTTTGCATTTTGTTGCTTTTTTGTTTGACATGAAATGTCTGAATGAAGC
This sequence comes from Labrus bergylta, assembly GCF_963930695.1. Classification (NCBI taxonomy): domain Eukaryota; kingdom Metazoa; phylum Chordata; class Actinopteri; order Labriformes; family Labridae; genus Labrus; species Labrus bergylta. Next base: position 19,245,750 of record NC_089207.1, on the reverse strand, counting down.
GCTGTAAATGTGGATTTCACACAGCAAATCTCTCTCTTCTTGCCAAAGCAATTCAGCATTTTGAAATCAAAATGAAAAAAGTACAGCCATTGCTCCCAGCGAAACGGCTCAGTGAAAACAACGCAGTGGATAACAAAGTTTTTTTCTTCTGCAGCCTGAATAGTGTCGGCTGAAGCTACAGCTCACCTACACTTTATACAAAACAATGTCAAACAGTACCATGAGAGATCATCTCTGCAAATGTAACTCTTACTCTTTGGTTATTATATATTTATTGTATTGGAAAATAAGTTTTTAACCATTTACAAAATCCTACAAGGTAGTGAAGGCAAGTACACGAGGCAGAACAGAACATATGGAAGGGAAAATGTCAAGAGGAAAAGGCTCCTCACAGTCTCAATGGATGCACCTGTGCAAGAGATGATGTATGTAGCAGAACTATTTATCATCATGGGCCGCATGATGGTGCAGTGGTCAGTGCTGTTACCTCACGGCGAGGAGGTTCCTGGTTTGATTCCTCGTCTGACAGGACCCTCTCTGTGTGGAGTTTGCATGTTCTCCCCATGCATGCGTCGGTTCTCTCCAGGTACTCCGGCTTCCTCCCACAGTCCAAAGACATGCTCGTTAGGTTAACTGGTGACTCTAAATTGCCCATTGGTGTGACTGTGAGTGTGGCTGTCTGTCTCTATATGTCAGCTCTGTGATTGGCTGGTGAACAGTCCAAGATGTATCCTCCCTCTCGCCCATTGACAGCTGGGATTGGGCCTTAATAAGCTTGATTTATTCCGCACTTTTTTAAAACAGGGTCAAGAAGTGCCTTTCAAATAAGGTCCTGGGCCCACCCACTTATGCTAATGGCCCAACCGTAGAGCTGGGAGAAGATGGACTTTCCTTACTTGTACTTTTAGATTTGATATTTGAATGCAATTTAACACCTAAAATGAATTTAAGAGACTATCATTTTTAAGTCTTGACTAAACAAATCAGGCCATTTTATCATACCCAGGCTTATTAAACTAGCATTACACGTAGAGGACAGGAACTCAACGTTCACACAGGTAAATGTCAGTAAATCTTTCAAGGATTTTTGTCCACCTTTCCTTTGATCCTCCTCATCCACAGTGACTACCACAGCTTGTGAGAGAGTCACGACTATTTTCATAGCCTAGCAGTAAACACAACTCCTGACACATAGATATTATTCATAAAACAAGAAGGAAAGACTGGAGGTAGTGTTGAATGTCACTGCCTCTTAATTTCTCTATTATGTTTGAAATTACCGACTGTTTCTCTTGAGATGAGTTATTAAACAATGGTAACTGTTAAATAGACTTGAGCTTGTATATTTATTTTCTAGTCTTCAGACTACTCAAAGCTATTTTACACTGCAGGTCACACCTACACACTCACACACTGATGGTAGAGGCTGCTATGTGAAGAGTCCATCAGTAACTCTCATTGGGGAAAAGTGGCAGAATGTTTTACTCGCATGTTTCATATCTATTTTTTTTTTCTAATTTCAAAATGTGCTTATGATTGTGTGGTATTATAATAGTGCAAGTACTAACAGTGGAGGAGAACAGCCTGACCCATTTTTGTGGAAGTGTACAACGTCTCTATGTCCATATTTACAGATAACATTGAAGCATCACTACATGGTCAATAAAGGCAGAAACATTTTTTTAAAAGATAAAGAACCCCCCCCCCCCTCACCCTCAATCATAGTATCACTTATAATCATCATTGTTCATAAATCAACCAATCAGTTAATCTTGAACCTCTTGCTGACTCTTGCTGAAATGTCAACTGAATTAGCGCCCACTTCACCTGGAAGAATCCTGAGTGAGAAGAAGTTTGTGATGATAAATCGATGACATTGTTGTGTGACCTTGAATAAATAAACTGGGAGTGAATTTGACATCAGTGTGTGGACTGATATTCCCTCTGAAGGGTCTTGTAGAGGGCTCCTTCAGCTGCTGCAGACACTGGCCCACTTAAGAGTCACTGGTGATTTTCTATCTGGGCTATCGTTGCTCCCAAGGCAGTTGCACGTTTGCAGTTTGAGGTATCTTAAAGTCCGCTGTCTCTTGCTACACAGATCCTTCTCTTTCTCTCGACGATATCCCCAAGTGGAAAACGTTAGCTCCATTAATTCCTCCCATGTCTGAGAGGAACATGCACACTTCTGTTAGCTCAAGCTACTAACTCCTCAGAGGATTTTCAGAGGAGACGTGTGTGAATGACAATCCTCCGGTTTTACAAGATCAGAGTTTTTTTATTACAGTGGAGAGGAGTTTTCAATAGAACATGAATATTCAGTTAGCTTGTTCCTCTGTGTAGGGTTTGCTTTCACAAATGTAATCATTATTTGATCTCATATGTTAATATTTGTTGGTGGATTATTTTACAAAACAAAGTTATTGCAAATTTTTAATGCCGCGGTCCTGTCAGCGCCGCACACTACGCAGTACTTAGCTGCAACTCTAGTCAATCATTGTGTTTCCACAGCAAGCGCCGCAGTCCGTCTCCGGAGCGTGCCACCAGCGCCACTGTGCTCTGCTGCGTCTCAAATACGCTGCACGTCTATTTTCGACGGAGTACGCTGCAAGTTCGCTTCAAGCTGGACAGAATATCAAAGTCAGACAAGGAAATGCACAGAGCATCTCGCCAATTTCAAAATAAAACACAATTTATGGACTCGCGATCATCGGATCCAGTGGGGAAGGGCGCTGGCTGCCTGACGGAGCAAAACCGTATGGAGTGTGTGTGAATTGGGGTTGGACTGCAGCCTGCTGCCAAAGTTATATACTGCAGTAAATAAGCAATTGGGCAGTGCTGTGGACATGGTAGAGATGCCATTCCCCCTGTTGAAAGTTATTGCACTGTTAAATCAACCCTTGAAATCATTATTTTACGGTAAAAAGTTACTTTAAAACATGTTTGGTAACATGCATGAATGAATGCAGCGATAAATCCTCCTGTTGTTCATAACTCGTGTGAATGATTAGGACAACTTTCCTCATTGCACGCTGCCTCAGTTTCTTAAAGGCAGGGATGAGACGCTGCACCCAATGTCAGAGAAAGCCTGAGGGCTTTCACAAGCTTTTTACTCAGTATCCAAACCCTGCCTGCCTCTGTGGATCCATGATGCTCAGAATGCAGAAACAAGCTTTTGAGAGGAGAGACTGCTGAGTGCTTCAGCCGAGCCTTTGATCAGAGAGGGAGGGCTGGAACCTCCCCCCTTCCCTGTGCAAAGACCCAGAGGTTGTATTGATTTTAAATAATGCTTTGTGTCTGTTGTAGCTACATACATGCATAATTCATCTTCATTATTTGTTGGGAAGAGGCTTGTCTTTGGGGTTTTTTTTTAGAGGTAAGGCTGGGATCACTGCAGAGAGGGGTGCAGACGGATACATGTAGGCCTACACTGTGCATTGCTTGTTCTTATTCGGGGTATGATTCATTACATCAGTGCATTTAGATGTGTCATTTACGCACGTCACATAAAGGATATATCATGTTAATTTTCCCAAATTCTTTTTCTACTGATTATGAAAAGAGTCAGGAATAAAAACATGCCTCTTGTAGACTTTGTCTTCTTCAGTTTATAATTTGATTTGACAGGGGCCCAGCAGATGTGGCTGTATTTTATACAGCTATGGTCCCTGGAAGGAAGATTTAGGCACACACACACCTACACACCTACACACACACACCTACACACCTACACACACACACCTGCACACACACACAGAAGCACAACAAGAAAAGGAATGTGTTATGCAGTGCAACAACAGTGTGACTCACTGATGTGTTTTTAAATAGCCTTTGGACAACGACAGAGCCGACATGAATAAGATATATCAGGTTTGTTTTTGGCCATGATCATAAGAAGCACACTGTGGGACATGTGTTCTGTTTGTGCTCTAAAGCTCATCAGGCTGCTCTGATAAATAAACCCAAGTGACTCTATTAAACTTCTGGAGGCTCCGACCAGCTCATTGCTTATTAAAGGAGAAGATGAGGCTGAGCCGTCGCCCTCCCGCTCCACAACTAACTTTCTGCAGAACTGCACGGACTCGGTGCAGCAGCACATTGTTATAATGAACTGTGAAAAGTTGGGCTTTATTGATCCCTGTGGGAAATTCCAGCTTTCACTTTCCAGCAGCCAAAGTCAAGTTAGACGTTAGAAATTCAGAGTTCTGGCTGAGGATGCTCGGGCAGGCCGGATGCCTGAAGGTTCTCTCTTTGAGTTTGTGCTGAATAAAAACATGCGTCTGCCTTTAAAACATTCCTATTGTAGTTACATTTTTTTTTTTTGACTTTTTAAAGTCTATGTAGCACGTTGTTTGTCTGAGCTGCATCTTTGTCTTTGTCTGCACGGTTGAACTGCTAAAAGTGATATGAGATAGATGAAGGTGGCATGCTGCACTCAGAGAGAACACGTTTATGCTGAGAAAAGTTGATGGTTATTCTTGTTCTGGTTATAACTTATACTCCAAAGGCTTTGGAAGACTTTGGAATAGACATGCGCTGCTAAATTGTTCAGTATTTGTGCACCCTGCTGGAAGAGTACCGCTTAATAATGCAATACAAACAGAATCATTCTCCAAGTTCTTACATCCGTGACCCCCATTACTCTCTGGCTGCACAATTTGTCCCTTTTAATCGCCATGTCTGAATCATTACAGACTGTCCTGGTACTCTGTTAAATTAAGAGGGATTATGCAGTACACTGCGTGCTGCAAATTAAATCGTTATCAATTCAAACATCACTCACACTTTGACTTGTCAAAAATGAAGTAGAGCAAGGTAGTGCGTTTTCACACCTTACCAGTTTGGTTTGGTCAAAACAGCAGTTTGTTTGCGCTGCAGTGGACGTTGTCAGTCAAGCCCCAGTAGGGCCTAAACATCCAAGACTGCTTGAAAAGGTCAGTCTCTGTCCGCTTTCTTTGGACTCTGATGCAGTTGGTTTGTAAGAACATGAACTGACCTAACTGCAGGAAGCAACCACCAAGGTTAATGGTTAATGGATATCGCCGTTTTCTAGTCTTCTGACTACTCAAAGCACTTTTACACAGCAGGTCACACCTACACATTCACTGATGGTAGAGGCCGCTACGTAAAGTGACCATCAGTAATGCCATTCATACACATACATCAGCAACTGAGCCAGAGGGGCCTTTGGAAACAGCTTTGGTGGACGAGCAGGTCATATTTCAGGAGGATTAACATGTGGCTTCTCTTGAACTGTCTTGATAAGAACCTTAGGCAACTCGAGTACATCAACATATTGTTTATGTGTTAGGATCCCCATTAGCTGTACCCGAGAGCTCAGCTGTTCTTCCTGGGGTCCACAACATATTGCTTTTGAGCTGCAGTTGTGCCTCACTTTCAAACTGCATCGTTTGCCGATAGTGATAAATGCAAACAACATACAAACCAATGGCCAGAGCCGACGTCAATCCGTCTAGATGTCTGTCCATTTAGAAATTGTCTTTGTTGCAGCCACAGCCAGGAGAGTCTTTGTTTACATCAGGGATTTTCCCCCCATAAAATTCCGACCAATCAGAAAGCATTTCCTCATGCATCACATGTTGTGATTCTCTTGTAAACAAACACAGACCAAACTTAAGGAAATTAAGCAACAATGTAACAAGTCTGGTCCATGATTCAGACTAGAGCAAATGAGCTGTAAGTGTGAAAATGTCCTCATATTCAACATTTACGTGCATGTGAGCAGGTGTCTGCTTACACTTACACTGTCTGCTTTAAAGTGTCTTTCCTCTCACTCAGTACTACGCCCTCATTAGGATTTCATTCTGCTCCTCTGACACTCCCCCTGATGATATCAACAAGCACAACAGGATAACACAACATTAGTACATGAATTGCAACTGGCTGAGATATGAATGACACTGCAATGTCAACCGCAGGGTGCTGGATCTGTTTTAATCTGAACTCTGCTTCATAAAACTGAATAACTGAATAAATGTTAGCTGGCTGGAGCACATCTTGTTTATAACAAGAATTTCAATATATTAGACCACCAAAGGTATTCAAATATTTATGTGGTGGGCTATACTGGCTTCTGTCTGTTTCAGTAAAGACCAAACTGAATGACTTTTGATAAAATGCTTTTTTCTGCAGAAGTTAAATGTGTACTCTGCCCCAGTGAGCAGCACTTTTCTTGAAGTGATAATGATTTGTTTTTTGCAGAATTATCTCATTTAGCTCCCTCTGCATCATGATGAAAGAGGCTCTGCTGGTCATTTGGTGTGTGATGTTTACGCACCCCAGGCAGATCGTTTGAAAAACCCAAACTGCAGAGCAAATCGAGCATTTTGATCCGAGTATTCACGGCACAAGGATGCTACTTGCTGATATGCAAATACTGACTGTTAAAGGAACCACTGCTTGATGGATAGACTTCAGAACAGGCCTCGGTCTTTGTTTCTGTCTGTGTGCCAAGTAGACCAAGAAATAGATGACTCGATAAAAGGATGATTAATGCATAAAGTACAGACAGTCCTTTTTGTATTTTTAGGTTGCAAAGCTTTCAAATTGGCAGCAACATTTTTGTCTCATCCTCAATAAACTAAGCTTGATTTACTTCTGTAATGACTGTCCTAGACAGGCAGCTTTCAACTCCTGAGCTTCTTTCTACAATCATTTGGCCTGTAATGAAAAGAGGAGAGCATTCAAAGACATAACTCATCAAGTGTTTGCGCAGTATGGCTCCGACAGAGGAGAAACAAAAAGCTCTTCTCTGTCAACAATGTCCAGATTTGAAACCTGCTTCTGAAATCAGAACTGGAACACATGATTAAAATTATAGGTTCATCCAATCAAGAGATGAAGGAAAGACTTAATGACATGGCAGATTGGACTGTATAAAAACTGAAGGGAGCCAACGTCGGTTGTGACTTGGAGCTTTGCACTGAGACCAATCTCAGTTGTGTTTTTTTCAGAGGGAAAGGTGACAATACATATAAATATCTATTGCTGTTGACGGGTCACCATGGGAGCATCTTGTCAATTACTAGGAAGCAACACAATCTAAAGCATATCCAGCCGTGTGGTTTATTTTGATCTGTGAGACAGGTGCTTAAGTGTGACATCTACCGGACATCTACTCTGGAAGTCGCAAATTATACTTTTAAAACAAATATGCATGGCAGTAATTTGCCGGGACTTTGAGGGACTTCAGGCACTTTGTAAAAAGCTGTTGCAGCTGCACCAGCGGAGATTCTAAGGTAGGGTGAGATCTAACCTGATTTTTTGCTAATGCACTTACCGTCCTCGGGTCCCTGGGCAATTGCCCAGTTGCCCTAATGGTTCATCCTGCCTTGTTTGGACATGAGGCTCGCAAACTAAGCCCTCGGAGTGTAACAGGTTTTTCAGCCAGTTCTTTTTTTTGGAGGTCTTATTTGAGCATGCTTATTCATTACCATTCACTTAACTGCTTTATTTGGGCGTTTCTAATATATTCCTTCTGTAAGGGTAAACTGATGCCACTGGGACACCTTCATTGTCATATTCTAAAGCATTTTGACTTGGCTGTAGCTGCAGTGTTTGACAGGTCTGGAGAACTTGTTGACGAAACACCGTACAAGGAAGAGTTTGACTTTGCTTTTTATTAAGAATCCAGGCTGGTCATATTGCTCCCAGTTGCTGCAATAATGTGATGTGCTGAATGTGGAGTTGCTCTGCAAAGCTTGTGGCGCACAGTGGATTCTGGTCATGAAACTTTCAACAGCGGTTCGCTGGTGTGGACTTCCTGAATGTCTGCACTCAAATGCCCCAGGGTCATAAATACTTTATCAACAGCAGACACCTCAGCAAAACACCTCCCCAGGGCTCCTTCTCCCACACACTCTGCCTCCCTGCCTCTCCCCGGCCTCCTCCTTTCTCTCCGGCCTGTCCCTCTTACCTTCTCTCTCTCTCTCTTTCTGGTCTCCCCATCTCTCCTCACCCACACTCTCCCATTCCCTAAGCTGCCTAGTTTAAAATATGTCATTCTAACAACCACAGGCTCTGTACTTTTTAATGCAAACCTCACCTTAGCAATTATATTATATCGTACTGACATATCCCTGCTCAGGCAGAGGTGTTTGTGACTTTTTATAATTGGAGTGGCTTGTTCACTTATGATCAAATAACCTTTCTTGTAACTGTCAGAAAAACAGACATCTTATGGTCATCTGTGGGGAGGTTGCTCTTACTTCATCCTGCATAAAATTGTTAAAGAATGAATATCAACTGACTTTTTTTTTTTTTTTACCTTTAAGTCTTTTTTGCTGATCCTAGTTCAGCCCATCCTACCTTAATGTCATGCCGCCACCTTTATTACCCCAGCTCCATGCATGTGTTGTGTGTCTGAAGCTGGACGTTCATTCAGAGCAGACCATTGACATGCTGCAGAACGATAAGACCCGGGCGCTTCATGTGAAGTGTAGAGAAATAACGGTCCCTTCCTGCAGCAATCTCCCTGCAATCACTGTAACCGCATCACTGCTGTATAAGTAGACGTGCATCCTGCTGTGAATGTGCTGTAAATCATCAGATGTGGAATCACATGAAACACAGTCTGTCCCGATGCACTTTCATGTCCAGATCTATGAATAGAAAACAGCCATGTTTGTTCCAAGGCCCGGCTATTTTCCTTTTTTATATCTATTTTTTACATGTTTGTTCCGAAGGTTTCAATGGATGAAGGTTTGCAAAAAACTTTAGAATACAACTTCATGACATGGTATTCAGTATGTAGCTAATGTACAAAGGAAAAATATTAAAGGTCTGTAAGATATCTTCTGAATAAAATGATAAAGTGACCTTACTATATGATCAGACATTAAGGAAACATGCTATGTTGAAGTGCTGGCTTCTCTGACAACAATGCAGCAGCCAGTATGTCCTCCTTCTAACTTTAGATTCTGGTCCTGAATGCTCTGGATTTGTTTGGACCAGAGAAGGTAGGCGGTTTTAAGTCACCCCCAAACGGCTGTTTTGGACGCCCCTCAGTTTGCCAAATATGAGAGCAGTTATCAGGTCAAACCAACAGGTGTTGCAGCGATGGAAGCGGGCAGGACGGTGGTTACAAGAGGTTAAAGAGGGACACTTCCATATTTTTCACCAATTTCTTTACACTTGGAAGCCGAGGCTTTAGTGGTGGTCAGTTGGGTTGAAGTCTGCATCGGCCATTTGCTAAGTTTGACAAAGCTACAGTGATGGCTTGGGTTGGAGTGGAACATTGGCAGTATTGGCTAATTTCTACAAGCATATGACCCCTCAGAGACGTTTACATTTATCATCCATACATTTGTCTCCAAGTCTTCCAAGAGAAACTTGGTAAAATAAACTTTTTGAAACATAAACTGAGATCACAATGGGAGAATCCTAAATGAGCCTTGGTTGGAATCTTGCATGCATCCGTCTTATTTAAATACTTGTTGCCGTATTTGGTGAAAACAGGGCTGCATTGCCTCAGAGCCATGTTTGCTTTCCTCAGGTGTGACCAGCGGTGTAAAAGTGCTTTGAGTAGTCAGAGGACTAGAAAATTCCATTTACCATTAACTTTGGACTTTCATAGTACTGCGATGAATGCGTTAGCGTTGACAGCCCTTCTAATAACACAAGTTTTCAGGGGTTTTAAGATAAATTCATTACTTTTAAAGAAGTGGAAATGATGCAGGTCTTTGAAACCAGATGTTTTATATAGCAGGTACAACTAAAGTGGTCTCGTCATGAAGGAAAACATATCGTGTATCATCACAGACAGGTAGCGTTTAGAAGATGCTTATGGAAGCCAACCAATGTAGATCCAACCTTTACCTTTAGATGAAACAATCCACGGAAGGTCTTCAATCTATTCATCACCCAAACAGATCCAATGTGTGAATCACTCCCTCCTTCAAATCACCAAACGCCATTAGTCTCAGAAAGTGGTGCACACAAGCAAAGGTTAAGAGGGATTTATGCTAATGTGAGCTCTGCTAAAGCACTCAACACACCCACAAAGAATGAAAGGGCTTTTTTTTCTATTCAGTTTCTCATTCTTTGTCAGAGCTCACACTTCAGTCGACCTTCAGGGATGACCCGTGTGCTGCTTGTACATTTGTTTCACGGCATGTTTGCTTTACAATAATTTCACGTCTCTGACATTCCGAAGGTAGAGCAGGTCAAATACAAGATGTCAATATTTGAGCGTCAGTGTTTTGTGTGAGAGAGATGTTTAGTCTGCCCTCTGCCAATATGAAGGTCTGCGGCTGGCATTTCTCCCAATTCTGTGAAATATTTGACAGGGGATTTACTCTGTGTTGTCAAAGTGGAGCGGAAAGTGGAGAGGGTCCAAGTCCTGCTTTCTGAAGAGCAAATGCTCAGTTTCATTCGTTTTTTATTGGGAGAGCAACTGCTCCGGATCCACAGAGGCTAAAAGAAGTCCAAAGTTCAGATCATGTCAATTGGTTTTTGGGGTTATGATGGATGGCAAACCTGTAAGGGGATCTCCAAACTTAAAGCTCAAACATTATAAGGTGGCTGCCTGAGAAATATCATCAATGATTTTGGCCATGTTGCAATTTTTTTAACAGCTTTTTTGTGCATAATCATATGAATTCAAAACGTGCTCTCATCCTCAGTCATCCAATCCTTCTTTGAGTGTCACGCACAAGGGACTGTTTGCTTTTATTTGGACCGTTTCACTGAGAGCAGGCCAAAAGAACAGTTCAGGTTACTAAGATAAGACTTAGGACAGCTGAAGCTTTTGCTCTGAACATCTTATATCAGAATCAGAAAAACTTTATTAATCCCAGGCTGTCAATTTTTTTAATTTTTTTTTATAAACCTGTCACTCTTATTTCTGCTAAGTAATGGCAGATGGACTTCAGCTTGTGTAGCGACAAAGCAGCGGGAGCAGCTTGGGGTTAGGTGTCTTGCCCAAAGACACATCAGACATCAGACCAACTGAGCCACACCAACCCCAACTTAAGTGCAACTTATATGACATGTTTCTGAATGTAAGCCTTTTGGAGGACACAGAACTTTGCAAACACATAACCTGAACACCAGTAGGCTTCTTCCACACGTACATACCCTTTGTATTAAATGAGAAAAAAACACACCGGCCCTGTCAGGTTAGGGACCACGACAGTGAGGGATTGCTTCAGATGCATCAAATCATGATTAAATAAATATTTTCATTTTCATGTTTTGCCCTGGGACTATTTCGCCTATTGTTCCATTTTCTGAAGTGGATCCGGACCCGACCTGTGAGACACTGGGAGGCATCTCAGTGCAGTTCTCAGCACTTTTTGTACACATTGTTTTTTGATTCTCATTGAACTTTTGTTTTTATTGAAATGTCTTATATCTATTCTACATGTCTTCATATTCTTAATGTTCTCCTTGGAATAAAGTATTTCTGATTCTGAAATATCTGAGTATCCGACATTCTAAAAATGTAAATTTAAAAAAAAAATGAAAATTTAAAAAAAATCAGAGAATCGAAAAAGACCAAGTACTTTGAGTTTTCTGTTGTATCTTTCATCACTACACTGATTTACACATCTCAGACTTTGTGTTTCTGTCAGAGGAAAGTATCTCTCAAACAGTTAACTCTGCTTCTCAACAGTACCTCAGTAACATCAGCCCTGTATGTGCCTATAGGCTGATGTGGAACCGCTTCCTTCTTGTTGTGGATTGATTACTCCCGTCTACAAGATGGAGCACACAGATCAATATGTATTTTTATTATAATACAAGCGGGCGCGTATCTCAACACCGCAATATTCTGCTCCTCTCCTGTTTAATGTGATCTCATAAGACTCTCCAGATGACTGACAGGTGGAAGAAAATTGAGCCGAGATGCTTCCATGCACGGCATGACGAGGGGGAAACTGAACGATTTTATGAACATATTGTGAATCATATGCTGTGGCTGTCATCAGAATGACGTGCACGACAGCGCTCGTCAATTCCACCATAAAAACACCAAATAAGGGAACGTCTTTTGGAAAAATGTGTCCCTTTTAAGAGCTATATTTTGACACTAAAATACTTATCCTGGCCACATTGCCATGAACGTGGAGCAGGCAGATCATTAAATTGAGAATAATTATCCTTTATTTTATTTTACTTGGTTTGTTAATTCATTTGAATTCTCCCCTGAGCATTCAGAGTTTGTTATGAGCTCTGGTTTGAAGTGTAATCAGTAAAATGGAGCTGACTTCAAATGCTCATTTGCTTCAAGTCTGAGCTGAATGCTCAAACAGGATGTGGAGGAGAGTCCCAGGAGGAGGGCAAGCTTCCAGTGAGGGCAGTCCTTGTACTGACTGGAATATGATAAACTGCTCTGTTCTTCGCTGTTTTAGCTTTGTTAGCTTTGAGTTTGCGCTGCAAACAAAAGCACCATCCCAAATCCACACTGCACAGTCACTGAGAACAGGTTTGAGCAGTGATCACGCTGGATTCATGCCAAAATAAAGACGCTCAAAACAACCAGAATGCAAATAAAACAAGAGCTAATTTTGAGTGCTCTCTTAAGGGGGTCTATTTTCCCACAATCCAATGCACAAGGGAAAAGAAGACACCCCTGGAACACCTTATTAAAGGAGTGATAACTCAAATAGATAAGCAATGACTATTTTATAGAACAAAATCAATATTTCTTAATATGTAGCAGTAACTTTAGAGTCGAGATATAATTCTCATCTGAGCTAAAATTACGTAAAATCACCGCTATAGTTTAAGAAGGCATTGTTATCTTCTTAGCAAACAGCTGCTATTTCAGACTTTAAAGGCAGGTTACTCCAGAAGTGGACCTCAGCTCATCTCTTGCATTGTGTAGAAACTATGTCGTCTCATGTCTCATTCAGCGGTAAGTAAACTCACAGTATAAACTCTGTCATCGGTGACGCGCTTTGAGTGTGAGCTAGTGTACGCAAGAGGTAGAGAGCGAGCATGGAGACAGGGAGACATGATTGGTTCATCAGATTGGTACCTCATGGCAGACTGGTTGAAGTTTTTACAGGCTTACAACTGCTACAGATGAAGGATTTTCTTTGTTGCTTTTTCAGAGCACATGAGTTATTGATTTCTGTCAGGACCTAAAGACAATTTCTACAAAAATCTTAAAAAGTGGATCTGTAGGAAAATAAAAACCCTGCCTTTAAGGGCAAAACAATGACTCATTCAGAGGTTTGATTTTGCTCTTCTGTTAAATTTAAGTGAATGATTCACTCTTTGTTAGCGTTTTTTCATCTCTACCATCTCATGGGGAAATGATCAGCCGCTCTAGCTGCAAAATGCTCCATATGTTCACCCAACTCAGCCTCAAGGCAGTTTGTGTGTTAGTGACAAATTACGAATATTAAGAAACATGAGCATTGACAAGAATGTCACAGTTTTTTTTCTCTTGACACTCAGCATGTTTTTTTTAAATGAATTGATTAAATGTATGTTCTTTTTTAAGAGCTGTTGAGGAACTTTCAGAGAGCAGTTCAAATGTTAAATAAAGTTAATTTAGGGGTGTCTGATAGCCTAGCGGTTATGTCGAGTGCCCCATATACAGAGGCTTTAGTCCTCATTGTAGGGGCCGTGGGTTCAAAATTGACCTCGGCCCTTTTGCTGCATGTCATACCCCTACTCTCTCCTCACAATAAATCCTTACTCTCTTCAGCTGTCCAAAAACTTAACTTTAAACAAGTTCATTTGGAGTTTTATTTTTTTTTTACGAGAACTATAATCTTTTCACAAAATCAACCAATCAGTTTTTGTGCCTAAACCAAAAATAAAAGCCACTGCAGTTAGATTGCACCAAACTATTGTTTACTTTTGTAGAAGGAAGACTCTTGTGCTTCAGCCCCTCCACAGCGGGAGGTCGGTGCTCTCAGAGAAGGACCGATAAGATGGCAAAAATACTCCAAAGGATATCTTCACACAGGAAGAATCCAAAGAAAGTACTGAAGCAGATGAATCACTTATGGTACATGTGTTGAGCTGCAAAGGACGGTACAGGTAAGGATTTGAAAAACCAACATACGCTCTTACTCACAGAGAGTCATCTCTCATTTCGATAAGAAAGGTAAGCAGACAGTTAGACAATACTGTGACATCACTCATGTGTAGCCCTCTAATGTAACTTTACCCCCAAAGTGGGTTCATATTTACAATAGGCCTCCAGTTTATACAATATGTCCAAGACAACAGCCATTTCTCTATAGAGACATAACAGAAAAGACTGGAAACAACATAAAAAAACAAAAACACTTAGTCCATATGGTTCAACTGTGTTGGGGGTATAAATCCAAAGGCCTCTCTTCTCAGTGGTTTGTCAACAATGTCTCCCCCTCTCCGGCAGGGTTAGACCTTTTCAATGCCCCAAACCCAGATAGATGCAGCAGACCAGGGTTTGCTTGTCTGTAATGTCTTGCTATTGCAGAGTCCATGTTGTGATTGCGGATGGCTGCTTTATGTTCAGCAGTGCGTGTTTTGAGGGGAAGTTTGGTCTGAGACTGTCTTGTAATGAAACAAGGTCATTTAAGAAACTATAGAAAACTTAAGCCCTGAACTGGACTCTATCTGCTGCTTCCTGGATGAACCTCCTGTGTTTGTGTAACCACCCCAACAGCCAGACCACAGAGCCAGCAGACTCTCTTGCTCTGTTGTCACCTGCCTCCCTTAAAGCCTCTGTGAGTTAGAGCCATGAAATAAGCTTCAAACTGAATTGCATTGCTTTGTGATTTATGCTGACTCACACTCAGCAGTCTCCAGCTGTGTCTTTGCTGTTTGCTGCTGAGCAGGTGCTTTACAGTGGAGGTTTTAGAGCTTGTTTTATGAAACCAGCAGCCTGCTATAGTCAGAAACAACTGTCTGAGATCAGTGACAGTAACCCACAACAGTGAGGTCGAGGCAGGGACAGCTACGAGCAGACACTCAATATAAAGGAGTTTCAGATCAGATCCTGGTGATAATTTTCTGTAGGCAGTAGATAACTAGGAATGACAACTTTTAAAGGTTGTTTTTAAAACATTGTGTTTGTAAATTAGACTTGGGTTGAGAACTGGGGGGGAGGGGGGGGGGGGGGGGGGGGGGGGGGTTCACTGGTTCAAGTCCCGGTACAGAACAAGTCTGGAAATTGGTTTGGTAGCTGGAGAGGTGCCAGTCCACTTCCTGAGCACTGCCGAGGTGCCCTTGAGAAAGGCACCGAACCCCCACACCAGCTCAGGAGTGCTTGCTGCAGGCAGCCCCCTCACTCTGACATCTCTCCATTAGTGCATGTTCAAAGGATCCTGTTTGTGCATGTGTGTTGTTGATCATGACACACACACACGAAATACACAAATACACAGTGTAAAACTGAGTTTCCCCTTGCGGGATTAATAAAGGATGTCTTAGAATTGCTCCAGTCAGTGATTTTAGATTTCTAGTTCTCTGTTGATGAATTTACATAAATGGAGTGCTGTAGTCAATAAAAGTTTTTTTTTTTAAGAGCAATCAACATCAACACATGAATCACAATGTGATTAAGGTCTGATATTAATGCATTCAATTCTTTAAATCACGTTCATTGCCTTCTATTTTGTCTTATTTCACTTTAAAAAACTCTCAGACAGCTCAGCTCAAGGTTACACGTAACATCCACCTTATGACATCAAACACTTCACTGTACCGTTCCCTTCGCCTGTCTTCATTTACTTTACTATCTGTAGCAAGTTTCATGTTCTGAAACCAGCAAAGTTCCTTACTTTATTTCAGAATAAAAGCAGTTTGATATCCAAACAGGAAGTCAATTACTCTTAGCCTAAGACAGTACATAATACAAAATAAAAACATGACAAAAAACTGTTGTGAAATGCAAAATAATGGAACATGCAGCGAAAAATGTGATTACCCACTGAAATAATAAGATTAATTGTGATTTAGAAAATGATTGTTTGACAGCCCTAGTTATAGTTAAATTGATTATTCTGTAATAGTGCATTGGAGTAAACGGAAAGTCTCTCAAATTTGTTCTTAAAAGCAGAATATGACTGTACTCGGTAACTTTCCACCACTGGTCTGTTATCATGTTTTTTTTTTTTTCAGTGTCTAGCGTGTGTGAGTTATTACATCCCGCAATCCTTCCAAACCTTAATAACCTTCCCCGCAGAAGTCAAAGACAGATATAAAACATCGATCTGTGTCTGGCAGAGACATTAAAGATATGAGACTTAATATCCAGCCTCTCGCTCCGAGTGTCTGTGTGCGTCGTGAGGGCTCCAGCATCATAAAGTTCAGCCTCTGACCACAGAAAGCATCGCTTCCCTCTAAGCCCGCCGGTAAGTTTGATATAACGTCGGGTTCACAGGTGTCATATCACCGGTAAGCACTCCAAACACCGATGCAATTGCATCTTTGCCCTGCACGCATTTAACAACCCGCAGCGAGCTGTGCTGAATCTCTTTTATTGACCATTTAAGCTCATCGCTTAAGGCCCAAATAAAGCTTCTTTATAGCAAAATAACACAATTTTAGGTAGCAAGAAGCAGCCAAATGTCTAACACTATATAGTCTGTGTTTAATGCATGATAAATAAAAAGCAGAGGTGATAAAAATGAGTGGGGTTTTCAGCACCATGGACAGCACCTGCACGGCTGCAGGCGCAGCGACCGGGGTGTGATGCAGGATTTCAGCGAAAAATAAACCTTTCCCCCAGTGGCAGTAAACGACTGCAAAGGCATTATCTGTAGGCAAAATAGTTCTTTCTGGACTCTCATCATGAATTTCTCCTTAAATCCTGAAAGACCAGCCCCCTCCCTTTCGAAAAATCATCACAAGACCACTTGAATACCCCTCCTCCTCTTCCTCTTCCTCCTCCTCTCTGAGCTATACCCCCCCCCCCTTCCTCCAAAATACCAGCATCATTGAGAGCAGACCGAGGAGAGACTTCCTCACGTAGACGTGTAGGAGAAGTGTCAGGGAGGTAAAATGTGCGAACACTTCGGCTCTCTCGGTTCGGTAACGAGCGCGTCCGAAACTCTCCTCCCTCTCCTTCCTGCACGAGGCTGATGTGAACAGCACGTTGGCTCCTCGTCTGACGCTTCGTCCAAGAACCTCGCAGATCCTCAATCGTGACGGCTCCGTCCCTCCTCACAGTCCTGTTTAAGATTCCGCAGCTGACAAGACGGAGCTGCTTTTTGCCCTCCGCCACTGCTACCGCATCTTTCCCTTTCTCCTGACTTTTCTTTCCCTGGGAAACAAAACAAAAACGGGGAACTGGCTTTAATTCTTTCGGATTCAATCAAGTTTGATCGTAAGAGGAGTTTATAATGACAGCCACCAAGGAGCAGCCGAACCAGAGACAGAATCAGCCGCAGCAGGATGAGGTGGGCTTTTCTTTTTATTTGCAGGTTTCTTCCACTTTATCCATGCACATTGCGCCAAACTCTATGAAATGACCTGTTCCTGCAAGGTCAATTCATCCATCAGCATAAAGCTCGTTTTTATGTGGTAGCTGAGAGCCAGTTATCGTCACATACATGCAGTTAGTAAATATGTAAAAACGTATTAGTTCGCTTTTGGCTCCTTGTCTCCATCAGTTTTTTGGGTTGTTTTTTTTGCACAGATGAGGAGTCTGAGTCTATATAGTGAGGAGACGATTCAAGTTGGTCCTGCACATGCCAAATATTGAAACAATCAAGCCGTCGTCAGCTGCGCGTGGAGCTCATTGTCAGCTGTCAAGTCTGGGTCACAGAAATCCTGAGCGCTGTGGGCACATGCCATGCTCTGTGTGTCTGTCAGTGAAGAGGGGAGAGACTGCATGAGCAGCCAGGGCGCATTGTAATTCAGCCGCTGCCTCCTCAGCTGCCCTGACACCTTGAACGAGCAGGAACAGTCGTGGAAAATTACTTTGTGAGACGGAAAAAGGGCAGTGTGTGCGTATTTTCCTGCACAGATTCACTTACTGTGGCGTTAGAACTGCACTCTGGGCACCTTAAGCGTCCCTATTAGACTGCAGGACTTGCATATTCCTGCTGAATGCACCTCAACATGGGTTCAATGCAATGGCTTTTTAAAGAAGGAGGAAACCAGGGTCTTTGCCAGGACTGGCCTGTCTGCAACTTGACAACTATTGGTCTATGTTTGCACCAAACCTCTGAGCCTCCATTCCCATCAATTATTAATTCCCCTTCTGAAAATCTTCTGTACCTTCTAGCACATGTAACCTCTACTCTCCTTCTCTGAATGTTGCAAATCCCTTCTGTTGCTCTGTGGGTCTCCCTCTGAGAGATTTCCAAATATATTCTTGGTGTTCTTAATTGAATTCTGCCCCGTAGCCTTATTATTCTAAGAAATCCAAAAACCTGGGCCCTCTTAATTGAGTTTCTGTGCCTGAAATATGAGCCTCATGAGATGTGGTTGCAGTATGATAGCTCACAGCGTTCAGTAGTCTCTGGTCTATATTTAAAGCTCAGTGGATACTACACTCGGTTGGCCCTGAGGCTGTTTAAAAGTCGTGATGTTGACTCTATGTGTGAGTAGAGTTCACTGATTTAATTAGTGAGGATGCTGTAATGTATGATCACAGCAGTGGGGAGCTGTTAATGGAGCCTTCTGTTGCTGCAGACATCAGGACTGTTGTGTTGATACTTTGTTGTCTGTTGGATGCTCTCGTTTGTGTCTTAATGTTTTCTATAATCAAATGCCGACAGCAGAACAGCTGCAGTGTTTATTAGGAAAACCTTGAGATTCATGTTGCTCTTTAGGGCTTTGAACCGTGGAACCGTGTTACTTTCAATCATGTTACCTATGTTCCCTCAAACTAATAGGTACACAAAGATTTGCCATGGCTCATGTGGATCGCCTCAGGCTGCAGCCATTGCACATGCTATAATGGCTGCAAAATAATCCCTGGGCATATGCACCAAGTTAAGTTATTTCCCACAAAAGTTGTTGCTTTTGCCACTGACAGGCTCACATTTGTATTCTATTTGTTAGACAATACTACAGAAAGGATTGCTTCAGAAATACACTTTTTAATAAATAATTAGACGCACCTTTTCAAGCCAGAAACAGCTGTTGCATCTTTACCTTCAAAACCACCAGACTCCACAGACAACAACAGTCATTTTGACTCCCACAACATGGGACCACCTTCTCTACTGCCTTTACTCATGCACATGTTGGTTGTGTTGTTGAGAGATGTTGATGCTTTCATGGGTTAGCTTGGATTCAAACAACAACACATCACAAACAAACTAAACACTCACAGAAACAGAAGACCAGCATCTCTCTTGTTGTGAAAGGTCAAAATCTTTTCTTTTTTTTTTCAATGGAGTTTGGTGGGGGATGTAAAAGCTGTTTCCCTTTCTATTATGACATAATCATCAATCAGTTTTGCCTGTCAGTGGAAAAAACAAGCACTGTGTCTGGACAAAATGTCATGAGTTTCAGGAATACAAAGTGAAATCATTAGGAGATTGTAACTAAACATAACTGTACATAAACTGTAAAGAGCCTAAAAGCCTCTGTGAATTTTTGATGGCGCCATGTCGAGTTATTGCGTAAGATTTGTGCAGCATGCTGCCGTCACGTTTTCAGGCGTTGAGGGTGAGAGCATTTCCTCAGCAGAGCCAGAGCTATTACTGTCCCGGCGCTGTCAGCCCACAGTGTGTGTACAGAGCTCCTTGGCAGGCTCTTAACGGGGTTACGCTTCATCAAAGTTGCATGACCATGCTGAGGGAATTACAAGAGGGGGAAACACAGAGGCATCTTTAAATAATAGGTGAAGGAGAGAGCTGAGCCATGAGCTGTTTAAGTATCTGCATGCTGGAGGAACCGCGGTTCTCTCTGTCTGCTGTTGGTGCAGTTAATCCATTGTTGTTGTGTTGAAAGCCTTTTTCTGTTTGTGGTTTAGTCCGTCTTGCCAAACAATAACATTGGTGAAATCTGCAAGGCACCGATCCATCCCCTGCTGCATTTAGACCTCTATTTTTTTTTGTCTGGCCAACTATTTTTTTTTTCTTTCTCACAGACGCCAGTGTTCACAGCAGTTGGAAGTCGAAGCTGCCATAAAAAATACACATCAGGAAAGGTTATTTTCAAAATAATGGTTGCTGACAGCCAGTTTGGGGGCGAGGGGAATGATGACAATGACCCAAAACTTGATTTTTGACTGTTTGAGACAGAATGAGACAGACATGCAGTCATCAAACAGATAGATTCAAATGTTTAAAACGTGGCTACATCAAAGCCATGAATCAAAGAGATTCAAAAATGTGGTTGAAGATTAAAGCCTACAGTCCCTGGCAAAAGATGTGAATGCTATACTTGCATTTATATTACTTTAAAACCACCCTTATTGCATTAGCTTATAGTATTGCAAAAATTTGGTTGAGCAGCAATAGCTATTTTTTTTAAGGAATGATTATGAGTTTAACCATTGTTAGACATCATATTAGAAATAATCTCAACCATCAGTTTTCTTATTATAACCTTGATGACACGTCTGCCACAGTGATTTGAAAATGCTAATTAGCCTTGAAGCTAGTTTCTTAATTTCTGATGGGAAGTTATCTATCGACGTGCAACAAAATTACTCTGGAGGCTTAAACTAATCAGAGCTAATAAACGTGGACAGGTTATAACTATGTAGTTATCCACTAAATCAATGAAATCTGTGAGTTTTTTTTTTGTCAAACTGGGGACAACTGCTGCTCCTTCTGTCTGTGTTGGTTTTCGGGGGTTTTCTTCCACAGTCCAAAGATGAGGCAGGTTAGGTGATGAAAAAGCCTGGACATGCATACTACTAAGTTTTTATCCTGAGAGTCTTACTTGCCATTACTTATTTCTTTATGCTTCTTCAATCACTTCATTTTAAAGGTCTAATCAAACATTGCATTATTGTCCTTAACTTGACTGTGAATCCCTACAGATGCAAAACTGAAGCTGCACAGATTTTTGACGATCATATTTTGAATCAATGGCTGCTGAGTAAGTTGCTATATTTGCCCTGTTGGGAGTAAGAGTGTGTTGGAATAGGAGCACTGGATCCCTCTTGGCAGTGACACTACACACACTGTGTCCGGTCCCTCTTTAGTATCACTGAAAGCGAAAGAACAAAGCGACTCATTTGACATTGGCTGGTCTCACACTGTGTCACTGCCTCCTGTAACCACAGACATAATAAAAGCTGACTGACCTCTGCGAGACCCTGCAGCCGGCAGACACTCTGTGTGGGTCAGCGGGGTGTATAGACTGACCACCTGACAGAGTGTTATCCTCTGCTTTGTTAATGGAACTGTTGTTGTCTGAGCTTGGGACAAAAGGCAAGCGACGGGAGAAATGGATACCTGCCTTATGTGAGTAAGAGCAGCACTTTCACAGGCCGAGATCCTCCGGCCCGGGAAGCTGTAACTCACACTAATGGAGAAAACGTCCAGGGCACTGCTGCCGATGCACCGCAATGGACTCAGAAAGAAAGAGAGGAAACGGGGTGTAAAGGAGAGAAAGAAGGACTGGAAGAAAGAGGGAAGAGGTCAATTAAAAGACAGCAATGGAGTAGAGACGATAAAAGAGAAAGATAAGGAAAGGTTGGAAAGGCAGCAGCATGAGGGTGCAAATGACCAATTGATTTGAAGAGGATCAGGAGGAAGAGGCTGATGGCAAAGCCTAAATGAAGTGAGAAGAAGAGGTGTTAAGGTGAAGATGGCTTTGAGTTGAGAGATGAGAGTGTGAAGTAAAAGGCTTTTTGTAGTTCTGTCAATACACATTTGGACCAGGAGACAAAATGCTTAAACCTGCACTAACAGATATTCTGAGCACTTGGAGACAGCAGAAACAAGTTGTGCAGAAAATACAACAAATTGCACCATTGCCCGTTTTTAGTTGATATGGTGAAATAGTTAGGATACATCCAGCTGTCATGGAGTAACGTCATGAGTGAGTCATGTTTCCGGACAGCTAATCCCATGTTTTCTCTCTTTTTGCCCCTCTTGCAGAAAGTGCTACACCAGGTGTTTGCCTGCACCGACGTCCTTCTTTTAAAATACAGCAGCATGATCTTGTGGCCAGGCTCTTCAATATAATGCTGTACTTCAGCCTGTAGTGTCAAGTTTCCACAATTATCTGTTTTTTTTTAAGTGTTGTTAAAGTTATGTGAGTATGAAGAGGATGAGAGTTTAATTGGTTTGGAGGTCATTGGTGAATACACAGTAAAGCAGGGCCTGAAGTTATGTTGCATTGGTGTTAATTGGGACCGCACCCTGCATTCATGTGGTGTCAGACACATTGGAAAAATGACTGCACGAGTTTGAAATGTACATGAACATGTGCTCAAGTCGGAACAACAACTCAGAAACTCTGGAAAGAATTAGGTGCTTGACTTGCCGACTTGACATCCTATTTGTCATCACATGGGGGGCAGCATATGTTTTGTTAATGTTAAGACATCTTTTTATTAATTCACGTATAGCACATCAATTTTTTTGCTCAAATGTAACTTTTAACAGAGAGATTTCTCACATCTTCTTCGTAGCGTCCACCATGTTTGTTGCTATTGTTACAATATTTTGACTCTCAGAACTGAAAGCACTCGAACACACTGAAGTCGGAAGAACAACTTCCTAACTGGGAAACTGGGACCATCCGAGGAGCACATTAATCCAGCAATGGACTGTGTATTAAGAAGGATGAAGCCACAGTCGCCTGGGAAGGAAGGCAAAATACTTAGAGCGCCCTCTACTGACTGGCTGCAGTATAGGTGATAAACCCCGCCTCCTTTATATTCACAGACAGGACATGGGCCAATCTATGAAGTTAAAATACACGTCGAATACATTTAGTCAGTCATGATAATTATTAATATGCTGATTTAAGTCCAAGTTTTCATATTTCCTGAGTAGATCAGTCTTAATTAGCTATTTGATGCAGAAAAAGAGTGGATGTAACTTCATGACTGACAGCTCTGGCGCCTCCTTGCAGAGTTCTTTTCCAGATTGTCAGAGTAGGGGAGGAAAGGCGAAAGAAAACGTTATAAGGCCTTGTTTAACTTTCCATACCCATGAGTCTCTGCTCCAAGCAGACACAAGAATTCATTCTGCTGTGGACTGTATAGCCACATCAGTAACTTGAATTTGTGCTTTGGTTAGCTGAAGGGCCGTGGCTACAATTTTAGGGTTCCACCAGCCTGCTTTTCTTTTTCTATGTTTTGGCTCCAAACGATGTCACCAGTACAACGTGTCAGCATCCGTCAAGAGACCTAGACACATTCCTTATTAATATACAGTCAATGTTGGAGGCACTGATATTGCAGGACTCAAACTAGTGTATACTTTGTGCAATCCTGCGTTTGTAGAGTTGGGGTCACGGTAAAGGGAAATGCACCTCTCGATGAATTATAGTGCTTTGCATTTCATGTTGGCTGACACAAAACTAAAGGGGCATTCAGACAATTATAAATATATACTTATATACATTAAGTTTAAAATCCGTCAGTGTAATAAGGAAGAAGGTTTAGTATTTTACTTACAATGACATGAACAACAAACATTTATCTCACGAGACGGGTTTTAGGAAAAACTAAAGCAGCCAATCAGAATTCAGGATGTGTCTTTGTCTGAGTGTGTTCTAAGGTCATCTTAATAAAAGTTCACTGCACTGCACTCTTCACTTCCTGCATACTAAGTAAACTGTTAGAGGCGTGCGTTAAGAAAGTAGCACATATGTGCTTACTCATCATCCAGAGACACCTGGGATGCTTTATTTTTACATCATGCTTTTTGTATTTACTTTGTTTTTCCAGCAAATTTACTATCTCAGATTTTTTCTTCCTCGTGATCATAACCTCTGCTCCCCTTCTGAAATTTCCTGCACATGATGATGATGATTCACACTTGTGATGTTCATGTAATAACCTTTTTTTCTGTATCCTGAGGCGACTGGTGCTCCGGATTACCTAACGCTGACACGTGTTCTGTCCTCAAAGGGATTAAAAGCCAATTACAAAGTTTGAGTCATCAGGGTGACACAGGCAGGGGGAGACTGCAGTCAAACCTGAGATAACAGGAATTAGAAAGAAGGAACATCCAGAACCACATTGCATATGTGTGTGAGTGTGTGTGATAGAGGGACGTCTCCTAAACTGATGTATGTCCAGGTAAAACACAGCTCTGGCACCTTGATTAGATGGGAGTCAGGAGTGACATCATTGAATCTTCTTGCTCTTATCAGTCTCTGACTTTTTAAAAATGTTTTGTGAATTTGAAGTTGCCTCAAGAAACTTTCTCAAGCAGAAACATGCACTCTAATTGAAAGGCCTATGTGTGCCCAAGCTGCTAAGCAGAAATGCTGAGTCAGGGTACTGACTGTTCTCACCTTACAATGAAACACAAAAGTGTCTCCTGAATAATAAAAAAAAAAAAATTCCAACCACAATCATCCCCAGATATGAACACGCTCTGCTGCAGGTGTTCATCTTCTCTTAATGTTTTCTTAAAAAGTACAAAGTGAGATGTTGACTACATGGTCTGTTCAACAGGAGTTTTCTGGTTCCAGCCAATGAAGCAGAGATTTTTCGAACTTTTGCTTCATGATGTCATTTACTGCCGCTGATGCGTAACACCTTTTACAACTTGTGAAGCAGAGCATTGCGGTCAGTGATAACTTCACTTGAGGAAGTTGATCGACCGCAGAGATACTCCAAGGGAGGAGAGATGATTAAGTTTGATTAACTGAGGAGGCTCTTATAATGTAGCTCAAATCCTGGTCATACTAACAATCTACATGCAAGGCTAAAGTATTACAAAACATACATATGACAGACAGAATAAACAGCTGAATTAAGTTTCTTTCAGAAACTGAACACTTGGTGCACATGCAGGTCCAACATGAGTCCACTGCACACCACGCGGTCTGTCTCCGGGGTATGGCCATAAGCGCCACTCCGCTCTGCTCCTCTCCAAATACGTGCAAACTTTATTTTCAATGGAGCACGATGCGTCAAGCTGAACAGGGCAGATCGATCCAGACAGGAAGTCAGACAAGGGAATGCACATGAATCAACATTATGTCAAAACAGGCACGAGTGAATACCAGATAAACCATAAAGTAAACTGTAATCTACACATTGTTCTTTTTATTCCCGTGTGATCTTGTACCTTTTTTTTTGTGAACCCTGGAGTCCAGCTGCTCATGGCTGTGCTCCGCTGCACTTATGCTTCAGAAACTGAGCCAGTGGGTTAGGGCGCGTGGCGTCAGATGGATTAACAACCATGGTGAAGACAGAAAGCTGCACATGAGGATGCTGTGGAATCTGTTGGTTCTCAAAATCCCTTTAAAAAAAAAAAAAAATCAATTTTATCAGAGATGAGGCTGTCACTGTGAGAGCACTGCCCTGGTATGCCTTCACCGCAGTCAGGTTCAAACCAAGCAGCAACCTCAGGTCCTGACAAAATGAAGACAATATGGAAGTGTAAACTCCTGCAGTTCTTAGAGTGTCCACTTGAGGCTCCAGGAACACTGGAAGTCACATACACAAAACAGGCATTTTTTACAGCATAATTAAACATGTTTACAGCAACATTAGAATGCGTATGCTTTAACAAAATATCATAAAAATTTCCTTTGAGGCTTAGAAGAGTTTGTAGGTTTAATTGTAAGTTTAAAAATCACTATATAAATTTAACATTTGTTAAATGAAATACCAGCAAGACATAGAACAAAATGTCTTTTTAATGACGAACTATTCCTGTCACTGATGTTCATCACACACAAACACTTCAGCATGTAGTTCAAAAGAGTTAATTAACTCTGCTAAACCTGTTGGAATTATATGTACCTGTTTTTTCCCCCCCATCTACTCAATGTCAATATAACATTTATTTTCCAATATTGAACTGCAGAGATTATTTTTAGTTTATTCCCTGAATGTTCTTCTCATTAATATTGAAGATGTGGCTCCTGCCAGACCTTTGCTCTCCACCGGTTCATCATTCCAGCTCAGATGAAGTGCAGGGTTATTCCTGGCAAACACGTTTTTCAGCACTTTCAGGGTTTTTTTTTTTTTTTTTATGAGCAGTGAGGCCAGGAAGGATCGATTTGACTCTCCGGGGCAGATAATCAAGACTCATCTGAAAGGCCAGTGATACTGACAGCACTCTACAGATAGATGGATAGACCGACACATTTATCTATGGACTCCCTATACTGTGCCACTCATGGATGTTTACACAATACAGACCTGTATTACATGATCTGTGGAGAGTTCTCCAGATGTAAACACAAAACTTTTTTGTACCTAACATACCGGAGCCAGAGAAGTTAGATAAGTATAGTTAGAAAATATTCCATGTTCTAAGTTTATTTTCAATTCGATTCAGGAAGCTTTATTGGCATGAATGTGAAGATATTGCAGAAGCTATAAAGCTATCTCTATCTCACTTTAGCCTTGAAAATCCTTCCCATTGTCACAGACTGTGCTGTACTGCCGAGGCTCCTCGCTCACGTCAACACACTCTACAATCAATCAGCGAGGCGTTTTTACCTATAGACCTCAGAAAAGTAAGACAACTCATGAACTGCATTGTAGAAAGTAAGTCATCCAACCATATCACATGATACGACTGCTTTAAGTCTATATTGAGTTCTGCAAAATGCTAAAATCTTGCCTTGTTTATTAATCAAAATCCTTGTCAAAAATGTCTAATTTCACTTAATATAAGCCCCGTTCAACAGACAAGTCAAGATATATAAGTATAACAAGCAACATCTCCTCAGAGGAAGAATATGTGACATTTTACACACATATAAAGCAGAAGTCCAGTACATCCTGTTTAAATGTCTCTCTGAGTCATGACTGTCTACAGTGAGAGTGACGTGCGAGTCCAGCTGGCTGTGATGATGTAAGAGCCGTAAATCATTGTGTTTACTTGGACGGGACTGTTGGCTCCTCCCCTTGTGTATGAAAGTTGTTTAAGTCAAGGACAAGGGAAAAGAAGAATAACATACTGTACTCACTGCATATTTGAACGTTATGCAAACGTTTTTAGATCATGGTCTTTCCTTGTAAACAGTTCACTGAAGTCAAATTCCTCGGTGTGTGAGCATATCTGTACAGTAAAGTTGACTCTGATTGAATTGTCTTTAAGTCTTAAAGAAATGATCACTACGGAGATAGATGTTTTTGTTGAAAGGAGACACCAGACTCCATTGACAAAAAAAAACAATCATTTTACTCCACCGGACGCAGGAGTGCTTCTCTAATCCTGCCTCAATTGGTCAGTTCGTTTGTTTAATTGTGTGACTTTGGAGTATTAAATTGTACAAAATAGACTTGACACAGTACTTCTGTAACTCACAGTAACACAACATCTAATAATGGTAAAAACACTGTTTTTGTGAATGGAGTTTGGTTGCCTTGAATTTTGATGTTTGCTTTTTTTCTTTTTTGTTGTTTCAATGGGAGCATCAAAGGTCTGCCGCTGTGGGGATTCTCTCTGTAATGTTGTCAGACGCTTAGAATAACAATCTGAGGCTGTCAGAGGGAAGAATGAGCACTTCAGGTCAATATGCAGTGAAATCTTGCTTTTGCTTACTCCAGCCTTATACGAGACATAGTAATGTAAGCAAAGCATATTTATCATAATTCATGTTCAACGACTACCTAACTTACTAAGCAGGAGGTCAAACTCTTATAATGACCTATTAGCTATAGATTATGGCCATGCACAATACTGAATATCGGTCGATCTTGAGCAATAGATAGATATATACATACATATTTATAGCATCAAATGCTGTCATCAAACACTTGTGAAACAGATATACAGTATACTTCTTTTCTTTTTATTAACAGTTGGTAAAAAAAGCTTTATTGGCTAGAATAACAAAAGTGCAGTGAAACACATTTTTACTTAGAAATTAAAAATTATGAATATATAAAAATAAATAATTAACTTAAATTGAACAAACCTAGTTGTATCGGCACGAATTGGAGATACAATCAGCTGATTCCAAGTCAGGTGACATGTTAATATCAGCCGGTCATTTTATCAGCCAGGCTGCAATAATAAGTGCTTAATAACTACTAATAAGCAGCCAGTACGCTGCTAATAAGCATGCTAATAAACATGCTAATAAGCTACTAGGTAATGGTGAATATTGTGACCTTTATTTACACTGCTACCCTATTTATTTTTGGAACCATCCCTAACCTTCACTAACATAATAAGAAATCATAGGTTGTTTTTTTTTCATCAACAGTTTGAAGGACCATTACAGTGCAGCAGTTTTCTGCATCACTTCATCCTCGCGTGTCCCTATGGAATCTGCACTAACCTTGATAGTGAGCTACAGTAAGCCACAGAGCCTTTTTTTTCTATCGACCTTGTTGTTTTCACAGCTCAGCTCCTCAGACAAACACATCTGTTACACTTTGTGCTGACTTGTTTTTGAAGCTGATGTTTCATGAGATGTCGCTCAGAGGAGTCGTCAGCTCCTTTCACATCACATCTCTGTGCACAAAGTTTAGGGGATTTTTTTTCCCAGGCTGAAAAAAAAAAGACGTATATTTCATGCTGTCAACAACTCTCTTTAAAAACTCAAAGCAGCGATGAATTGATGCTTCTAACAGGTATTGTGTGGTTATCAAAGGCTGATGTGTTGTATTCCTCTGTGACTTCGAGTTCTACCATCCTCTGAAAACACATCAGTGAGGCACACTGCTGCAAAATGTGACATTTATCGCGTTACACATAAATAATTGCGCTTTAACCACTATACATACTGTATATATCTATTATGACAACAGAATCTGTATAGGAGAGGGACTGAAGTGTTCTGGTTTCATTTCAATGTTCAGGATTCCTATCAACCAACCAAGCACCAACGTAAGCCTCAACTATTCTTCCTGGGTTCCAACCAAGCTGCAACCTCCGGTCTTGAAAAATAGAGCCAATGCAGTTTAGAATCATGCCGTTTGTCAAGTGTCTGACCGCTTGAGGCTGGCTCCAGCACAGGAAGTCACATACACATGACTGGCAAAAAAGCAGATTTTGCAGCATAAATTAGCATGTTTGTAGCCTGGTACAAAGAAACAAAATAGGTCTGATGAGTTATTGTCATCACTGGCACACAGTGTACTGGGGGTGTATTTCTTTTTAAACAACCATAGTTAGGTGTGTAGCTGACATGATTGACAGGTGGGTGCCATGTAACAATTTGTCAAGACCGTGTGCTTTGTACCTTTTGAAAAGAACAAACAATGTCCTCCTGAAGACATCTGGACCAGAGCAGTGAATGATCTCTGGGGTTGTTTTAGAAAGCGATGAAGAATAATCTGTTGTTTTCAAAAGGTCAGGAACACTCAGAGTTCCCTCGTTTACCTGCTTCCTCTCCTCTCCACCTCTCCGTTCCCACTAATTCCCTCTCAACTAGTAATTTTATAGCTCAGTGCCCGCTCAATCCACCAATGTCACCTTATAGGTATAAAAAAAAAAAACAACACACTGTGTCTCTCTTCAACTACTCACGGAGACAATTTCCTGTCTTCACTCAGACGCACACACAGCTACATGGCGATGAGCTGCCGTTGCTGCTGATGTCAGGCGCTCCATTCATTTTTTCTTTTTTTTTATCTCTCTAGATAAATAAAATTTGTTTTTGAATGAGGAGGAAATGGCGAGAATCTTTTCCGCAGCCTGCGGTGTAATTGCAAAGGAATATATTCAACTGTGAATAATTGCATTTAAATCAGAGATTTGACTGCAGGAGACGGACAAAAGGCTGTGGCGCCCACTGCGTAAATGATATGAAATCACATTTAAATGTGCACAGAAAATTCAAAGTGAAGGCTGATTAATGGAATTAGCTTTATTGTCCTATGTCCTTCACATAGTGTAGGTGGTTTAGCTCAGCTTTATCCTCTATAATAATCTAAAGCAGATGGAGACAGCTCATTAAACCGTCTCTCACCCTTTGTTTGTCTTGTAAAATCAGGCATTGCTCTTTTTTCTTTACATAGACTCCAGCGAGACCGGCATTAGAATATGAAAACCTGAATACGGGACAGAATATTAAAAAGCCTTTAGACGAAATTCAAACAATGTAATTGATTATTAATGTCTGAAAATCCTTCTGGACTGACCCTGGCCTGTTCTGAATGACGAGCACACAGTGAACAGGGGTTATAGTATACAGCGGGGGTCATCAGCTACATTTGTTGAAGGGCCTGCTTTCTTCTAGACAAAAACCGTGTTGGTCTGAATTTAAAGTATACCTGCACATAAGACGGACAGCTGTCAAGCCCTATGTGCACGAGTTGGTGTCAGAGGTGAAATGTAATTTCTCCCATTAACCTAATGTGATTATTTCAGCCTAATGATTTTATATGTTTATTGTTTAATCACCTGAGATCGTTTATTCTGGGTGCCGGATGAGAATTTGGGGGGCATTATGTGGCCTGCAGGCCGCCAGTTGATGATCACTGGTGGCTGTGGCTCAGTTGGTAGAGTCGGTCGTCTCTCAGCCAGAGGGTCGGGGATTTGATAGCACCGAGGACTAGGCATGCCGTTTGGTGGCTCTATTGAGCATTGAATAAAAGAGAATCAGCTCTGAAGCTGGAGCCGGTGTTCTATCGAATAGTGCTACCAATCGAGATGTGCTACCATGACGGTCAGTGCAGTACAGCAAGCGAGCATCATTTGATAGTGGCTTTTTGTCTGTTGAGAAATGCTTCCTCTGAAAGGTTTCATGACAGATTATAAAAACCTTGCTTTCTGTTTCCTTAAAGTCTAAGTGCAGCCAGTAGTGGTGTTTTAAAGTGATTCTATAATGGGGCATTATAGGGGATAATCGTACATTGATACATGCTTCCCTTAAATCATCGAGGACCAAATCTTGCCCCCCATAATGCATATGGAGTGAGTTGTAGATTAATATTCAGTTATTTTGTTCTAGTAGCATTACTTGATAGGGGATACGGATAGCCTCTGGTATCGTTTTGTCCTATGGTAGCATTTTTCCACATGGCAGCACATCCTGACAGAACACCGGCTCGTCCGTGCCCCACACATCACTACCTGACATCAGCTCCAGACAGGTACGGAGCAGCTAAAGCTTCTGCCATCTGTCTCTCTAACTCTTTGTTTGTTTAAAGGTTGGCTCGTTTCCCTTGACTTTTCCATTTCTCTGCTGTACTTCTGAACACACGGGTAGACTGAGTCTGACTGATGATTCGGGAGTATGTGCTCGGTATGCAGAGCTGCATCTTCACATTACTTTTTAATATGCGAGAGATGGTTACACGCAAATATCCCTGAGGAAGGCGTGCAAGTCTACAGTTTATCTAATATAACAAGGTGTATTATTTTCACACTGCAAAAACACAGAAGCAAAGGTGCTTTAGTGCTGCAGCTTAATCACAGTGATGGACGTTTAACTTAGCAGTGCAGTATCATGAAGTACAATTACAACAATGCAGTCTTCACAATGACAGAAGAGACTGCAGGAATTTTGTTTTGGAATTGTAATTGGCAGCCTTTATAGCCGTTTTCACATATGCACTCCTGAAAATATCTAGATTCAGGAGGACTGCTCCGGATATTCTCCTATGATGAGAATATTTGCCTTTACATCAAATGTGTAGTTCAGTGAAATCACTCTATCAACAAAAGAGCGGAGAAGAACATACTGACAAACAGACGACGTAATGCAGCCATTTAATTGCTTGCACGGAGATCGTAGTGGTTGCGAGCATACACTGACTCCAGTCACAGTCTGTAAACGTAACTCCCCCTCCCATCGGCTTGAGGTGAATTCTCCAGAGAACATCCTGCTGTGTTCTCACATCAGCTCACTCAGAGGCTGACAGGACAAACTCCAGGTGAAGTCTGAGAGAATAATTTGGCTGTTTGCGTTCACACACACAGCTCCTCCTGCAAATATCAGGAGTCAGTGTGAAAGCACTATATGTAAGTTTTCCCCCTTAAACCTGCAATCCATCAACACATCATGCAGGGCAGCGGTAGGTAAATTTAGCACAGATAATGTGAACTAATCCGCTCATTTCTGAGCTCATTGTTTCATCATTACAGCCGGATTTATTTTTATTGTTTTGGTATCCTTTCTTATTGTCCTGATTTCTTACTGTACATAGAGGAGAATTTTCAGGTGTGTGTGTGTGTGTGCATATTCAAGGTTCAAATCCCTGTTTGAACAGGAACCTCTGTCTCGTGCACATGTGCACTTTGCATGTTCTCCCTGTGCATGCATGGATTCTCTTTTTTCACCGACAGTCCAAAGGCATTCTTATCAGGTTAATGGGTGACTGTAAATTACCTGTAGGTGTGAGTGTGAATGTTTGTTGTCTGAGTGACTAGCGACCTTTACCTGTAGCCCGCCTCTCCAACAATAACAGCTGAGATCGGCTCCAGCCCCCTGCAGCCCGGAAGGGGTTAAGTGAGCTAGATAATGAATGGCTGGGTTTTATGTTTTTTTCTAATGTATGTATTTATTTATCCTTTTTACACTATTATGATCACAACATTATATTATAATAATAAACGTAGTTCCTTATATTTTTAGCTCTTTGAGGAGAATCTCTTTGATGAAAGGTGGAATAAATGTCATGGCTTTATTGTGATATTAATCTCAGCACTCATATTAGCATGCAGTAATACCTCTGCACTGTTGTGTGAGTCACCAGCCTTGTGTATCTGAAACCGATATGGAAGCGACACTGACTAATTGAAAATTACCTCACACTGACCAGAGGCCGACGGCGGCGTCCTCGAGGGCACGGCTGATAATGCTAAATACAATAAGATGACAACATGTAGCTTAGCTTGCCATTTCCTATTAACCAATGGGTCAATTTCAGATGTCAAGCCCTGACACCCCTGCACAGCTTTGGCTGTGGCTGTCAGGGATTCAGCAGGCACTGAAAAATGCCATTTCATGGGTAAACAAAAATAAGCCCGTACAGATGGCATTATTTTTTCTCCCTCTCCGACCTGCTGCCATTGATAAAAAGGCTGGCCTTCTGCTGAAACGCTGCTTTTCTTTTGTCACACTCTGTCCAAGGTCAGAGTCCAGACGAGGGTTAGCTCACGACTCTATAAATAGCCTGACTCCTCTATCGGAGGGCTTGTTACCCGTTTGTGAGTGTGTGTGTGTGTGTGTGTGTGTGTGTGTGTGTGTGTGTGTGTGTGTGTTTGTGTGTGTGTGTGTGTGTGTGTGTGTGTGTGTGTGTGTGTGTGTGTGTGTGTGTGTGTGTGTGTGTGTGTGCGTGCGTGTGTGCGCAGTGAGCCAGTGAGGAATAAGCGTATTAGCAGCTGTGTGATGAAGATGGCTGGGGTCTTAATCAAACACCTCAAAGGCAGCATTAGCATTCTAATTTTACACAACGTCTTATAATCCACACCCTCGGCCTCTTTGAAAATCACATCTATGACAGTAATGAATGAACTTGTTTGTGTGTGCAGGAGAATTGTAGAGGCTGAGAAGTGTCAGAAATACTAATTTTAATGTTAAAAATAACGTAGGTCTGTGTCTGTCGCTGACCTTCTCTGTACATTCCCAATGACTGTGTTCTAGCTAATAAATGTCACCTCCTGTAGCTCGAACGTCCAGAGAACACAGCCACAAAGATCTCTCATCAACAAAATAGACAATAAAGTATAATGTGAAGAGCCGCTCCAAATAACAAAACGCTTCTGTGATGTTTGTTTTTTGAGATTCTGCTCTCATCGCTTGTGTTCAGCTGAGGGGGTTCAGAGTGGGACCAGCAGTTCACTTAACTCAAAAGACTAAAATGTTACATTGTGCAAAAGGGATTCTCAACACTAATTATTCATAGGTGCTGTTTGAACTTGAACGACAGGGTCGGTAGTTTTTGAAAACTAGCATGAAATTTGAAAGTAGCATTCCCTCAGTGCTCTGCCTACACACCCACCCCCTCCCCTCTGTGCTCCCTCAAAAGTCACGCCCCTCACTTACATGCAAGTGTATGAATGTGTCTTACTGCCATAGATGGGATGGGATAGAGGTGCCAGTTCACTCCCACAGTCCAAAGACATGCTCGTTAGGTTAACTGGTGACTCTAAATTGTCCGTAGGTGTGAATGTGAGTGTGGCTGGTTGTCTCTATATGCCAGCCCTGTGATTGACTGGCGGACAGTCCAGGGTGTAACCCTCTCGCCCAGTGACAGCTGGGATCGGCTCCAGCCCCCCTGCAACCCCGAACGGGAAAAGCGGCATAGACAATGGAAAGATGGATGGATCTTATCTTATTGAAGTCCCCTGTTCCCTGGCTGCAGGAGCACTGCTGTTCACTAGCTTTCTCATTGTATATCCTTATGTATTCAAATTTTATTCTTTGTTTTTTAACACCTCAAACAATTGAACAAATTCCCTGTATGTCTACCTTAACATCCCTCTAATTAGATTCTATCTCAGACTCTGTGTGATTGCATCTATCCATCTTACAGCTAGGCCTATACCATCTATTCAGCCTGGATTTCCCTTTTTGTTCTTTTTCTTTGTTTGTCATGGCAAAACAGAACGCAGCCAGCTGACGACTTTGATTGCCCTCCATATTTGATTTTCTAGTGAAGTCATGTTTGATCATGGAACTTTCTGTGAGATCTTGTGTCTGTAAGATCTCATTTTTGCAGAGTCGTTAATACCAACGGCCGGTGCGTGCGCTCATGTTCTGGTTGAATCATCTAGTGTGTCCTTGTGTCTCTGGTCTCCCACATTATTAAAAGTGGTTAAGATTTGAAAATCGTCAAGTGTGTAGCAGCCTGATCCAATTGTATTGACTTCAATTCAGCAATCCGTTTAATTGAATCATTTGTTCTGTTTCAATAAAGGATATCAAATAGATACATACATGTTTGGCTGAACGGCCACTCGGGGGTTCAAAGAGCCCCATGAACCACCATCCCTGCATTTATGTATTTTTGCTTTACTCTAAGACCGCCTGCATGTTACTCAAATTTCTTCTCACCATGAATTAAAAATACGAGGAGTGTATTTTTAACATTTCCACACAATGCCATACAGCATGTACAGTACAGAGTACAAGAATAAAGACACTGTGGGTGAAACCTTCAGTCAGTAAACTGCAGCAGAAAGCAACACCCTCTCCAGCTGTGCTTCCTCCTGTTAAAGTCTCTCTGTAATAATGTGAGTCACTGTTATTTTTTTACGTAAAGCTGTTTTCTCCCGGGTTTGGAGGCTATAGGCTGTTTCAAAGACTGATGAGGTGATTACAGGAAATGGCTTCTGTTAGCACACAGCTAAGCCGTACGATTGCCCAGAGACTGCTTAGCAGCAATCAGGGGAGTTTTTCTTTATTGTTCTATCATCTGCTTTACTGCTTTAAACCACAGATGCCTTCCACTCATTGATTATTGAAAATGTTATGGAATAATCTCACTGCAACGGTCAGGCTCTAAACTGAAATTGAAAGCTGATGATACTTAAAGGTGCACCCCATCGATCGATGTTTACGCACAGTGATCAGTTTACAATCCGACCGCTCAGGCTGGAGTCAGTTGTATAATGTACTCAGTGTGTGTATGTGTAAGTGTGTGTGTGAGTGTGCATGGAGCGGTTTTGTGAAGTGTGAGAGATTAAGTCTGATTATATCACCAGGGTCAACTTTGGGTGAGAGACTGTTTTTAACACAAAGCTTGAGCTCCAGTCTCGGGCCATGGGCCTTTTGAAAGATGTGTGTTTACAGGAGAGGGAGGGTCCAATGAAGTCTGTAACACATTACGGTCGTTTTCTTTCCCCCAAGTATAATTTGCAATATTGGGAGTTTGAAGTCTGTGAAGGCTGTTTAAAAGATTTATTTTAGGGCTTCATCAAGAGACAGGACAGTGGATACAGTCAGAGGTAGGGGACAGAGAGAGAGAGAGAGAGAGGGGAATGAGATGCGAGAAAGAAGCCACATGGTGGATTCTAACCCGGGCCACCTGCTCCCGAGGACTACAGCTTCTGTACATGGGGCGCACACACTAACCGCTAGGCTACTAGTGACCCCCTGCATCAAATCCACATAATAGTGAGCCTGTTTGAAGGTTTTTAACGGTTTTGTAGAGGGACTGATGTCACTTGTTGTCATAATGTCATAAAAGGCTTTAACCAAGGAGACAATAAATGATGTAAGCTCTGGACGAATTATGTAAAATAGTCTATATTTTAAGCCAGAGTGATGGAAAATAAACAACAACGCAACCTTTTGATTTGCTCATTTTACTTTGAAAAACTCCCAGAAAGCCCAGGAGAAGAGTCAAATGTAATGTCCACCTTATGACATCACATGCTTCACTTTTTTTTAATGTTCCCATTCACTCTGTGATCCATTCCTAATAAAAGCACATTTTTCATGATTTTGTTTTTAACAGGAAGTAATGCAAACTTTGTTTAAACTACAAAATAAAAGCATGACAAAAACTTTGACATGCTAAATAATGGAATGTCAAACAACATGCCATGAAAAGATTTGAATAATCACGATTGGAAAAAATAATAATACCCGTTTGACAGCCCCAATAATTACACCAAGGAAGGAAACATTCTAAAAAAATGTGTACGATAAGGCACTACCTTTTTGCATATTCTTTGGTATGACATCAAATGGCCAGTTGTATGAGGACAAATTGAGGTGTGGGTTCTGGTGTTTAAGTTAAGTCAGGATTTCTTAGGTCTTCCTCATTTAGAATTGATAATAACTCCATTCCTTGCAAGTTCATGACTCCCCTGGAGGTGCAGTACAAAACTTCTAGACTGACCATTTAAACTGTGATTATATCTATGCTTACTTTGTTAATGTAAATCTGCTCTATGAGCCCTGAATGTAAGTGTCAACATCACTGGTGTCATTGTGTTCCTGTTTTTATTCATGCATGAACTAACACTATCATAAATGTCCACTTATTCCCCCTCACAACATCTCTTACAATACAATACAATAATGTTCCCATAAGGCTCTGTGCTCTCCTTGACCTGATGAATAATTGAGTGTATTGATCGATTGTGATGGTGTTTACTCCAGAGAGAGACAGAATTACAGAGTCGGTGTAATTAAAAGAGGGCTCTGGGTTGCATGAATAAATAATCACTGATTGAAGTAAAATAAGCATCAAAGTTGTTTTTTGTAGCAGGTGTTATTTTTGTTGACTCTAAGATTTAAAAGATTTCTCTTCATTATTTTCTTTTAATTGTTGTTACCCTTTATGTGCAGAGTCGGGGTGGTGACCCTCTGTAGTCAGGGAATAAATACGACTGGGAATTTACATCAGAGCTGAATCGCTTTTTTATTTTTCATTCAATCCTCACAAACTTTGACCTCCGTTATAACATCGGTGTCCTCAGAAGAAGCTGTTCTGTCAGCTCCTGAGGAGCTCAGAGCGACAGGCTGACTGAGATCAGAAATTCAACAGATTAAAGAGGAAGAAAAAAGCTGAATCTGTTATTGATCACAAGATTTATTTTTGATCCCCATCAATGACGCTCCATGGAGAAGCTTACGGTTAAACCAGAGAGCCCACAGGGAAACGGTCCATAATCAATAAGCTATAGATCACAGAACATAGACCGTACATACAGATGAACAACGTGCCTCAACCTTCTCCAACAAAGATGAAGTTAAAATACTTTTCTGACAAGCGCTGACTTAATCTGCATTTGGAGCCAGAGTGCGATCAGCTGGAGGAGCTGCGGTATCGCATCACTTCTGCTAACAAAAACACATATTCAACTTTCAAACTGAAAAGACCCCTCAGGTCGACACTGTCCACAGAAGAACATATTCTCCCGTCAGTGTGAAGCAGACTATGACTCTTGTGTTAGTGCTTATCACGTTTCCTCTCGCCTTCCCTCCTCTACTCTGATGTTCCAGTGCACACATCACCTGAGCTGTGGAGTTGTGTCGTTTTATTACCTTTTTATAGCATTAAATACCAAATGAAGAAGAAAATTCTCAGAATTAAATATAACTCAAATCAGCGTGACTAATGACCTATCGTCTTACACGGAGGAGGTGGGGTTTATGAACGGCAGATAGTCAGAACAGAGCGCTCTGAATCTTTTGGCTTCACTTTAGGCAGTATGTTTTTGCTGTCCATTCGTTATACATGCATCTCTATGATCACATAAGGAGAGTGGCTGATCTGCATGGTTTTAAGGTCTGTGTGTCTAAATGTGTCCATAAAGAATGAAAGAAAAATGACGTCTGCCTGTGAAGATAAAGCTTAATTTGGCCATAATGGATTGTATTCATTCAGAGACGTACAATTAATGTCAATCTTGTCTTTTAATCCCTTATATATATAAAAAAAGCATAATTTGAAAAACACATATATGACAGAAGGACTGTTTTATTAAACCAGAAGACATACAGTATGATTTGCTCCTTTTGGGTTGTCAATCAAATGTCAATCACTCTGTCAATCAAATGAACCCCCTATTCAGGTGGGTGTACTGTAAGCACGAGGATTAGTTTCAGTTTGCCCTGCTTAACTGGCATTTTTCTCTGACATTTAGACATGTGCATCACACCCTAACACCCTGAGCAACAAGCAAAGACTCAGGTAAATTATAAATACTGAGAGAAGTTGACTTCTGATCACTCCCACACACCAAAGATATGCATTTAGAAAAGCAACAGCATAATATGAAAGCAGAATAATAGCGTCCAGACTCCTACAGGTTTCCCTTGAGGTACATTAAATACAATGAAGATGGGTGGAGGGGGATAAGTAGATGAAGAGATACTTTCACAGAAACAGGCCTTTGTCCTCGTGATTTTACTTTGAGGCAGTGAAAAATGAAGGTGCAGCCTTTCTTGTTTTTGCTGTGCAGCCTGTTCTGGAGGTTATTTATAACCCTGTGTGTCCCTGCGTAGCACTTACTTGAACCATTATGAGAAGCAAACAACACATTTTGAAAATAAATGGCACGATGACAGGAAAAAAATAGATACTAAATGGTCCAAAGGAAACAAGTTTTAGGTCTATTATATAACTGCATTGAGACAAAAGGTAATACTAATTTCTTTCAGCTTGTTTGTAAATTTGCCCCCTCCTCCTGGGCTCATCAGCACAAGAAGCACACGCCCACTGCAAGACTTGACGTGTGTGTTTATTGTTTCTGCAAGCTACCTGAGAATATAGCATTTGTTGCAATGGTAAAGCCAATAATTTAGCAAGCTATCACAAGCTACCCCCAGGTGTTTGGCAACTGCTTGTCCAACAGAAAGCAAGCCAACTTAACGGCCCGAAAGCGTGTGAAAGCAGACCCAGGGTTCAACCTCGTTTTGAAACCACCTCACTATGATTATATTTTCTCCCTTTTGCCGCTACGTCCACTTCCACCAGTTTGAATGGCCATCCAGTGGTTGAGTTAATCCACTCCCAAACTCGCCTCAGCCAATGGCGTCGTCTTTGGCTGAGGGAAACAAATCTACTCCCAACCAGTCAATCAAAACATCTAAATCCAGGCAGAGGACTGGGTCTCTGCAGACACAGTTGCCACCACTCATGTATGGAGGGCCTTACATGAGTGATGATTGAGCAGTATTACTTTCGTAAAAGTCTATTTTGTATTTGTTTAGGAAAATGCTACTGTTTCTATCTTTAAGCTAGTCTTTTTGTTATAGTTTCTCATCACAATTAAAACATTTTTCACTGAAACAATACCTCTGATGCTAACTTCTTTGATTTGGCAAAGAAGTCCATTAAAGCTGAAGCCTATCCTTTCGTCTACATGGATTCCTTGAGAAGTGTATTCCCTGACATGAGGATCTAATGGTCGTGTTAGAGCTCAGTTGCCGTCCACCTCTTCCTGGTAACCTGGTAGGCTAACCGTTCACCATGACCCTTTCTACACTTCCTCAGTCCTGGTAATGGTAATGGAGAGACCCAGCAGGTCATGTCTTATTGGTCCAATCATTCCTCATGATTGGGTTAATAAATTGGGGATGATGATTAAAGGTGGTTAAGTAGGGAACTGGGGAAGAAAATGAGAAGGAGAGGAAGGGGAAACGAGAAGGAGAAGTTAGTCTCATGCATGGAGGCACAAGGACAATTTAGGGGAGCTGTCACTTTTCAAGGACACGTCAGCGTTTTGTTGTATTAATGATACTTGCAGCAAGCCAGTCCTGATAATAGATGAGTCTCGTGAGTCATTCCCAGGGGGGCTGGGGATAATGTAACCGTGGTTATGGCTGCAGTAGAGCTCGATGGACTCTGAGGTACAGGGGCGGCTGCGGCTCAGTTGGTAGAGTCGGTTGTCTCTCAATCGGAAGGTCGAGAGTTTGGTCCCCAGCTCCTACAGCAACATGTCCGATGTGTCCTTGGGCAAGACACTTAACCCTGAATTGCTCCCGCTGCTTCATTGGTGGTGTATGAATGGGAATGGGATTAGTTACTTCTGATGGTCTCACTATATGTTTTTGTTTTGTTCTTGTTCTGTTTTGTTCCTGATTTGATTTCTGTATCGTATTCATGATTATTGAGACAGCCATCAGTGTGTGAATGTGGAGGTGTGACCTGCAGTGTAAAAGAGCTTTGAGAAGTCAGAAGACTAGAAAAGCGCTATGCCAGATCAAGTCCATTTACCATTTACAATGAACAAGTCCAGTTGTTACTCAGTAAAGGAGATTAGGTCGATTCGGTGTGTTTCTGTTAACTTCTCTGTAGTGTTGACCATGAAAGTTCACTGGAGGAAGATCTGTCAGGATTGTCTCATCATGTACAGAGGTTGGTCACTCGCTGCATTAGCCCTATACTCCAACTGGTGCATGAATTTCCCACTCTCTCTCTACAGTCATGCCTGCTCAAAGAAATGGCTGGGCCCTTAGAAGGCAGAGTGAATGAACCCTCTGCAGATGCCATTCAATCATATCAACGCATGCGTATTCAATCAGTAGCAATAGCGCTAACCTGCAGGCTAACATTGAAATCCTCTGCCGGGATCCAATCAGCTACTAAAACAGACTGAAAATGTTTCTTAACAAGTTATTGTTGCCTTGTGGTCAAATCCCCTAGCCTCTGTTATGTTCTGCTACCCTTAATTTGTACAGGTCCTTGTATGGGTATTGAATGTCTGACATTACTGGTCTAACCTTTAAGTCTAATGGACCCTGCCCATGACGTTAACAACACAAACAAAAAGGTTAACCATTTTAAGAAAGGGAAGGGAGGGGCGTTGTTACATTTTCTTATCGGCAACTATAAACAATTTTTTTTTTTTTTTCGGCTGCCTTGTCTTCAGTATATCCTATACATCATACTTTACATATTTTTTTCAGGCCAATTTAGAAAAATCCAACTTCTAGAAAAATTAATGTTGAGGCAAGAATAAAGAGGATGTTTCATTTATTCTTCCTAGTCATGTTATTTGAGAAAGAGATTTATCCTTGGACTATCTTGGCACTTGCACAATAACCACATTTTTGGAAGCACCAAACACAAAGCTGCCTTTTCGAGTATAGTTTGAAGTGATAATGTCTTTTTACAATCAGATGAAAATGTGAACCTTACTGCTTTTAAACTGTCTTGTCAAGTACTGAGAGAGATGAAGTATGAGAGAAAGCTTCTTTGTGCAAACAAAACCTGGCTCTAATTGTCAATCATTGTCTTTACCCTTTCCCTCGTGTGTAGTTGTAGGTTGGCCAGGAAAACACTGCATTTCACTTGCAGGGTGTTGTGGGTAATTGAGGCCAGGAAGAGCTGCGTTGAGAAGAAATTCATAGGGTTGGAGGTTTAATTCACCTTATCAGAGGCAGCAGACGTGTTGGAAGAGTCAGTTTAAGACACTCTAATACCAGGACTCAGGGATGGAGTCGAGGCCAAAGCTTCACCAACTCTCCTGGATAGCTATTTCACTGCAGATAATATCACACTCTGCGCTCTGTGGCCACTAAGAAGGCTCAAACGAAGACTTTCTGCAGCTAGTTTGACTGACGGAGCCCTTGAAAGCAAATGCCCACTGTATTGCTTATCTGCTGAAAGATGTAGCTACAGCTCTGCTTGAGGGTCATGACACACAACATCCATCGCAGCTGCAGAAATTGAGAGTCCGGCTGCAGCAGACAGAATGT
Organism: Labrus bergylta; assembly: GCF_963930695.1. NCBI lineage: Eukaryota > Metazoa > Chordata > Actinopteri > Labriformes > Labridae > Labrus > Labrus bergylta. The sequence continues at coordinate 19,203,663 of NC_089207.1, read as the reverse complement.
GTTTTCAAAGGTCAGGTGTCGTGATTGAAAGGAAAGGTTGGCCAAGCAGGGATTGAACCATGCAAATACTTTTCCATTTTTCAGCAGTGAAACACACACGAGAAAACAGAGAGTTTCATTTCTCGGGCTTACAGCGTGGCTCATGCAAAGCCCTTCACAGCAAATCCTTCAGCATGCAGGGGATTTGAATGGAAATACACAGCCTCAATGTGACCTGTGTTGATACAGTAGGTGCAGCAGCAGCATCACAACAGTGTGCACAACATTATCATCCTGATGCAGATGCTGCCCTCATACCATGCTACATTAACTTGATCATTTTTTAAATAAATCTGAAATATACACCTATAATACCTTTAGCCTTTTTGTTCCTAAAAGCTAAGAATACTTTTGGGTCTCCTTATTTTACATGTGTGGACGGGCTCATAACATGATGTTAGTGGTGATTAAAACCATGGTTACAAAAAATGTAGCAATGCAGCGCCAAATGGTTGTAGCATATCTTCCACAGCCTTTACGTTGGCAAATTTCTTTTAAAATATGATCCATTTCGAGACCCTCCACGAGGCGAAGTCAATTTATTGCAGATTAGGCCTGTAACTTTTTTTGTGTTTGTGGTGTTACGGTACGGTGCATGCAGTCACAAAACAAATACGTCTAAGTGGAGATAAAAGGCAATCACACATAGCTGTATTCACACTCTAATCCAGCTATTAAACAACAACCGAAGAAGAAGTAGACACAACAAAACACAAGAAGAATAAGTGTAACATACAGTAGCAACATGACATGGTGGAGCTAGAAAACTGCTTCTTTTAAAGCGTTATTAGTCATATCAGATCAGGAGTTGTGTTCTATATTTCATATAAATATTGATTTATTTTTATGTAGCTCTTTAGTTTGCATCATTTTCTTATGGCATATGAATGCATATAAATGGGATTCCGATGGTCTCACTACAGAGCAACCACTACCTAGTGGGTAGGTGTGACATGCGGTGAAAAAGCGCTCTGAGTAGTCAGAAGACTAGAAAATAAATGTACAAGCTCAAGTCCATTTACCATTTGTAGTTCAGGTTGTTCTGATTTAATATATATGAGGACTAAAATAACTCTCATGAATGTAAGTGAACAAAATACCAGTTCAAGCATTGGCAGATCATTTGTTGTTTAGCAACACTCAAGAGGGTCAACCTCATTTAATCAACGCAACATGGCCTACTGCAGTGTCAGGCTTTTTCATTGGTGGAAGCCATTTTATTCATCATAATACTACACCAGTCACTTCACTGTTTACTCTCTGTTCGTCTCTGACCTCTGTTTTCTCTCTGTCTGTCTCCCTGCAGGACCTTGGCGGGGTGAGTCCTCCTCAGAGGAACTGGAAAGGAATTGCTATCGCTCTGCTGGTCATCCTGGTGGTCTGCTCCCTCATCACCATGTCTGTCATCGTCCTCACACCAGGTTAATGACCGCACGGATTGTACTGTGTTTGATGTGAAATGTTACTCTGGCCTCCTATTGCAGTATCCGCCAAGACCTTGGCCCAAACGTTCTCATAATTCAACTACCGAATATCCAATATTTGTGGCATATAATATATACTTTGGGGTCTAAATGTCTAAAAGGTCCAACATATTATGACTTGTTTTGGTAGATTGCTTCAAGCGCAAACTACAAGACTGCTGTAAAGGATGCTCAGATTGTTAAGGGTCCCTAAAGATTTGTTCTACAACCACTACAAAAGTCAAATAATAACACAAACAACTGGGTTAATGTGTGGTATAAACCAAATTCTTAAATATCAAAGAATAGTGTCCAGGTTTAAAAACACAGGAATTGCCTTCAACAATGGGTCTTATCAATCTCATACTGACGATCCAATTATTGGCAGCTCAAAGTTCAGTCAAAGGTCACATATTATCCAACTTATCAAACATTTTAAACAAGTAGACATGAAGTGGATTTGACATAAAATGTTGCCTTTAACAAACTGTTGTGTTTTAATTGTATAATTAGAGAATACATGAAGAAGTATCAACATATGTCCTCTAAAACCTCATACTTTACAAAGTAGTCTGGCTCCTTGCAGCATATTGTCTTGGTTTTATTGACCCTGATCAACCTGCTGCATAAACCTTTTAAAAAAAAAAAAACATATCTATGACTATAAGCATTGAAAAACATGCCAACAAAGTTCATGTTCAATATAAGAACAGTCCCTCAATTTCCTCCTTCACTGTATTCTGACCTGCTGCGGTCTCCACAGCTCCACACTGTTAGTTACTCATGCAGGATTCAGCTGGAATTCTAATGTAAATGAAACACCTGCTTTTACAAATAACTAAAGAGAAACCTCAGATTTACTCATCTAAAATCATCACCTCTCACTGCCCGTTCGTCCCCTCTCTCCCCCCGGGAGTCTTACACGGTTGGTTAGACTTTCATTGCCTCCATAAACAAACACACAGTGTGGAGTTATCAGGGAAAGCCAATATGGCTGACATTCAAAATGTCTTGGCCCTCTGTTTCTGCTCACAATCAGCAGCTGTCCTATTCAGAAGAATCTCACCACTGGCACGCTGTCGGTCGGCAGAAACCATAACATTTCATAATTAAAGAGGAAACATATCCAGGGGCTACAGTGGAGCAGCTTGAGGATTTTCAGGTCCACTAATGATTGCGCTAATGAACAAATGAAGCGCCAATCTCACAATAAACATTGTTCCATGTGCATCTTCTTCTTTATATGTTTAAGTACCTTTGTGTAAATCTGGATTTGATGGACTATCAACACACCATCTGCTGAACAGATGGACACGTTGTTTTATCAGGGATTAAGGAATATTTTAATTAAGACAGAAGTCAACTTGAAAACTCGATATTAAAGCTTGAACATGAACTATTGAGCATAATGGGGTAGATATTTAGGGAGCATGTGTTTCCTCAACAAGACGTTATGTGCATTATTAAAGGAGGGGGCGGGGGGGGGGAATTTCATAGAAATTTGGGAACATCAGAATGACCGCATTCGAAGCCTCTGTCCATTTGACAAAGAAAACTCCAATATTCACTTTCCCTTGTTTCTCTATTTTGGTGCGAGGAAATTAAACTAATCTCGCTAATGTTTGTCAGAGGTTAGCTTATTGTGAGCTTAGCTTGATAAGGAAACTTAAATGTGCCATACTACACAGGCAGTCACAATAAAAAAACAAGCTATAAGAACTAGAAAGGTCTTCATATGTCAATACAAATAACCCTGTCACATTAAACAGCCTTTGGATACATGTTGACATAAAAACGGTGATTTAGGGGGCAGAAAAAGGTTTATTTTTGGGCTTTAGATGCCTTTATTTTAGAGATAGGACAGAGGATAGAGTCAATAGATCAACGAGAGAGAGAGAGAGTGGGGAGCGGATCCAAAGGTCGGATTCAAACCTGGGCCGCCCTCTCTTAGGCACATGTTTATTTTTTTTCCCTTTTGCTATAATCACTCAACAGAGCTTGTCCTGTTTTACAAAGTGAAGATAGTGGTGCATTGTTAATATCCATATCCGTTTGAAATGTGCTCTGACTTGTGTAAGCACAGGAGAAGAGCCATATTCAAGTGTTGTGATTTGAGTCAACAGCTCTTCAATATAAAGCACCACACTTCCGTTTGTCCACCTTCAAAATAAAAGCATTAGATGATGTCATAATGTTTGCAAGATGAAACTGAAATTCACAAAGCAATGAAGTAAATATTTAACGGATGCCGTGTCGACAGTGAGCATCTGATGCTATGGGATGTGACATGATTTCTAACACTCACAAGCTGTTAGGACACAGTGTTAGAGTTTCTGGCCATTCTTGCATATATCAGACTGTTTTATTGATGTTACAGTCAAATCAATTTGAATTTGATGGAGTCCAAATTTACAAACTACATTGTTTTTTTCTGCAATACTTGCCGGTTATGCACCTGCTCTTCCTGTGTTCTGACAGCTGTGTCTCTAACACATGCAGACAGGTGGTAATAAATCCTCAGGATGCTTTTGATGCTCAGTGTCAGGTGTTTGAAAGGATGACTTTGTGTTTTTGATGTTGTAAAAACATCTCAAGACCAGTGGTGAGAACATGAAAAGGAAGGCCTGCTAGGTAGAGAGCAAAGTGGATTAATGAATGATCTTTGACATTTATTGTTGTTAGAGATGCACAGATTGTGGAAAAATAGGACTGACACTGATTTCTAAAACAACTATTTAGACAACTTCTTTTGGGGTAAGACTCCCACAATACCAACAATTTGTCTCATGTTTGACAATGACTATATATTATCCAACAGGTGACTTCATCTGCCAAATAGAAATTATTTTCTGAATCAGTAGTAAAGGGAATTAGGTGCCAGCATTAAATTGATGAAACATCGGCAAAAATTGCCAAATTATATTTTTCGATGTCAGCAGGACCAATATCTGCCGATACTGATGTTAAACCGATGCATCTCTAATTGGTTGAAAACTTCACACCTATGATTTGTACACCCATATGACACAATACATGTGAGGCAACTTAACAACTCATGGTTTATTTTTGCAGCTGACAGCCAGACCGGAAGCGACACCAAACTGATGGTGGAGGATCTGTTCAAACCAGAGTTCCAAGTCCACGACCCCGAGGCCAAATGGATTAACGGTGAGTGATCCACAACACAAACTGTACTGGAATTTAGAGCTTTCCTCTTCAATCCTTCAGATGGATGGAAATGAGGCAGCAGCTGAAAACGATGAAATAAGCATAAACATGCGAACGGTTTATAAGATTTGCTTACCAGGGTTGCACTGTATATTGTTTTAGCAGCGACATGGCAATGTGTGCATGTGCAATAGTAGCAATGCAAGATGTGGCTAAGACACACAGTTCTTTATAACACAAATAATCTACAAAGAAAATTATCTTTGAGCACATAGATAACTGATCACTGTGCTTGGAGAGTGTGGCTGTAAATATGAAAGCACCCATGACACTGTCAAAGATAATTTCAGCAGCATGCACTTGTGTTTTGTAGCCTAGATGAGGTTGCTTTTGGGCAGTGTTGGGATTATGACTACTGTAACACCACTAATATTTAACCAGTAACTAGTAGCATATATACAACATACAATTACCCCGTGCACAGCCTGAACACGTTCTCAGGAGTGCACGGTTGCAGGAACATACCATGAAAAATAAATCAAAACTCTGTGGAAACACTGAAAACAACTTTACTGTATTTTATTGTGAGCAAACAACGCGTCTGCCTGTAGCTTCCTCAGGTTCGCTCAGCACAATTACTGACATTTGAAGGCACGCATTACTCGTTCCTTATGTGAAACAGGCAACAACAACACAAGATTAAACATCGAGTCGGAGGGTGTCAGCACGGTGGCACCGTATCCTACATAAGGTTGCTTTAAAGTACACCAGCTACAAAGAATGACTGTTGAACGTATGAGTTCCTGATTCACACACTGCAGGTGTCTCATGAAATGTTCTGTGTTTTTTCTCATGACATGAAATATTTTACACAATGTTAGTATTTTTCCTTTATGGTTCATCATTAATGGTTACTGGTCTTGAGATGTCTTCTCTCAAGATGCAGAATTTGTATGTGATCTTAAATCAGTCATTGAAATTGGTTTAATTGAGGCATGAGATGATGGTGACGGATGAAGCTATCATTAGGCTTCCTTTAGACTTTCTGCTTGTTCCACAAATTCAAGCCCTGCATCACATGTCTGTACATGTATTTATATATATCACAGCTCGACTCTAACCTGACATGAATGACGTCTGGATGACTTCTGAGCGTGCTTTGCAAAAACAAACATCATCTCTGCTTTTGTTGAGCAGCAGAGGGCTGACATGTCTCTCTGCCGTCTCTCCTTTGTTACTGACGCTCACCAAAGACGCCAGCAGACAGTTCAGCTTTAAACAGGACTGCCATCCTTCACCCCAGTCTTACCTCTGCATGTATTTATGTAAATTCAGATGTTTGGATGCATTTTCTGTCTCCTTATTTAGATTGCATCGATTCCTTATTTGCTAGAAGCGGATCATACGTTAAGCCTTGAAGGCTCTGGCTGGAAATAAACCACATCAAGTGAAGTGCAAGAGAATCTGATTAGTGTTTGTTTAGAGAGAGGGAGAAGATAACGATACCTCCAAGGGAAAGAATGGACAGGATTGTGTTGTTCCCGTTCTCCATGTGCAGATTAGTGTGTTTGCTTTGGCTTTCCTCTTCGATGCCCGTCAACTGTGTGACTCTCAGTCCACACCCGAGGGCAAGTGAAAGAGGCAAGGCCTTTCTGTCCATCAATATTTCATTCCCGGGTGACATTTTTCCACTATCTTCACAACGCCATCTCATTCCCTCAGCTGACCTCAGGCTAGACAGAGCGAGCTCGGCTGTTGTGCGATGAGCCAGTCAGAAAAGTCAGCTTTATAGGCCGCTCTGTGGATGGATGGGGCAAAATAGACCCCAGACAAATGAGAGAAGATAACAGACAGACGGGCGAGGGGGAAGATTGATCACCAGGATTTGAAGAAAAAATTAGATTTTTTTTTTCCTAAGTCAGAGGCTTTGGAGGTTTTGGCTTGAAAGTCTTTCATCTCTGTCGACATCAGAGATAATCTGAATGAGTACATTATGAGAGCCAATATAAAGTCGAGTGCAAATTGGATGGAGTTTATTTTACAACTTTATTTACACAGAATAAGACTGTCATCAGGCCTCAATTTAAAAAAATCAGACAGAAGATAGAAACATTTAATTTCCACTTGACAGAAAGTATTCTGATAGTGTTACTTTGATCTTTTCTGTTTATAATTTAAAACAGTTTCTTTAATTCTGTAAAAGGATGAAATCTTCTTTAAGAGCTTCATTATGATTGAATTATGACAAAAAAATAAATCTGACAGACCGCCTGGGGGTCTGAAGGCGTTTTTTCTCATTATCGCAATTATTTACAAAACTTCTCTTTATAAATAAAGTTCATGACATACATCGTGATAAAGCTACAATTTCTGTGATTCCAACCATGTAAACTATTTCCAGATCCAACCACCACAGCAGCCACAATCTAAGCCACAGAAACTGTCTTCTGCCATTTGAAGATTTACTGTACTCTACCAATCATAACATTTCAAGGAAGACGGTCCTGCTTGCTGCATCAGCAAGGGTCGGTGCGATTCAGTTCTAGTGAAAGACATAATCTAAACACAATACATCCATAAAGATTCAGGGATTGCTTCAAATTTGCCATCGCTTTTCCCAATACCCGACTGCATCTTCTGTAAAATGTCATATTGATGACATAATTTACATGATTCTAGATTAAGAAATTGCCCACAATCTGAGTTTTTGATTGACGCCTCATTTGGCCAATTACAACCATCCATTCACTGTTCCCTGCCTATAATAGTCAATGAGAGCCTGAGTTGAAAGGAGGTCACTCCCCCTATTCTGATGGATCTTCTGACTGGCTGATGACTGAGGTTTCTCGTAGCCAATAAAAATACTGAACACGTGGATATTTTGCTTCAAACGACCACTAACATCCCGAAAGCATTGAGAGCATTTCCGACGCCAAACAGATTGCGATCTGTGACGAACGCCTGCCTTAATTTAACAGTAGTACGCACATCCTGAAGATTTTAGGAAGAATTTCACCAAATTCTCAAACTGCAGAGCTTTCAAAAGAGTCTTTTTTTGTGCTTGTAGTCTAACAATTTTGTCGCCTGGAGGCATTTTAGGGAAATTATACAGGATCCATAAGGGATTAGAGATATACATTTATTAATTCATCATAACTGATATTGATTAAGTATGAACCCAGGATCATATATTCATTATTAATCAGCATCTGAAAAGACAGTGTGTCGTAAAAGTCTAGAGGGACAGAGAGCATTATTAAAGGTAGATCAAATATTTGATGAGTCAGAAGGTGCTAAAGGATATCTCCAAACATCTAATTTTGGAGTTCAACCTATTCTTGGCTATGTTATTGCTGCCATTATTGTAAATTGGCTAAAATGACTCGATATGTACCTAAGGCTTAGTTAATATAATTTAAGCTAGCGAGAGTGGTTCAAAGAGACAATATTAGCTGCTGCCAAATGATAGCTACTGGGTGTTTGAGTTTTTGTCTTAAAAAAAGGCCCAATGTTCTTCTGTATTGACCAGTTCATATCATCAGGCGGTGGTGTATGCAGGAGTGCAGATTGAAAAAGCAATGGGAACCACGCTATCTACGCTAGTGACGTACCAGCTCCCACCATCTGTACTCAAATCATGATTTATTTGTCTTTGTAAACAGATGCATGAAAATGTAGCTAGCAACCCATTTTATATTTAAAAAAAAAAATGCAACTTGCGCCGCTGTCTCACAGCGTTTAGATTCCCTGACTACCTTGAATGCCAGACCTCCATTCAACAAACAAAACGTTTTAAAAGTAGTTTTTTCAGACCCGACAAAGCTCACATCTTACTTTTTACAAATCTGCTTCACAATGTCATTTCGGCACACTTAATCCCCGTTAAATTAAAGTAAATCACAAGAAAATCAGTTTCCTTTTCTGTGCTCGAACGGCTGAAGTGAGCCAGAGTGAAGTCTGTCCTGTTGAACTGAGAGATGAGAAGCAGATGAACGGGTGCTACTTAAGAGGACGTAATGGCCAAAGAAATAATGGCGTTTATATCTGCAACATTAAAAAAACTGCATGGAAGAGGAGGTCTTGAGGAAGAGGATGACAGAGGGTGATTGCCGATAGGTTTCTGAGATGGACAGAGCACTGATATGAACTTGTGAATGGGTTTCCACATTACAGCTTGATGATTAGTCATAGGGAGGGCATCATTACAGGTTACATTTGGTGCTGAGAGCTCAGTGATTCATCAGGTACACTTCCATCTCTCTTGTATCAGAGCCAGTTATTCACAGAACATTGTTCCTGTGAAAGGCCTCACCTCTTTGTAGACCTCTTTGCCTCAACTTTTTTTCGATGCCAAGTCAAACCCTCAATTATCTGTAGTTAGCGCTGGTGAATTAGCATTAACCTGACCGTGCGTCACCAAATCAATCGCATCATTTCATGTTGCTATCACTTTATAAAGAGTATCTTCTTTCACACAGATCTGCATGTTTACTTTAATTCAAAAAGGCTTTAATTGACACAATATCACCCCTCTGCAGTGTAGTCTGACATCTCTGCAGTGTTGCATACAATTCATTGTCATTCTGACGAGGTGCGGCTGTTACTGATGAAGATCTGCACAGAGATTAAAGGGAGACATCTGGTTGGTGTTGTGCACAGGTGCATTAAAATGACATGCACAGTCCTCTCCAGCTGTTGTGAGAAAGTCACATTCAGCTCGGCGCTGCACGTGATTCAGAGAGCGTCACTCTCCATCAGTCGTGTCGCGGGCTCCCCCCTCAGCCTGTCATTGACAATCTGCTGCGAGAAGGGCATCGTATCGTGTTCCCATTGGCTCAGCCGGGAGGAAATAACACTCCACTTGGCTCGCTTAAGCTCTCAAAGCCAGGAACTGTTCACTCAATAGCTCAACAGAGAGTGAGTGAAGTGGAAAAACACTGTTTCCTTTTTACCAAGACAACATTTATTTAAACACAGTATTCTAAATCAAACATGACCCTGTGCCTTTAATATCAAGTGACCTCTGTTTGAAGGGAAGACATGAAAGATTTTCATGGCTTATGTTGTATGTAAGAAGATGTGATGTACTACCTCCGGTATTGAAGTAATAGAAGCTATCATGGAAGTGCAAAATCCTGCAGTTCATCGAGTGTCCATTAGAGGCTGGTTGCAGAAGCACCAGAAGTGACATACACACCTATTTTAAAAAGCCTGTTTTTACAGCAGTAATTAACATATGTACATCCTGGTACAAAAACCAAAATAGGTATTATTTGATCATGGGTGGAATTTTTTTTGATGACTCATCCGTTTAGATTTGATGAAGGATTAGAGTTATTTACAGTCAGGCGCGTAGCTGATCTGATTGATATGTGTGACGTAACTGCTTGTCAAAAAGCTTAAAAAACCCGCCTCAGCTCCAGCTCTAGCTCTCATCTTGTCTTTAAGTTGACTGAACGTTAGGGTGAGACAACATTTCCAGCATGGAGACCGCCATCGATGGGCTTTCAGAGCCCCCCTACAGGAACAGATTGCTGACGTCACTCAGGCTTTATCCTGTAATATTTACAGGATAATTTTTATGTAGGTCGTAATATTTCAATTTGAACCAAGGAAGCAGGAAAAAAAGTGCTTGTCCTGAGGCTGCATGACTCAACTTTATGAATGTATGGAGATAAGAGAAAAAAGACAGAAACTTTTGGACAGATTGAAAAGAACTGGTGTCTTTCGTGAGTTCTGAGGTTAATTCAGAGGCTGAGCTGTCACGCTGGAACAGTCCACACACAAACACACACACTCTGTCAATACAGTGACCAAATATTTTCCAACCACCAAACTCTGTCTCTTTAGAGTACTCCAGTAAGCACCACAGGCGTATTCAGTGTGTTTGGGGGAAATCATTTCACTGCGGAGAAAATCGACCAAGGGCACCTTTTAACACCATGGACGCCTTTTTATTGCTGCTAGGAGCTCTGTAGGTTTTTCTCTGCAGCATGAAAGCAAACTGTTGGCATACATCCAGCATGACAACATATGGCACATTCCTCTGACTCATAGGCTAGAAACAGCCAACTACAAGGACACACTGTTTGAGTCGCACGCATATGGACAAATCGGTGTTGGATTCAGAGAGGTGGTGGATTGATTTACCTATTTTTGTTGGATTAGGCTACAATGAGTTGTACAAAACATTAGGAAATGCTAAAAGTGAGTTATGTATTGCAATACTTACTTTAATTGTACTGAACACTGGGGAAATTTAGTTGTATGTTTTAAAAACAGGACTATTTTGTTGGGACTCTGGACTCCAGCCCGTTGTTGTGACTGTTGTCTGCAGCACACTGTGTCTGAGAGAAACTGCATGAAATGTGTTATTTAACAAGAGCTTTTTTCACTTCAGAGAAGTATTGATGCACAGCTGACAGAATATTTTTCTTTGTGAATTGTGTACACAAAAGACAATTCCTAGACAACATGCCTGTGAGTGCAGAATATCATTGATATATAGAATCATCAGAACATAATTTAAATCATAAAATTATCTTACTTTATGATCAGACATTAAAGAAACATGCTATGTTAAAGTGCTGGCATCTCTGACAACCATGCAGCAGCCAGTATGTCCTCCTTCTAAGTTCAGATTCTGGTCCTGAATGCTCTGGATTTGTTTGGACCAGTTTTGGATGCCCCTTAGTTTGCCAGATATGAGAGCAGTTATCAGGTCAAACCAACAGGTGTTGCAGCGATGGAAGCGGGCAAGAGAACTGGTTCAGATAGAAGTGATTGTACCCGACCTAAAAAGCCTCTGCATGTTTCTAATAAGCTCCACGAGCAGAAACGTGCTCAAACTAGGATCAATATTGGAGATGCTTTTGAAAAATGGAGAGAGGTTAGAACACAGAAAGGTTTACAGACCGATGCAGAGCTGGATAAACACTGAAGCTTCAGTGTCCACCACATGGCAACCTGCGTGAGCATCGACTCTAGAGAGGAGGGGGCGGGGGGAGACAGCTCTCTACAATGTTTTTAATTTGGACTGCAGTACCCTTTTTAAACACGAGGTGTCAGAGTTACATATTGCTCCTTTTATATTTGTATTTTTAGTTCCACACATTTGATTTGTTGCTTAGAGCCAAGCATCAAAACATGGATTTATTTTAAAGGAATGGGTGCCTGTTTTTGCCCCTGGTACCAAAGGAACTGCTACCTCCAATAACAAAATATGATGAATGTGAAATGCATATGGCAATTCCCAAAATGTTAAATTTGCGTTTCAGGAACAGGTTAGGACAAACACATTTCAGGTTTATGAGGTCAGACTTTCTGCACACAGCTGCAGGTGTCACTTGAGCTTGTACTGCTCATTGCTCACTTCAATAAATGGTCAGTACTGCGATAATCTCTGTGGATCCATTATTGAGCCTTTAGCTGTCGATACTGTTTACCTCGTACAAATTACCACTCCACTTCTCCCAATCACCCGTCAGCTGCTCGGCCTGTCAATTCTCTGCACTTGCTGCGATCAGATTCATCTCTTTTATTACCTGAAAAGCAGGCTGGCTGCTGACGGATTAATAAATCCCTGCAGGACTGTTTATTTTCAGGAGAAGCTCTCAGAAATAAACATAGTTAATTATGAGAAAATTAAAACTGTTGAGAACTGCTCGCACTTTAATTGAGTGTTGGAAAAAAGTGCATTAAAGCGAGAGATGGAGCAACACTATCGTAGAGTATCTCGCTGCAGCACATCACCGTTAATGACTCTCTTGTATGAAATTTGATGTTAGATAACAATTGTTTAATACTGAACAGTATTTGTTTTTTACCTGTACTGAGTTCTCAAGCTGTTGAGATTGATATCTGACTTCTCATTTCATGTTTTACAGTTTCTTTCCCTAGCAACAGTGTATTCATACACATGTATGACTAGGTTATCATCACTTATGACATTTAATCATGAGTGTTATTTTTGGGGCCTTTTTGCCTTTATTCGAGAGTACAGCTGAAGAGAGACAGGAAGTGTTGGGAGGAGAGAGTGGGGGATGACATGCAGCAAAGGGCCGAGGTTGGATTCCAACCAACAGCTTCTGCGATGAGGACTATATTGTCCGTACGCAGGGTGTGTGGCATAACCATAAGGCTATCTGGTGCCCCAGTCTACGACTTCCACATAATGTTAAAGATCATATACAATACTCCTTTTCAACAAGTTTAAATAAGTCTCAGAGCTCCCCAAAACATGTCTGTGAAGTTCTAAATCCACTCTGATCCTGTATTTGATCATGTCTATAAACCCCCTCTATTTCAGCCCTGCTCATAACAGGCTGTTTCTGTGTCTGTACCTTTAAATGTAAATGAGCTGTGTCTGACCACGCCCCTCTCTTGAAGGGCTTGGGTGTCTCAGGCTTTCCTCCTCCATGTCCTATTGTTTACAGTAAGAAGGCAGACTCAGAGGGCAGAACAAACACCTAGCTATGGGAGTGTCACCCACCTGGGGGAGGAGTTACTGCCCTTTGTGATGTCATGAAGGGAAAATCTCCAAACGGCCTGTTTGAGCACACATTTTCTGAAAAAGTGGAGCAGGCAAAAGATGGAGAGGATGGACTTTTCTTATCATTGGATGTTAGAAATACATGGTAAACTGTATTTTGCATAATTGGTGACATTTATGGACATTTATTAAAACACTGAAGGTGGAATTATGTCTGTTGCAGATGAAAATACCAAAACAACTTCAGACTCACACTAACAAGGAAAAAAATGAATTTCTTGAAGTTGAAGTTTATAATGTTTTGGTTCGATACGCTTTGAGTATTTGTTTAGCAAATGTTTAAACCCTTTTTAGCGATGACGCAGTTTAAATACCTTCAGCATATATAACAGGACTGAACTGCATATTTTATAGATGATATTTTACATTTTCAGAGATATGAAACCACTACAAATAATCCAAGAAATTACTTTAAAAGAAGCAAAAGAGATAATGACACACACGTCCATGTTAGCCACAACATAATCTCTGTGGGCTATATCATTAGCTTTTGACATTCTTGTATCAAAGAGGATAATGAAGCTTGGTGTTAAACATTCAGTGACATCTGGAAAGCCATATCTTCGGCCGAGTGTGTCCTTGACAATGATGAATGTGATCCTGCTCTGGTCTTAATTACTGACATAAGCCGACTAATGCTGCTACCAGTGAATGAAAAGTCCCAATTTTCTGTATTATTCTCATCCTTTTTCTTTACATGGGAGACAATGAGGCTGTATCTAAACAGAGGTCACTGATCTGTTTATTGCAGGTTCCTTAACCTGGCAGAACTTAGTGAATATTAAATACAAATCATGCATTAATGATATAGAAAGCAATTGGACTGATATTGACCTAGACTGAGCTCATGCTTTTCTTTTTACATCTATCTCTAATACTGAAGACTCATTCCTCTCACAGGGGAAAACATGAGGAAAGGTACACATTAGCATGAAAACAATGAACTAAAACATAAAGCAAATATACATCATGTCCTTTCAAATTAAAATGCAGTAATAATATAAAGAATCTGGAGAAGGACATTTTCAAGAGGTATGCATATACCTCAGAATTTCATACTCCAGTAAATGTGTCCTCCTTTGAAGCACTGATTTCCTGACCAGACTCCACCGCTCACAGGGTTAAGGCAGCCTGTAATTAATGCCTACCAGGCAAAACTCGGGAAAATCTAGACTACCCTTATCCTCATCAAGCTTTCACAGTGAATGTGTGATAATTGTTAGTTAACGGTGAAGATCATAGTCAAAATGTGAATATGAAGTTCCTCTATCATTACAATACAATATCCTCAAACTGCACGCCTGCTGCTGCACAGGAATGCAGCACGAGTCCCTCTGATGCTCATTTGTATCGACACCAGAGACGGAGCGTGTAACGTCAGGATGATCTTTGCCACCCGTGTTCCTCTCGGCCGAGCCACCTACCTCAGCACCGACTCATCTCATTACTCTCGGTGTGGGGCAGCGTTCGGTGAATCATTGTTCTCCTTTAGCACCTTTTGTTCTAAGTTATGAATTTGGCATGCAGTATGAAGCTTTTAGTGGACTGTGGATAAACAGTTGGGACCCAAGCTGCAATTTTTGTGTCTCGCGGAAACACAGACGATTTTGGACTGATGCTGTATGCTAGTGGGTTTACTTCATGGCTGTGTGGACTTGGGAGAGCATGCAAATGTTCTTATCTGTGTGAAATCTTGCAGTAATTCCATATTAATGCGAGATCACGCCCTGGTGTCTAATGGATGTTTCCATGTCTGCAGACTTGTTTTCTTCACTAAACGACTGATCACTTAGTCGTTTAGTTTGGAGGGTCTGCTCATGTTGAGCTGTCAGCTCACCTTGATTTTCCTTCATTTCCTTAATTAGCTACATGATCACACCAATTAGTCTGGAGTCCCCTGCCACTCAGGGTGGTGGCAAAAGGAATTCAAGATCAGCCATGTTGCTGTCAACTGCCACTGATCTGCAAAGTGGTTTGCATGTATTGATTGGCTACACTGAAACAGAGTCTGAAACAGTAAATCTCATTCTTCTTAGGCTGCTTTTCCACTTGCATGCCTTCGCAGCATCATTCTCAGGGGTTAATTAGGAATTGCATGCTCTGGTGCTTCCCATTAATTAACATTAGAGACTTCCCAAGCTGTGCTGGGGGAACTGCTGCAGAGGTGCAGGGTATACGCTGTGTGTGTGTGTGTGTGTGTGTGTGTGTGTGTGTGTGTGTGTGTGTGTGGGGGACTCTGCTGACATGCAAATGGGTGTGCATGTAGCACATACACGGGACTCTTAGAGCGTGAAGGTTGTTAATGGATGCTACTGCTTTAGGCAGCTGAAAGCAGCCGGTCAGCTGTGAACACACAGACAGATCAACACACACACTTTACACTCTCTTTCTGTTCCTTTTCTTACAGACAGAAATATTCTCGTTGGGAAAAGCTCCCTCATTTGTTGAACCCCCTGTTAAGCCTGCCGCATCCCTCACACTCTTCTCCATCTTCCATTAAGCTCCTTTTAGCACATCCTATTTCTGCTGCTGGTGGCATGCCCATTATCACCGCCCTGAGCAGAGAGGGACACTGATTCAAAGGAAGAGATTAAATTCCCTGCTACTTTCCATGGGCCTTTTCTCTTTTGTGTGCAGACATGACATCACACACATTAGTGCTTTAGAAAGTCTGGTTGGAGATTGGATCATGCTTGCTTTAACATTTGCATAAACACCCCGACACAAAAACAAGTAGACACCCAGCTTCTAAAATAAAAAATCACTACAGTTCCCGGCCATAAAAAAACAGGGCTGTCATGTCACAGTGCATGATGTGTTGGCTGTAAAAACAGAGCAGGGAGTGCAAAACACTGGAGCAATAAAGTGAAGAAATGAAATGTTGTGTCTCCTCCTGTCCTCTGTGTGTACATCTGTGTGTACATCTGTGTGACAGACGGACTGAGAGAAGGAGAGAGAGAGAGGTGACAGCTGAATAAATGTTTTTTTTTGTCCTCTTATTTCACACTGAAATAAATAATACCATCAGTGTTAATCCATGGCATTAATCTTATAATAGAAGAAGAGGTGCTCCTACCATCCCCTTTGAAATATGTCATTTTTATATTGAGTTTCAGTGATAGACTTCAGAGTAGATGATGTTCAGACGAACAGCCAGCTCTGAAGAGGTGCTGTCATGCTAACCGTAATACACGTCACTGAAATCTTAAATATCTGAGAATCAAATTTATGAGCGAAAAATTATTAATTCATCTTGCAAAGGAGGGTGCATGGTTAAAAGATATCGTGGCATGATTTTTGTTCATTTTTTTACCCATGCAGGATGACCTAAGCATATCAAACCCGAAATACTCAAAGATCCTCCCTGTGTGTGATTTAGACAGATTTTATCCTATGCAACCCTTTTATAGATTGTCCCAACATCATGGATGCGGGAGTATATAACTAGTGATGGTTATATCATTTCAAATATACAAAGCAATATGTGAAGGAAGCAAAATGAGCCTTAAACATTCATCATTAAATACTGACTGAACTGGTTGGTTTGGCAGGTTTTCTGCATATAAACTCAGGTAGCTTGACATGATATCTACATGAAGTTTGATGATTCATCCTTGAATTGTTTCATCCTCGTAACCAAAACAATTAATACAGTCCAATGGGATGTCTCTGTTTAGTGATTTTTCTTTTCCAATCGATGCCCCACATATGAACCTGTATTTGTATCATAGACCTATATGTCCGCTCACTGTTACTTACAGTATTAGATCTCTGCTCATGCCTGAGGTGAACTTAACTAAGGTAGGATACAATGTCGGCACACAATTAACATTACTTGTGTGAGTGTGCAGGACTTTTTTAAAAAATCACAAAAATGATTAGATGTATTTCTGTCCAAAACATCAGAAAATGCATTTATCACAGAAACAATCTGGTCAAGCCAAGCTCCATCTTTACTTTAATCAAGTGTTAATACAATCTATTGCAACTGCTGTTACTTTCACTCTCATTAATACCAAATAATTATGTGATATAATCAGATCTGTGTCCGGTCTTGTGGTGGGGCAGTGTAATCCTTAAAGGCCATTCGGTGGGAGTTTGACAAAGGAGGGTATTGATTGGCTCGCACCTGCCTGTGGAGGAGAGACAGTGATGTATTGGATGTAGGTGAAGGGCTGACAGGCCTACAGAGGGTTAAAGTCGCCCGTCACAGCCCATTCACACTGAGAGACCTCAGCTCTGTGGCTGTGGACAAAGTTCATTTAACCCTTAGCTGCACAAGTGGGTCAAAGAAATGATCCAGTGAGGTGGTTTTCTTACAATGTCTTTGTCATTATAAGATACTATCCTTTCATATTCCAGGCATTCCTCAAACAACTTGTTTCTGTTATCTAATCTAAAAATGTAACTGATATTTAATAAGTCTGAAGAAATTGTCATTTTTGTATTACTACCTCAGGTTTTTATAAGTGGGTAAAAAATGACTCACGTGCAATCCCTATGGAATATCATGGTTACCCTTTGGTAACCCTTTCTTATTAACCCAGGCTAGAGTAGAAAATTCTTCTTTTTAACAGTCACTGATTGAACTTTACACACCTCATATATTCTCGTACTCTGCTGTGATTGGCTCTGTGCCTCCAGGTTTGCCACTGGTAAGCTTGATGAAAGTTTTTTTTTTTTTTTAAGGTTGTTGAGAAGAATCAGGTTTATTTTCCATTTTTGTTCCAAAAAACTGAAAGGTTTTTTTTTTTTATTATTATTATTTTTTTTATTGCAGGCACATTTCAAATTAAAGTAAAACACAGTTTGCATCCTGATGCCAAATGATTTGGAAGAGAAGAAATGACTCATACATGAATAAAAGACACTTTTCAGCCATGAGCAGTTATAAATAATATGAGTGTGTCTCCTGAATAGATGATGGATGTCAGGTTGTATAATTATTAAACCATAATTGTCTAATACAGAAATGATCACATGCTAATATCCTGCTGATGTGATTCATTAGGATTGTCTCATGTTATATGTTACCAGCAGCATTAGCTAGGAAACATGGGGATATTTTCAGGGGAGTGTCCAGAGGGGCGGCCTGGGTTGGCATGAGCCCTGCTTGTAATCTTATGGCCACCCCTTAATCCTAAACCAGGATTGACTACTTGCCTTGTCAGAGCGGGGACTAGTGTTGAAATGAACTGTTTGGGCTGAGTTTCATATTTTCCGTCTTTGATTTTTGATGCAATTTTTTGTTGTTGCTAGAACTTAAAATTCTGACTTTGGAGATACACTTCCTGTTTTAGTTGTTTCTGGGATTTATTCGTTGTCACTATGTTGAGATTTAAAAGAAAAAAGTATATATACAGTGTGCAAGAATAAACAGCAGGAAGGACTTCATTTGAAGGAAGGAAACCCTCCAACCTCCAACCACCAGGTCTTATATTTAGCATTTGTCATTATTTCTTTGATTTAGAATAACTAATATAATAATTCACGCACTAAAAGGTTGTCTTACAGGACATAATAGCACTTATTACGGTTGCATGAAGAAGCAGATAGATCTGGCTTGCAGAGTGTGATTCTAGCAGAGATCCACTTTACACTCAGACCTTGGTGCCTGCGTCCCCCTTGGGTCATAAAGGCCAATGCATTATGGAGTGACATTCATATCCCATCTATAACCTGCATAACCCTGCCACAGGCGTGTGACATTTCACTTCATTAAGTCCTCGGTACATCTGATGTTCTGTCTCAGATACAGGGCTGGTGTGAAAGGACGACGGATGATGATGAATTAAACATGGAGGGTTTAAATATAGACTTCTTGGGACAAAGGTGGCGGTGTAGTGTCTCATTTTATAACCTCCTCACGTCCTCTGACATCACATCACTGTACTGTGTGTGAATCCTAAGCCTGATCAGTCTACTCTATCAGAGCCTTTGAGTTAAGAAACACATGAAGGAGCCACACTGTTGCACTGGCTGACATGTTCCTCTCTAAGCGTGAACCCACACTATGGCTTGTTTTTAAAATGCATTTTACTCCGGACTCAGTAACGTCAGCTTGGAACTGTAGCACCCAGCAGTTGAATAACCTTTTTTTATGAATTTCACAGTATATTTGTTACATTTGTTCTTGAAGTATAGTCTTTAAGTTTGATGGTATGTAGTAACGTGTATGATGGTTTCTTTACGGTTGGTTGTTTTTTATTTTAAAATATACACAACTGCAACAATATTGTTTTTAATTTACTAGCAACCTGGTTTCATAACAATTGCAATCCAGGAATATCCATATTTAAAGGAACAATATGTAACTCTGGCCCCTAGTGTTTAAAAGGGGTACTGCAGTCCAAAAACTTTGGAGGGCGCTGTCTTCCCCATCCTCTCCATCCTAGAGTCAAAGCACACTCAGGTCACCATGTTGTGGACACTGAAACTTCAGTGTTTTGCCTACTTTGTTTTGCCTACTTCTATCGCTGCAACACCTGTTGGTTTGCCGTTTGCCTGGCAAACTGAGACGAGTCCAGAACGGCCGTGTGTGGGTGCCTTAAAACTGCCTTCCTTCTCTGGTCCAAACAAATCCAGAGCATTCAGGACCAGAATCTAAAGATAGAAGGAGGACATACTGGCTGCTGCATTGTTGTCAGAGAAGCCAGCACTTCAACATAGCATGTTTCCTTAATGTCTGATCATATAGTAAGGTACCTTCATTTCGTTCAGATGATATCTTACACATTGATTCTTTAATAATCTTGTGCTACAACTGTGACAATATCAGTTAAATTTGAGGGAAGTATTGGCATCAGAAAGAAGTGAAAAAACCTACTCGAAGAGCTGCAGTGACAGAAGTCCATCTATCAGGAGGCTTTGAAAAGCCCCCTCAGAATGTACAGGACACAGGTTAGCGAAAGCACTCGAAATGAAGAAAATCAGAATCAGAAATTCAGAAATCTGCAAGCACCACTCGTCCACTTTAGCATATAAAAGGAACTGCTCTGACAAAAGACAAATTAAATTGAGTCTGTGAAGCGTGCCAGTGCCACCTGTCCATCTTCAGTTGCAGTTTCAGTCCTTCTGTCCTGTGCAACCTTTATGGGCTTTATGTGTATCTATATATAGGGTCAATCATCCAGTCCCTGCTGTAACCAGTGCGCTGAAATAGCAGAGAGATGTTCATCAGAGATCAGTGTGTTGTATACATGTTGAGCTTCTCTTACTCTGTGCAGCTCAGTGAGAATGACTCTGATCTCAGAAGGATGAAGCAGTGGATTGATAATGAAGCAAATGCAACATGTTGAAAGACTAATTAAAAAACAAACAATCAAAACAGCTGGGTCTTAATTAAATTGGATGAGCACATCAGTACGTGTACAAGGTGCTGCTGTTCTTTCAACAGTCCAAATTGTTTTCCTATTTGCAGACATGTTTTTATTGTAGAATTTGATCAAAGTGTTTCTTTCTCATTCACATGAAACAAAAAATGGAAATGAAGGCAAAATATTCCACATTCTTAGCAGAGGGAACCTTAACTGAAAAATTAACATGAACTTCTTTGATATGAAAGGAAAGTAAAAACCTTCCAGCTTCCCCGGTCAGTCTGAATAAATAAAGGTGAACTCCCCTCTGCTTGTTTGCATAAAGGGTGAACACTAGTCAGGACTGTAGGACTAAGATATGGATGTATAGTCATAGAGAGCTCATCCATTGGTTTCTGAAGAGGCTCTGTGAAGCTAAATGATGGGCTCCTGATCAGTTAGTCAAATAGTTCAATCAAAGGCAGGCCTTTTAGTTCAACAAAGCGCCCGCTTCTCAGTCAAACCAGCCACGCCCCTGAATATGTAAATGTGTCTACAACTATTAAGCTTTCTTTAATCGAATCATTAACTCCCTGTACAGTGAGTCATCAAATAAAAAAGCTATTGTAACCAAAAAACTATTTTGTACCAGGCTGTAAGAATGTTTATTTCTGCTGTCAAATTTGGCATCATTATAAAGGTGTTAATGGGGGTTCTTTGGCTTTTGCCGCCAGCCTCAAGTGGACACATGAGGGACTGCAGCTTTTTGGACTTCAGATTTACACATTGACTTCCTTTTCAAAGGTTTCCACTGTGTCAGGACCATGAAATCGTGTAGTTATTAATCAACATGTCATAGCTCACCAACACAGTTTGGGCATATTTGAACACTACACTGCAACTTCATATAGAGAGTAGTAAACTTGCGGACATAAATCAAGTATAATAATGCCTGCTGTACATCATGAAGACTTTGAAAAGGTTTTCTATGGGTCACTATTTACAGGAACAGCTGCAGCTTTAGGCCACAGATACACTTCAAAGATACACCAGAGCGTTCTGCGTCCTCATAGGGAGAGTGCCAAACATTTGTGTTGCTGTCCCCTGGCTTCCTGCTTCCTGTTTTGTGCTGGATAGAGCCCATTTATTGGTTGCTGACGCTGATCTTCTCATCGCCCTTCAATAATTTCATGAGCCAAAATAAAAAGTTTGATTGGTGAACATGTTTTATTTTAATGCAGCTCTGACCTCTCAGAGTTTTAAAACCGCTGTATTCCAAACCAACAAGTCAGGGGGAGCACGCTTCAATTCTCACAAACCTTTGACTTGATCTCAGATTGAATTTTGTCTGTCAGACTGAATCGAAGGTGTTTGGTATAAGGCTGAGTTTAAACCAACAGTGTTCCACTCTGTAGACAGCATGGCTTTACTTTTAAAAGTATATTGCAAGGGTATAAAGAGAAAACCTTGAAAATGATTTGTTGTTGTAACATGTTTTATGTATAGTTTCAAGTTGAAATAGTTTGTTGTGGTCACTTAGCACGAATGCTAATGCTGTACTCATGATGTCACTGTGGTAAGTGAGTGCAGGTGAGGTGCCCTGCTGGTGAAAGACCTTGAGATAATAGAAATCTTCCTGTTAGAGCCACCAGGGAAGTGCAGGTTACAGCCACAACTGCTGACTGCACGGAACAATGCCAGGTGCATGCTGGGAGGCTGTGCAGTCCCTCTAGAGAGGACTACCCTGAGGGAGCGAAGCCTTTGCTTTAAGGGAAGGACTGGGACCGGTTTAGAAACATTATTCTCCAGAGAAGCCTGTGTGATGTTCTCCTGCTTTTGTCGCTGACATTGTTTCAGATGATGGTGACAATGAAGAAGAGGAAAACAATGTGATCCAGAGGAGATGCATAGCTAAAGGACTTTGCAGATTTTTCAGTGAGGGATCTCGCTCTTGCACTCTTAGAAAAAACATTTCACTTTTCATAAGCGTATGTACTCAGAGCTGCAGTGAGTGTGCAGCTGAGGGGAAAGCAATTCCCTCCGCATCTTATTCTGAGCTTGCATGTCGAGGTTTGTAACAGTCAAAAACTTGATGGTGTGTTCGGAGTAGATGCTCGGCATACAGAAGAGGAAGCTCTTGGAACCAGAAGTCGTCTTTTTGCACCCTTAAGTAATGCGCAGCCTTGATGAAAATGGAGCATGTCATTATTAGCATGTATAAATCAAGCAGAGATGAAATGGTCATATTCGCTCTGACAGACGAGGTTAATTCATTCACCAAAGAAGGACACGAGTGTTTGGGTAATTTCTCTTTTTGTTCTGAGCTGTTCAAGTACATTAGAGGTTTCATTGAAGCACTCCTGACATGTGTTGATAGTGAAAAGTTCAGAGCCAGTGGCACAGCAGCCCTGGGACAGAGTGTACAACCCAACAGAAGTCGATTGGAAATGATTCAGCCTGTCTTGTTAAAGAAGACTCAGTAATTAATTAAATCTCTTTATTGATGATGTCTAAAAGGTTTCCCTTGCAGTGGAGGTGTTGGGCTAATCTATCGCTTAATCTTCTAATCTAATCAGAGAATGATACTCATTTATTTCTCTGGTGGGGAGAAATCAAGTCAAAGGCTGGAGGGATTGCAGGGCGAGCTGCTCTAATTTGAGGCTCTTGTCTGCTCGTATTCTGTCAATCACAGCTCTCTGTGAGATCCAGGGCAACAGGAGACACTTTATTGAATGCAACTTGTGATGAGCCTCTTGCAGGGATCTCAGATGATACACACAGGAAACATGTTTAAACTTAGATGATGGCATTGGACTGACTTTGTAATTAAGGCTGCTTCACATAAATATGAAACAATCACAGTTTCAACAGTGTACTGGACTACTGGTAAAGTGAATCCCCTCATTTATGCGTCTGAGATTCAGGCTTTTCTTGTGCTCATTTCACCAAGCTATTAAAACACGGTTGGTTAATTTTCTCCAGATCCACTTTTTAAGATTTTGGTTTAAATTGTTTTTAGGTCCTGACAGAAATTAATAACTCCCGTGCTCTGAAATAGGAACAAAGAGAATCTGTCATCTGTAGCAGTTGTAAGCTTGTAAAAACTTGTGGCCAATGTCTGCCACGAGAAACCAATCTGATGAAGCAATCACGCCTCCCCGTCTCCCTGCTCGCTTTCTACCCCTTGCGTGCACTAGCTCACACTCAAAGTGCGTCATCGATGACGTAGTTTCTACACAATGCAAGCGACCAGCTGAGATCCGCTTCTGGAGCAACGGCGCTCGTGCATTTAAGTGAGGGGCGTGGATTTTATTTTATTTCATAGTTTTTCACTTTCATGCCAATGGTTCAGCAGCAGTTTTTACCTTGGAGTCGTCAATAGACTTTTCCAAAAATGTCCATCGCTATGACTGATATTGATTTTACTGGGTTAAGCGGAAACATGTACTCAAGATGTGGCAGCTGTTTGGCCAGAGACAGACTGCACACTCCACTTTGATGGTTCCAAGGTCATCTGAAAGTAAACTAGATCAGAGCAGAGACTTTTTTTTTAGCTTCACAGGCTTTGATAGATGAGCCGAATTTAGAAACTGGTCACTGCAGAAGAAACTGTAAAGTTCCCAGAGTTCCTATTTTTTTATTTATCAAGGGACAGTGTGCAATTACATTGATCATTTATACAAAGAAAAATTAAAAGATGGTTACACCAGAATTAGCGAGGAGCTAATTTCCATCTGTAGACCAGATCCATCTAATGTCCATTTGTGGACTTTTAGAAAATCCTCAAATCAGGAGAATCAATGAGAAATGCTTGGCCGTTATCTCTAAAATGTTCACCAGAGCGTGCAATGGATTTTAAACTTTAAGTAACATATACATACATTAATGACCTTGTCCCGCTGCTTATAGGTTCTGTAGACTGTTTTTGGAGTTATTGTAGGAGACATGGAAAGTTGCCCCTGCCTGTATGAAGTTAAAATTCATTTATAGACTCTCCACAGCAGCTTCTACAACTAACAGCCATGTGGTAAATAATAAGGCCACCATTGACATGTGCCCCATTTGGATGTTCCCGCAGCCCAAACACCTACTTCTCATTATATGTGAGCGTGTTTGCAGCTCATTTCCACTCATTAACATCTGTTATGCTGAGTGGTTGTTGCACTGGTGTTGTTGTCAGGCAGCTCTGAATGAGCTCTTGTGTCATTAATCTTCTATTGCGTTCAAAGCATTTCCCCCACAGGGTTCATTCATTCTGCCAGAAAACCAAATCCACACCTAGTGGATTGGCTGTTGCAGCCTCCACGGGCAACCCAGAAGCATATTCATGGAATGAAAATAATCAGCAAACACGAGGCACTAGACGGATTCCAAGCAGTAACTGTATTAATGAAATGGACGTGGTCAACATGACTTTATTCATGGTTTGTGAGCGTTTAAAGTTGATTTATTGCCATAGAATTGTTTTTTAAAGACAAAGATACCAATATGTGGACGAGATGGTGGATACAAATTGCAACGCTCTATTCTCTCTCCATGGTGCTGACTTGTCAAAGTATTAAGCCATGCCTTGAAGCAAACCCACAATATTATATAAATGCATTAAGAGACATTCGATGAACGTTGCTTCATTTGTAAAATACAAAGTAGATTCCATGCATACAAGTTTCTAACCATGGCTAATATGCATCCACTCTCTCTGCTTACATAATAATAATTCATAATTTACAAAATGAACTTCATGCTGCATTAAAGAATACGTCAATCTTTTGGAAAAAAACATACTGTAAACTAAAAAGAAAAATGTTAATTGGTGTAACTATTCAAATGAAAAGAAGGGTCCTTACCTGGTAGATCTCCAGACAATCAGACTTCTTCAGTTTCAGTAGAGTCGCCCCCTAACTCTTCCTTAATTCCTATGGCACTTACAATCCTACATTTTGGAGGCTTAGTGTATACGGAGCCCAAAAAGGCCCCTTTATCAACCTATTTATGGTCAACCCATGGTGGGCCTTCTTTGAAAATTAGGACAAATATGAGTATTTCAGAATAAATCTTTGCCTTCGCTTAATGCCGACATTTAAAAAGATCATTTTCAATTAATAGTTCACGGTCTAAATGTTCTGATGGTTCAATGTAAAGCCAAGCCAAGGTGCAGCGTACCTGACACATGTCTGCCTATATTATTAAGTCTGTACTCTGCTGCAGGTTCCCATAAAAGTGTTTTTGTTCATCAAGAAGAAAACCAAAGCAAGCAGATGCAGTGAACAACAGATGCCGTTTTTAATTAAACATCAGCACGAGCAAGGGCTGGCACTGAGTCCGTACCCTCCAACACATGCTGCCGTATTAACTGTCAGCATCTGCAGAACCCAGCGCCACTGTTCTATCTTTAACAAGTTGGCTTTGAGCTTGACCAGCTGTGACATTTAGTGGAACCTTAGGGACTGCAGACACAGCATTCAAGCATTACACAACCACTGCTAAATAATTGAGTGTGTGCTATGCATATTACATTGTGCCCAGAGTTCCCACTTGGCCCCCATGACTCCGCACTCCATTGGCTGTGCATCATTTGCCACTGAACGGCTTGCAGTGAGGCTAAAATCCACTTTTACCTTTTTGTAACCCCCCAACTGAGACTGCAGCCAGAATAGCTGTGGCTGGGAGGCAATTTATCACAATCGTTCCCTGAAATAAACCAAGTATGTTTGTGTCACCCTGACTACAATTGTTACCCATACCCATGCTCTTTCAACAATCGTAAACACGCTATATTTTGCACGAATTGATCTGTCTAAGTGATCTTTGCTGTCTCAACCTAACTTTCAGCCAACCTAACAACAGGCAAAGCGCTGGATCTGAGGTGGGTCTTAAGCCTCCTGACAAACACTTACCCCCCATCAGTCAGATCAGCCATGCGCCTCATTATGAATAACTCTTATCCTTCACATTCGTGTGTTACAGTGTGTGGTGATAAAGATATGAGCTAATGAAACCAGTTTTATTTATTTAACCGGTCTGTAAACATGTTTATTTCTGAATTTTGAATGGGTGACGAAGTGACATCCTGGGCTTCTGCAGCTAACATCAAGTGGACATTTGATGGACTGCATGTTATTGCCATTCAGCATTGGCCAAATTTGTTCAACCCTGTAGGTTGCCTCTAGGTTATTTTAAGTGATTTTTCATCTTTATTAAGCTGGCATTATTGTGCATCGGGAAACAAAGAAGGGTTATAAATTGGAAGCACATTAGCATCTGAAACATCACCTGGGACCAAATAAACCAATGAAAACAGCACCAAACAAAAAGTGTGGCAAAGATTTAAGATAAATAAGATAAGATAAGATATACTTTATTCATCCCAGCAGGGAAATTTAGGTGTTCCAGCAGCCAGCATACAAACGCACAACACAACACATATATACATACATATCCCACCCATACAAAAAAAACATGAGCCCACAATACATAGCCAGGATTAAAAAGTGGTATAGATGGTCCATGTGCATAAGTAGCTGTTACTCACAGATAACAGTACAAAATACTAGCTCTGATACTAAAGCTGATACTGAACAAGAATGTGCTAAGAACCTTTACAAAATGTAGAAAAGAACCATACTTTAGGCACAAGGCTGTGTATAATAACTCAATGTACATTTTATATCTACTATGTCATTATCATTTCCTCAAGTGGTCCAAAATAGGCCCACCATTAAGAAGTGTGAGAGATAATTACTGGCTGCTATAGTTAGGACTGAATGCTTTTTTTCTCTTCACTACAGCCTCCAGTCAGTGGGCAGAATAATCATTTATTCCCTGACAGTTATGTGGGCAGCAGACTCGGGAGCTGGACAGTTAAAACCCTAATAAATCTGGCCTTTTCAAAGGAAAATTGCACTGTGTCTCGAGGCTCACTAAATACAAACACAAGAAGAGAAATATCATTACACAAGGCTAATTTATTGCTCAAGGCAGTCCGTCCATGTACTGTGGTTTACCATTTTAATCGAGAGAAATGCTCACCTGGCAGACCATTTCTAAGCGTTATAAGAATAATTAGCTTTGGCTTTTTAATTATTTTCAGCAGCAGCAATCATGCTGTGGCAATTTTATGTAGAAAGCTCTGCAACTTTTTAAATATGATAGCTAGCTGGAATAAATGTCCTCTCTCTCTTCCATGTCCACATGTCACAACATGAATGTTTTTATTATGACTGCATGGTTAACCCCCAATTTCCACATACTCTGTGTGCGCTTCGGTCTGTCAGCGCTGCGCAGTACGCCATAGTTTGCTGCCACTCTAGTCAATTATTGTGTTTCCACAGCGAGCATTGCGGTCCGTCTCCAGAGCGTATGGAAGCGATTAGTGATAAAATTCAAAATTCAAATGATAAAGCTAATTTGAAAATTAAAATGCATTAACACAAATGCTTTTTAATTTTCAGAATATGAGTGTATTATTTGACTCAAAAATAAAATAATGATTAATTTATCTAATTTGAATTTGAATTTTCAAATTCAAAAATGCACATCCTTTGACTAAATTAAAATGAAGAAGAAAATGACATTTGCTTTATCATTTTCAAAAAATGCCCCACTAAATTTGTATCATAATTCAAATGAAAAAGCTAATTTGTAAATGAAAATACATTAACAGAAACACGTTTTAATTTTCAGAATATAGGTGCTTTATTTGACCTATATTTAAAATAAATATTCAGTCATCCAGTTTGCGTTATACTTTTACTCTCTATGTATGCATATTGTATGGCATAATTCAAATGAAAACTAAAAGGTATTTGGCTTTTCGTTTTCAAACTTGCCGTGCTAAAAAGTGATCATAATTCAAACCAACTCGAAAACGAAATGGCAAGGTGGGCTGCGCAGGAAAGTGACATCAGACTCCCGCTCCCAGGCAGGTGAACATAATATTTACAGTCTATGAGGTGAGCGGGCAGAACGCGCAGTACGATGGGTGACGGGGTGAATCTTTTAACACTAGGGCAGACTTTAGTTCTGTGCGTAATGGCACACACTCTCGACCGACTATATGAGCTCTCTCTCCCTTTCAGAGATTGTTTTGTAGTTATTAAAAGAATAATCAACTAAAAATTGAATTAAAATCAGGGCAACATCTAGTTTGGCGCTTGTACCAGCGTTAAATATGCACCCATCGTACTGCGCGTTCTGCCCGCTCGCCTCATAGACTGTAAATATTGCGTTCGCCTGCCTGGGAGCTGGAGTCTGACATCACTTTCCTGCGCCTTCCACTTTGCCATTTCATTTTCGAGTTGGTTTGAATTATGATCACTTTTTAGCACAGCAAGTTTGAAAACAAAAAGCCAAAGACCTTTTCGTTTATATTTGAATGATGTCATACAAAATGCATACATAGAGAGTAAAAGTAGAATGCAAACTGGATGACTGAATATTCATTTTAAATATAGGTCAAATAAAGCACCTATATTCGGGAAATTAAAACGTGTTTCTGTTCATATATTTTCATTTTAAAATTAGCTTTTTCATTTGAATTATGATACAAATTTAGCGGGGCATTTTTTGAAAATGATAAAGCAAATGTCATTTTCTTAATTTAGTCAAAGAATGTGCTTTTTTGAAGTTGAAACCTAAAATGCAAATTAGATAAATGAATCATCATTTTATTTTTGAGTCAAATAATACACTCATATTCTGAAAATTAAAAAGCATTCATGTTAATGCATTGGAATTTTCAAATTAGCTTTATCATTTGAATTTTGATCACTAATCGCTTCCATACAGAGCGTGCCACCAGCGCCACTACGCTCTGCTCCGTTTCAAATACGCTTGATGTCTATTTTGGACTGAGTACGCTGCAGGCACACGTAAAGCTAGACAGAATGTTACAACCCAGAAAGGAAGTCAGACAAGGAAACGCTAAGAGAGTCCCGTCAATTTCAAAATAAAACACAATATACGGACTTGCGATCGTATTTGTCATTGTGTTGTCAACATTACATGAAACAAACAACAAATTGTCAAGCAAAGCCACATGTTGTTTGCACATATCTCTGATTCTGTGATGTGTGTACAACAGCTCATGACTGTGTTCACGTTCCAGAAACGGATTCCAGTGGAGCAAGGCGCAGGCAGTCCGATCAGCAATACCGTGGCGCTGACGGACCAGCCAAATGGCGCTGTAGTCGGGCTGTGTGGAGATTCGCAACGTTTTTCTGTCTGCAACTAAAACTGCTAAAACATGCTTAGCCAACACTGCTCGCACTTTTCACCAAAATCTCCCTCTTTTACAGCGGCACGATTACATGCAGGTTATCCCTTTATAGAGATGATTGTGAGTAAGACTGTTCCTGATATAGAAAGGTCATTTTGTGATCAGTAGATATCTTACATATTGGTCCTTTAAGTAGTTGTCTGATGTGCTATCAGTATTCTACATCTAAGAAAACTCTCACTGACGCTAGTAAACATGTTAATGATGACATCATGAAAATAACTTCTTGTACATATAATTTATTTTGTTAAATATTGACTTCAGTTCTTGTCTGAATATCTCAAATCTTCATGCATGTAGAAGCAAAATGATCCTTCAGTGAACACTTGAAGATGAATGCGGACTGTAAATGAGTCCTTCAACAGGAGCAAAAGAGAACATTTCAAGTATAAGAGAAACACTGAAACACACCTATGTGACATTTAAGAACAAATCAGTTTGAGTCTCTTTTGCTTGAGGCCTGAAAATAAATGGAACTGCTGCATATAGTGTTTGTGCACCTGTCAGACATGTGCACTATTTCCCCTTCAAACCCCAGTGTTCCCTTCAAAACAAAACGGCGAGAGTATTAAGAGCACAGGCTTTAAAAAGTCGAGGGAGAGCTGTCGTCAAGGGCTCTTTTTGTTAAAACTGGTGTATTACATTTTAATATTTATCGGGCAAACATCGACAGGAAGGAAGTATCATGTGTACTTATCTGTGAAGTAAGAAGAAAAAAAGCTGAGCTGGTTGCATGTGGCATGCGAGTGACCATTACTCAATCCACAGGAGCCCACCGTCGCTGCTTCAGCACGGTAGAAAAAAGCCAGAGCATTTCATTATTCATGGGGTTACAGACGTAGGACATTACTTATACATCAGAGTCTGAGCTTGTTCTTTTCTTCCTTACGAACATTTCATTATTTAAGGAGACAAGTGCAGAGCAGAGCCGAGACCTACAGTATGGTAATGTTTTAAAGATCATAGGAGCGAGCTCCTTTTTATCAGCTCTAAATATGAAGTGCTCTCCCTGAGGCATGCACTGATTTGACTTTAGCATCAGCAGACATCAAATTAAATTATTTGGATATTTTTCATGAAAAATTGTCTTGCACCATTTTAAAGGGACGGTAGTTTTTGTCAGTGCTACATTAATGTTGTCTCCGGTTCTTTTGTGTGAATGTTGGCTATTCCAAAGAAAATGCAGCACAGTGAGTATATTGTTTAGGTATTATAACTTCTCATTACCCTATACTCTGTGTGAGCAGCGGTCCATCAGCGCCATGGTTTCTGGTTTTTTTGTTGGTTTTGGTGCTGCTTGGACACAATGTTGATAAAAAGAAGGAAAATATAACCATGATTAGTATATTGTGTTTTATTTTGAAATTAATTAATGAATTTGTAGCATATTTGAAACAGAGCAGAACGTAGTGCCTCTGCTCTCCGGAGACAAACTTACAATGTCATTACCTACCTGTTTCAACCAAAGCAACAAAAAGAGAAGTCCTAGTCGTCCAATATTGGACACTTTCTCGATTTAAATGATCAGACATTGCAAACAGTCTCTGACACACTGCATTTGCACAAATATGTTGCCAACGTTTCAGTGACCTGTCTCATAAATCAGATGCATCGTTTTTTTTTTTTTTTAAACGTTTTGCCAATTTTTTATGCCATTGCTCATTCAAATAATAGAAAATATATTGTTTAAAAAGATTTGGTATCAAAGTATTTAACCTTTTTGACCACTTATTTGTTCATTCAAACCCCATAAAATACATAATCATACCCAGGTGAAATGATTCCTGAATAAGTTATCACTGGTGTTATCAGCTGTATGTTTTTCTTAGGCTTTTTTTGTGTGGCTACTTTTGGTGTTTGACTGTAGGACTATATGTGGTGGCACTGAATGAGAGTTTATTTGATTTCTGTATCTTATTCATGATTGTTGAAATAACTGTTTGCTTATTGTATTCCTCTGTTTGTATCATCAATGTAAAGCACATTGTGCTGTAATGAAACGTGCTTCATAAATTAACTTTTTATTCTCGTCTAACCTTTATATTTGTGAGAGCTGTACATGCTACTGTGTCGACACGATCCCCTCTACCATGACATTTAAAGATTCTGCTTGTTTGCCTTCGACACAGAACAAACATGTTGTCACGTTTGCGATCACAAAAGATGTTTCCTGCTGGAGCACAGTACTCTTCCCTTAATGCAGCGCATGCTGTGTTACCTAGAAGATGGAAAACACAGGCTCTTTCTTTGTCATTGTCAGGGAGTGAAATCCTACTTTTTAATTCTCACAGTTAATCACATCACATTAGAGTTGCACAAACTTGAGCCGGTTTGTTTTTGTGCTGCTTTGTTATTCCTCCGTCTGAACAATGAGGCTTAGAACCTAGTCTTTTTTTTAATGACATCTTTGCAGTTCTAAGAAGAGGCAGCTTCTCTTTGTATTTCTTTCCTCTGCAATCTCTTTTTTGCAGGACGGCTTTTAAAAAAAAAATCCATTTCGCTCATACAGACATTTATTTCTTTGTTCTCGTTCCCGCACACAGACTCTGAAGTCATCTACAGAAACATTGACGGTCACGTCATCAGGTTCAACATCCTCACAAACGAGACCGAGATCGTCCTGACAAACACAACGTTTGTAAGTACACGTTAGTCTCTCTCATACTGTATGTTAGATTAACAGGATCATTATATGAATCCCATCATAATAACAGTGTTTTTCTGTGTTTCTTTCTGTCTGCTTCCCACCAGGTCAATTTCAACGTGGACAAATATTCTGTCTCCCCGGATCTGAAGTATGTTCTCTTCGCTTACGATGTCAAACAGGTGAGTTTCATGGTAACAACGGACATGAACATGTATGTCTGTCAGCATGCTAATCTCTGCTCTTCCTGCATTGATTTAATGTACAAATGCACTTGATGTGTATTGTCGGGTCGCCTGTCTTGAGTTGCACTTAGCTGTATGTATCCTCTGCACTTCAGTCTGAGGCAGATTTTCCTTCAGGGAAATATGATGATAATATTGTTAATAATAGAGTATATTTTATCTAATCTAAGATGGAATATGAAGTGAATTACACAGTGTCCACACTGTATCCTGATTTTGCTCTCCTCGTCGTCATTGTAAGCTCTTGTTTTAAAGGTGCTTTATAAATGAAGTTTTCATAGATCTGTTAAAAATGAACAGGTGTTTCAGTGATGGAAGCGGGCAAGAGATCTGGTTCAGGTAGAAGTGATTGTACCCGACCGAAAAAGCCTCTGCATGTTCCTGATAAGCTCCACGAGCAGAAACGTGCTCAAACTAGGATCAATATTGGAGATGCTTTTGAAAAATGTAGAGAGGTTAGAACACAGAAAGGTTTACAGACCAATGCAGACCTGGCTAAACACTGAAGCTTCAGTACAGTGCACACATGGGCACTAGGGGGGAGGTGGTGAGGGGAGACAGCTTTGGCTAGGGAAGGAGACTGCAGTACCTATTTTGAACGCTAGGTGTCCGAGTGTCAACCATTTAAATCAACTTCAAGTGCAAAGAATAAGGATTCTCAGGCTTTCCATCTTCCTGGTTAGATATAGAACTTTTTTTTAATTGGATGTTAAAAACATCTCTGTATTAAATTGTCAGTCCTCTGGTCAGTCCTTTCTGTACATGTTTTGACAGGGACCTTGGTTTTGGGGGGGTGTGATTAAAATTCCTTGGTGGCCTCTGTGTGACTGTCGGGTCACATTCATTCAGTAACAGAGCAACGAGCCAAGCTTGAACCGTAATTACCAGCTTTCCATCAGAAAAGAGTAGATGTAAAATGAGATATGCAAATCAGGGCCTCCACTCTGGAAGGGATCAACTGTGAGGATTAGTGACAAGGCAATTAATCAGAACTCATTTACATATTTTACACCATGGCTCAGACAGTACAGCCAATAGCCACAAGCTGCTGTATTTTTAGAACAACATTAAGTCGGAAGAAGAACATAGAAGAAATCTGAAGGGCGGCAGTAGCTCGATCTGTAAGGCCTAGGTTTGGGAACTGGTGATTCAAGGGTTCAAACATATGAAACTGGGTTGGTTGATGGAAAGCTGCCGGCTCCCTTCCCGAGCACTGCCGAGGTTACCTTGAGCAAAACAGAGCACCCCAAAACTGCTCTTAAGCCCAATTCACACATACTCCGTGCGCGCCGCGGTCCGTCAGCGCCGCGCACTACGTTGTACTTAGCTTTCACTCTAGTCAATCATTGTGTTCACACAGCGCGCGCTGCGGTCCGTCTCCGGAGCGTGCCACCAACGGCACTGCGCTCTGCTCCGTTTCAAATACGCAGCGAGTCTATTTTCACCGGGGTACGCTGCAGGCACGCGTCAAGCTGGACAGAATATGACACTTTGGACAGGAAGTCAGACAAGGAAACGCACAGAGCATCCGGTCAATTTCAAAATAAAACACAATCTACGGACTTGTGCGGCGCACAAGGAGTATGTGTGAATTGCGGGTTAGGTTAAACTTCATGAGTTATGGACACAGCAGCCAAAAAAAGAGTTTCACTTTCTACACTTCTGACTTTTTCACTCAGAGTTTAGCTCTGAATATTCAGACCTGATCGTTCTTTTCTTGATGCTATGTCGAATAGCGAGATGTCCATGCTGTCTGTATAATTTATGAAGTGTGAGTTCAGCCTGGGTGGACGCTGCTGACAGCAGTGAGAATAGCTGACAACAGTGTGTGTCTTATTTATAACCAAAGCTTAGCCAGAGATACAAATGAAGGTGAAACGTGATGAAATGTTTTCCCTCCAGAGCAGCACCAGAGACAGACTGCAGCCTGCTGGTCTTCAAACTGTCAGGGAAAAGTGTTTGAAATACAAAAACAGCGAGTGCATACCCAGGAACCTGGTGCTGATATTTATCTAGTGGAACCACTAAAAATAAAAACAACTTTATTTTAAGCACTACAATGAAGGAGCCAAGTGGTTATGTGGTGTGCAGCATGTACAGAGGCTGTAGTCCAGAGATCAACAAGATTAATTAACACATCAATCTTAACAAAACACCACAGGGTAAAACATGAAGTTAACAAGCAGCAGCAGAAGAAAAATACTCATCAAGCATGAACAGGCTTTACTTATCATGCATGGGTGGGTGGAAGTCATCAGGTCGAGTTCTTTTACATAAATTTACAAAATTGCAAAAATGTCACAAATATCTAAATTATTGAATGTGTTTCTTTATCTTTATTTACCTCTTTATAATCTGTAAAATATACTGTATGTATAAATATAATTTGTAGTAAATTTAATATCGCTCAGATAACACTTTATAAAATGAACATAATGTGGGAACGCTATACTGAAAAAAAAAGACTAAATGTTTATAGGCTTTTTATTTTTGCTCCTTGCATTTTAAACACGATGAACAAATATTGGGTCGGGTAAAGGCAAGTCAACGTACTTGGTTTATTCCTAATTGAAGAGCAAGATATTCTCATGTTTCTCATATTTATTTCAATATGTAGGCTCTTCCCCAAGCTGAATAATTTAATAATCTTTCCCTGCAGACATGTGGTACACAGGACATGAGAACAGCGCTCTGCTTTCAACACATCTACATAACCACACTCTCTGTTACCTCTGCCATAAGTAAGGAGGGCCTTCTTTAATCATTATGTTGCTGCTGAATGAGTGTCAGTATGTTAATGCAGAGGCGCTGCTTGTCAACAGGCGGAGCAGGTAACTGCTTTCCTAACCTTTGAACCGTGATTTTCAGCTTCTTCTGCTTGGACGGAGGTTTTTAGGGTGTTTTCACATTAGGCGCAATTGTTTCATGATTGCTCCCCCTCTCCTCTCTCCCGCCGCAAAAGGCAATCCTGCTAATTGTGGATGGTTTTGTTATTTCTGAGACGCCAACAACGATCCTCTTCCTACACACATATCGCAGCTCAGAGGATGAAACCGACCAGTTCTGCACAGATACAATGTTTTTTTAAGCGACAGGAGCCGTTAGTGGTCCACTTCCTTCAAGCAGACTCGGGCACGGCACCCATGTACGGTACGATACGTTTGTGTTCAAACTGATGAAATGAACCAGACTTTGGGGTCAAGCGCTCTCGGATCCCGGCCTGCGAGCAGAACAAAGCATGCTCTTCATAGCAATTGGCGCCACGTTAGTGAAATAAACATGATACCATTGTCAGTTTCTGGGTAATATTCACTGTGTCTAATTATTTTTAGCAGTGATGAACACTGGTTGAAAGGGCCCCGGTGGATTTTTATACATTAAGCTATGACCTGTGCCATGAATTTGGAGTGCTGTTATCAAAAAAAACCACGACTTCCATCCATCCATTAGATACACCGCTTTCCCCATTGGTGGATGCCCCCCCGATCCCAGCTGTCATTGGGCTGTCATACAGAGACAGACAACCAGCCACACTCACATTCACACCTATGGGTAATTTTAGAGTCACCAGCATGTCTTAGAAGCCAAAGTACCTGGATAGAACCCCCCAGGCACGGGGAGAACATGCATACTCCACACGTACAGCCCCTGTCCGAGTTTATTGCAACACAACTGGCTTGCATTTAACTTTTGAATATCTACCCTCTCCATTCTAGCTCTCTTGTGCAGTGTTCTAAGACATCTGCACACTGCCTTTGCTGTTTGTTTTTTTTTGATTGATTTTAAGTATTGTGTTTGTTCAAATGCAATGGAATGAAATCAGATAAATGTTTAACATATAAATGGGAATCCATTTGTTAGTCCCTGCACCAAAAGCTATTCGTCAGCATGAGGAATATGCACGTTTTGTCTATAATTGCTTTCAAAATTTTGTTGCAGTTTTTTTTTTTTTAAATCAGACTGAAGTAGAGCTTAAATGTGGGTTTGTTGTAATCCCAGACTTTGATCTTTGAGTTCTACCATATGTTAAGCTTCACCTGTAATGAAGGATGAAAAGAATAACAAAGGGACCCGGATCTGCTCTCAAATGAGTAAATGAGTCTCCTGCTAATCGCACACTTTGATCCTGTGCAGGCTTTGAACTGAGAACTGGTTTCCTATACCGCAGTCTGATTTGTTCTCTGGGTTAACATGCTGCACCGGTTCTAGCAGGTTCCATGGATCTGCTATATGGTGAGAGTGAAGGAGTCTCCTGTTACAAGGTTTTGAAACAAGCTTCTTTTGGCTTCACCTATCTGCAGGATTACACGCTGTTATCTGCCTACATCTGTACCTGGCAGTGATTAAACTGGATGAAAGCTCATAATCTCTGGAATCCTGTTTGTCACTGCTGACAACAGGCTTGTGATTTTGAGCCTTGCAGACATCTTGTGATGCTCTTGTCAGTGCAAATCCTTACTTCCTTATGACTTTTCCCCCTCTGCAATGTATAAGTTTCATCTCATGACCTCTTTGTGGATGCAACAGTCACATATACATGCTGTTAAATCTTGTTGGAGACATTTGTTACATGCTCTCTCTCTCTCTCTCTCTTCTCGTGCATATTTTCTGTCACTTTCCCACTGAAGCTGAAAAATAATTTTAAAAGAAAATATTCATTAGCTTTAAGCTATAAAGAGACAGACGTGCGTGGGTTTGAAGCTGATGGATTCTTATTCTGAGCGACAGCCTCTATTGTTTGCATGCCAAGCCATAAATGGATTGTATGCTTGCATTTGTGTTGTATTTTTCTGTGACATCGCTGCAACATTTCCGCTTATTTCTGGATGACAATACAAACGTTAAGAAGCCAGTTTATGACAGCTTTGTCTTCAGAGTGTCCTGAAACATGCCAATGGGGTTGTGCTAAAAATAATACTCATCAAACATGAGTTCAGTTAGCCGCCATGAGTCTTATTTTCTGAACAAAATAACTTTGTATTGAGTACAAACAGAGAGTCACAGATGCTGAAAACAAAAGAAAAAGAAGCAACACGACTATCTCTGCTGTCTCACCTGGTTATTTTAGAAACAGAAAGTAATACTTCCCACTGATGTATAATATAATGGTGGAAAAATGCCACCTGGGTCCCAAAACAACATTTCTAGTTTTGTGTTTGCCTGTAAATATATTTAAAATGAGCCTGTTCTGATGCTGGCTGCTGCAGTGAATGGTGATACAGATCATTATGCAATCATACCAACAAAACACAAACATTACGCCTTTGTGATTTGGTTGTTGAAGAGCAGCACCTGCATTTCCTGACTGTGTCTCTAAAAGCCTCTGCATGCTGTTGGACATGGTGAATGTACTCTGATCATAAAGTCAGATTATTAAGAGGAAAACAAAGGGAGAAGTGTGTGCAAATAAATAGGAAGTAACGCAGCAGGTGAAATTCACAAAAATCACACAAGAACTCAAACATCATGCTGGATATTTGATTCCTCTGCAGGCAAGTCAATGAACAAGCCAGCCAACATTTGAATAAGGGGGATTCCAGGGGACACTGAATCAATGTGATGGCGCTGCATGAATTGTCTGCAGATTAAAACCAATGTTTTCATTTCACCAATCATTTCACACATCCCATGAAACTTTAAGTCTCCACACATTGTTGAAAAAGTAAGAGGTACTCTCTGTGGCTTCTTACATGAGTAACTTGAAGTACTTTTGAGTTTCTCAGTGTGTAAAAGCTTCCTCCCTTGAAGGCGTCAGCACGAGCAGCGCACCCAGTTAGTCACTCTCTCATCCCACTGTGTGGGTTAGACTTCACACATTTAGAAAGTGTCCCTGTATGTGAGCTCCAGACCTCTGGTTATTATTCTGTCAAAGTACACTTTGCAGGCTGTATTTACAGACATTTTATTTTAAGGTCTCACAAAATGAATATTTCGTCATGATCATGATCATAAAAGTCTGACAATATAAGTCCTTATGCAGCCCTGTTAGTTATCACCAACTCTTAGCAGATGCTCATATTTTCACTCGAACTGCAAGAGGCTGTTAGCGCCTTTGTTTTGAAATCTGATGTTTTTTTGCAATGAGACTTATTTGCATAGAAAGGGGCACATTTTGCCCCAATTGTTAGCTTAATGACTGTTTTAAATACATGCCAATAGCACCAGAGCAGACACACACCGAGCTCAGCTGTGGATGTGTTTAACCCTTTCCGCGTGCAGTCTGAATTGTCTCATTGCACATGTTGAGCAGCCACTAAAGCCATTTAAGTGTGCATGATATGGTAGTGTAGCATGTTGAGATTATAACAGGATTTAGTTAGTCAGGCACTGACATGTCATGATATGTCATAATGACTGCATGCTCTTGTTTTGTCAGTGCTTTCTACCCCCTTCTTGTAGGATAGAGGATATCTAAATCCTACTTTTTTTTATTAAGTACATAATGACCAATCACTAGAACTGAAGAAAATATAAAACCAAGTTTAAAGCATGCATTTTTAATTGTAGGCTGCTTAAACCATTTAGTGTTTTTATTTTGTAGAAATATTAATCATGTAAAAACTTGTCAAGGCTCATCTCAGATCTCCTCCTAAATTAGAGATAAAGAGCAGGACTGAAGTTCAGAGCCTGCTGCAAAGTTGAAATGTATCTCCCCGTTATCCTACAACCAGATTGATGGTGTGCAAAACCTGTGAATGGGCCTGTTCCAATGGGGAAGCTTTGCAGTGTCACAAGCATGAAGTTGCCACAGTTCAAGTGTTCTTGGAGGCGACATTGCCATGGAAACCAGATGGTTTCAGGGTACAGTGTCAGTTGCACAGATGCCTCGGTCCAAAGCTTTTGCAACTCTTTTGCAGCCATTTGGCCGACATGTTTCCCTCTGTCCAGGTCCATCTGGGGAGCTCCTCCCCCCAGGACATCGATTTTTTCTTTGCTTTAAGTGGTGCTAATGCCACATCGGGGAAGGGGTGGGGAAGTTACTCCTCTTCAGTGGTGCCATTCCCAAGACTCCACTTAAGTGTCTGCTTGTTTTTTTCCTCTTTCGTCCTCTTTAAGTCACTCACATGTTATGGTTTCATGCCTTACAATGCGATCATTTGGAAGTTTATTATACTGTGAAGATCGTGTCTAAAATGAGATGAAGTGGAAACAGCCTGTGGGGTTTCTTGTAACATCAGACTCTGATTCAACAGGGACTGAGATGTTTGTTTATTATGATGAAAATTAACTTGCACAGTTCACTTGTTTGATTTTTAAAAAAGTATCTTAATATAATAGTTACAAGCAGTGTGCATGTTGAAAGACTTTAGTGTGATTACTCTGTCTGTCCACACTGATGATGAAGCAGTCCATCCTGGTGTGGAAAAGTCAAAATCATTATATAATGTCTCACTTTCTCAGATCTGATTCTGACGATCTGGTTGAGGAATGTTGACTTAGTGGAAAATCTTTTACAGAACTTTTTTTCCACAAGCCCAGATGTCACCAGCCTGACAGACTGAGGCCAGGCGAGTGGCTACGGCCATGAAAATGAACATGTCTGTTACGGTTAGTACAAATTCTGGACCCAGAAGCACGACTCAGACAGGCAGGATAAAGTTTACAAAAAGATTTATTTCCAAACGTGACTCCAAAAGTGCAAGGGGGAGGGGTAGTGTAAGGTTCCAAGTGGCAGTGTCCGTGATCCCAGTGCGGTGTCCAAAAAGCACAGGTGAGGTGAAGGAAAACACGAACAGCGATCACGCGAGCTGGTGAAACAATCTGGCGCCGAGGTGAAGCAGAGGGAAGTCTTTGTAGTTGAGATCCTGATGACCAACTAGCTGCACCTGGCGCCGCCTGGAAACATGAACCCCGCCCACCACACTCACACAGACAAGGGAGAGACACATGAGGATTAAACAGACAGGGAATGACAAACAGCACAACAAAAGGGGAAGGAAGGGCTGCCATGATGTGAATCATGACAATGTCAGGCTCAAACCACACATTTTGAGATGGATGTGGCTCAGTTGGTAGACTCGGTCGTCTCTCATCCGGAAGGTCGAGGATTCGATCCCCAGCTTCTGCTGCAACATGTCTGATGTGTCCTTGGGCAAGACACTTAACCCTGAATTGCTCCAGCTGCTTTCTCTGCGTGAATGAATGGGATTAGTTACTTCACTTTATAGCAACCTCTACCATCAGTGTGTGAGTGTGTAGGTGTGACCTGCGGTGTCAAAGCGCTTTGAGAAGTCAGAAGACTAGAAAATAAATATACAAGCTCAATTCCATTTACCATTTGTAACTCTCTAACCCCACTCCCACTCCCACTCCCCTTGACTTAAGTTAATTATTAACAGTATTAATTGATTAACTGCTTCTGAAGTTAAAGGATCAGCAAAGTTACATTTTTTACCTCCAATAGAATGCTATTTGGATTGTCTTTTGGTGAGGATTAATATATATTCAATACCGCTGACATTAAGCAGGTTGTTTTATCCATCCTGAGAAAAACATCACTGGAAACAGTTTTCTTGCGAGCTCCTATCGGCTAGTAAAATATCCAACTCTTCTAAAGTGAGGAACAGGGACAAATAGAAATATGTATCAGCCATTTAGAATTTTAGCATTTAGCCATTTAGCATTGTAGCAATAGTAAAATCAGGATGGAAAATATTTAACTTTTGCAGGATGAAACTTGGAGAGTGGGAGGTGGGAGTCCCCTGGGTTCACACTGGAGGGATGACATACCCTCACTTGGACAGAGCTGACTTTGGATAACCATAAAAGAGCTAAGAAACATTGCTGGGTAGAAGGACGTCTGAAACGAACTTACCACAACTGCAAGAAAAACAGTCCCAAGTACATGGAAGGAAATGGATCGATAAATGGATGGACATTTTACTTTATACTTTTGTCATATTCATAGCTTGGATACGTAGTTTTACCTTTTCTAGAGAAGGAATAGTAACCAGGCTACACCTACTGATGAAGACTTCATGTTACACTTCATACCTCTCTCTTCTGGGTGTTGGGTTGTTTCCTGAAGTTCTGCAAATAAATCAGGCTAATTTCAAACTTCAGCGCCAACATGTTGAAGACAGGAAGTACTGTGAAATAAAGTATGTTGTATTTACAAAATGCTATCAAACCTCATGTCAGCTTGTCATATTGTCTTATATGATCGATGTGCATTTTCAAAGAGCCAACTTGTAACAGCATTAACCTTTTTGTTATTTTGGAAACGTAACTTTCATCTTCAAAGGAACTTTTTATTGGAGTGTTGAAATGTCACTCCCCCTCCTCCATTATTTCTGTTTTACCATCGAGCTGCAACAAAGGTCAGCGTCCCCATGTGAGCCCTACGAATCATTTAATGGAGAATTGCTGAAAAGTTCATTTGAGGGCTCATTTGGGACCCGTGGAGAGATTTTTATGGTGGAAAATTATGAAGTTTCAGCTTGTCAGTGTGAGAAATGTGTCTGAGCACCTCGGGGGAGTACGTTTTTTACTTCCAGGCACAGCTCTCTGCGACAAAGTGGGATATTTTCTACATCGCCTGCAAGTTGATATGAAGCACACTCCACTTCTGTTTCAACTGTGGCACATTGAGTTATTCTCTGCAAATAGTCAATACGAGTCACTTGGAGTTCGCTGAGTCC
The DNA here is from genome assembly GCF_963930695.1 of Labrus bergylta. Taxonomy (NCBI): domain Eukaryota; kingdom Metazoa; phylum Chordata; class Actinopteri; order Labriformes; family Labridae; genus Labrus; species Labrus bergylta. Next base: position 19,161,340 of record NC_089207.1, on the reverse strand, counting down.
TCTCCTCTCTAAACAGTAATTTACTTCCACTATGAACAAGTAGCTGTGTTATCGATGCTCCAGCTTAATGTTATGGGCCATTCATGAGTGCTTAGGCTGGGATCCAAAGCCTTATTGTATTCTTTGTATAATGTCTTTATAACAGCAGTTAGCTTCATTAACGTCTGTTTGGGTTCATGCACTTATGAGGAGTAGATAATGTATTCAGTTCTCTAAACAGCTTAGATCATAAATACACTGGAAGGAAAAAAAACTAACATTATGCATACCATGTCATGTTGAGAGGAAGTGCAGCATCCTGTAGTCATGTGATTATTTAACCTCTTAGTGTCAGCAGAAAAGAGCCATTAACGTAACCATATAAAATGACATCATTGAGCCGATACAGCGACTGTGTTGGAAAACAGTGGGTAGCATTCTTGTTTTGTTTTTTCAATAAGCCAAATGTAACTCGAATATCACTCTGTTTTGGTCTCCACCACCTAAGAGAGAAACGTACAGCGCCACCTTTTCTATACACTATGCTCAAGTTAGCTCTGTGCTAATGTCGTTGGGATTTTAGTAACGTTTAACGTGCTTTTGGCGGAAAACAACGTTAAGGAAATAATGGAAAATATTAAACCAAAAGAGTGAGCTGAAAGGTAATAAAACTGTGAGGCTCATTGCAGTGTTTGTCACTCAGTAAGTTAGCATGCATGGTGAAGTCGAGCTACGGTTACAGCTGTCACAGAAATGAGATGAATCAAACACAGTGGTGTACAGTAAGAAGGCAAGTACAGATAACTGAAACCTTAACTGACACTGGTAAGGTGTTCACATGCATCAAATATTTAAACCTAAGCTCAGCTTTGGTACTGTACCACATAGGTACAGGTACCTTCTGAACAAACTGGCTGCTGAGGAAACAACAAAGCTGCATTGACTCAAATTACAAATGCTGTTTCTCAAATAGTGTAGAAGCATAAAACATGACGGTGATAATTAATGATATGATAACAGGAAGACCTTTGAACTCTGATGGCTACAAATTGTGTGTTTTTATCTCCACTTTTGTACTTCTAGTTGCAGTATTTTATGATTTACATTTAGGTACTTTACAACATGCCAAAGTAATAAATAAGTTTGATAGAATACCTGTTGAGCTCTGTTTCTCGGCACAGACAGCGATACATTAGTCTTATAAATATCTGAGGAAGTCTAGTCATGACCGTGCTATGAGGGAAGGTAGCACCAAGCTGCCAGCAGGCATTACACTCTTGTTAAAAGAAAAGGGAAGAAAATAAAATGGCTTAGCCTCTGTGGGCTTGGACAGCCTGAAGAAATGGTCCAAAATGAACTCTGTCATGGACAATACCTTCCCAGACGACGCAGGGCACTCGTAGCCTGCAGCTCTTCCCCCTCGAGGTGTAGCAGGGAGCACTTAAAGCTTTCGTTTGTGCCATTGGGCTTCACAATACTTCTGCAGTAATAGCCTCAGTGAAATGAAAAGTGCTGTTAGTTGTTTCTCTTGGCTCTTTCCTACTTTCCTGTTTGGTAGGAAACACCTGCGTCTATAGGGCAGGTTTAGATTGTGGAGCATGCTCAGAGGTTTTGTTTATTTCTGTGCATATATCGTCACACATCCACAGGTTTATAGTTTCTCTTTGGCTCTCCTAATTAATTTACCCGTGATTATTCATTGCATTTCCATGTCTGCTGCTGAGACGCTGCCTTTACTTCACCAATTACTCTGAGTCTTCTTCTCCTTCTTGGATGAGGGAGGAAGTTGTCAAAATTAGTTCAGCTTCTGTCCCAGACCAGGAGATCTCCCAGTTAGGGGCTTGTGTCCATATTTTGTAGGACGCACAGTCTTTAGTCTGTTTGAAGAACTGATTTCAGTATTTGTGTTGTCTTTATTTTAGGAGTGTTCACTGTGATTACAGCCGCTGTAACTTTAATTTCTTGCAAAGGATCAATAAATCACATATGTCTATTTAACCATCTATCTTTCATCAAGCTGTGTTCCTATCAATGTTGATGTTTAAAGCTTCAACGTCTGCTTCAAATCAATCATCCATACCCTCTATAATCCAACTCCATTAAATGGATGAAAGGCAAAAGGCTCCTTCAGATAGAAAGGAGATCTCTGTGTATGTTCTCAGTCATAAGGTCATGGTAAATCCATGCTTGATTCAAGGGCAACTGGACTCAGATAAAGATCTTGAAACCCTGAACTGTACCCTTTCAGATCTTCAAGCACAGAAACCATCGGAGAAAAAGCAGTTGAAAGTGTTGCCGTGCTGTTTTCTCAAAGTGTCTCATTTACATCCGTAGACCATGAAACATTCAGGAAGAGATTTTTAACTCTGTGAATAATTTAAACCTTAAATGATTTACAGTTGCTGCAGAGATTCAATTAAAAAGGCACAAAAAGGAGAGTAATAAAAGCACTCGACATTCCAATGGATTAAAATAGACAAAAAAAACCCACTATTGAAATCTACCCAACCACTCACTCACCTACCTACCTACCTACTCACCTCCTCACCCACTCACTCACCTACCTACCTACCTACCTACCTACCTACCTACCTACTCACCTCCTCACCCACTCACTCACCTACCTACCTACCTACCTACCTACTCACCTCCTCACCCACTCACTCACCTACCTACCTACCTACTCACCTCCTCACCCACTCACTCACCTACCTATCTACCTACCTACCTACCTACCTACTCACCTCCTCACCCACTCACTCACCTACCTACCTACCTACCTACCTACTCACCTCCTCACCTACCTACTCACCCACCCACTCACCTACCTACCTCCCTACCCACCTCCCTACCAACCCACAGAGATATCATGATGTCTTGCTTGCTCTTGTTAATCATTTGTATTTAAGGTGTTTTTCAGTCTGCATGACAACATTATGCATCGTTTAACAACATTGTATAATTACTGAATGTACGAGTGTCATCTGCATGATGAAATGCTTAAATCTGACCTGTTTCTGCCCCACGGTCAGAGGTCTATAATCATGTCAGCAGCAGATCCTCCTGTGGGGGGGGGTTCAGACAGCTCAACATGCACCCCTCTGTCACTTTGAATGCCGCTCCCTCTGTGGCTGTCTCTTGTCTCTCCCGGGCTCTCAGCTCGCAGGCTCTCGGGTGATGATGGGTTTCTCAGATGGAATTAAAATGTCTCGTCCCACAGCTGTCACCCATGCAAATTGCATTGTCTCCAGATTCTATCACTGAGAAGAGCCAGCAGCCGCTTCTGTTCGACGCCTTCTTCCTTTTCATTTTGATGTCATAATGTCATTATCTGGGGCATACTGAGTCTCATGTTCCTGTTTCAGACAGCCATCTTGTAATCTTCCCCTCTTTGTGTGTCTTTATTTCGCTGCAGGTTTACCGGCACTCCTACATGGCCTCCTACACAATCTACAACATTCACACACGGTAAGTGTTTTATATTGTGCTCAGCAGTCGTTGAGAGTCGACCTGTGCGGTGAAAAACTGTTTTCATCAGAGAGAAAAGACAACTGTGAGCCATTTTGGTTTGAAAAACTCCACAACAAAGGAAAGCCAAAGTGAAGATATTGTTGTGACCTTTTTATGCTGCAACAAGCACCAGAAAAACATCATGTCGCTCAGATTTTTTTGTCCTTGCTCCAGCAGACCCATGGGAGGGCTACAGCCACATGTGGAGGGGCCCAGTAATGACCACATAACAACTTAAAGCTCATCTGAGGAATTTTTGGCTAGTTATGTAACAGACTGAAAATAAAACAACAATGTGCAACTTTTCCACCTTTTCCCCATTAGTAGTTTCAAAGTCAATCTAATAGTGAAACAACTTTCAACAGGGAGAATAACATCTCTCACATGTCCACAGATCGCCCCGGTCACCTGCTCAAAGCACTATGTAGGTTTGGCAGAGGGCCGCGGTTCTCAAAAGAAGTGCGTACAGTTTTATGACACTAGCCAGTTAGCCCTCCTCGATGCTAGTAGACACGGCAGTAGAGGACGTTGATGGATGGAGCTGAGAAGAGAAAGAGAGAGAGTGACGATCAAGAAGCAGAGTGTACATCCCTGCAGATATTATTCAGAACAGATTGCAACCTAACATTAGTCTGTATTATTATCAGTGTCATGTCTCATGTTTTGCAGCTTTACTCGGTGCAGAATGTCATCTAACTCAAGTTGTGTCTCAGGTTTGCATACAAACAATAAAATCCATCTAACGGCAAAGGTTGTCTCTGTATTACTGAACTGTCTTCTCATAACACCGCCCCTCTGCTTGTCAACAAATCCAAGTTGTCTGTGGGGGCGAGGGATGCATGACAGGACTGTGTTGTACGACAGTGCAGTTGAACTCTGAGACCTTCAGTTGGCTCCAAAGCGCACCAGAAAAAATTGTTACATATTGTTGCTCGAATAATGAAATCCCTATTTCAGCGACAAACACAAGACTATCAGCTAGAGATTGATTATTTCTATATTGTTATATGTAATACCTGAAAACACTGCAGCGGTTTAAGTGACATAGCATGCTGCAGAAAAAGTTTTTTTTTTAACTTTTAGCAAAGATTGTCAACGAGTGGTGCACATGACTGTTAAAAAGCATCATTGTAATATACATAAATAAAAAGAAGCCTACTATTACATATAGAGGACAAAATCAACAACAAGTTACAAGTACAACATATCTGCACAACACTGACTCACGTAGAGAAGAGTGTCAGTGGATGTAATACTTTAAGCTACTGAGACACACTTTTCATGCTGGCTTTGACGCTTCTTATTGACAGAGCATCACTTTTTATCTCTCTGCTTTGCTTGTCCTGTACATGTCGAGTATTATTCTGTAACAAAAAATCCTTCAGCTGTCTTTGAACTTTCAAAAGAACCGGCTCACTTTGAGATGTTCATGGCAGAGGTAAAGTGTCTGAGCACCGTAAACATCCTTATCTGACACAGACCTGAGAGGCATAAAAAAATAACTGTATAGAAATCTTCTGGCTGTAGTCTGGTTAGCTTTTTTAAGCATCAGTATTTATTTCAGTCTGTTTCATAAGCAGCTAAAAAGTCTCCGGCTAGTTCTTAATCTGGAGGAAAATGTAATTTAAGTCCTTGATTAAATTATACAGAACAGACCTGTCCGTCAGCTTACATTAGAAAATCTTTTGCGGATTGGACGGAGGAGTTTGCCAATGGAAAGATAATTATGAGTTCTGTTTCGATAAAGGCGGCTCAAACTTCAGTCAGTAGCTTCCTGGGAATGAAGAAACAATCTCTGTCCCAGGTGCTGATCTCAGATGTGCAGGGAGGGTAGATTTCCACCAGGCCTGTCGGTCAGCGTGATGGGCAGGATCCTCACTTTAAATTGGAGAAGATTTAAATTTGATGGATGGTCAAATTAGCCTCTTCAAACAGGAGTTTTACATAAGAAGCTTTGGCATGGATTCCTTTGAGATTGAAGCTATTTTGGGAGGCAATACTCTGGAGTTTTCTCTTTTTCTTTGTCATCTCTCGGCTGAAACTAGACTGTTAGTCTGTCGCCAACTAGTGCCCACATAACTTATGTTTTGTTATTGATTAGATCGGGAAAAAAAATGGACACATAGCATGTTGAAACAGGGAAACACTGCTTGAGAAAATCAGTTTTTTGAATGAATATTGCTTTAAGAGGCGACGCCTGCGAGCTAGTTCAGGCAGTCAACTTGAGCAGTAGTGATTTCACATTCTCGACAATCACCAGACAACACCTCCTTGCAATTATCGGTCTATTTAAGCTGCAAGATGTCCAGTCTCTCCGTCTGCTCTTTCATTACCAGCTCTGACCTGCACCAGTACTGCACTCTCGCTCAGCCCCACCATGCACCAGCCCAGCATTCACCTGTACGCTCCGAGTGGAGGGTTTAAGATATCATCTCATCACTGCTCAAATATCTGCATATTTAATACAAACTGTGAGGCGTGATGAGGTTGGAGCCTAGTCTCCAAACCTGCTGCAATACATATATTAAATGATACAAGCATGAGTTGTCTGACTGACGTGTTTTACAATGGATCAAAGTTTATTGGGCCACTTTGGCGCATTTTCCGAATGGACCTGAAATGTGTACAAGACTTGTTTACCTGTTGATGTCATCCAAGATTTATCATTAATTTATCATTAATTTGAACTTGTGCAATTGTATCTTTCATGTGAAAATATATGTTTGTATGACTGTTAGACGATAACATAGTTAAAGTGATGGAAGCGGTTCATTACCATAAGATAAACTAAGGAGCAAGTTTTGGGCTCTGCAATGAATTCAATGCATTCATTTCCTGTTCAGGAAAAACACTTTGGATTTATGCCCTTTTAATGTTTTTCCAATGTTAACGATTCTACCAAAAATGTAACAAAGAAGCTGCAAAACTGTAATCTATTCAACATGCGAGCCAATGACCACCTCCAATGCACGCTCTCCGTGATGAATTGCTTGTTGTCTGTTTTTTTTTTTTCAGGGAGGTTTGGGAGCTGGACCCACCTGAGGTGGTGAACTCGGTCCTGCAATACGCTGCCTGGGGAGTTCAAGGACAACAACTGGTGAGAGAAAGGAGGAGAAACATTACTCTGCTGCATCCAGCCTTACTGTACATAACTTTCTCTGCATCAGGGTTTTAGGATAAGTGAAGAATCATTACAGACATTCACTGTATGTGTTTTTTTTATTTGGGCCTCATATCTGCTGCAGCTCACAGTAATTACAGTATTTATTTTCTTCTCCAGATAAATCAAATTATAATGAAAACAGATTTTCATTTTCAGTTTTTTAAATGTTCATTTGATGTGTGAAGTACAAAGTGCATGTCTGCTTGTAGCGTTTTTTGAGACGTGTGTTTGTGTGTATGTGAAGGTGTGTTTGTGTAGTTTAGCTGTGGGGCACAATAAAAAAAAATGTGTACGTGTATATAAATGCATATCCAAAACACTGCAAAAAAAAAAAGAAACAACACCAATGCAGCAAACTCCAAAAAGAATGCAACAACCACCAAAATCCAATGCAACAACCCCAAAAACCATTGGAAAAAGCCACAAAACGTTTGCAAAAAAACCCACAAAATCAATGCAGTAAGCCACAAAACCATTGAGACTTTTTGCAAAGTGTTACACCCCTCATCAACATAAATGTGTCTCGTATTCAGATTTCATGTGTTGAAGTTTAATTTCTGTGGACACTTATTAGATAGAAATCGCTCTCTTCATACCTTTTTCATTTATCCATGAAACAACATTTTTTGTTGAGAAGTAAAGAGCTTAAGCACAGTATAACTGCTTTGTTTGTATTTAGCAATTTTCAGTGTTTAATATTTGGCCATAAATCAAACACAGCTTCATTGGTGTGTCATTATATTGATAAGGAGATGAGAGCTTGCTCTCCAGTTTGCACAGCATCATTAGCTAAAAGTGCATCTTTGCAGACAATGACTCGTGCGTGTGTGTGTGTGTGTGTGTGTGTGTGTGTGTGTGTGTGTGTGTGTGTGTGTGTGTGTGTGTGTGTGTGTGTGTGTGTGTGTGTGTGTGTGTGTGTGTGTGTGTAAGCGAGCTTCATAGCAATTTGTCTGGAATTTGTGTATTCTCATTAGAAAGCTGCCAGAAAATTAGGTTAACAATATAAAAGAGGTGCTGTCAGCTCGTCATGTCTGGAGCGATGCATGGGTCACACAAAGCAGCATTAAACAGCACAAGATTAGCAGCCTGATCACGTCTCTCCTGTTTACAAAGTTTGCTCATTAGGTGTTGTAAGGCTGGCTTTAATAACATTATCATTTACTCTACATTAGGGTCTTTGATAAGTCTGACACTGACAAGTATTTGGTATTACAGAGCAGAGTCCTTCTACAGAGGATGCATGTTTCAATTAGTATTCTTTTTTTATTTTAATATATCCTGAAACTGCCGAGTGTTAGCTTTCAAAAGAGACCTTATTCTAATCATGCGTGTAGCCACACCCCACGGCAGTGTTTTCAGGCATTAAAATCTACTGTGAAGAAGTAGTTCATCTTGGGGTGCCAACAGCCTAGAAGTTAGTGTGCCTGCCCCATGAACGGAGACTGTGGCCCTTGAAGAAGGCGGCCTGTTTTAAAAAGCATTACATCCTTCAGGTATGCCTGGATATGGAAATTTAACAGGATCTTTGGATGTTAAAACCATCGAACTGTAGTTACAAAAAATCATTCCTAGAGATGGAAACACATGAAACTTTATTAATCCTTTTGCCTGGATCTCTAAAACATTTCCAGCTACTATCATCTGTTCAAACCTGCAGCAATAGGTTCTCTAATATCTGATTAAAGAAACTCTTCAGCTGAACAAACACATTCTCTCATTTGAGAAGAGAACTGTGTTCTCACAGAGTCTGTAGTTAAACACTGATTTATCTTTATCCTTCAGCTCATGTTCAGCCTTTCCTTCTGCACTGATGATATCTTGATCCTCTCAGTCAGACAGCAGAGACCCCGCTGACTGAGCAGAGCGCAGGCACAGACACTCTGGGAATAATTTTTTTAACAGTATCACATAAGGACACAGACATCCTCTTTCTGGAAAGGCCATAGATTCAGTTTCCATCAGAGAGAGACTTTATTCTGAGTAATGTTGAGAGGTGCACTTTATGTTTGTTTGACCTGAGCTGGGTTTATATCTTCTGAAATGTGTCAGTGAGGTTCACTATTGTTTTTACAAAGGGAAATGTAGGCAGTGCTGTGTGTAAGATATAGAGCTTATTTTACAGAGTACCTACTATCTAAATCCTTCCAGATGACTGTGAACAGAATCACTTATGTTGTGCTCAAAACAACTCTCATTCACGGTAGATTAGCAGCAAAGATACATCCAGACGTACGTTTTTGAAACATGAATAAGTAGGCCATCGACACTGCCTTATAACTTTAATACTATGAGAACAAGAACTGACTGAATGCTTGAGAAGATGTAACGCCTATTTGATACAATCGTTGTAAACTGATTTGAAATCTGAAAAATACTTGAAAACTTTACAGCCGCTCTCAGGTCTTCCTCTTGCAGATTTTTTTCTCACCAGACGATGTAACATTTCGGTAAAGACAGTGTGTTTGTTTGTTTGTTTTCTCTACAGATCTACATCTTTGAAAATAACATCTACTACCAATCCGATGTGAAGAGTAACTCCCTCAGGCTGACGTCTTCAGGGAAGGAAGGGATCATCTTCAACGGGATAGCAGACTGGCTCTATGAAGGTACAACAGCCCGCTCTCACACAAACAATGAAACAATGAGTGTGTTTACATGCCCTCTCCTGGTTGTGATCAAATTTGGGGTATGACGTTTTTATGCATACAGAGAAACCTGGTCAGTCACGTCCCTACACCTGCGCAGGTCATCTTATAGATCAGGGATGGGCAACTTTGGTCACAGCAAGGGACACATTCATTTAATTCTCATTGCCAGAGGGCCATATTGTAGCATACAAAAACGATTACAGTCAATTTTGTCTCAAATTTAACTCAACATATACCAGTGATCAAATATTATTATGGACATATTTCTGGTTTTCATGATTTCATGGCAGATTTGGTCATGTTTTCTTCATGTTTCCAATTAATTGATATGTAAAAATTGACCCGGGGGCCATGTTGAGTGTTGATGGGGGCCGCCAGTTGCCCACCCCTGGTATAGATGCTACAGTATCATGTTTTCTTGAGCTCTCAGGATAGCAAATTTGGGGTTTCTCAAAATCTGGATAAAGGCTTATCCTGTTTATTTTTTATTTTTTTAAAGGAGATCTGATATTTACGTGCACAAAAACAGGATACTCTAAAAACCTGATGAAATACAGGATACAAAGTCAAGTAAATACACTCACTGTAAGAGAGTTGAAGCGGTTGACTTGTTGATGAACTCTGCTGCCACAGTGGGTTTTGAATATTGGGAACATATTAATGATGGTATCTCATTTGGGTTTCAAGTGTGAACAGATTGTGTCTCATCAGCTGTAAATGTTTCTTTTGAGGAACATAACTTAATAAAACTTGTAGTTAAAAATGTATCATGTTTTCACTTGCACACAGACTGTATCTCCCAACTGGGAGCATTGGGAGTCATTTGAAGTGCTTTAAGTTAACACACACACACACACACACACACACACACACACACACACACACACACACACTGCAGCACTTTTTATAAGGAGAAAAATAGATTATGTTATAATGTTATGAAAAGCCAAGCTACTGAAATAAGTGTGCTTCAGTTTTATTTCCCCCCTTTTGTTCTTATTTCGTAGTTCAATAATGTAGCAGACAGTAATGGTTGAACCCAGAGCATGGATTTAATACAATGTCTTAATCTTTTCTTTCCACTGTTTGGCTCTTTGTCTTTGTATGAAGAATGTATTCGTAGGGAACTTTAACGACTTAAAAGGCTCCAGTTTTTATGAATTGAAAATTAGGACACATTTCAACATTTATTAACACTTTTCATTCAATAATATAACATAGTGACATATATTTGAAGTGAATTGGAGGATTAACAGAGATGGTTAACTCTTCCAAACAGAGGAGATCCTTGAGACCCATGTGGCTCACTGGTGGTCACCTGACGGAGAACGGCTGGCCTTCCTGGTCCTCAATGACAGTCTGGTCCCCAACATGGCTTTACCTCGCTTCACTGGCATGACATACCCCAAAGGAAAGCAGTATCCATACCCCAAGGTAAGAAATAAGACGTGCAGGCCACACAATCCCTTCCCAGCTTTTACACTGAAAATATGAGCATTAGTTCTGCTTCCAAGTAGGGGTGTCCAGGACAAATGATTTACACGGTGGAACCTGATCCGTCAGGTTTTACCTGATCGTTGAATGTCTCATTGATTCACATTCTCATTTGCAATACACGAGATAAACCACGTAGTTGAAATATTTGTCTTCTGGACTTGGAATAACAGTTCATTTTTTGATATGACTCTATCCATCCTTTTTCTTATTCATTAAGGGCCAGATTTACTAAGCTCCCAATTAAAGAGTACTAAATTGCGTGTTCACTCCAAAAGTTTGCACGTTTGGTTGGTGGGCGTTTTGCGGGCGATCTACTAAGAAAATTTGCGTGAATGACAACAGGTGCAATCTTTGTGGAGGCGGTACTATTTAAGTTAGACTTTTGCGTGTTCTCCTGGTTTACATCACACATCTTGAGAATGAAGTGTCATACATTGCGCAGGAGGTGCGAGCTGTGTCCTCTGTGGCACGGGCGCTCTACACTCGCCGTTGTTGCGCACCAGACAGCTGGTCAGCGTTGTGTCTGATCGGACATAAAATGCCCTGGAAAGAGGTATCGAAGACGGGGTACAAACAGTGGTGAGGTCACCCAATCAAAGCATCCTACAGAGTAGCAGCAGCGGGCTCTAGAGGGAGGTGACACGCTCATTATGGAGAAGAGCGCACCGGAGGGCACGAGCAATTTAAAATATAGTGTTGGCAAAAAGAGAGAAATAGGAAGACATAAATGTCAATGTTGAAATTCTATAGAATTCAGAGGCTGTGAATGTTCAGTTTTCTTTGGCTGTAGGCTATGGCAACAATAGCCATGTAGTTTAATCATGGTGTTTCTCTTCCTTAACGATTAGAATATTGAATTAATGTGGGGAAAAACGCAATCTGTATTCCTTCTTTGATGTCTCCTCCTAACTACAATAACAGTAGCCTGTTGTGCGTAACGCTGGTCTCCTGGGTTAGCACGTTTTGTTCAAAGGTGTTAAATACGGACACTGTCACAATCACAGCAATTTTTGTCAGGCTTGGTAAATCGCAATGCGTCTACTAACTTAACTTGTTTGCATTTTCTCCTCCCAGTATTTTTGCACGTTAGGGCAGAAACGCCCCATATTTCATATTCATTAAGGCAAACATTCTAAATGGACAACGCGTGTTGTTTTGCTCATTTGAAAGATGCAATACTCACTGCGCGCCGTTAGTAGATCAGATAGCACTTTTTTTGCTTGTGGTATCAAGTTTGCACACGCAAACCTTTAGTAAATCTGGCCCTAAGTCTACCTTATGTCGACTGATTTTACACATGCTTATACAGTCATACTGATGGCCTGCTTAAAGGAACTGTGTGTGTGTGTGGATCTAAACCACCAGAGCAGCCACAATCTAAGCATCTGTCAGACCACCGGCAAAGAAACAACAATTTTTACTGTAGTTTCACTTAACATTTGTAGATTCGCTGAAGTCTCCTGATTCTGATATTCCAACAAATAAGGTCTTGCATTGTTAAGTTTCCCCACGATCCAAATTGAAACACATTATATCCGTAATGTTCCACGGATTGCTTCAAAATTTCCACTGCTGTATTTTCTGTAATAATTCATTTTTAGGAATTATTTTGTACACTATGCTACTTAAAAAAATTGTCCGCCCTCTGACCTTTCGATGGACAACTCATTTAGCCAAAAGTCAGGACCTTCCAGTTCCCGGCCTCTAATAGCCAATGAGAGCCTGAGTTAAACCTACCTGCTAATGTTCTGATGTATCTATACTTGGCCAATTGCAATCACATTAAAACATTTATATATATATATTTGGAGAAAAGAGGCAGCTCTTTGTCAAATTAGACATTGTGCACCCTTGTATAACAGGAAGAGAAGGATCCTTGTATTGCATTGAGGCTCTTTCTGAATGAAGCGTTGAAGATTGGACTATTTGGGGCCATCCCTACTTCAAAGTAAATAATTTACAATGTCAAAAAAAAAAAACGTTTGCAGACACTCAACTGAATCCCCTAAAACCACAGGTAGACAGTAGAAGAGACAGGGAACAAGTTTCCCCAGTCGTAGCAGCATCACCTGAACATAACAGAATGCAACACACCCCAGTGATCACACACATAACCCAGATTACACAAAGCACTTGGCTTGCTTCAATACCCCCCTCTTTGATTGAACGCAGCACCTGTTCTCTCGATAGAGCTTCCTATAGGGCTCCATCTGTGGGAGGGAGTCATCAGAGGCTCTTTTCTAAAGCAGGAAATCAAAGTAGAACGTGACGTAACAGGTGGAGGGAAACCAAAGAAAGTTATTACTCAAAATCCAAAATGAACTTGTTGAATTATTAAACTTCATACAACACTGTGTACCCTTGTGTTGTAATGTGTGAGGGAAGGTTTCTCATGGATTTGTCTGCAGAACATTATTCAAATGAGAGCAATGACACGGTGCAAATACTCGCTCTATGATTGCAATTGTTTCAGTCAAGTGTTTTTCTCCAGTGCAATGTGTTTAATCAGTCATCCCTCTCATGTTTGTCGCTCCGTTTGTCCTAATAATTTCTGCACAACAGCAAATGTCTAACTGGATGTATATTTCTAAGAGTTTGAAGAGCCATTTAAACTCTTCCATGCATTATTCATTGAAAAATCACTCCAGCGGTATGCAACATTTGCCTTTGTGGATGTCATTTCATAAAGCATTCCTCCCACTGCAGTGATTTGAGACTCTGTGGTCTAAAGTCCTGACCTGTTGTTTTAACATGCAGGCAGGCCAACCCAACCCGGTGGTGAAGCTCTTTGTGGTTAATCTTTACGGGCCGACGCACACGCTGGAGCTAATGCCTCCAGAGACGCTCAAACTACGGTGAGAAGTGCTGCATCTTGTTTGTCTTAAAAATAGCTTTTTCCACTTCATCATTTTTGTCTCTCTTGGCATACTGCACCTTTAATTGGAAAATCTTGTACACTTCAGCTTGTTGTGTCCTTGCTCTGCATTTTCTTTGTCTTTTACTTCCTAAAAAAGAGAACTAAAAAAATGACTAACATATTCCGCCCTGCATGGGTCTGTTGAGACTGTCAGTATTTATTCATTCAGTAATGTCTTAATGAATGCAGCTGCACTCTAATCACATTGTTGACATTGTGTTATAGTTGTATGCAATGCAATGCACTGTATGCAATGTCAAGGCTCTTGGCATCACATGCAGTGCATACTTTATCTACAATCCAGGACTATGCATACTAATCAGTACTTTGAAATATTTCAATGTGCCATATTGGATGTTGCATAGACTGTGTATAAGAAGTTGTTTTTACAAGTTAGGCCGATGCTGAATTGCCTTCAAATCTGCACTCTTTTTTGATGACCCTACTTCTTAGTAATTATCATCCAATAACGTTCTGCTCAATGAGTAACGGTACTCGTCAGTTTAGCTACCACTCACCACACCAAAACTCGCACAACCAAAACACACACACACACACACACACACACACACACACACACACACACACACACACACACACACACACGGTCCCACCTTCCAAATATGGTCAATTCTTGCTTCATAAAACAAGATGGCGACTGTCAAGGTGCCAAACTTGAGGCTTCAGAAAAGTTGTCCGTGGAGGCTTCCTACATATCGTCAACAGAAACAGTCTACCTCACACTGTTTTTGCGAAACAATTTTTTTTTTTTGCACATACAGTTTCAGGAGGTTGACTTTAAAGTAACTTGGTAGAATAGCTGTGAAAATTAAGCTGCATCCTCCATCAAGTTACTGTCTGTATCTCAAGCTTGCATGTATCATGATAAATCTGCAATAAAAATCTGTTATCATTGGCAAGGTGTGCATATTATTAAAGAACATGAACTGGTTGCTATAACAACGATGTTTTTCACAGGGAACATTATGTGACCATGGTGAAGTGGATCAGCAAGACCAAGACAGCTGTCAGGTGGTTGAACCGAGCCCAGAACATCTCCTTCCTGACGGTGTGCGACACCACCACGGGAGCCTGCGTCACGGTGTGTGTTTGTGTGTGAGACAGAAAAAGAGTGTCCATTTGTGAGGAAGAAGAAGCCTGGAGATTTAAAACCTTTCACTTTTTTTACAGAAGCAAAGTGCCGTCTTATCTGGGAATCTATTGGCTAACAAATGCGTAGCCTATAAAGTGAAATTTTTAGTACCTGCGTAATTCTCCACATTAATGACATTTAAGGATAAGTGCTTTTTGAAAACATAAGTGGAGAGCTTTTTGGCAAAGGTACACATTTGATCGAGCCAAACTGTTCTGTATGGATTAAACCTCCTTTCACTTTCAATGTAACACCATGTTTTTTGTTCCCTGTACTTTCGTTTCTATTCCTTCAAGTGCACACTAGTCATTTGAAATAAGGTCCCTCTTTAAACTCTTTGTTGCTGTGCGCTGGAGAGCATCTAAGTTAGCATGGCAGCACACTGTTGACAAGAGTACAGGTACCTAAAATACCTTTGAGAGACACTCATTAAGCTTTTCAACAGACATGCAGCCATAGGTGAGACACAAATGTTTAGAACCATAGCAATTGAAAATGTTGAAATGTCTTTAATAATCATAAATATATCAAATGTTTTTGTTTCATGCAATGCTATGCTGAAATCCGACTTCAAGATGAGTTGTACAACTCAAAAATCAGGCTTTAATCGGCAGTAGTTCTCAACTGCAGCCTAATGACCCAGTACCAACTCCTTCAGGAAAAATCACAGCCCTGAAAACATCAAACTCATCATGAAAACAGACTAAAATAAAATGTATGGACGTGCACTTTGTCTGTTTATGGCATCTGTAGTAGTCAACAAAAAGCTCTTTTTGTAGCTGTGGAATTAATATTTAATTGGCTTGACTAAATCATTACACATCTGCTGGCGTACCCTCCCTCCATATTCTCATCATATTTGGATGACAGTCAGCCATGTTAACCCTGCAGTTAAACCTGCTCTCCACTAATCTGGTTCCTGATTTGGTGTGATTTGCACCAAGCAGCGGCTCAGCTCAGGTCTGGACATGTCGCCCAGTCTTGCCTTCCTGCCAAAGTTAATGCATGCTGGTTTGAAACGAAGACTCGGACTGGGAGTGGTGTCCCTGGTGGAGTGTTAAAATAAATCAGAGAGTTAATTTTATGATTGATGATTCTGTCTGGAAAAAAAAAAATCTATATTACCTACCTTATAATAATAATAAGTGTTATTCCAAAATACGGTTCAGACACATTTTAGATAACACATTCTATCATACAACCTCTTAAATACTGCTCATGACTACTTAAAAACATCCATATTTTGAATAAAACTCAAATACAGCAGCAACAATGACAGGCTGTAAAGTTTAAAGGAGTTTGATGATGGGGGTGATTTGGCGTCAGTCTGATATTTTGCTCTGACATCTGTTTCAGAGACATGAAGAAAGCTCAGAGCTCTGGCTCTCCAAGCAGGTAAGTCGCTCTCTGTTCTGTGTCTTTTCTTTATTGAAGCATGTGAGCCTGACCTGTAATTCCTCTCCATGTCAATCATCGCTGTCTCCGTACATTTCCCATTATGTGACCTTAAGGGCAGCTTCACCAATTTCCCACCTCATCCGCACACTTTCCCAACACACATTATTTCTCTATATGCTCTGTCTCCTAAAGGGAGGCTTCATTCTTCTCTCAAATCCTGCACCAGAAGATGCAAACATAGGATAAGCAGCAGTATGAAGGGCTCGTGTTTGCTCGCTGAGTCGTTCTCCTCAGAAAATGAAATTATATAACTCTGAAAGCAGGGAACCGTGACTTCATATTGTAGGACTTTAGGCAAAGACTCAAGCCTTCCTTCAAAAACAGAGAGAATAAAAAAAGTGCATTGGATGTGTGACAATTTGAAAATGCAAGAATCAAAGCAAGTCATCATCATCTTATTCTACTTCTTTTTTTTCTTATTTTATTTGTGAAATAGCAACTGGTTTAAGATTATTACAAAAAATGTGTCGCACTCCAATTCATCATGTCTTTAAATAACCTTTTTCCATAATTTGAATTTAATTAACTTACTTCGCGGTACAGGTGGACAAGTGGTTAGTTCGACGGCCCATGTACAGAGGCTGTAGTCCCCAAAGCAGGCGATCCCGGGTTTCAAATCTGACCTGTGGCTCCTTTACTGCATGTCACTCCCCACTCTCTCTCACTTCCCCCTCTATCCACTGCCTGTCTCCCGATTAAAGGCATCAAAATGAATCTTAAAATAAACACATAATCAAAAGAAATGAACATAGTTCTTCTTGTTGATGCTTTCATGCTTCTCGGCTCTCACATTAAATGTAAAGACCACCATCTGCACAAATGTCATGATCACACTTTTCACAAAGGGACAAGGATTGTTAGGGCCAGACTGAACTTTTGACCAGCATGAGGACCCTCTCCTGCTACTCATTGTGCACTCTTTTTTTTGCCATTATTAATGATTTGTGATGCAAGTTTAAGTTCATAAGAATGCTAATTAAGATGAAGTGAATGATTTATTAAATTAATCAAGAAGACATCAATGAAGTTTGCAGCATTGTAGTAGAAATGTTCAGAAACCTTTCTGTCCAATGCTTCTAGTCAGGATTGATTTATGCAGAGCTGATGTATTATACTGTTCCTTATGTGATCATCACCCTCTGTGTTTGTGCAGATCATTCAGCAGCATGTTGGACTGAAAAAATATCTCAAACTCAATATTTTGTTCCAAAAACAGAAAGTGCAGTGCACTCAGCTTTAGGCGTTTTATTTACTTGTAGAGTTGGGAGGCAGGGATAGAGGCAGAGGCTTTCTCGTAGGGTTGGAGGATATTTGGCTTCTGCCGTTGGTAATTTAACCACTTGACAAACTTGGCATGCAGAGCTACTTGTCTCCGCTAAGATGGTAATCTAAGAAATGCTCATTTACTGACAGTGAGGTTGTGTCAGTGTAGAGAGAGGGTCCTTGCTCACAGATTTTTATGCAGGAAGACCTTAAGATATCTCCACTTTCTTGGAAATGTCGAAGGCTCATTGTGTGTAAACTTTCTCAAGATGAGGCTGAATGTGTTTGTGCTGCAGGCTGAGATATTATTTCACTGTTGTTTTCCTTGCAGATTTGAACCAGTCAAAATGCAAAACCACTGTTTAGTATCGTGACACTACATATGATATAATGGATGATAAAAATAATTAGAGACAGCACTCCACGTCTTTTACAGCAGCACAGTTCAACTGGACTTAATAAATGTTTTCTTTCTTCAGACCCAAGAACCGGTGTTCTCCAAAGACAGCAGCAGATTCTTCCTGACCGTGCCAGTCAAACAGGGAGGACGTGGAGAGTTTCATCACATCGCCATGTTCACAACACAGGTGAAGGTCAAGTTTGAAATCCACGTTACTTTAGTGATATCTCTGAAAGGAAGACAAATACAGGATATTTACAAGACAACTAAAACCATTACAAAACTACAAGTAGAGCGCCATTAAAAAAAGTTTGACCATCCTGGTTATTTCTTTAAGGATTTTATTTTAAACTTTGGCTGTTAATTTTTGTGTGTTTTCTAATCATAATTTGTTGAAGGTGATTTGATAGTTAAAATTGCCTTTTATTACGTTTTCACACCCAGTCTGTTTGGTTTGGTTAAAGTGTTCGGTACCAGTTATTAGGGTTTGTTTGTGCTGGTGTGAAAGCTGTCAATCAAACCCTAGTGCGGTCTGAGCAACTGCACAGAGACCACTTGAAAAGATTTGAAAAGGTGGGTCTTGGACAGCTTTTTTTCAGACTCTGGTGCAGTTCGTTTGTAGCAACAACATGAACCAACACGATCCGACCTAACTGCAGGAAGTAACCACCGTGAGCCCTCTCTATTCATATGACCATGTGGTAAAGACCACTGTCAGATCTTCAGAAAACATTTCAGTGGACGAGCAGGTCATAGTTCAGGAGGAATCCTGAACTGTCTTGAAAATTGTCATCGTCTACTCCAGTACATCAACATATTATTTTTTCGCCTCAGTTCTGCTCATTTTCAAACTATATTGTTTGCCAATATTCAAAATACAAACTGGGAAACAGACCCAACATCACTCCATGTAGTTGTTTGTCCATTAAGACATTGTGAAGTGTCTTTGTTGCAGACACAGCCAGGCAGGAGTCAACTAGTCTTTGTTTAGTTCCTGAATGTTTCCTACAAGAAATTCCGAACCAATTAATGAGCATTTGGTCCGCTTGTAAATGTGTGAATACAAACTAAACTTGAGGTGATTATGCAACAAAGTAACAAACTGGCCCATGATTCAGACCAGAGCAAACAAACCATAGGAGTCAAAAAGCTCTTAAAATCAAGCCACCAACTTGCGACAAGAGGAAATAAATAGTCTGATGCAGTTTGGTTTGAACAATTGGTTCGCTGTTGTTTTCTCTTGAGGAACGACTTTCAGAATCTGAAGGTTTATTTTCACACTGTTTGCCTAAATATCCATCCAGCGATTTTAAGTGATTTACAGTCTATGTTAATTTGACCCAAACAGCCCGTGAATCGTCTGGCACCATAGCAAAAATCGTGTGTTTTTGTTTCTGTGTCTAGTTTGCGGTTGAGTGTGTTTTGTGAAGCAGCTCAGACTCCTTGCTGCAGTTTGTTCTGATTCATAACGCCTCAGGATAAGCAGACATTGTTTCTCAATTGGAATCATTACTTGTCTTTTGCATTGCCTGTTCTGATTTTTTATTCATTGTGAGTTTTTCTGGAGTATAACACAGAAGTGCTCCTCCAGCCTCTGACAGACAAGTGTCGGGATTCATGCACAGGATCAAAGGAGATGAGGAGCCGGATGGAGCCAGCAGAGTTAAGATGAATGACCAACACTCATCTTCTTTTGTTTCTCTCAGTTCAGAGCAGATCAGAATGAAGTCCGACATCTGACATCAGGGAACTGGGAAGTGACCAAGATCATCGCTTACGACGAAAACACTGACAACCTGTAAGTCTGACTGTTTTATGTAATCTAATAAATGTCTCAATAAGGAGATTTATGACGCTGATCCTTATTCAAATACATACATAAAATGTCAGGATGTTGGATGTCCATACCAAACCTCAGCAAAGTTTTTTAAACTCAAGATACACAGTTGTGTTGGTGAAATCCCTGAACGTGTTTTCCTGTTGCTCTGAACCAGATCTTACGAGAACTTAGTGAGACTTGGACAGCATAAATCAAGCATGGAGAAAAGTTCTAGGACATGCCCACCCAAAAGCTCACTCAAATTCCCCTGCGACTGCAAGCAGATCTGGCCAATCAGAAGAAAGAGGGCACATGTGGAGGGGGGGGCCTTAAAGAGACAGCAGCTGATATTAAGTCGTTTAAGGCAGAGACTGAAATGAAGGATTTTACTGACGCTATTATCAGATAAATAAGGAGGTTTTTGAGCTAGAAATTTGGGGTTAAGTGTCTTGCCCAATCGGACATAGCTACATAGCTACATTAGCTGGGGATCGAGCCTCCAACCTTCCGGTTAAGAGAGGACTGACTCTACCAACTGAGCCACAGCCGCCACGTGCAGTTTTGGCTTCCTGTGAAGGCTCCCCAAGTCACTGTGTTTGCAGTCTGCAGTCCTGGGAACCATTGTTGCATTCCATATTTACCTACTGCGTACCTAGGATGTTGATCGTTAGCAAAAGTAAAGATCAGCCACAAGTTTGTCCAATGGACCCAATAATCCCAGTGTACACACTAGAGGGTGCAGTTAGCTAATTGTATGTATGACTTCCACTTAAAAAAGAGACTTGATGAAGCTGAGTGTTTAACTGCGCACACATCACATTGCTCTTATTTTCTTGCTTCAGATATTTTCTGAGCACAGAGGGTTCACCGAGACGAAGACAACTTTACAGGTTTGTATTGATTCTTCAATTGCTGCAGGTGTGCAATCACTCTGGTTAACACAATTTACTCCTCCTTATGTAGAGAGCACAAGAAACCAGGGACATTTGTGTGTAACAAAGAGCATATAACTTTAAAATGATTAGAATAATTGTCTCCGAATCAATGAATCATTTTCCTGTCAGTTGACGATTTAACATTCAGGGGTCTCATTTATAAGAGTGCGTAGAATCCATACTAAAAATGTACGTGCGCCAAAAACCCGATAATGGCATGCGCACAAAATGATTCAGCTTTATAAAACTGTTCGTAAGCACACCTGCACACAATGTTCCCTTTATAAATCACAATCCACCTGGAAATGTGCGCACGTAGATTAGTCCCATGTTCCGCCCTCTACACGCCCACAATCAACCATAAACGGTCAATGCAAAGCAGCTCGTGAATGAAAATGCATACAAACGAGGGGGCAAATCAAAGGTTTCCAGCGCTGGATCGCAGCAAAACCCAGAAGTTTAGACAAAGAAACAAAACTTTCTGACCCAGAAACGGAGGAGTTTGTGAATGAAGTGAAGAATAAAATGGACATATCGGTAGTTTACTACAGCAGGAGGACCTCAAACTTAAAGGTCCCATATTATGCTTTTTCTAGTTTTATATGCCCTTTAGTGTGTTTTCCAAGTGTCCTGTGCATGTTTAGGCACATCTATGTGCAAAAATTCAAAGTCTGCGGAAACGCGGCTTCTCCTACATCCTCCTGTTAGCTGTAGCATTAGCTGCATGTAACGCTCGGTTCTAGCCCCCCTCGATAAAAATGTGTCAGTCCGACGTCATTGTGGACCACAGTGTTGTGGCTAGCCCTGCAGCTCATGTCGAAATTTCTGAGATGCGTGCTGAGCAACTGACCAATAACAACACAGTGGATCGGCAGACCAATCAGACATCAACAGTCTGGGCTCAGCAAAGCGTAGCTGACGGACTCAGAGCGTAGAGGGAGCAAGGAGGAGCAGTGCATGAAAACAGACACTTTTTTCGGACTTTAGCTATTGTGAACATACAAAAGTAGGTACATAGATTAAATATACAAACCCCAAAAAGGGCATAATATGGGCTCTTTAACCAAAATCAGAGAAAGACTTTCGTCGCTGCTGCATTCACCCTGTCTTATGTGCCAAAACATCCACCGTTCATCATTACGCACGAGTATATCTGCAATGTTTACCAGTTTGCAGGACCCACACTGACTTCTTCATATTGTCAGAGTGCTCACGTCAGTCAGCAGTCTGCCTCACTCTATCATAATAGTAATCAAATTGATTGTTGGCCACATTTTTTCGTGGGAAACTTTGTCTGCTCTGTGAATAATTGAGGATATATAGACCTAATGATCCTGTCAGAGATGCCCCGACTTAATGTCCACACTTGAATTAGTTACAGAATAAATATGTGCAGTTTATTAAAGCATGCTGAGTCACGAGAAGGCATAATGTGTGAAGCCACCGCCGTGTCTCTGTGAGCTCTGTGCGTCATGACGCAGTCATCTTTATTAAAACTAAAAACCACACTTGATGATAAATGCACAATACTGAAAGATATTAATGAAAACTGATGGCTCTATGGTCTCTGTGTTAGTCTAATGTTTAACTCTACATCAATGATTACATCAATAAAGATAATGAAGGCGAGACGGCGCTGATGAAATGTGTATGGGGCGGACTTTTATTTTTTTATTATTTTGTTTATATTGTCATAATTAAAGTGACTTATTGGAAACGGCTCACTACATGGCGATTATAGCCTAAATAAAATCATCGGTTTGAATGATTATGATGACGTGAATCTGTCAGTAAAGTTTGATGTTTAGTGAAATAAATTGTGGAAGAGACATCGATATGTATCTGCAGGCTTCAATTCACCACTTCGCCGTCTGTGTCGCCAATTTCCTATGCCTCCAAAATGACCGTACGCCTGGGTCAGAGTTTGCTCACTGGTGCGCACATTTTACCGTCAGGTTTGTTTTTATAGATCACAAACTTTGCGTGGGAAAAGGCGTACGCCAGTTTCAGACC
This sequence comes from Labrus bergylta, assembly GCF_963930695.1. Lineage (NCBI taxonomy): Eukaryota > Metazoa > Chordata > Actinopteri > Labriformes > Labridae > Labrus > Labrus bergylta. Next base: position 19,138,585 of record NC_089207.1, on the reverse strand, counting down.
CCGTTTTGTGCGTAGGCCTACGCAACGGTTATAAATGAGACCCCAGCCCTTTGCTGCTTTATTACTTTGATGAGCTGAAGGGAATAACCTATTTTAAGGATGTTCTTTCATGTTTCACACATTTTTGCCCATTTTGACAATTTTTAAACTTGTTGCACTTCTGTGTGTTTAATTTGACTGTAATGTAAAAGGAAAAGTTATTACACCATTATCAATCTTCCTGATGCTATTTTAGATTAAACAGTTTTGACTCATATTGCTTTGTTAATTGGTCGTCCTGTCTCCTCAGTGTTAAAACTGTGGGTCTGTTCCCACGTCGGTGTTTGACGTGTGAGCTGAATAAAGCTCACTGTCTGTACTTTGATGCCGACATCAGCCCAACGAACCAGCACGTCATCCTCCACTGTAAAGGTAGGCCATCAGATACCCATTCTAAGGCTCATGCAGTGACATGAGAGTGTCATATCATTACAATAATACATTGATAAAGGTATTGCAATTTTTAACTTAAAATCAAAATAATCAGTAACATGTAATTAAAGGGTTGGCATTTTCCAGGAGAATACATAGCACAACACACTGCAGTAGGCTACATATTATATTACATCCACCCTTGCTTCCAACCGGGTTTTCGGCCCAGACACAGCCCGGTGGTCCCCTAAGGACCCCTGTCCTTAACACCTTACTTAGGGCTTTTGTGTAAATAAAAGATTCAAACATCCCTCTGAAAGGCACATCTTTTATTTAGTATTATATTGTGCACTGTATTCTCTAACTATTCTCTAACATTTTAAAATCAGGGGATGTCATTTATTTCTGTTTTGCTTTTAATTTAGCATCATTTTTTATCTTTTTTAAATGTTTTTTACACTCCAGGCTGTATCAACTAGCACAGGTGTAAATAACACAACATGGAACAAACTGTAACTTGCATTACTGTCAGTTGAAATTAGATTATACTTTTTTTCTGGGATTTTTTTGTGGCTTAGTTTCTGTTGAACCAAACTGATCCAAAACCGATGTAGGAACTGTACCGTTGAACGATTGGGAAATATTAACAAACATTTACTATAATAGCCAACACATGAGAATTTAAACAGGGTATAATTGTACCTACATTACAATATGCTACTGTCAGTCCTTCTGTGTTGTGTCGCAATGACAATAAGAGTTTGAAATGACGCCTTCTATATTGCTGAGGTGTAGAATGTTGCTTATTGTGATGTCACAGTCTCTTCTAAAATCTGTTCCGAAGACTGCAGCTTCTACCCTGTTGGTCTACTTCAGAGTTTGTGGGTTGTAGAGAGTGGTGAGAGATAGTCGTGAGTTATAGTTGTTAGAGAAGGTGTTGAATTCAAAGTGTTTAGAAAGTATTTTATCAGTGTTCTGTGGTGCGATCTCTTTCTGTATTGTATACAGAAACTGGTTGATATGGAGTTCACTGAGGAAAGTAGAGGAATCTACAAAGCAATCGAAGGCTTGTTCGACACACGATTTACGAACATGCCAAGCAGTTCTGCTGGCACTTTCAGGCCTTCAGAGGGAAAGTCGCAGTAGTGGCTGAACTTTTAAATCTTCAACGGAAGAACCAGCTCCCCTCTGAGGTGACTGTTGATGCCATCACTGACCTGCTGGTGAGAGAGCAGGAAGTCCCTGAGAGCGAAGCTCTGCCAGTATGAAATGGAGGATTTTGCTGAAGAGGAGGTGAAGCCTCTGCTCAAGCTGGTGTGGGAGGTCAACACCAACATGCAGAAAAGAGATGTGGAGTTTCAGGCAAAGAGACTTCTTGACTCTCCAGAAGACATCCCTCCCTGCTACAAAAATCCCAAGATCCTCAACCTGGTGCACCAGTATGCCAGGGTCCTGGTGAAGCAGCTTTAGGAGGCTCCCTCTACCAAACTGCTGAGCCCAGCGGAGGTGGTACTGGACTTGGTGCCCAAAGTCCTGCAAGGCTTCTGGGTGCCAAAAAAAACCACACCCAGTGTCATGCCATCCCAGAAACTTAAGTGAAATGGCTGTTAACATCACCAAATCTGTTTTGGATGGAGTCTTTGCTTCACTGCCTATCATGTTACATCAGGTCACCTTCCCTAGTTCTTTGAGAGACAACATTGTCCTCTCCATCGAGGGGAAGGTGAGGCAAATGTACCCTTCTGATACTCTGAGAAGGAAGCTGCACAGCTTTGAAGCAGAGGTTTTGCAGATCATCACCAGGACGACAGTGGAGCACATCTGTATGTTTTTTGAGTCCCAGACTCAATCAGACATGTCCACTGACGTCACTTCTGTCCAGGGCTCATTGAATCTGTGCCAGTCTACTCAAAGCCGAGCTCCATCTGTATCCCTGCCAGCGGAAGCTTACATCACAGCTTCAGTGCTGGAGGGTGAACCAAACTCTGCTTCAACGCAGTGTCCACTACCTCATTTTACCCCGCCAGCTGAACCTCCTGTGATGGTTTCAGTCATGTGGAGTGATGATGCGTATGAGCAGCCAAACCAGAACCGGCCTAAACCAAATATGGTGCCTTCTCCACCACGTCTTACAGCTGATTGTGATAAACCTTCAACCTTCAGTCAGGATTTTCAAGAAGAACCAGACTCTGCTACAACAATGCAGTGACCACTACCTCCTGATGTCCCGCCAGCTGAACCTTCAGCCATGGTTTCAGTTCTTGGGGGTGTAGTTTGGAATTGGCAGCCCAGCCAAGAAACCGCTTCTTTGCCTGCTCCCCCACCAAATAAAACTGGTGCTGATGAAACCTCTGCTGTCACCCATGCCATGGAAGAAGAGCCTTCACCAGTCTCTCCTGAGGTCCAAACTGCACATACGCCTGTAACCCTGCAAGCTGAGCCTCTATACACAGTCTCAGGCCTGGGGGGTAAAGTGATAACAAAGCAGCCCAGCAGAATACTAGGTCTCCAGATCTCTCATGATGTGGTGCAGGCTGAGGTCCCTGAGGCTAGAATCGGAGGTTTCTTTGGATGGTTTGGGAAGGCGATCTAATGCTGCATCAAGCCTGAAAAAAGAGACTTGAGGATTCTTCAGTTTGACTATGACAGTCATTATTTAAGAAAATAAATGTTACTGTCAACATAAATTTTTATTTTATTTTTTTTTGTTTAATTGCAGTTATTTTGCATCAATCAGTTTCATTTGAAGATGAAGAGATCCTCTCACAGGATCTATATGGTGATTTTAGTTCTTGATCCTTTATGACAGTGTAACTTGTAGGTTATGTCAGAGCTAGAGATGAAAGACAGCAGTTTAAAGCAGTATGTTTTAATGTAAACGTATTCAGACAGGCAGAAATAATGTCAGATTCACAGTAAAGATACATACAGTGGTTGTCCTGTAGCTCTTTGAGGTGCAAACAAATGGTTTGTTTGCAATGAAGTCCTTTCTGCGTCCAAAAATGATAATATTGGTAGGTTATTCTTGTTCATTTTTTGCATCCCTTCATTGTCCCTCTACTTTCACGTCACATCATTAATCACCCTGCTTTCATTCTGAGAAGACAAACTAAACACACTGGAGTGTGCAGTACATTCTTCCTTTGAGTTGGAAATATCTGTAAAATATAAAACAACGCATCTGTTGTGAAAGATTCTAATATGTTGGAAATTGTGAATTATTCTCTGGGTTATGTTCAAAATGTATTCGGCCATTTTCATTCAAGCTCATCTGGCAGATGTCCGAGTTTATGAGCTGCAGCCTGCAGCCTGTGGTTGTCTGGTGTTAACCTCCAAATATTTAGTTTAAATTCATTCATCATCATTTCCAAATGAGAGGCATTTAAATTAAAACCATTCACCTCTTTTGTGCATAATACATTTTAAGTACTGTTATTGGGCAATAACTAAGTAGTGTATTTGATGGAGGGTAATTCTTTACACTGTTTGTGGTTTTAATTTCTCCTGAGCATTAAGCGCCCTGTATGCATGGAAGAATTAGTGCTTTAGTGTGTTGAATTATTGCACAATTACACAACACCTCCGTCTCCATAAAGCAATCCAAATAAAAGGAGAAATCTTATTGTTGTCAGAGTCCCAAGTTCACACAACCTCGACAAGTTTATCCTGACATCTTTCCTCAGGAGCAACACGAGCGTTTTAACAAGCAGGTTGATGCACATAATGGCCCTCACTTATCAAACATACGTACGGCAGAAAAATGGGTGTACGGTCATTTCCACACAAAGTTCGGCACTTGTCAATTTGGACATGAGCGGAGGGTACGCTCAATTCCCACACCAGGTCTCAGTTCGTGTACGCACATTTTCAACTTAGTGTGGACTTGCAGTGCAGCAAATCTGTCTGTGTCAGAGAATAATTAGATCATACTATAACAGTGCTTGTTAAGATGGATAGATAGAGGTTCACAGATTTACTGTTAGATAAGATATCTCAAATGTATTTTATGTTACGCTCCACCTCAAACGATCTCTGCAGGCTATATTGCTTTTTAAATAATGTTGAGCAGTCCGAGCTGTCAGGTGATTTCTTTAGTTGTGTGTTTTATTTGATGATTTTTTTTTTTTTTTAATCGATTTACTTTAAAGATTAAAGATTAGAGAGGCTGCTTTCAGTAAATACATGTTAAACGTTCATGCACACAGGAATATCGCTGCAGACAATACTGAGACAAATTAAAACAGTAAAACTAAACACTGTTACTTTAAAAGGACAGAAAAACTTCCTGAGGATACTAAATACAACTTTTAGCCTCTGAAATATGAAATATTTAGGAAAACAGAACATCAACATTAGATCATAACTAATCGGTATGTCCGGAGATTAAAATAATAAATATGCTGATGTGCCACATGCGTAATTGTGCACAGCAGACGCACATAGGCCAGAGACTACATGTGACATAATAACGAATAAAGAAATCTAGGGGGCTGTAAGACGGGATTGATAAGTGAGGGCCAATGAAACCATTTCTCTGTGTGACACATGCCGGTGTAGTGAGGAAATCAAAGGTCAAAGCTAATAGCTCAGCTACTAAGTAAAGTTGCCTATTACTGTAAGTCATTTCAAGGAGAGCTGACCTTTAATCAGTAATGACACAGGTGAGGTAGAGAAGGTGTCTTCTGTGGAGCTGCTTTATGGACAGAATAACAGAGTTTCTTTGTTGTTTCTTCTGCATCTTTATAAAACAAACCTTTTAAAGAAATGTTCACTCACATACATGTTTCCCTTCCTGTAGGTCCCGGAGCACCGACTGTAATTTTACACAGCCTGAATAACTCCAGTAAGTACTCAACATGATGAAATGTAGACTTGTGTGAATGACGTGTTTGTGATGATCATCGCCGCATTTGCAAATTTAAACCAATTCCTCCAATCAGTAAGCCCACAGAGTTCAAACCTTTCTCCAACTCTTTTACACCACGCAGGGATATTTTAAAAAGACCCAAACTGATGGCAGACATGACATGAACAAAGAAGCTGTTTGCTTTGTTTTGTGTTGATTCTGGTCAACAGGGGGTGTGCAAATCTACATCAGTTCCCTGTTTTCATTCTCACACATGCCTGCAGTGCACACATGCTTCTTCTTAGCATCCATGCTCGTCTGCCTGTCGTTGTTTTTTTTTTTTGTTGTTTTTTTTTTTTTCATAAAGTTAACAGCTGTGCCGCAGAGAAGCAAGCAATTTGCCCGGGGTTATTTGGATAGGCCCTCCATCCACAGCTGGGAACTCAAGGCCCCTGGCGGTTTCATAATGAGACGTCTATTGATTCTGGGTTTTCCATTAGAAATACTGGATGAATTCCATTTCATTTAGCTGCTTCTCAAATAGCTTGAATGGAAAAAAATGGCCAAAGCAGAAAGTCATTGTTTATTACATGTGGAGAAAAATAGCAGGGCTTCTGTTTTCCGGGCAAGAATGAATGTTCAGACTGCTGTGTTTAGAAAATGGTACCTTATGACTGTATTTAGAAAGAAATACATAAAAGGTTTATTCCATTCTCAGATCAGTAAATCTATCCTGCTTTTGTAAGGTATTTGATAAATGTATTTCTTTTTCATCAAACATAATTTACCATGGCCTTTTATTTCCTTCAACAATCTTGAAAACCAGAAACGTCTCCTTTATATTTGCAACAGTTAAACCCCAAAGATCTAAAACCCAGGAATGTATTCAGTTTCTTAACTCTTTTCCACAAAGTCAGAAGCGATAGTCGAGAGTCAGATATGAGCCATCTTTTCTACGCTTTCAATCTCGTCTCATTTCTTTAATGGGGTCATTTGTATGCACTGATAATTGGATTATTGGCAGAAATTGCTGTCACTCTTTCATCCCTTAAACATATTCTCCTCCGCCGTTCAGATTACTACATCCTTCAGAACAACTCTTTACTGAAGGCGGCCCTGAAGTACAAACGGATCCAGCTGGCTGACTTCAGAACGGTTCCCATGGAGCACTTTGGTGAGGAGAAAGTTGTCATTATATTTCATGTAAATTACAGCTCCATGTGTGATACAGCTGTTTTTATTCTGTTCGTTTTATTTGACAGATTTACCTTTGAAGATCTCCTACCCTCCAGACTTCTCTGAATCCCGTCACTATGGACTTCTGTTGGTGCTGTACGTACAGTTTGAAATAACACATCAGCATTTTTACATTTTGTTAACGGTGCATGCTGCTGATTTTTTTCTTCTTCTTCTGGTATTAAAAGTTCCTACAGTCTGTCTTCAGCTAAGGGTACACTACTTCCTGTTTGGATGCAAACCTGCTTTTATTTTGAAAGAAAATAAAAACTTGTCGACTGAAGGTAACAATATTCATTTAATCACGGAAAAAAAGGAAATTGAAAAGATACGAAACAGATCAAAAAATAAATGAAATCAGCGAAAGAGGATGGCAATAAAGCTTATCTACGGTGTGCCTAAAGGGACAAAATAGCATACAATCAATACAATAAAAGTGTACTGGAAGATGCAGAGAAGGACGTGTTTGAAACACTTCAGTTGTGTGATTGTTCACAATGAGTCAGCAGGAAACACTTGTTCTCCCTCGCTGCTGAAAACACCTCTGATAGTTTCACATCTTCTTTCTTTTTCTGTTCAGTGACAGCGCCCCCGGTGGTCAGGCTGTGAGTGACCGTTTCTCTATCAGCTGGGACGCGGTGTTGGTCAGCTCGGACAACATCATCGTGGCTCGTCTGGACGGACGGGGCAGCGGCTTCCAGGGTCAGAGGATCCTGCACGAGGTCCACCAGAGACTGGGAACTGTTGATGTCCAGGACCAGATCGCTGCAGTGGAGTAGGTTTTCAGATTTACTTTATTTGACCGTAAACCATTTTAAACTTTCAGTAGAAAGCAAACGGCGTCCTTTTTAAAGGTCGTGCATTTCCAATGATTAAGAGCTTTATAACCTTCCTCTCCTGAAGCTTTCTGACATGTGCACTAATGAGCCTCATTAAAGTTTAGAACAACTTTTTGTTCCCACGAGAAAGATTAAAGTACAAAATCCTTCCCTTTGGTTCCTGCTCTGAAAAATTATACGAAAGTTCCTCATCATGTACCAAAAAGTCTGACTATTAAAGAGAGCTCATGAGTTTGAATTTGGACAGCGAGCAGAGGCTTCTGCCTCCAAAATATGAATTCATCAACGAAAACAATCTCACGCCAACGTCCATTTAGTTTCTTCTCTGGAGCTTTGAGTTCTGTGAGCTGTCTTTAGCTATTCTGCTCTCCAAAAGCTTACATCTTTACTTACATTATTTAGGAGATACAAACTGAATTGACTTTTTTTGAAATCTTTTATATCTTGTGAAAGGTCAGGTCGCGTCCCATGTACGGAAGCTAATAGTCCTCCAAGCAGGACAGCCCAGGTTCAAGTTCAACCCATGTCATTCCCCACTCTCTCTCTCTCTCTCTCTCTCTCTCTCTCTCTCTCTCTCTCTCTCTCTCTCTCTCTCTCTCTCTCTCTGTCTCCCCGACACCTTCTCTGTCCACTGTCCTTTCGAAAAGAGCGCTGTTGGCTTTTGTCCTGTATTCAAGTTTACATGCTGAGAAAGAATAAGTCAAAGGAGTCCGCACTTTGATCGTCCTGTTAACATGGTCAAGACTGAATTTTGATCCTGGTGTTTTTAACAGACTGTTCAGCGTAGAGTTAGTCGGGATGGATGTTATCAGAGGTAATAAGAGTTTTACGGCGTACCGGTTGCCGCTGCTGCTTTCTCTCACTTTCTGATTGAAAAGTTTCTCTGCTTTTCTTCTTATTCCTTCGAGGTGCAAACACAGTCTGCTTCCATGCATCTCGTCAGTGTGGAGCCAGATTCTCCTTATTACATGTTTCCTGTGCTCTGAAGTCTGCAGGAAGGAAAATTAGTTTCCACGTTCCAGTTTCATATTTATTTTCATTTCCAGGCAAATTTCAGCAAATTTCATTTCAGCCTTTTTGCTCCTTTCTACAAGAGAGATTGCAGATATCAAACAAAAACATTACAATAACACTCTCTGATTTAATACAAAGATTTTGGTGAAATGTGATTTTTTTACTGAACCATTCATGCGGCGGATGTAGGTTGACCCTTTGTGTTTGATCGGCTTTCCTTCAAAAAGCATGTGACACATAATCATTCAAGTAAACGTTTAAGAGCCGCTCTTAAATGTCATGGAACAATTCACCGTCAGTCATTTGAGAAATGTTTTGGATTTTTCTTTTGTCAAAGACTTCTTTCACTCGTTATTTGGCTCTTTGAGATTTTCTTGAGTCGATGTTTGAGCCAGCTGGGTTTGTTCTCTTCTGCCTCACTAAACTACACCTGCTGGTTTACCTGCTTTAATTCTCCAACATAACTGAATCAATCAAATATCACTGTACTACCACGACAGTCTTGGGTGTCAGTTTCATTCAACCAAAGGAATTCACTTTTTCTCTTCCTCACCAGTAGGCCTACTACTTCTGGATAAAAGATTAAAGGAGATCTATGATGCTATTGTTGCAAAGTTGGACGTCCATACTAAACCTCGGCAGAGTTTTTTTAAACACAAGATACTCAGTAGTTGGTGTAATCCCTGGACGGGGTTTCCTGCTGCTCTGAACGAGGAATCACAAGAACTTTGGGAGACTTGGCCAGAACCTGACACTAGGTTCTGCTGACGGATTAGACCAAAGCATGCAGCCAAGTTGTTGAACATGCCTGCATTTGAGGACACACTGAAGTTGAATGTAAAGTAAACAAAGCTGTAATACTGTATGAAAAAAAAGGTCAACCAGAAATGTTTCCGTTTTCAGCTAACGATTGGTTGTGTTCAAACTAAGGTCTATTTTCTTTTGATGTATGAATGTGTTTGAACCCAGGGTTTATAATAAATTAGTTCTTATGTTTCCAGATACATGATGAAATTTCCATATATCGATCGGACAAGGATAGCAGTATTTGGAAAGGTAAGTCCAAAGTGTCTCTTTACATCAGTAGATTTCAAAGGAATTCAATCTGTAGGCCTTATTCTGTCTAAAGGTAGCAGGGCACTGCAGCATATACAGTACAATCCTTGTGTTTGTGTGCATGCAAGGTTTAATTAAAAAATACTTGTGCTCTTCAAAGTCACCAGACTCCATGTAGGAGTTCAGTCATTTGATCTTGTGGGGCAGGGCAGGTGTTGTTCATAACTTTCAAAATGTGTCATTCTGATCCAACACAACGTTTATGTCTCAAACGATTGCATTTGAAAAAGGTCAATTTTCATGGAGATCCTTTCTGTAATGTTAGCAGACACATCCTAGATTACCATCTGACCGATGGTGAGTCCCTAAAATAAGAGCTTTCAGTGGACGTATTTTCATCCTGGCTTAAGCAAACTACAAGATGGATTCTAAAATAGGTCCCACCTTGAAAATAGCAGAATTACCCTTTTCACCACTGAAGGTGCATGACTGTTTTCCCTCCCTTTTTCTTCAGGGTTACGGAGCGTACTTAACCTTAATGATGCTCCGGTCTACCGACAGCCTCTTCAAATGTGCCTGTGCAATGTCACCAGTGACAGACTGGAAACTCTATGGTGAGTTCAGAAATCCCCCCCCCCCCCCCCCGTAAATCCTGCATCGTGTTTGCACTGCACACTTCAGACTAAGACTATCCTCTTCACACCCGCCATCTGGTAAGCCGAGTAAGAGTTCAACATTCAAGTATCAGAAATTGTATCCCGTGTTTGCTGAGCGACAGAGAGTGGAAGATGGGATTTTGTTGTGCTTTTCGCCTCTCGTCCATAAAGAATCTGTTTACATCTGACAGAAAAGTGAGAGGAATCAACACTGTATCTATAAAGCAGAGTAGAGAGCATCCTTTACAGATTTAAGAGGGACGTGCTCAGTGAGAAAACATGTCATTTGAGCTCAGGATGACTTCTCTTTGTTCGAGTACTTAGCTGCAGCTGAAGCACTGTCTGTGGGCCACTCTGTTAAAAATGCATCTCTTCTCATTTGCACAGCATCGGCGTTCTCGGAGAGATACCTCGGCATGCCATTACGGGATGACAGCAGATATCAGGTGTGTGTTTACTTCCTCCCCTCACTTGTTTGCCGTTGATCTTTGAAAGCTGTAACATCACCGACACACCTTCAGTTAAGCTCCCGCAGCCGCCAAACGCTGCTATCAAAGCCAGAGGTAGCGATGCTGTGCCTTTTCTTGCGTCTTCTCATGCTCTATAGAGTTTTGTCACTCTTCTCTCTTTGGTAACTGTGTGCACCCGTGTGTCAGATAACACAGGAGGGTTTGTTATATATACACATACATATGTAAAAGATGCTGCTGTAAAAGAGAAAGGCTTACTTGACTCTCTCTCAGGCCTCCCATGCAGACGTGATTGGAAACTATCAGAGGTGTTTTCATCAGTGAGGGAGAACAAAAGTTTTTTCTGCCGACACATCGTAAACAATCACACAACTAAAGTGTTTCAAACAAGTCATTCTGATTGATTGTACATCTTTTTCCACAACAACAGTGATACTTTAGACAAGACCCTGAACTAACTGGGAGATACATGAAAACTCTAATTGTATTTAATGACTCTCAGGGATTTGATTTATCTGCATTTGTTGGGATTTCTGGATTTTCCAACCTGACCTATATGAGTCATGCAAACAAAAAACCAAGATAAGAGGGTCAATAGTGGGGATGCGCTGTACAAGTAGAATGAGGAGAAGCCTGCGAGCTAGGTCAGGCAGACAACTCGAGCTGCACTGATTTCATAATTCGTCATTATCCATAATCACCAGACAACACCTCCTTCAAATTGGCCGTCTATTTAAGCTGCAAGATTTACGGTCTCTCCCTCTGTTCTTTCCAGCTCTGGCCTGCATCAGTAACGATTCTTGCCTAAGCCCCTCCACCACCCCAGCATTCCACCTGTAGGATCTGACTGGGGGGGGGCAGGGGTTTAAGATATCATCCCATCACTCCTCCGATATCTGCACATAAATTAAATCTGTGAGGAGTGATGAGGTCGGAGCCTAGACGGCAAACACAAACTATGTTATGCTGCAATAGATATTTTAAATGATACAAACGTGAGTTGTCTGAGGTTTGGAGATAATGTTAGTATGTGAAGATATTTTTTTCCATTTTCACACCTCCATGAGGATGTTTGTTTGGGTTCAGCTCGGGCTCATCAATAGGAGAGTTAATGATGTAATTATGTGTCAGTTGCCCTTTGAAAGAGGTTACTTCTCCAAATAAAAAGACTAATAAGGACAGTAGAGTAAATCATCATCATATAATGATAAAGAACAAATCTTGAAGTGGTGCTCAATAATTCACCTGATGTCAGGAATTGAAGAGCGAGGTTCAACATTTCCTGGGGAAGGACTTCCAGACTTCCTGCTTATCGCCTCTCTTCTAAAACTATAGGCTTAAGTTCATGGCACCGAATATGTTCTCACATTTATTGAACCGTTGTTGCCTTACATAAAGATGTAGTTTTACTTAAACGTAACTTGACTGCTTTATACATCTGCATTTCAAACATGTATGTACGTTTTCCTGCCTCTTTTTGTCACATGTCTTGCCTGTGTCTGAGCGTGTCTTTTTGTGTGAAATGTAATTTCCAACTGTCTTTCATTGAAAATACGTTACCACCTTAATGTTAGTTAGCATATTTATCAACCTATTATCTCCCCACTATTTCTGATTTCCTCTCAGTTTTCCAGCGCGCTGCAGAACACTCAGGCTCTGAGGGAACAGACGCTGATGCTGGTGCACGGCACAGCTGACGGTGAGAGAAAATAAATTACTGTAGAATGAAAACGCTGTATCGCTGGTGCATCACCGCTAAGCATAAAAAGAGCATGAAATCCTGTGAGGTAATGAGGCAAACGGTTTTTAATCAAAAGATAAAAGGTAAAGTAGGTTATCTAAATGGATGCTGGGATTTCCAGAGGACAACATTCGCTGCTGAATCATGCATGTAGAATTTGTAGCGGTAATGCCATCCTGCCTCAATCTGATTGTCTGTTTTAGTCAGTTAGGGTTCAGGCTGAATCTTGCTGACTTGTTTCCTTTCTTTGTTTCCAGCCAACATCCACTTTCAGCACACTGCTGAGCTCGTCAAGAACCTTGTGAAAGTCGGAGCAAACTATTCCATGCAGGTTTGTACCACAGACAACAACAAGATGGAATATATATTATTAAATAGAGATTAAAAGTCTTATCTTTTATATTCTACTACACATACAAATTAAAAATACAAATGATAATTTGTTTTAGAAGAGTCAAAATGTACTGAACAGTAAAACAAGCTGATGAGTTCAGAGCAAGCGAAGACCTCGGGTGTCGTAAAATGAAGCCAATGTGGAAGTGCAAAATCCTGCAGTTCATCGAGTGTCCACTTGAGGCTGTTTTGGACAACGCATCAGTTTTGATTTGATGAAGGATAAGAGTTATTCACAATAAGGTGCGTAGCTGACCTGACTGACAGGTGAGCGCGATGTAACATTTTGTCTAGACTCCAGCTCTCAGCCTGTCGTTAGGTTGACTGAAAGTTAGGTTGAGACAGGATTTCCAGTATGGCGACCGCCATCAATGGGACTCCAAAGCCCCCTGCAGGAACAGACGGGTGAAGTCACTCAGGCTTCATCCATTCATATTTACAGTCTCTGGTTCAGAGTCAAATCTGCACAACAGATCGTGCGAGCACCGCTGCTGGGGTGTCACATGGGTTGGATTCATATAACAGATCAGCAAACAGAAATCATCACCACAGACAATCACAGGGAGGTTATTTTAATATGCTTTTCTATAAGCTGTGATAATGACAGATTTATTGTTATTGTAAAGCAGTCTTTAAATATAGTGTCTACAAAGTATGAGCTAAACATGAAACAACAATACAACAGGGATTAAAGACTACTATAGTATTGATGGGTAATAATGAGGTAGACAGAATCAACTGGACACTATTCAAGTTTAAAGGGAGCATCTCCTCATGAGGATGGAGCCACAACAAACCCCCTGTCCAATTATAACCGTGTGAGGAGGATATATATCATGAGCCTGAGGGTTGTCAGCAAATTGGAATTGACTGCATCCAAAGCAACTCGCTGCACATCATTCAACTGTCTCCAAAACATTAATTACATTCCCTCCCTTGCTCATTGCAAATTTGGATTTAGCAACGCTGCAATTATTTTGGACAACAATAACAGCTTGCTCCATTGAAAACAAAGAGCAGCAAATCAGTAATAACATGTTAATAAAAAATAACGCAAAGTCAACATGTTTAAGACAGCAGAGAGGTAGAGTTTACACAAAGAGATCATGGCTGGACACTCAAGAACAAGGAGCATCGTTTCACTGACTGGACAGTCAGTCTAAACCAGAAGACTTAGACTTATTTGGTTTCCTCAAGGCAACTTCAATTTAACTATCTACATGGCGCCTTTTATTCAAATACACAGCCTAAAGTACTTCATGTAGCAGAATACAAACTACACAAGGGAAGATCAGAACAGACGGAGATAACAGTATATATTTTTCCTAGTCTAAGGAAAAGTAAAATGATTTTCAAGAAATCAAACAATGAATCAGAGTAACTAAGGTCATGTTGACACTGAAAACAGAATTACTTTTGGTTTGCATTTTCTAAAAAGTTCCGACTCTTTTGATAACAACAACGGCACACAAGGATCCATAAAAACGACTAAAACGCTGCAGTAACATTCAAGGCCAGTGGTTGGCAGTGTGACTTTGTAATCAACCAACACGCACATGGCGTGTAGGTGGATTTAGGATTTGTCACATGTAAGTAACGCGTCTCCGCTGATAATGGAGGTGGTGCAGTAAATCTACACGTTGCTGGAGAAGCATTGTTGAATTTAATAGCGTAAACAGCACAATCAGAACTTGTGAGTCCGCCATTGTTGTTGTAGTCAACCATGAGCGTAATACACATGTGCGAAAAGCCTCCGTTTTCAGAGAAACTGCATGTTTCCAGTTTTATAGGGATGACAAAGACAATGGTGTTCTTAAAAGTTTGCATATTTCAGGCACCGAAAATGCTGTAAACGAACAGCCAGAACACAACAAAACATTCCAGTTTCCGCCTGAAATGGTTGTTGTATAAACAGGGCATAAAAAAAGATAACGATCAGGGACAATGTAAATGATAACTTGGCTCAAGTAGTGTAAGTCCTATGGATGTTAAGATTACTTTAGTCGACCTTGTATGTCTACAAACCTCCATCCACCTCATCATTTTCTTTCCTTTCTCTCAATAGATCTATCCAGACGAGGGCCATTTTCTGTCCCAGCAGAGCCGCCTGCACCTCTACTCCACGCTGACCAGCTTCTACAGGGATTGTCTGAAGGAGGAGTTATTACCACTGCCCGACGAAGAAGAGGAGGAGGAGGAGTAGGCGGGAGACTTGGAGGGTCAGACCTTTGGCACAGCTTGAAAAGTTTAGCTGAAATCCGTCAAGGCCTTTAGTGTTTGGACCAAGTGTTTAGCCGGACATTGACACTGGGTTAGAGCTGCTAATGCTCTCCAAGTGTGTGTGCCTGTGTGTGTGCCTGTGTGTGTGTGTGTGTGTGTGTGTGTGTATGTATGTATGTATGAGCGTGTGACTGTGTATAAATGTGAGATAACTGACGGACACAACAGAGAGACTTGCCGGGACTGGAGCTGGGAGCTGCCCTCTAGCATAAAGTCATTTCAGTTTTGGGACGCTCCATTTCTCAGCAGAGCGTGTGGAGGACTGCCTCCATCTTCTCTCTGCAGACTTCTTCAAGTTGTCGTCATCAACACTTTTACCAAGTGCATGGTTCTTTTTTCCCCCCCTCTCGGCTTCACTCATTTTGCCATGTTAGTCTCCTTTGGGAAGAAAAGAACACAGAAGTACACGTTTGCTCTCACCTCTCCTTTGGTTGTTGTATCGTCGCACAAGGAGAACCTGCAAAAAAAAGTCTAGTCACCGAGTTCACCACAACCGATCCTGAAAAAGTGCTATCCTGCTGAAACCTCCCCGCCATTACCCACCTTAAATGAAAACCGTCTTTTTAGAGGTCACACTTTATTGTACAGGGGTCTTGTGTAGACATGTACAATGCCTTATGAGGTGCAACATACTGTAATATTACCTGCTGGCAGTGGTAGTCATCCATTAGCGGTGTCATGCTAACCTTTGTCAACTCAGGTTGTCGAGACACAACATTGCAGTCAGTTAAGTATCTGAAACACTACGTCAGCTGTCTGCTTAGGTTAAGTTATGAATTCTCTGTGGAGGTAAAGAATCTGATGCAACATTTAGTAGTTTCCTTAAAAGACAAAGAGAAATCTCAAATAACGGTGTGAGACGATCTTTCAGTGCATCTCCACCTCATTCATGAAGTGAAGAGACGTGTTCCTTATTTCTGGATATTCTCTTGTTTCATGAAAAGAGTATGTACATGCAATGGATGTTTAAAGGGATAGTTCAGATTTTCTAAAGTGGGGTTGTATGAGAAACTTGTAAAAAGACAGTATATAACCGACAGTAGATGGTCAGCACGGCCCTGTTTAGAAAAGTCCGCTGTAGCACCATTATCGAAAGCTTTGCCATTTACCGCTATGGACGAGGTGTTGATCTCGTCAATGCAGTGTAGCAAATCAAAGCAACCACACCACACAATTTCAATATCAGTCTGAGTGTTAACTATATAATTGATATTTCCAGATCATCACCATTGCCTTTGGGCAGCCCTCTCCTTTGACTCTTAAGGCCCTAACACACCAAGCAGACGGCAAAAACAACTAATGTCGACAAATGCTGACTGTGGGGTTGCCTCATGTCGCCTTTGTCTTGGCCAAAAAGTTGCACTAGAACACACCGCAAAGACTGCAGCCGATGGCCAACCACCACGTACGCTCTGTGCATGTGTGAGAGGAAATAACTCTCCATGCCAGCATGCAGCGGGAGTCCGTTGTTATGATACGAGAAGACCATTTTCACACAGCTGTCGCTCACCACTCATATTATAGGTAGCTTACTAATGGAGAATAATGTCTGATAAAAAGTTGAAAATGCCGCTGGCGTTGTCAGCCCTTGGTCTTTTAGTGGAAAAAGAAAAGGAAGAGGCGGAGGCAACAAATAAGGAGAAACCGCACTAATGGGTGAAAGCATGGATACTACAGCGGCATGCTCAAGGGGCTTTCCTGAACCTGTGTCAAGAGCTGGCAATAAATGAAACCTGCAAATAGCCAACCAGAGAGATTCCTCTCATCGACCGAGGTGATGCAGGCCGAAGTCGATTCAACATAAAGTGAGAAAAAACATTCAAAACGTATTGAAACTTTAAGTGAGGGAGTTTGGAACATGGTTCAGCTTTCCAGTCAATGCTGAGGCTGGATCTAAACTGGGGCCGTCAAGTCTGCTCATCTTCTCTATATACTATGTGTTAACAAGTACATCATAAAAACCCGCTTAAAATAAGATCTGAACTTTCCTTTCGATGGATGGGTATACTGAGATCCACAGCTTCACAGTGTCAGTAAGGTGTTTGCATGTCTACAGGGAATGTGTCAAGTGTTGCCACATTTTGTACAGTACAATACAGCAGAGTGTGTACATAAATATATTTTTGAGATGTCACATCTCATAGATAGTTTAGTCTATGGGGATGGATTGATTTGACCTGGATGTCTTGTACTTGATTTGATTGTTTTTCCTTTCAGCTGTTGATTTTCTTAGGATGGATTTTGTAATGCTTGTTCTTGTTCCTTTTTGCTGTTTTAAAGGGAAAGGGGCAGGGTTGAGGTTTTGGGGTTATTGTGATTGTCCTCTAGTGATGATTATAAATAATTAAAAAAAGTATGAAAAACCAATAAGTGAATAAGTGATGCTGATTTACAGAGCAGACATTACAGCAGAAGAAGACAAATCATACACATTTTGTTTGCAGGGTGGTTTGTTTTGCAGACGATGAATGATCCAATTATCCGAAGGCTTTGATGTAATGCTTCATTTGTTTTGTCGCCACAGGCGTCACATTAAAGAGTCGAGGTCTGCTGTCAAGGCCTGAGGACACCGAAATTAGAGATTCAGCCAAAAAGATCTGTCCATTTAGAGCATGCAGTAACCTGCAGGGCTGACAGATGAAGCCAATAAAAGAGTGCCAAAAATGGCAGTTCCTCGAGTGGCCACTTGAGGCTGGCTCCAAATGAGAGCCAAGTCCCATTGAACAACATGAGGAAATAGCATGATGACAACAACAGCTGAAAATGCTTGGTAATTCTCTAAAGGTAACTTGTACAAGTCTTGTGAAAAGCCTAAAGAGCCAGTGCAATGCAGATGTGCAGCTTTAATCTGCAGAGGTCAATTTAAAAGGTGCAGCCTTGCTTCGAAGGCAGCATCATTGTTGATTAAATGGTTAATTAAGTTTTTATTTTCCAAACTTCTGACAGTACGATTAGTGTTTATGATAAGTACAAAGCTATATTTGCTAGCTTTTTAGTTTAGCCTAGCAGAAAGACTGGGGACGGAGTAAACAGCCAACCCATTTATGTCTGTATTTAACAAGCTATGCAGCACCTCCTAAAGCTTCAACATTACTGTGTTTCATCATATTTGTTCATCCAAAGGTAAAAACAAAAACATGTTCCTGTACTCTGCATTATGTTCAAAACTATTTCTCTGCAAGGTGTAGGTACTTTGAAGTTGCCAGGCAACCAGCGGACACCCCTGGAAGTCACAACTGCAAAGACATGTTCTTCATAATGTACGCAAGTGGTAATTTCAGGAAGCATGTATTTAGATTCTGAATCAAATTCATCTGCTAAATTTGCCTGCAGACACTTGGAATGTGTCTCAGGTTTTCAGATGAATTTGTAAAAACGTTCTCCCTTCTGTGTAGTTTGCAGATGTTTGAAGATAATCCTTGACTGACATCACCCGTCTCTTTTTTCCTTTGAAGCTCAGTCTGAACCTGAAGCAGCCGGATAAGCTCACACCTGTTCAGATATGCCGGGTTGATACGACTGAATCTTCTGTTGTGCCCAAACGCTGCTTAGCTCTGTTTGAGAAATGCTGTGTTTACTCACCACGGTCCAAAGCACAAACACAAGACAATCTATTTGTCACTGTCTGTCAGTTTGCAGTCCGTTAGACATCTTGAAGTTTGAGAAAACTAATGTCTGTCTAGTATCTGTTCTAAAATCACATAATGATCATAATGATCGACTTCATGGAGCTATGTAGTGAATTTGACACTTTCTTTAAAATAAACTATTGTGCATTATCTGAACAAAAATGCTGCAGCAGTCTGTGGCTTTGACTTGACATTGACTCAGTGTTGTACATCACTTGTGCACCATCAGCACTTTTAAATCCAGATTTAGTGTATTGTATTTGAGCTTACATGAAATCTCTTCATTGTTTTGTCCTCTAAACACAAAAGAAAAACACGACACGGGTGCAAGGTTCTCTAGTTTAGCAATTTATTCCAGTTTATAAATGTTCCCGAGTATATAAATGTCCACTGTTGACATGATAACTTTAATGCACAGTCTATACATAAGACAGAATCATTTTCAGTTTGACAGAATACACAGCAGGTGCAGGAGTGTGAGCAGCAAAGGACCATGGTCTAAATGTTCTGGTTTGTTATATCCTATTCAAAGAAGGTAATGGTGATGATCAGACAGATCAGTGCTACTGTAGTTCTGCTACGGATAAAGCACGCTGTACAGAAGAGGTTCATATTATTATAACAAGCTGATTCTCTCCATTTTCACATTTCTGGGATGATAAACTCTACGTGAAAAATTCAGCTGTAATAAACATTCAGAAGAACAACTGTGTACGAGACAAAGTATTAACCTTTGAGACTTCATCACGAGAGTCAGAGAACAGTCAGTATGACTGCACTGAAGGGACATCACGGTTTAGATTTTAAAGTACATTTATCTTCTAAAACACAGTTTTGATCACTGTGAAGTCTAAGAGCCCGTCTCCACCTAGCGTTTTTTTCTGAGTGCCAGCGTCTTTTTTGTAGTAGCTAGCATTTGCAGCAGAAAGCAACCGCCTAGAGAAGAAGCACAGCTCCCAGTGTCTTTTTTTCAAAGCGCTCAGCCTTTTCTGTGCTGCTGCTCTGAGCACTCAAGTTGAAAATCTTTATACTTTTCAGAAAGGCGCTGTTGACGTCACCTGCGATGATCTAAAATAGAAAACTTACAGTACAAAGTAATGGAGCAGTGTTGGTCATACAGCAGCTGTTGTCATAGAGACAGAACAGACTTGCAGCGCTTTTCTGCCCTTAAAAAAAGCTAGGTGGATACAGGGCCTTAGCATACATTTTACAAGAAGGTTACACAAGTTTGGATGATTAAAATGGTCTTTCTTCGAACTCAAAAATAATTTCTGATCAACTCATATAGAGTATTTAGTTTTATTTATATTGGATTATAACATAACAGGGGAGCTAGTTATGAAAACATTTTCCGTTCTTCATGGTAATTTATCTTATCAATCGCTGGAGTAAACAGATGTGGCCTGGCATGGAAACTGACATTTTGAACAATTAGATGGATATTGGATGTATTACTCGCCAGGTCACACTCATATTGATCCCAAGGGGCTTCATTTTTTGATAAAAGTTCATTCATATTCAGTGTCCGAGTAATTCAGAAATACATGTGTTAAAAACATTGAGTAGCTTACAAACAAGAACTTCTACCGGTTAATTTGGCATACTTTAAATAGTGCATATTTACCTAAATTGACAGGCCTAAATATTGCTGTTAGCATGCTATTGTATATCAGATTAGCACAAACATTGTCAACATTTCAAAAAGGTAAATAGAACATTTTGTATTTTGATTATTTTTTTTTTATGTAAAAGTTCAACTTTATCATGGACAATGGTCCACATAGGAATTAAGATAAAGGTACGTTATTGTGGCTGATTATTATGACTGAAGTGGGGATGAAAAAATACCAACATCTATGCTCCATGCATGATTTAAGTAACCGGCCGGCGCGGGTAAACTATAGTTATAGCACCTCAACTAGAGACAGATCTTTGTCTAAATGGGGCTTAAATCTCACACAGTGGTTTACCAGAATCTGCATGTGACCTAAACTACTGTATGGCAACTGTTTTTCAGTCCCATGTTCATGCAAGATGAGGAATAAGTTAATCACTAATAAAATGGCGATAATTTGGTAATCCTCTATGCAGACGATACCATATCTTCCATATCTAATACGAGGTCTATGAACACTGTGTTGGCTCTGAGTTGAGTGACGATGAGGTAAAGGCACCTGCCAAAAGTGTTTTGTGAAATGACTTTTCAAAATTGTATTTTAAAGTTAAATCTTTTTTTAGCTGTAAAAAGGAAAGAAAAATAGATTCACAGTAGTTTACAGCAGTCACAAACATTATACTCTATAAATTGGAAAAATACTAGTTTCTGTAATTCCCTGACGTTTGACACAGTCGACAAAGTCTCAAGACAGTTTATGACACAATGTTTAAAAAAGGTGGAACGTACGAAAATGTCTATATTTAACACATACTTCCCTTTTTCATTGCAGTTAGCAATGATCATAAACGATTGGTATTCCATAATTCTATTGAGAAATACTTTTCATTTCAATTAGAACAAAAACCATTGTGGGGTCTTGGCAAAAAACTTAAGCAATTTCTAGGCTTTCTTTCTAAAAGCTCTTTCTCTTTCACCCAGAACGCTTCTGTTCATATCGTATGAGAAAGCCCAACGTAACTGTGACAGTTTTTCTAGCCCCCCAGAAAATATTTTTTTCTGAAATTAAAACTCTTAGCAAGATTAAAATGTGGTTTCTGTGGTTTAAAAGAAGTCAAATCACATGTGATTCAAAACCTCGACTTGAAGTACATTGAAATACTAAAGTTTCAGTCTGACACTGCTAAGAAAAAAGGGACATTCATGTCAATCTACATAGTCTCAATTTTGATATTTTCCCAACAATATGACAAACTGAACTAATATATGGTTGACTCAGTACATGATATACACATAAAAAATAATAATATATAATCTGAAGCATTGGAATTAAAACAGTGATAATACAAGAGTCTTAAAAATCATTAAAAACCCTGGAGTCACCACGCTGGTCGGGGCAAAGTAATGCTACATATCTTACAAACTGCAGGTCTGTGTCTCTAATGTTCTCGCAGTGCTCTCACAGATAGCAGCGCTTTCAGAAATCACAGCCTCTCCTTGTTGGCTCATGAATGCAGTTGCTACACTCTTTTTTTCTTCACAAAAAACCTGTCACACAGCAGGATGTCCCAGCGGTTACTCATCTTCTTTGGATGTCTGCGGGACAACAACCAGCTCCTCCTCAAAGCAGCGCCTGAAGAAGGTGAGCACTGCATTTAGCATGTAGTGTTGGCTCTTTGTGGAGGCAATATTGTGTCCTTCATCTGGGAAAATCTGAGAAGAAGGAAAGAGAGAAAGTGTCTTTCATTTAAACTTATTTTTCATTAATTAATCCTTCTGTTTTGAAAGGTTAAACATTGACATTTATTGTAACTCAAACAACTGTAGAGGCTTTGATGCCAAATCTAGTGAATAAAACACCTAATTATACAAATATTTAGACCTTTTGGTTGTTTGTATTTTAACTTTTTTGGCTGTGTGTTATGACATGTATGTATCAGTCTATTATCTGAGCTTAGCATAATGGCTTGACTCGGTCTCGATCCCTCAATGTCTTGGTCTTGTCTCGGTCTCTGAGCACTCTGGTCAGAGACTGAGAAGCCTTTACTTACAACACTACTTCCGTGCCACAAACCACTACACACAAAGGGCCGAGGTCGGATTCGAACCCACAGCCACTGCGACAAGGACTATAGTGTCAGTACATGGGTCGTGTGTCATACCCGCTAGGTTATCGAGCGCCCCATAAGTGCAGTATTTCTGTTACTCAGCACCAGCGCACATGCTTTTAAAGTGGTAAGTCTGTCAACTGCAGCACTAGGAGGGTCTAAATGAACCCCTGACCACAACATCAGGAAGGCAATATGTTATGTCAACATGAACAATAATTTCCTTAAAAAAAAAAATCAATCCAAATTAAATATAGAAGAACAAAAAAACATCAAGGTCTCACTTTATCAGAAACAAGCTAAATTGGCTTTGACAGCAGCAGATACCTGAAGCGTGTAGTTCACATTAGATGCAGACAGCAGTTTGACCAACTCAGCAGAATGCTGGAAATGAACAGTCGCTGAAAAAAGACAGTTTCAATCAACTCAATCCACCTTGAAACATGTTATCAACAAGGTAGAGTCAAAAACAAGTAAATAATGAGATTTTATGGTTTGACAAAGGAATGTGCAGAATTATGGTTACTGTGATCAAATGGTTTCAGGGTCATAATTTGTACATTTGCTGTAATGTTGATTTAAAAAAAAAGTAAAGACTAAAGTTGAACCTGTCAATAACGTCTGTATTAATACCTTTGAAAATGTGCTCTATTACTTGTGCATACTCACCATCTGCTGTGCCGTGGATTATAAGAAAGTTCAAAGGTTCAGGGACTGAGAAGTTACTGATGACACTGGAGATCTGACAGGGCAAGAACACAAAAAAGTAACCTTCGACTCATGCATTATGATCCACGACTCAAACTAAAATCTATTTAATCACAAGTGAATTCTATCGACACATCAGGAATTTGTGCTGTTGCAGAAAATGAATCAACAAAGAACTCAGATTATATGTCGTACAATTTTGTGATGTTCTCCAGAAAAAATTCACTCCAATCAAAGAGGATGTTCTATAACTCTACAGCGAAAAACGATGAATGCAATGCTGAAAATAAAAAGCATGTCAAGCATTTTGAAACCAAAGGAACAAACGAAGCCTTCAAAAGCATCTGTTGTACCTGATATTTGTGATCCTCTCTCGCTGGGGAGCCAAAGTATTTCTCCGTTTCTGCTGACCCTTAAAAAAAGGAGGAAAAAGAGACACTTAATGAAGAGATACAGACAGCTCTGCTGCTTTAATTCAATCAATATTCAGTCAATATTACACCTCCAATAGCTTTCCATCTTCCTTCTTCAATCCACATCAGGCAATGTGACATATAGAAACTGTCGTTCATGATTAATGCTGCTCTGCTTTTCTTAATAGATTACCTGGTTTTGATTGACATTCTGAGAGAATGGAGCTTTTGTATATTACCTCAGTTTGCATGGACATGTCTATATTCAGATTTGTGCTAAAACTTCGTATTAGCACAAATCATCAATGAAATGACTCCTGAGACAAGCTATTCTTCACTGTATACTCCCTCTCTGTCTTACCATAAAGTCTCCAGTTAGTTATAGGAGCCACGGCGATGCCACACTTGAACAAAGGGCTGTGGGACAGGAGCAGGACGGAGGAGAGAAATCCTCCATATGCCTGGAAAAAATAATATTTCCTGCTTTCAAAAGAATGTTTGGTAAGAAAATATAAACTGTTTAAGTGGTGCATACAGAGGCTATGTTACCTTTCCATACACTCCAACTCTGTTTCCATCAATATAAGGTAATCTGACCAGATACCTGAAAGTACAGAATAAGTTAACTGGAAAGTAAAAAATGTAGCACTCTCTTCCTAAAATACAACAGGCTCAAATGTTGTTATTTTTTAATGCAAATTCAGGAACATTTGAATAGATTTTAAGCTAAAATAGTGTGAGTTGGCAAATTAAGGCAAGTATGTTCTTAAGATGTGGTCTCTTTTGTCTACAATTCTCCATCTGTGTTTCCAGTCTGGTTTGTCCACCGCGCCCCCATTTAATGCTTCATATGATACCTTTACAAAAGTCATGTCCAATTCTGCAAAACATCCAATGTATTTCCATACATATACAGATGAAAAAGGTAGAATCAGTTTAGCTTTTGATTTTCTTGTTTTGGTCAGAAAAGCACATGTCTTTTTTTGGTGATCTCTTTCACAACTCATCGGTTTTTATTAAATCAAGGCCTAGAGTTGTGCATAACTCGGGGATTTGACTGACAAGCGAATGCGTAGTAGCTGTTTGTCAGGAGGCGTTAGGCCTGCCTCAGATGCAAACCTTCGCCTGTTGCTAGGTTGACTGAAAGTTAGCTTGAGAAATTATTTTCAATATGGAAATCACCATTTGGCTTCAAAACTCTGCTTCAGAAACCAAATGGTGACATCGCTGAGACTATGTCCATGTTCGATACAGTCTATGGGAAGGACCAGTACGCACAGTGAACGATAATAGCATTGCTGGTTGCATGGAGGTGACATTAATAAACCTACATAAAAACAAAGTTAGCGTTTTGATTTTCAGATGAGACACCTTAAACACAATGACAAAAATACATGTACATAAAGAAACCGCATAGGTTTGGCTAAATATGGACATTAGTTTAATAAAATCTGTCAGAAAACACTACTTCATAAAAGAAGGCAGTGGTGTCAGTGGTATTTTTCAAACTTTACACAAGTATAGTGTTTTTACCTGGTCATTTATCAACTGTATCCTTTTCAAGAAAAAAAAAACTTACTCCAGAGCAGCGATCTGGTCCTGGACATCAACAGTTCCCAGTCTCTGGTGGACCTCATGCAGGATCCTCTGACCCTGGAAGCCGCTGCCCCGTCCATCCAGACGAGCCACAATGACGCTGTCTGAGCTGACCAACACCGACTCCCAGTTTAGAGAGAAACGGTCACTCACAGCCTGACCACTGGGGGCGCTGTCACTGACAGACAGAAAAAAGTAAGAGTCTAGTCAAATGAGAAGTCAAAGGATTTCATAAAAATTCATCAACACTCCAAAATAAACCATGAAAAATACAAACAACCACATAAGGGCGGTGGTTCCTAAAACTTGTTACTTGCTGTATCTGGTAACCTGGAATCACTGTTTTATTAAACTTATTTGTAAATCATTCAGAAAAAATAAAAAATAAAGATAAGAGGCACACTTATTTAACCACGAGCATTTGTTCCTCACTGTAGCTTTTTCATTTGATAAATTATTCAATAAAATGACTGCATTATTAAACATATTAAATTAAGCAATAAAACATGCATTAAGAGGCCCTCCATATTAAAGCGAACGTGTTTGAGAAGAGAACGTACTTACAGAATAAGTAAGAGTGGATGCTCCATTGTTTCATCCATTTTTGTAGGGACGATTAACTCCAGACGAAGGGCTGCAAAACAAGTCGACAAAAGAATTTCATGGTTTCAATATTGTTAGTAACTAAGGATACATTTTCTTTCTACATGTTTTTATAAATCATAGCCAAACATTCAGTCCAGTGTACAAGTAAGAGTGAATATAAGTCACAGCGGGGACTTTGTTATGTGCTACATGTTCATACGTGTTTCTCTTGCACTCCATCAAAGCTAAAACCCTGCGATCAGGTCAACACAACAGCAGCTGTATTAGTCATGGGTGAAGTCTGTACTCATCCAATCACACCAATCCAAGTGTACATACGTGTAACATGACCCAATGAGTTGTGGTAAACTTGATTTCGGTAAATCATCCAAAACCAAGAGTCATTTGCAAGGTTTTCACTGTAATGTATGTTAGGCGTAGCAATGATTGATTTTTCATCTCAAGCTGGTTTCTTACACACCTGTGTATCATTATTAATAAATCAAGAAGTAAATGAGTCACTGTCACCTGCAGTCACTTTTAAAAAAGGTGGTTGTTGTTACACAGTGGTGTAGGCGATGGCAATGGAGATGACACTGGTGATGGCAATGGAGATGAGCTGATGATGGCAATGGTGATGGCACTGGTGATGGCAATGGTGATGACACTGGTGATGGCAATGGTGATGACACTGGTGATGGCAATGGACATGACACCGGTGATGGCAATGGCGATGGCAATGGTGATGGCGATGGCAATGGAGATGACACTGGTGATGGCAATGGTGATGACCTGGTGATGGCGATGGTGATGGCGATGGCAATGGAGATGACACTGGCGATGGCAATGGAGATGGTACTGGTGATGGAGATGACACTGGTGATGGCAATGGAGATGACCTGGTGATGGCAATGGAGATGTCCTGGTGATGGCAACGGTGATGGCACTGGCGATGGCAATGGAGATGGCACTGGTGATGGAGATGACACTGGTGATGGCAATGGAGATGACCTGGTGATGGCGATGGCAATGGAGATGACACTGGTGATGGCAATGGAGATGACACTGGTGATGGCAACGGTGATGGCACTGGTGATGGAGATGACACTGGTGATGGCAATGGAGATGACCTGGTGATGGCGATGGCAATGGAGATGACACTGGTGATGGCAATGGAGATGACCTGGTGATGGCAATGGCGATGGAGATGACACTGGTGATGGCAATGGAGATGACACTGGTGATGGCAATGGAGATGACACTGGTGATGGCAATGGTGATGACACTGGTGATGGCAATGGTGATGACACTGGTGATGGCGATGGTGATGACACTGGTGATGGCGATGGTGATGGCAATGGAGATAGAGATGGTGATAAAGTTGGTGATAATGATAACAATAATGGTAAATGGTAAATAGACTTGAGCTTGTATAACGCTTTTCTAGTCTTCTTTCTTCTCAAAGCGCTATAATCATGATGATGAAATAAGGCAGGGGCAGGTTAGAGACCCCCAACCATGTTAACAAACTATATTAAAGGCTTGCACCAAGTTAAAGAGGAGTCATTTGACATACCGTAGTTGTTGATTTGTACAATTCTTCTTTCCCACTTTGGTATCGTCCTGTTTATCAGAGCATTCATCAACACTGAGTTGCTCTCCAGAGTCTCGTGTTCTTTAGGAGGACAGAGCAGAGTTAGTTCTGATATCAGACGAGTCATACATGATTACAATACAACAAGTGGATCAAATGACCAGGATCAATAAAGTATTATTTATTTTAACATATTTTTGAGTCTAAATGACCAATAGGTGAAACATTATCAGTAAGCTGTGTCAGTGGGCAGCGGTGAAATGGGCTATCATGGCTGCAACCTAATCCTTTGGGGGAAATGGTCTCGATCAAAATGTTTCCAATTGTCCAACAGTGTTTCTTCTTCTTTCAAGCTCAGCTTTTTATAGTCTATAAACTCTAAATAAACAATTTTGTCAAAGACAGATCAAGAGTAAGATGCTTTTATTTGAGCCTGAACTTACTGCTACACCTCTCTAGTTAAAAAAAACAAACCATTATGTGAGATGAATATTGAGATTTGCCTCATCCAGTTTGTATATTTAATTTGGTTAGTTTTAAGCATTCTCTGTTTACACACAGTATCAAACAAACTATCGAGTCTTCAACACTTTTTTTCACAGGAGTCTGGTGCCTTTAAAGAGAGGGATGCAACAGCTGTTTTCTTTTTAAAAATGCACTTCACTCTTAAATAAAATGATCTATCTTAAGGTATCCTTTCTGTAATATCGTCAAAAAATTGAAGGGGATTGTTCATAAAGAGTCTCATTGACTCAACTCTTAATCTAATTTAAGTGCAGGTACTCAACGTCATAATAACATCCACATTTCCAGTTTTTAACACTCATACTTTCCAAATGAGTCAATTGATTGAAGCACTTTTCAATCACAAAAAAACCCTCTCAATCAGCAGAATAAGGCCCTGTTCACGCTTGACTTCTTTTTTTCAACTGCCAGCGCCTTTTTTTACATACAAGCCTATGGAAAAAGGAAAAAGGATGACGCCTTTTTAAAAAGTGCTGCGCCCGACGCCTTTTTCAGTTGAATTATTTCAACTTTTCAGAAAAGCGCTGGGTGACGTCAAGCGCCTTTCTGACAGCTGACCAATCAGGACAAGTAGTAACCTACGTCCCTAGTTACCGGTGCCCAAAAAGATGTCATGCACCCAAAAACGGCAAACTTCCACCAGATATGTGTGCATTGCGTGTCCGCTCCGGTCTGTTACGGGTCAGTGCACCCGTAGACATGCATCAACACCCGCCGGCTGCGTTGTCAGTCCGCAGCACGGAGAGCACAGCCGGACAGCTGGAGTACGGAGACAAAGGAATTTCCGCAGTAATTTTAAAGATTCACTTGCAACAGCACAAGATAATACGATGTTCATGGTATAAAACTCAATACAAACCTCATAAAACACATAAACAAACACACAAATAGTTGTTTTTCTGAACCGTCAAAACGGAGGGTATTATTCTGAAAATAAACCGTATGTTTTAATGTTGTATCGGTGTCTGACTTCCCGTCCCGTTTGTTCTTTTTTCTGTGCTAAATTGATGCGTTGTGCTCCGGCCAGCTCCGGCACAGTTGCACCGTAGACTAGATCCCGTTGTTAAGGTTACAGAACACTCGCTCATAAGCGCTCAAAAGGCACTGAAAGCAGTGCTTTTGTCTGAAAAAAGAAGTCAAGTGTGAACACGGCCTAACACTCATAATCTCTAATTATAAAAACATGTATCTGATGCAATTTAGTAAATGTGTTTTAGTGCCAGAGAACTTACTATTCATATCGCTGAGTTGGTGAAGGGTAGTCTGGGGTATTCCAGGACCTGAGAGGGGGGAGAGTTAACGTCAGTGTGCAACTTACCAGACTTTTATTCACAAGGTTAAGTGTTTAAAGAAACGTCTTGGTAAATGCCAAGAAAACCAACTTTATTCATAAGGGATGGCTCTGGTACATGTTTCCATTTAACAGCTCCATAGTGAATATAAATAAGTGGCAAATATATTTGTGTCCCTGGTGTGAGTTAAACGTTGATCGAAGTCTGTCTGGAAGTTTGTTTATTGATGTCTGGAGAAACACTTATGCAGTTCAAGATATAGGTATATATATATATATATATATATATAAATTATTTTTTTTGTGCATGAAGCTTTAGCTATTTCTTTGGATACAGTCCTCCTGAAACCAAGAGAGGACTAACCAACAGATAAGCTAACAGCTACTAAAAGAACTAACATTCACCACAAAGTGCAGCAGACACAATCAAACAGGTCAACCGACTGTAGCTCTGATCATTTTTCTAGATTTAGAAATTGCAAAAAAATATAAAAAAGGATGAACAAAAGCAGCTGCCATAGTTACGGATGTGTTACACCTGCATGTGTGGAAATATGCACAACCTGCACAGTGTGTGTAACAGAGCTGAAGTGTAGTAAAGCACTGTTGTTGATATTTATTAGCTAAAGGTTGAAACAGAAGTGATGTTTTTTAGGGTTATTGGGACATTAAATTGATATCTAAACTACCTCTCTGCATTACAGTAACATGTCGCACAAACATACTCTTTATCCACCATTTTGTTCTGTTGGCTGACGGTCACCAGAATCTCCTTAGCATGGCCAGTTGAAATACTTTGTAGACCTCGTTCTCAGTTTTACACTTTGCTTCTAACTACAACAAATGTTTTGTTCAAGTAAGTATTTCATTGTGTAGAAGAGCTTGTTATTACCAAGAAGTTTTAGGGCCACATTAAGGGGGATTTAGATTAAAGTCATAAACTAAACTAATGTTTAAATTTGTGCTAATAAATACAAAACTGTGACACACTGGCTCAACTCACTCATTAAATATTTACATTCAGACATCTTACTCTATTAACTTCTATTAATATTTATTAACTCTGATAACATCTGAGATATAAATGAATGTACTTCAGGGTTCAGGGCCTCAGGGTTGTGAATTATAATTTAAAATGATCTGACCACGTGCTTTTCTTCTACATTATACGTTACTGTTGTGCCAAGCTAATCCCATAATAGAATAACGATGGTTTTGTTGTCTTGGTGACGCTGCTGTGTTACCTCTGCAGTTGAGAATGACGTTTTGATAGTTTGGGCTGAAGATGGTGTCGTAGTAGGCGCACTTTGATTTGAAGAGGGAGCAGGTGAGACACTCTTTCTGAAATGGATCCACAGTGAAGACTCTGTGTGAAGAGAACAACAGAAGTGTGGGAGGAAGAAACTCATTTCAGAGGTTTGAAACTTCTGAGCCGCAGGCTGCAGTAAAAGATGAAAAACGTGAAGCAGTTAACACGTCAACACCAGAGCAGGCTGATTAAAAGCTTGTGTCCATCCACATTTCTATGCATACTTTTAAACGTGTGATCGTAAACAGTATGGAAGTGTCTGAAACTTTATGAATTATGATCTATGTCCTGTTTAGAAGTGAAATCCACACGTTACCTGTACACTTGCCGTTGTGTTGATCCCTCTTCTGTACTTAGGAAATAACTGAAAGTCATAAATTGAAGCTGTCATTTTATAGCTCATGTTTTTTTGTATTCTATTTCACAATATATGATGACATGATACGCTGAATCATTTTGGCTTACACTGAGTTTGTGCTCTCATCATAGGCTAAGATTTGAGAAACTTCCCAACTTCCAGATGTCAGGTGACGCAGGTTGACCTCTTGACTTTCAGACTGAAACCAAGAAAATTATAGAAGAGTAAAGAAAATAATAAATCGTTACTGTCCACCAGAGGTGCAAATTTGCCTCAGGCTCTCCAGATACATAAAAACATTCAGGCAGTCAGTAACACAGAAGACAGAAAACAACATAACACAGACGACAGAACATTTTATCTTCAAGGGGTGCAAAGCATGCACCATTTCTTTTTAACATAAACTCAACTTTTCTAAACTTTTATTCCCCTTACTATCTGCTCAGAAACAAGGCCTCCAGTTAATTTACTATCCAACACGCTCCTTAATTAATTCAAGAGACATATTCTCAATTCTCTGGTGTTTCAGGAAATAGAATATGGACATAATTTAAAATGATGAGTGTTCAAAAAGGAATCATAGAAGCAGTAAAACTGCAAAAATACAGATTACATTTGAAATAGTTGTACCTGGTTGGAAATCATGGTGATGTGGTTAAAGGTCCCATGGCCACCATGTTTTAAGGGCATGGTGATGAAGAATGTCGAGCAGTCTTTGGAAAATGCTGGCTCTTCACTCTGGGAATAAAGTCAAACAGCAAACCAAGAGACTGAGAAAGAAATACATGAGCGGCTTTGAGTATTTAGAAAAGCGCAATATAAATCTAATTTATTATTATTATGATGCCATTGAGAACATCAAGTGCTTGAAAATGGGTAAAAATAAAAGAGCACAAAGATGTTTGATTGGACTCCTTTGGTTGTATGGAAAATAGACTGATGTACTCACCTGACGGTCGAGCCACTTCTCTGATGTCATCACGTGTTTCTAATAAAGAAAGATTAAGTCAGTGAATAACATTTGAGGGAAGACCTACAAATGAACAATTGTAAATGCCTTACCTTTGTGCATTCACTCGTTGTGACATCACACAGAGAAAGAATTGACATGTTTTGAGCTCGATTGACCCAACGCACACTCAGCCTCTCCTTAGTCACCCACTTCACCATAGTGATGTAGTACTCACTGAGGAGAGAAAGAGCAAATGACTGATTGTTTGAAATGTAGTGTCAGCTGCAGTGGTTCAACCAATCACAATGTTATGAGGCTGCATGCTCCTCTAACTCGCTCTACTGACTGTCTATTGCTTAAAGGATTTAGAATGATATTATAATGTATACATTAAAATATCAAAATGAATTAAAAATGGACTAAACCTATGTTATATTTTGTTCTTGTTGAGTACTTACATTACCTCAAATATTCAAACTGTTATCAAATCTGTAATTGTATAGATGTAAGGGAATAACAGAGCAGCCATGACAGACACAAAATGTTTATCGTTGCCGTGCAAACACCGGATGTTATGTCAAGGGCCGCAGCATAGGGAAGCGTGAGCTGCTTCTGAAAGCTGTCGATTCCAGCTGTCATTGGGCGAGAGGCGGGGTTACACCCTGGACTGGTAGCCAGTCAATCACAGGGCTGAGACAACCAGCCACACTCACATTCACACCTACGGGCAATTTAGAGTCACCAGTTAACCTAATGAGCATGTCTTTGGATTGTGGGAGGAAGCTGGAGTACCCGGAGAGAACTCACGCATGCACATGGAGAACATACAAACTCCACACAGAGAGGCTCCTGTCAGACGGGGAATCCGTAGCCCCCATAAACAGACTAAATTAATGATATTAGTTATTACTTTAAAAAGACATTTAATTGTACCTCTTTTCGAAGCTGTCAGGAGGTCTCAGTTCTGTTGTTATAGAGCTCCCGTCTACAGTGACCACGTAGAGTCTGACGCTGGGATTGATTTGACCCATCTCAAGTCAAAACAGCAAAAAAAAGGGAAATTACTTTTTCAAGTAAGGAGGAAAAGGCAATCTAGCACAGCATATGTGCATGCACAGAAACAATAACAACAAGCGCTGACAACACTCTGCACTCGTTTGCTTTTTTTTTGTATGCTGTCATAATAAACAATGCTAAAAGGACATGCATCATGGAGAGAAAACACTGAGTTCCTGTATTCTGTTTAAGCCCTGAAGCTAGTCAGTTGTTTTTCTTGGCATACGCCTTCCTCAAAAATAGTCCTCATTAGTCTACATGACAATGGAGATCTTAACAATACAGCACAACCTCTCTCCATCATGACAGACAGTATCTACTCTGCACGTATGCATGCTTATTTCTATTGTTCATTTGTGTCTGCAACTCCAATCCTCCACACTCTGATCTTTGGAGGTAGTACTACTTTTTCAGACTGCTTTATACTGATTTACTGAATAAAACCATGAACAGAAAAAAATTATAGTTATGGGTAATGAAGCTATATGATGAGACAAAAACATATAAACCTGACTAATAGTAATGTAATACTTACTGTAAGGAAATCTCTGTGAGTCTACAGCATGGCTATCATTGAATAGACTGTTTGTCTGTTAAACATATTTTTATTACACAGACTACAACCTAGATTAGATCTAAGTCTGTATAGTGGGCCTTTAGTTACTGTGGTCCCTCTCTCTGGAACAAACTTCCTGCTGACCTGAAGTCCATTACACCTTTCTCTACTTTTAAAGCTGGACTCAAAGAGTTACTTTTGTATGTGTGTGTGTGTTGTATATGATCACTTGGGTGGTTATTGATGTTTGCTACACGGTGTGTATGGTTTTATTGAATTGATTTCTGTATGCCATTTTTTTGAAAGCACATTGAGCTGACCTGTGATGAAATGTGCTTTATAAATAAAATTGCTCTTGCTATTATCCAGTATGTGGGTATATGACAACTAAGTATGGACCAGGCTATAATATGGTACAGCGTTCTGACATGAAACACCCAAGGATAATTCTCCAAAGGGCCTTCCCTTCACTGTATATTGACTCACAAGGAGATACCCACAATAATGTATCCCCCAGTGACTGAAGCAAGAAGTATGACTGTCAGATTATAAAGCATCAGTGATCTCAGGGACAGCAGGAAGGAAAGGCAATTAAATCGCTGCTTCATTAAATTCCACAATATTACAAAACTGACCCTACACAAGGATATAATCAGCAGACTCACTGTATGTGTACACAGTTTTTACACACTGTGGGAAACGCTAAGATGAAGTGTGGCACTTCATTAGTTAGACGCCCTCCTATGATCCCCCTCCCCCATCTATGATTATGAACCGTCAAATGAGCTTGCCCTCTACCTAACGACCCCCATTTCGCCAGTTTTCCACAACCCAGCTCCCATCTAAGAGGCTTTTGAAATGCTTAACATTTGCATCAAAGAAGGGGAGGTGTGTTAAGTGTCCATTCTGAAGCATATCATACTCCCATCGCTCCCAGTGCCACAGATCCATAATGCTGCCCCTCTTTCAAACAGGAAAGTCAATCTAGCATGAATAACACAAAATAATGATTCACTTAACTTCATGGATAAGCTGAAGCAGAGAGCCTAGGTTTGTATTATTCATTGAGCTTGTTTGAGCAAATAAAGCTGCAGTTAATCGAACGTGCATCCCTGTGCAAATAGATACAGTAGATAGTTGAGATGGAATGATGGATGACACATGAAACATTTAAACACATATAAAACTAGAAATATGTTGCATTACACTTTTTCAAATTCCTTTTCTTTAACATAGGTAGCTGAATAAGATGGGTATTTACACATGCCGGAGGCAATTGAAGATTTTCTCCTTGTTTCAAAGTGGGGTTGTAGACACAAGTGGTGGAAAATGGACAAGACAAAACCAGTGTGCAAATATTGCAAGAGAGTTACTACTGTCACAAATAGCTCAACCAGCACGATGCAGCACATAAAGATGTCGCTTTGTGAAGCTCCAGACACCAAAACATAGTGCAAGAGCCAGAAAGATTACTATGTATGTTGTTGTTTTAAGGATTTGGGCTGATGATTAACACGATAGATAGAGTTGTCATGAGACAAATTCTAAAATACATGAATGAAAAGTTACGTAAATTAGGTGACACAAAGTCAGTTATTGAAAAAAATCAGGTTTTAAACAGAAACTGCCTCCACTCATAGAAACTCCTGCCGTCAACTACCTTCTTGGGTTCCTCAGGGTTCTGTTCTGGGTCCTTTATTTTTCTTAGATACACCCAGCCCCTGAACTTTGTTATAAAGTCAGATGGATTTTCCCACCATAATTATAAAAAATACATCCTAATCCTGATCTGACATCAAGGTGGTCTGTTTAGCTGTTCAGCTGCCATCACTGAGTGGATGTCAACTTGCATTGTCCTTGCAAGTTGTGGGTTGCAAACTCATGGTTGTATGCTCTTATTGTAAGTCACTTTGGATGAAAG
Organism: Labrus bergylta; assembly: GCF_963930695.1. Classification (NCBI taxonomy): domain Eukaryota; kingdom Metazoa; phylum Chordata; class Actinopteri; order Labriformes; family Labridae; genus Labrus; species Labrus bergylta. Next base: position 19,103,427 of record NC_089207.1, on the reverse strand, counting down.
TATTACATGTTGCTCAAACTTCTAAATTCTACCTTTGGATAAGAGTACTCTTTGCCCCTTGGATAGAGAGCGCCTGTGAAGCGGGGCAACAGCATTGAGGGAACCAACGTATCGTTGATGTTGAGGTAGGCCAGCCTGGAGCCGTCAGGTGACCACCAGTGAGCTGTCTGTGTGTGTAACACCTCCTCTGAGAAATGAAGACACAAAGAATCATTCAACATTAGCAGGGTGAGTACATCAAAATTTAATTCCCTCTCTTCTGCTACTCTTTTTAATTTCAGGTTATTAAATTAAGTTGTGTTTACAATCAATATATACCATTCCATGTAATATAAATGGATGGATTTTAAATTAATTGACAATTGAACAGCATTTATGAAACTCTGAGACTGATTACTTAATTGATTTATTATAAATTGATTTGCACTGCTCCAAATGGGATGTGATGAATGCCATAGTTCATTTAAAAGATGGAGAAATTCAAATGAACATTCAACTAGGTCCAACAAAGTGGCAGCTGCGGGTGGGGGTTCTCACAGGTGGGATGGGATGTACATCCCAGTTCTTAAACTTGAAGCTAACGCTTTATCTATATTACCATTAATAGGCTAACATAATTAGGGTAGCAATAATGGTCATTTAACTTACAAAACAATCCATTATGTTTCTTGTTTAGTGAAAAATATGTATAACTATTTATAATATATATATATATATATATATATAAATATAAATAACTTTTTTAGAGATGCTAAGTTAGTTTCTGAGCATTTCTACAGTCTGTAACGCCACAGATGTGTCACTGATCAAAAGTCGGTGGCCTGTGGGCTGAATTAATTGAGCCTGAATGATCAGTAAATAAGGGGGGTGTGCCATGACACCTGTCAATCACTTAAAACAACAAAAGTGAACGGAAGAGGATACCACAGAAACTGGGCTGTAATAAATGCCCATTTAGGAATATCCAGTGTTTTTCTGGTAAGAATGAGTTGTTTGTTATTTGGGTAATTTTCTCATCTTTTATATCATTTAAACCAACCGTCCCTGATCCAACATTTCAGACTTGATGACTCTGCAGTCTCTCTTACCCTCATACAGCCAGTCTGTGATGCCGTTGAAGACGAGCCCCTCCTGTCCTGAGGACGTGAGCCTCCACGAGCTGCTCTGAACATCTGTTTTGTAGTAAATGTTGTTTTCAAATATGTAAACCTGCAGGAGAAAGAAAGGTTATGAAATGAACACCACCATAGAATGTGATAACAGCAACATATGTAACACGTGTAACACACGCACACAGCTTTCTGGAGACAAAATACATTCAACAGAAGAAAGACAACATCAGCTAGAAAAAATTGGTCTTAAGAAAAAAGGCCTTTTTCTTAAAAGGGACACTTTCCATAGTTGTTATATAAATGAAAACAAGCCTGTCAGTGACTAAAAAAATAATATTAGTGGACATACTTTGATTGAACACCTATGTCTTCAAAAGTTAAGTTGCAGCAATGACGGCCTCTCATCTAAAACTCGTCATCCCTATAAGTCAGTACGACCACAACATATGTGAAATAAAGTCCTGGTTTAAGAAGTTTCAGCACAGCACAGAAGGACTATAGGGACATCTCTGTTGACAGACTGAGAACAGATCACACAGAAAAAACCTGCTCATTGATGACAACACATTCAGTAAGTGGCTCATCTCTTCTGATAACAGAGTGGGAATATGCAGGGAGAGTTCATGAGTAATGAATCCCTCTCTGTCATTAGCATTTTGACCCACTGCTGTGGGGCTTCCTGAAGAAGCGCCTTCACCGAGGGCAGGTGGAAACACTGAGGAAACGAGATAAGTATGCTATCAAATGGTTAATTACTTTCCTTGTCTTGCGCAGGAGAAAATAATGGACTGATTATTCTATGCATAAAAACTCTGCACGGTGGAGGAATTACTCACAAAGATAGCTTTAGTCACCCAACGAGATGTCTCCCAGAGACAGCTTGATATCTGCAGCTGTTGCCGGTCTCTCTTTAAAATAACTGTTTAGTTTAGGTTTGGGTCTGTCAGACACGGCCTTTGATCAGCCTTTACCTCGGAGCACAGAGGATTCAGCGTTTACAATGGATTATACATTACACAGTATTGCATGAGATATTTAATTAAACATTGATTTTCACCTTTCTGCATGGAGCCCGCTTTATTCTTTTTAAAATAGGAGACAAAATAAGCAGTTATTAAGCAGCAGCTTTATCAAACTTTAATCATAAAAATCTGCAGATTATTTCTCAATAATTGAGTTTACTGTTGTTGTTCTTTAAATTAGCAGACACTGTTAAAAACAGGTTCATCTGAATGCTCTTTACATTTTCTCAGAATGTAAGCAGACAGAGACATTTCCACATCAGAGGTGTGAATTTATCCCTCGGCATTTCTGCAGAACAAGTTTTTGGTAAGTAGGTAATACTTGGAGACAAGGAAATGAGGGAGGAGATGCACAGTTTTAATCTGCCTTTCCTTTTTTTTTCTTTAAAGAAGCAATTTGTAGGAAATTCAGTTTGGTGCGCTTTGGCGCCAACCAAAAGCCTCTCAGTGCTTCTGCACTGTCGTAAAACAAACAGGGCTGTTATGCCTTCCCCTGTACTCCCCCCACAGACAAAGTGCATTTGTTGACAAGCAAAGGGACAGTGTTGTGAGAAGCCAATGACTGACATCGACTGACAAGGTACAGTAGTTTCACCAAAAGTGATTTAGTTAGTGTCTACAGCCTGATGTAGACAACTGTTGGTGTAAGATGGATTTAGTTATTTATTTATATCCAAACCTGAGAATTAACTTAGGTCAGGTGACTTTCTGAAGCTGTAAACATGCAAACGTTACAATAACTCTCTTTACACACGGGACATGTGTGACTGTTTATTACAGGATTAAACTACACAATGTGTGTCATCTGGTTTTAAAGATATAGATACATCTTCATTTTGGATTGTGTCTTTCCTTTAAAGTAAGAATGTGCGACATTCAGATTTTAATATAGCAAAATCGTGGAGTTAAGACTTCCCTAAAAGAGAGGAACTGAAAACTCTCTCTTGGTTTGTTGTTCTCGGCTCTGTGTTCACATGGCACTTCCTTCAGGTTTATGATTCGCTCAGAGGCTCAAACATTTTTCATACAGGTTTTTAATTCAAGTGATCCCCTCCCTGTCCCACTGTTAGGCCGGCCAGCACGTGCGGGAAGAGGGACAGCCCCGCACACTCAGGGCGCTTTTGAACGGAGTGTTGTCGCAGGATTACAACTGAAAGAGAGGCAGCAGACCTTCCAAAAGGAAGAAGACAATAACCATATCAACTTTGAGATGCATATCATTACTTAAAAACTGATCACTGAATGTTGTTTATTAGTACTGGTGTACTGCTGCCTCTGTCCCTGCTTGTGAAACAGGATGGGAGGAGTGGGAAAAGTGTGAAGAAATGAGGGAGAAGCTTTGAAGACAGCGTTTGTTTTAATTTAAAAAATCTGCTCTGAAAGCTGAACCTGGACTCGACTACTCACCAGCTGCTGACCTTGAACGCCCCATGAGGCAAACTGGAGGACTGAATCGGACACCTCAGGAGGGTTCAGCTCTCGCACCTCTCTGATATAAGGACAAATTATTTAAAATTTACACAAGAAGTAGTAAACATTACATCTGTTTTAAAAACCAGGAGAGATACATTTACTTCACATTAGAGTTCAAAACCTTTGTGTATAACCTTAAAAGGTCACATATTCTGCAAAATACACTTCACCATGTCACTCTAACATTAATATGTGTTCCTAGTCAGTCTACAAACCCCCCCGATGATGAGAAAATCCTCTCCATCTTTTGCCTGCTCCACTTTTCAGAAAATGTGTGCTCAAACAGGCTGTTTGGAGATTTTCCCTTCATGACATCACAAAGGGCAGTGACCCCTCCCCCAGGTGGGTGGCACTCCCACAGCTAGGTGTTTGATCTGCCTTGTGAGTCTGCCTTCTCAACTTAAACAATAGGACATGGAGCGAGAAAGCCTGAGACACCAAAGCCCTTCCAGAGAGGTGGCGTGGTCAGACACAGATTATTTACATTTAAAGCTACAGACACAGAAACAGCCTGTTCTGAGCAGGGCTGAAATAGAGGGGTTTATATGAATGATCAAATACAGGATCAGAGTGGATTTTTAGCAAGAACCAGCGGTCTATTTAAGCTGCAAGACTTCCGGTCTCTCCCTCTTCTCTTGCATCATCAGCTCTGACCTGCACCAGTACTGCATTCTCGCTCAGCCAACCACCACCCCAGCATCCACATGTATGCTCCAACTAGGGGGTTTAAGATATCATCCCATCACTTCTCAAATTTAAACTGTGAGGAGGGATGAGATCAGAGCCTGCACGCCAACCACAAACTAAATATTTTAAACCATACACACGTGAGTTGTTTGAAGGTGAAGTACAAAAACCTTGCCACAAATAAAATAGGATTTGGCTGCTATTACTAATTAAATATCTAAAGAAACACTAAACATTTTGAAACAGCATTTTTTGCCCTAAGTTAAATGTCAATGATCTCATTGTGGGCCGCATTACTTCAGATTAAATTCTTTGTTAACTCACCTTGTGAAGAGGTTGTAGATCAGGTATGATGCCAAGAAAGAGTGCTGATACACCTTTAAAAACAAAGCACAAGAAAAACAATCTGACTGTTGTGATGAATAGAGTTTTGTTCTGTTCTCATGAATAAATTAGGACTGCACCAGCCAAGAAGATAATTGTGACTAATACAGTAAATTAATCAAAAATTAATCATCAGAGCAAATATTCTTCACACAGTGTTAGTCTCTGATAACAATACAAAAACACACAATGCTAAACTATCGGAGAGGAATTCCTTTATTATGTTTTGTGAAGCGATTCCATTTTTAATTGTGGCAACAAAGCCTTAAGTGTGACCACGCTGTGTGTCTAAACAATTCGATGGATGAATTTTCTTTATTAATCTGCTGTTTCAAAAATTAACTTCACAGAAAATAAAAGCAACACTTTAAATAACTGGATATTTTGATTTACTTGAAGAGTTCATTTAAAGGAGCAATAAGTAACTCTGACACCTAGTGTTTAGAATGGGTACTGCAGTCCAAATTCAAAACATCAGAGGGGGCCGGTCGAGTCGATGTTCAAGCAGGTTCAGTGTTTATCCAGCTCTGTATAGGTCTGTAAACCTTTCTGTGTTCTAACCTCTCTCCATTTTTCAAAAGCATCTCTAATATTGATCCTAGTTTGAGCACGTTTCTGCTCGTGGAGCTTATTAGAAACATGCAGAGGCTTTTTAGGTCGGGTACAATCACTTCTATCTGAACCAGTTCTCTTGACCCGCTTCCATCACTGCAACACCTGTTGGTTTGACCTGATAACTGGTCTTGTATCTGGCAAACAGAGGGTCGTCCAAAACAGAGGGGGTTGCCTTAAAACCGCCTACGTTCTCTGGTCCAAACAAATCCAGAGCATTCAGGACCAGAATCTAAAGTTAGAAGGAGGACATACTGGCTGCTGCATTGTTGTCAGAGAAGCCAACACTTCAACATAGCATGTTTCCTTAATGTCTGATCATATAGTAAGGTCACTTTATCATTTCAGTCAGTAGATATCTTACAGGTTGATCCTTTAAGATTATGAAAGATTAGTTTTTTGTGTATTGAAGCTTGAAATATTAGTCATTATCCAGCACATAAAACTCACTTCATCATTTTCACATTTTTCTTCAGCATTTGCAAAGAAACGACCAGAGAATACCTGCACACAAGCTTTTTTTTTTAGGATTCACTGAGACAATATTTTATCACCTGAGTGTCCCTGCATGCTAATCCTCTGCAGTATTAGCATAACAAAATTACAGCACAGTAAGAACGGCCCTGAGTGAAATAATGAATACTGTGAGCCAGGCCATTCCCCGCAGCTAAAGATCTTTTTTTTTTTTTTACACAGAAAGGAATCCTCACAGCATTCCCTCCTGATTGGGACTCCCCTCTTCACTGAACAAACGAAAATTCAACAGGAAGAAGAAAAAACAAAAAAATAGTGACTTGACTGCTCCTCTTTCTCTCCTTCAAAGAAGACGTCAACATCGTTCAGCAGACGCCGCTCACTGGCGACAGCTCTGTGATGACGGCGACGCCTTGATAGGGCTCTTATTGATGGGTGACACATACGGGGGTGGATTTTTAGAGATGTGGAGAGAGTGACAGACTGATTTAGAGAGAAGCGCTGTGTTTGTTGGTGGAGTGTGGTGGTGATATTAACAGACGTAAGTTACATATAATATTATATATATTGTACCTGTTTTATTAGGCTCCACTCTCTCTCTCTCTCTCTCTCTCTCGCCCTGTTTTCTAACTCTATCCACTGCCTTATTCTCTAGATCAGGGGTTCCCAACTTTTCAGCCGTCTATATCGTCTGTATGTGAATGGACATAGCCACATTTTTCACTCTGACTTCATCCAGAGTTCATCTCGTCAGCCCCATGTTAGAATTCCTCCGTGTATTCATAGTGAGCTGATGTAAGAACGCAGCAGGAGTATTCACTGGAGCATCTGAATATCATTAGCGTTATATGCTCTGTGAATTGAGATGGATAAAATAGCGGGAGCAATTGATGCACACATTTTGAAGCTATTAGCAGCTGCAATACATTATTAGTAAATCAGGTGGATAGTGCTGAAGTTCCATTTATTCATGTATAGTTAGAATCAGGAAAATAAGGGTTGCAATCAATTCAATTTAGGACAAAATGTTGTGTTGTAGTTCTTTGTTTCGTTTAAAAAAAAAGGAAAATTATCTTTTGAGATGAAAGATAAACACATTCTACCCCCACTAAGGTCTCAGTTCGTACTTATTAAAGTGTTAGTTGTAGTGCAGGGATCATAAAACCTTATTAAACCACTCATCACTGATTACAACAGTCAGCACTTTGCAACTCCTCAATAATTACGGTTATCGATAATGCCCTTTAAAACCTGCACACAGGGTACCTGAGCCGTTAAAAAAAACAGATCTATGAAAACCTTTGACGCAGCAGTATACTTCAGCACAGAGCTCGCATGATTATGATGAATTCAGAAGACAACTGGAGACAGCGGAGCAGCAGCAGGCCATTACTCTCCATAGATCCAGACTGTCACTCTGATGATGAACACATCTGCTCCGTCCATCTCAGGAGGAGACAGCACCTCTGAAGCTCCGCCATCTCCATCCCATCAGGCTCACCGAGCTCATTATCATGCTCTGACACCGAGATGTTCCTGCAGCCATGAAATTATACAACAGAACAGCGGGGAAGGCACAGAGCGTGAGTTGCAACAAGCAATTTCGCCGGTATCGGCCACGCAGGACAGCAAGGTTTTTCTGGGGTGATAAATGAGAAGTGTTACATCTTCTGTTTCAGAAATACTTGCATGAAAGCATACAAGTCTCATGCAGGGTTTTTTCTGCCTAACAAAGTCACAGCTGCCACTCTCTTTTCCGGCATAAACCCGCAGGAAGAGTAAAGAAAAGAACTTGTGGGCAAAGGAACACTTTGTGATCAACACCAAACTCTATTTCAAGACAAAAAATTCCCCCCTCCTCCCGCACCTTTAATCTACTGTATCGCGCACTTCTTCTGTCACAAAGTGCAGCTGTATATGCAGTCAGCACGGCAGTTCAGTCTTCTAGAGAAAGCAGATGGAAGTGAGGGGACTTTATCACAGTAAATTAAAGGACTAACTCTTAAGAATCAAGCCAATTATTCAATGATTCATTATAGAGAAGAAAGAAAATTGTTGTTTAATTTAAAGATTTCCATATTGATGAAGATTAGAACCTGATCGTCGTTATTGCATTTATTTGCTTAATTTTAAGGTATATAATAAAGAAAGAGAAATAGAGGATTATCGCAGAATGTATTGTGTTGTTGAGCTCCTTCGAGGAATCATTTCAATTATTCAAGTACTGTGTTTTTATATGTCCCATTTGTTTGTCTAGATAGAGAGATACTTTATTAATCCTTTACAGGAAATTACACCGTCAAAGCGGCTGCAATCACAGTCAAGACATTACATAAAAACTAAAGCATTCTTGCCTCTGTGACCTGCTGAAGGTTTTCCACTCAGTCCCAATGATGGAGCTGGCCTTCCTAATGAGCTTGTTGGTTCTGTTTTTTGTCTGCCGTGCGAGCCCCCCCCTCTCCCCAGCACACCACACCAAAGAACATGTCACATAGCAACAACAGTCTGAGAAGAGTTGCACAGAAGAGGCCTCCGGATGTTACCTCAGCCCTCTCAAAAAACAAAGCCGGCTTTTGTCCTGTCTTGTACGGCGCCTCCAAGTGGGCGATGCAGTCCAGTTTTCTCTCCAGCTGTACTCCCAGGTATCTGTAGCTGGAGACGAGTTCCACCTCAGTACCTTGGATATTAACTGGTGATGGTTCCGGCTCTCTTCCTTCCAAAATCCACAACCATCTCCTTAGTCTTTATCATGTAAAGCTGGAGATTGTTTCGGTCACACCAGTCCACAAAGTCCCTGATAGAGTACCCTGTACTCCTCTTCATGACCAACCTCTACTCATCCTACAACTGTTGAAAGATTTTCAACTTGAGCGCTCTGATCGGCCGCACAAAAAAGGCAGAGCGCTCGATAGAAAAGACGCTGCACTTTTTCTCCAGGCGGCCACATTCTTCTGCGCTCCTCTGTAGCCTTAGCATAACAAAATTACAAAACGGCCCTAAGTGAAATAATGAATACAGTGGAGCCAGTCCATTCCCCTCAGCTAAAGATCAATTTTTAACAGCTCTTTACTCATTGAAAACAACTGATAGAAGACGCTGGCCCTCAGAAAAAAAAATGCTAGGTGGACACGGGACTTAACTGTGAAGGTTGTATTTAATGATGTCATCAACATTTCCTCACATATAAAACAGGAGTTCTTCTTTGCTGGATTTCACGTGGCTTCACTGACTGATCATTATGAAGTCATGTCCGTACAAAGCAGCCCCTGATTAGCAGCTTATCACAACCAGTGGACAAATGAATTTCCAATTTAAAGAGCGAGAATGTTTCAATCACAGTCAGCTCCAGGGTCCATTTCAGATGTTTCAGTGCTGAAAAGAACAACAGAAGCAGAGTTTTATCTGTCTCTCTGTAATCACAACAACGTTAACAATTGCCCCGTGTACGCTGCAATGTTAATGAGTTCTCGGGTTTGTGAGCACAGCCTGTTTCTATCTTTAGATCCACACCTTAGAGACCACAGTCCTTTATCTCCGCTGCACAGTTTGTGCTCATATCTCCAAATGTGACACTACGATAACACAAAGGACACAATGAGTCAGTGATAGGCCTGATGCAGGGACTGAGAATGGGGATTATTGTGTATAATATTTTAAAATTCAGAGGCAGTAAACAATCTATTTAGAAATCTCAAAGAAGAAATTGAAGAAATTCACAGCAAAAATGTGCATGTACCTTTGGAGACACACACTTACAAAATGAGCAAAGAAGGTTTGTGTTTGGTGTTATTTTCATTTCAATGAACGTCTTTGAGAATCAGCATTTGCTGTACTTTCATTCTGAAGGTGCATTTAGAGAATGAATGGAGTTAATCAACTCAGGTAAACACAAATGTCTCAATTATTAGCAGCACTTTGCACCAGAAACATCTACTGCAAAGGTTATTAATCTTTTGATGTATTCATTTTGGACACAGAAGACAGAACAAAACTGAGTAAATTCCAACCTTTACTTAACCTTTTGTTTAAGTGTTTTTTTCTTTTTAAGTTCCTTCTTTTAAAACTAAAAAAGGTTTAAAGCTGGAACACTGTGGCTGCTAAATTCCACCACATACATGTTTGGTCCGTCTCCGCTCTGCCACGGCAGCTGATGTGTGCGTCCACCGTCTGCGCTGTGTCTCAGCTTTTCCAAGTAAATAGTAAATGGACTTGAGCTTGTATATTTATTTTCTAGTCTTCCGACTACTCAAAGCGCTTTTACACCTCATGTCTACACACTCACACCCTGATGGTAGAGGCTGCTATGTAGTGAGACCATCAGAACTAACTAATCCCACAATTAATATAATCCAAGCAACTACATCGATCATACCACATACTTATTTTTGTATTTTAGTTTATTGTGTTAAAGAAAAGGCCTAACAGAGCTGATAAGTGAAAGAGAGCACCATACGTCTTTACTTAAGCTTGATGTGAATTTCCACCATGTTTTTATGTCTAAAACAAAAATATTATATAATATGTCTAAATATTAATATTAATAAATATTAATGTAACCAGATAAAATAAATAATCAGTGCATGCAACAGTGACAGAGAAAGTGGACTTCTCTTGCTTGCACAGATATGCTGGCAGAGCCTTTGTGCACATGGATGCATTTTACATGAGAGCAGCCAAAGCCTCGGTCTCGCTCCCCTGCAGTCTTTGGCCAGAAATACAAAATGCTGAGTTTTATGCATTGCAGTAATTTGAATTATATCAGTGGGAAGAAAACACAAAGAAACGAGCTCCTCCAATGAATCTGAATGTGCTCCCAACAATTGAAAGAGCTGAAATAGTGGAAATTCTCATGAGGCTTTGCAGCTGTGCACCGGCCAACACAAGGCTGATGGTTCTGATAAACGTGTGTGAGAGCAAACCTCCACCCCATTGTCAACACTTAGCAAACACAATGTTAAATGGAGAAGCAAACCTGCAGCGGCTGGCCACAGCACAAAGCGCAGTGTTTGTTTTGTGATATTGCCATTTCAGAGTTAGACATGCTGGGACCGTTGGGGGGTTAGAGCGCTGATCCTCAGCTCGGCCTCCATTGAGAATCGACAATGACAGTTTTCTAAACGCCGTCTCTGAACTGTGATTGTCCAGTCACAGCTTCAGCAGCCGTAATTCTGCATGGCAGTCTGTCAAGTTTGGGATTTCTGCACATGTCAAAGCGCTGTGCGTGGGGCTGCAGGGGAGAGATACTCTGTTTCCAAATAGTTTGGAGGGTGGAGGCTTTTTCTTTATCCTCTTTCAAAACCAGAAACTGAAAAGTAAATGAAAGAAGGATCAAAGAATGTGTTTGTTACTCTAATGTATGTGGCAGATGTCATTTGAAACCATCTGTTGTTAAACAGTTTCAGCTATGTGCACAATGTTACAGGGGGAACAGGTGATGTATGTCCAAAAATTCTTGCTAAAGGACAAGCATACCAAGCAAGCATCTTTTGTGCCAGCTCTACAGCTGACTGTAAACATCAGGTCAGGCTGGGTTAGGGTTAGGGTTAGTCAGAGGCAAGAGAAAAAAAATGTGTTAGGAGAAAAATCTATTTAGTAAAAAAAAATCAAGTTTAAGACCCAGAATGTCTTTTGTTTCATTCATTGAGAATATAAAAAGCAGGCTGCTGTGTTGCATTTGATCGAGCAGGTGTTATTACGTTTGTCCTCTGTGCAATGAACGAAAACCAAAGAGAAGATGTTTCTTCCGAGGCGTTCCAAGGACAGAGAGATTCTCAGGAATCTGCACTCGAGCTTCGATGAATGTGCTTTCACTTATTAGCAAATCTATTTGCACTGCTTTTCACAAATCCAGAGCAGAATCAAGCAAAAATAATTGATGAATGTTAAAAACCTCTTTTAACACTAGAACCACCAAGACCGTCTGGGTCTGATGGTTTGGGTTTTTATAATACAAATAACTCTTTTTAAATAAAAACTACAAGCCTCTCATCCTATATGACTTTTCTTAAATATGTGTCCTGTATGTTTTCTGAAGCCTATGTGTAACTAAAATAAAACACAAGATTTCTGAGCATTTATACCTCTAACCGCGGCCGCCGTCATATTGACGGCAGTTGAAAATAATACATTTCCCTGGATTTTTTTTGCACTTCGCTATTGTTTCTATTTATAGACTTCATATATATGCACAGGATTTAACAAAGAGCGACAGATAGATAGGATATACAGACAGATAGATAGAGACCATAGACAGATAGATACATGCTCATTCTTGAGCTGGCAAAGGAACAGAGAGAGGAACACCTGCGTGTCAAGGCCAGTCTGACGTCGGTGCCCACTGAGCCACAGCATCAGAGAGCTGAAAAGGAGGCAGTGTCAGACAAACACGCACTGCAAGAAAAACATGATCATTGTCTCCTGCGAGGGGTGCAGGCACCCTGTGAGGGGGAAGTGCACCGTAAAGGTTGAGCACTTTTGCTGCAGGTATGTGCATCACGTGCCGCGGCGCTGTCCAAGGTGCCGATCGTTCATTTGTTCATCTGTTTGCTTGTTCGCGTTATGGAGTTCTGCAGTTATTTTTGCAGGCTATATAGTTTGTCATGCCCATAGATAGCCGTGTTTTTTTTTGTTGTTGTTGTTTTTGGCGTGCGTGTGTGTGTGTTGTTCAATCATTTCCTCTATGTCGGGGAAACAAACCCAGTCGCAGAGAGGAGGAGGAACATCGGTTATCTCTTTTTTTGCAGTGTTTTTATTAAAATGCATAGCCTAATATATCCAACAATATAATAGTTATGTCTGTTTCCTTATTGTAGAATGTGTTTTAGCAATGGGAGCCGACAGATACTGTAAATTGACATGCGCCATTTAAAAGGTTACTAATCATGCCTCATGCTGATAGCCTATTTGGTTTGTAGATAAAAGTCATTTGTATTTAACTTCATCAAACAAATGAATGTACCTGCACACCAGCTCTCGGTGTGTTTGTTTTCATTTCAGTGCCTGCTTGTTGTATTTAAATAAAGAAATGGAATTCAGCTTTAACCAGCTGTCCATTCAGTGTGTCTAACATATGGTGAGTTTTTATTGTACTTTACTTCCTTTAACATGTGTTTGACACTGTATGGTGATGCAATAGCTGCAAATTGAACATTAGTGAAGCTGCAGCACGGGCTTCTTAATTTACCATCTCTTCTAAACGATCCACATTAACATTGCTTGATGTCCGCAGAAAAAATGAGATATTGATAATAAATTCAAGCACACAGGGGAATATCTCTAAACACAGCAAAGTCCTCACAGGAAGTGAACTTTGTCGATGTTTACATATATTAATTTAAGAATCCTTCCCCTTACACCACAGCCAGTATGAAAGCCTACACAGATACAGACGGCTTTGTGCATTTTGGATTTGGCTGGGTCGATAATTCTGCCTATGTCGTTCTCTCTGGATTTTCGTTCTCAGATGGGATTCAGTAGAAGTACAACCCTGGAATTTATCCTCGTCAGTCAGTGCATCCAATTTAAAAACAACTCTTCGTCTAATGTTGAAAAGGAAAGAAGATAAAACCGGTAGGTTGTTACTAAAACTATATCTTCTCCATAGCGTACAAGAGTAGAACTTTCTTACCCACTGGGGGGGGCGTCACATGGAAGCTATGAATAATATCAGACCAGATCCAAAAATACAGACTCTCATAGAAGTAAAACAGTGTAATGTGACTCTTGGGCATTTAAGAGTTCTGACTGAATCAACAGAACAAAAGATGAACGCCCATGCTACAAACCGTCTTTGATAAAAAAAGATACGAGCCTCACACAAACATCTCAGGGGAGCTCTAAAGTCCCAAGCTACTCGAGTCTGCTTTAAAGAAAACAAGCAAATTAAATCTGCCGCTTAACTACATTTACTCTGGGATTCTGGGTCAGCTTAGTCTGACAGCTATAGCTCCTTGTCTCTTTGTCGTATGAAACAGTGAGGCTTTTTGGATTCATTCATCTGACTTGTTTAAAGCAAAGACAACTGACACTGACACAGTTTTTAGGGCCACCCGTCTTAACATCGACCTACAGGACCGTTTCATTACAGGACAGTCCAGTGTGTTTTTGTTAAGTTACATTAAAGACAGCTGCCCATAAAGACAAAAAGATCTCTCCAGAGCTCTCCAGAACAGCTATCAATGTTGTGCTTTGCCTCTGGTCACTTCCTGTCAGCAACTCTGGTCACTTCCTGTCACCACCTGTGTGTCTGATTGGACTTAAAGCTGTTTGTTTGCATTTCCTGACGTTGTTTCTTCCTCTCTAGATCCTTGCTTGTGTTGTTCTTACTCTCTGATGTATGTCGCTTTGAATGAAAGCCTCTGCTAAATGAATTGTAGGATTGTAGAAATCATCATGCAGGAATCTGCACTTCAGATTCAATAAATGTGCTTTCACTTCTAAGCTAACCTTTTTGAAATGCTTTTCAAAAATCACAGAGCATTCTCTCTTCTGGTTATTCAACTCGAAATATTGTACAAATGTTAAAAACACTTTCAAGCACCTTCCTTCAGAATAAATGTACCTGATTAAAATATGCAAACACAACATGAGAAAGAAACCAAGACCAACAGCAGAGAGTGTTTGGTTTATCCCTCCATGTCTTTGTGTGATTGCTGTGTCATGATATTCAAAGAATCAGATTGGTGAATAGAACAATCAATCGTGGTCCGCTTGCATGTTAAAAATGTCAGTCACAGTTTCTGACCCCTTTACCATTTCATGTCCATTTATATTGTTTCCTACTTTGTGGTTTTAAAGTGTATATTTTCAAGGCGCATTGTGTTAGCAATGTTTCCTCCTCAGCCCTTGAACACACACCATCAAGTCTTTATTTAGAAAGTACAAGTAGACTTGGAAACTCTTTGGTCACAGGTAGCCCTTCCTTTAGGGGAAGCCCCCCGACCCATGGTGCAACTTGTAAAGATATAGGTGTACTTAGTGATAACAGAGTATGTGCACCTGCAACAATGTGATCGTCTACAGATGCTATCCAATGTTAAACCTGCCATGTTCAACAAAACACAGAGCCTGAAACTATCAATGTTTATGGAAACACATGGGTCTAAGTGTTTGTCTTTCTCCATGTTTTAAAATTCATTTTTGACACATGAAAACTTGTCGATTGAACAGCCCGGGGTATGTTGTGGTATGTGCCCCAGTTTTATTCTCACAGATAAAGCATTCCTCCTCATATTTCTTAAACTCATGCCCTTTTGCTGGATCGATGTTGGCTTAAACTCACAGACTCTGAGCAGACAGATAAAATATCTCCATGCTGGTCACATTTCCATTTTTAGTTCATGAACTGTAAACTTTCTGCAGTATAGCAGCCCCAAGCCTGACACCAGTGCCAGAATATGCAACCGGAATATTAAGAGGTCCTCACCTGCTTGACATCATATCCCAGAAGAACAAAGTTCAGATCGGGAGAAACTGCAAACTTTGAGGCCTTAAAAGTTGCCTGTGGGAAGAAATAGAAAGGCAGTCAGATCGTTTTCTTTGATTTCACAACAAATCACTTCATTCCTCCAGCTGTTTAAACTTAATACTTAATAGCAACACTTGGCAAACACGTAATTGTCTCATTGCAGGCCCAGAAGCATCCTCATAAACTAAGATCAGAGTAAAAAGTTACACTGAAACTTCAGTCCACATCAGCAGGTCACAGAACCTGCCCAGGGCAAAGCAGGTTTCCATGGTAACAGTAAGGTATGATGTTCAGAAAATGAACAAGACAAACAAATCTGAGGTCATGTTATCTACCAGAGATTACGGTGATAAAAATCCAAGCAATATTCTTTCAAATGTGATCTAAACATGATTGCCATTTAATGGACTACATGACTTTTTAGTTTTGTGGTACCTACTGTGATTAAAATGAGTAAAATGACCTATAACCACTGGATTCATTTCTGAAATGTGATAACAAAGGCAGCATCTGTAACCAGCACTTACGAATGTTGTGTTTTTCAGCAGGAGTTGTGTCTCGTTGTTGTGAATGTCGGCTTTTAGAACGTCTCCATCCCAGCTGCGAAAGATGACTTCTTCATCTGAGTCAGAAACAGACAAATAACTTCATTAATTTTAGTCAAAAGGTTTAGATAATTCCATCAGCTGAAATGACAGAACCAGAAACAATTTATCCGTGTAGAAGAATATCAGATGTTCGCTTCCATCCTTGTGGTTAATTTTACTCTTCTTTAAGAAACATCACAACTTCAACCATGACTATCCATATAAGTAGTTTTGTCACCAGTTTGTTGTTGAATTCTGAATTTGACGACCTTTAATTATTTAATGTTTAGATCGACTTACTTTTCTCCTGCAACACCGTATAGCCCAGTGGTTATTTAACATGCCCAATGTACAAAGGCCACTGCCCTCGTTGCAGCGACCGTAGGTTTGAATCTGACCTCGGCCCTTAACTGCATGTCATCCCCAACTCTCTCCTCCCAATGTTTCCTGTTTCTCTTGGGATGTCCTGGCAAAAATGTCCCCAAAAAACGTTTTTTTAAGTGCAAAATGACTCGTTAAACAATAAGCAAGGAAAGGATTAGGCAAAAGAAAAATGCCAATGGTTCCCTGAGAACAGTATTTGACAAGAAAGGAGAAGCTAACAACAACAACAACAACAACAACAACAACAACAACAACAACAACAACAACAACAACAACAAAGACTCATTCAGGACAATCTGTCAGAGACAACTGGGCTCAATGAGATTACACTTCAACTTCACCCTAAAGAAACAGTGAAAGGAGAGCCTGGAATAATTCAAGTCTAATTCCACACCAACACTGCAGTCCTCAGAGGTCCGAGTTCCATGAATGCATCTGACAGGTGGAAATCATCTCAAGGTCCCATCTCATGTAAATGTCAACGATCCAGCTCTGAGCCATCAATCTCAGCGGAGTGGGGATATAGACTAATTACATTCAAAACGCTTTAGAGTATAATGACAGGGAAGTAAATATGAAGGGGAGATGGATTGCTTGAGTTTAACAGGCAAAAAGACTGAAGCAGCTTTTTAACCCTCATTGTTGCAAACCACAGTCCTTTTTAAATATTTTATATGCTGTGCAAGTATCGAATCAATGTTGATATAAAACATTTTACAGAGAAAGTAATTGGAAAATGGGGCACTGTCCTTTTGAGTTGACAACAGTTCCATCAATAAAGGCTCCGAGGATAAAGGTGACAAGCAATCTCAGCTGTGATTAAAAGTGTCCCAGTTATCCAATGACTCACCACTGTTTCATAAAGGCCAAGAAATTAAAGGCAATCCCCTGTTAAGCCGAGTATTGACACTGTTACCGGCTGATAAATTACACATCTCTTGAACTTAATATCGAGGTGCTGAGATAAAAACACGTTTCAGATTGTGGTCTCGGTGGAAACAATAGAAATGGTTCTCTCACTATTGACTTGACTTGGTTTGGGAATTTAGAGGTTAAGGCTTAAAAGGACTTGATGTTTGAACCTCTATGTAGCTCTTCAGTCTTGTATGGGATCAGCTACACCCAAAGGAGGATGGAATCCTTATCATGGATGAGCTGGCACTTACATTCTGACCTTTGTTTTCATAGCAGATTACATTTCATTTGTTTTATTTTGTTATGTTTAAGCTGAACAATGTAGAGGCTTCCTTTCTTTTCAAAGAGGTGAAGGAAGAAGAAAAACTATGAATTACAAACTATGAGTAGATATTCTGACAACATGCATTCCTGTTAATCTACCCAAGGTTTCCTGTGCATGGTAGCTGAAGTGTGTGGGAGTAATTGTCTTTGTTTCCTGATCTCGCAGTGAAAGAAGATCTACCTTCTTACCTGCCTGATACTGTTTTGCTTGTCTGTTACCAATCCTGCATATCCGTTGGCTATCATCTAACCAACACTTGGTTATCCCCAACTTTTTGGGGGGCTTCCCTGGTGCAGCCATCAGAAAGCGGTAAAGGGTTTCTAGCCATGACTTCCTTTGCCGTGTGTTGTCTTTGTTAACCATCCAACCAGCAACTCAGGAAGCTATAGAGGTGGTGGTGTTAAGAGACAACATGTAATACAGGATTGTTGGCCGCACTTGCATGTAGATATCTGGTCCACAACTTTAGTTTAAGCTGAATCATTGTCAGGCTTCCAGGATGGCATCAAAGCCGATGCATTCCTCTTTTGCTCTCTTCAGGTCTGTTTTTATCCGTACAGTTAATACCCACTGAGACGCTAGTGGATGATACTGAGCATATTATCAAATGTAAACCAGACCTGGTACCAAGAACTGACCCTATGACAAAATATTCTGCTTCTTTAAATGGAGATAAACCTGCCATTACCAATAAGTCATCTTTTGCACAATAAATCATCAAATTACACTATTCTGCTTTTGGGTCCTTCCATCCCATTTATGAACTGAAATCCATTTTGTAAAACATCAAAACTTGGTCCATGACTTCAAATCCCCTTCCACTTTCCAACAACAAAGAAATCCAGAAAACAATGTTTTTTGGTTAAACCATTTGAAAAGAAAATATGTCCTGCCTTACATAAGCTGTGGAAAAATACCGGTCATCTTTTGGAACGTGCCACCAGCCGAGGGCTGTGAGGTTTGGAGGCCAAAAAAGGTCAGCACCTGTGTATGAATACGCGGTGCTGCTGAGTCATAGTGTTGAACAATAGCCCCTGTCAACAACCTGCTGGTACAGTATGATTAATTTGTGCTTTGGAGAAGAACAAGTTTGACCTTTTTTGTATCCTTATGGTCCAAACAGATCGAGTAATGACTCATCACAGGATCAAACAGCTGCCAGGAGCCCTTGGCGGACTTAAAAGGTATTTGAAAAACATGTTGAGACAAACTAACACATTTACGTCTTTCACTGGAAACATTTTTAGCATTTTTCCATTTTAACATGTATCACTATTTTGAATCATGGCCATAGGACTGACTTTGTAATTTAATTGTTTTTCCCTAAAAGTGACAATTTTGAACATAGCTGATAACTTCTATGTTAGACTGATTAAATATGTGTGTGTCCATCTTGTGCTTTTAATGGCTTTATCAGACTCAAATCATCAACTTATGAGATATATCAGTCATATAGCTCCAGTTGCTGGAAAGCAATTTCTCCAGGAAGGTGAAAGTTTTCTTTGGTCACAGAGCAGAGGACACAACAAACAGCAGCTATCATTGTGATTGTCTTCACAGTAGCAGCTGGAGTATCTGTATAAAGTCAGTCCCGTATCATAGCTGCACTGATTACTCTATTCTTCTGTCTCTGAACTGTGTAGAAGTGAAATCAGTGAAGCTTTGTGCATAAGCTCAAAGAGACGATGAATGAGTAATAAAATACACATACTTTCCTCTTTCTTGACTGTGCACTCTGCAGGGTTTACTTTGGTTTGTGCTTTTTGCACGGAGCAGAGCATCATATTTTCTGATCTTTAAGTTGCATTTGTTATTAAAGCAACAAACCAGCTATGTCAGTGGTAAGATTTCAAAATTAAAGCTGTGCCAAAACTTTACTACAAGCAGTATAGTAACGTGCATATATTAGACAATATATCAAAATAAAGTGTTGCAGTTGAATGTAATCCAGGATTTTGTAAGATTTTCCCGACATTAAAGGCATATGTAATGAGTGTTTAAGACAATCCTTCATAGAGATTCAGAGTTGTTGTTGTTTGTTTCCTGACATACTGACCACTGATCCACTTTGCATCAGGGTCATGTATCTGGAAGTTTCTTTGGAAGAGGTCATCTAGGGTCAACTGTGATCCAAAGAGTTTTCCACCGTCATCTGCAGGAGATTTAAAAACAACAACACATTTTAATATCAGACAATGTCTCCCCTGTGAAAACACAATTAAATTAAATTAAATTAGCTCTCCCTGTATCAAGATACAGCAGATTTGTTTTTGACTGACAGTTTCAGAAGTTAATCTCATCCAGATGTTTTCAAACACATCAGCTGCACTCTGAATTGCCCTATCCTCATATTTTTCTCTATGCAAACAATTAAAACCTGTTTACTCGTGTGTGTGTGTGTGTGTGTGTGTGTGTGTGTGTGTGTGTGTGTGTGTGTGTGTGTGTGTGTGTGTGTGTGTGTGTGTAAGATACGTCTCAGACTGACTCTGGTTACCTGCTGTGTACTTTCACTGTTGCTCTGAATTAATAAAAATGCAAATGAAGGCAAAACAAACGGGAGAGATTGCAGCTTACAGGTCCTACTGTGAAAGGATATTGATGTAATATAGACAGACGCGGAACACGGGACATGTGAGTTTGAAACACTGCTAGAGTACATTTTGTTTTATTTTGTTTTCTGTGATGCATCTGCAGGGAGCCTCACCTTTTGACAGCAGAACAATGGACAGTCCGATGAGAGAGAGCACCAGTATGATAACCAGCAGGGAGATGCCGATGCCCTTCCAGTTTTTATCTGCTGCAATCGCTCCTATGTCCTAAAAAACAAGAGAAACAAAACATGTCAATACAAATGAAGCATGCAATACACCAAAATAAAAAATACACAAACAAAGGTTGGTGAAAAGGTTATCTATAAAGACAGACAAAGCACTTGAGCAAGACAGAGAACTCACACCATTTGTTTAGAGCTGAGAGAACCAGAACTCCCTTTTCGAACCATTGTAGTATTTTTACGACTTGGAGTTGAAGCCACTGTAGCAAAACATTTAATATCAGCTTCTAATAGAAAGTGATTCAATGAAAGTAGTTGCAAGGCCTCACTTTTCATAGATGAAACCTGGGCGGGCCATCCAAGTATATTTTTATGAAATGTTTTATTTATTCATAAAATTGCTGCGTGAATGAGAGAGAGCGCGAAAGAGTTCAGGCGTGCACTAGGACCTCACGGCTCCATACAACATAACAAAACTCCTGTTTAAAAAAACTTCCCTCTCAAGTCCTGCGGAGAGAAAAGACAGTATAACCAAGAGAGCAGAATCACATCAGCAGAGAGAGAGAGGGAGAGAGAGAGAGATTAGGTCCACTGTCCGTACATATCTCTCGTAAATGCACCGATTGCGGTGCCTTGTTCGTATCAAAACTGAAGCATCTCATGGCTTTGTTCTAATCATGTTAATGTTCAGCTGCTTGCTGCTGGACTTCTATAAATACCAGAGTATCGGATGAAACTTTCAAAATGCGAGGCGTACTCCTTGTGTTTGTGTCTGTGAGTGGATAAATTGAGCAGATTAAATTAATTTAGTTTGATATCAATAAAAACCTAATATACCCTAAGATAAGAGTAAGAAAAAAAATCGATCCTCTGCACCGCTTATTGGTTGTAAGTTATGAAGTTGTTGAACATGAATTATGATTTTATATGCCTTGCTTAGTATTGCCCTTATAAGGTAGAAGTAAGCAAAGCATATTAAGATCAAAACATGTTTAACTTTGTGCTTTTTGTGTTTTGATGGATATAAAATCATGTACAGACTAAGAAATGTTTGATATTCTCCACAGCTATGTTTCACCTGCAGAGTTTACCTTGCCCTGCACCAAATCTGAACTACCTACGACTTGACATAACAAAGGCAAAGAATAAATTCCACTTTCCTGGGTTTACTCAGCATTGTCAGCATGATTCCTTAATGCAACCTGCTTCTTCTGACCCCAGGGGCTTTGTGTAGTCGTAGCTGTTCTCACTGTGCTGAACTCGATAAAAAGAACACAACAATTCTCTGCAGACCAGGCCCATTTCTGGACATATCTCAGCCTCCTCATCCCCCCTGTCTTCATTTAAAGCAGCTCTATTTCATTTGCAGAGTCAGAGTTGTGTTATAAATAAATCTATCCGGCCTGAGCCCAAAGCTCCTGAAAAACCTGTCTGTGTATCTCTGGATCTGCTTGTTTTTCATCGGGAGGAAGATTCAAAGATAAATATCCTGGAGTCTGTCCAACTTTGTATCCCCTCCTGGTTCTTCTCTTCATCTTCCACCTCGTCTTATAAACACGTCTGCATCCCTCACAGGAGGAAGGTCATTTTCTACAGAGAAGGTTTCTGGCCCAGTCTAAGTTCAACATCATTCACTTTGTGCTGTCTTGTTTATTTTCTCTTCTGTTTAACCTCATTAGTCGGCGCAAACCTCATTACACATCAGGGAACATTATTTTCCAAAGCAATTTCTCCATCAGATCATTTTTCATAGACCTCCCGTGAAACACTGACTGTCTGTGAGGCCATGAAGCTTCTGAACATTTGCAATTTTCATATCAGGAAATTTATGAAATCTTGTCCTCCCCTGCTGTGAACCTGAGCCACAAGGAGCTGGACAAACCACTGTGAGCTCATTTTAAAGTCTGGTTTCATTTCCATTGATATAAAAGACGACTTAACACCACCACCACACGATTGTGAGTATTCTGTTCTGAAGGTTTGGTCATTTTTGAAAACTAGCATGATTTTGAAATTAGCATTTCCTCAGAGCTCTGTCTACACCCACCCCCTACCCTCTCTGCTCCCTCAAAAGCCACGCCCCTCACTTACATGATCGAGCACAGGTGCTCCAGAAGCGGACCATAAAGCATCCATCAGTGTTTACTAATCCATTCATACAAATTGACCTTCCGGTTGAGAGACGACTGATTTCACCTCTGAGCCACAACCGCCCCTTAATTTTCAACTCTCTCTCCTGATTTCTTGCTCTATTGTCCTATTCAAATAAAAGGCAAAAGGCCCAAAAAAATATTTAATGATGATCAAATATGGAGAATATAAAGAAGCTTAAGGCAATAAATCCAGTGTCAGCTACACAGCCTGAAATGTCATTGATGTTTAGATGCTTACAAACAAGGAATGTACAAAAGTATAACCTTATCAATGAACCTGCTGTCAACTTTCTGTTTTCTCTGTCTGAGTCCAGGAAGAAACAGTACGTGTGAAAGACATATTTAAAGTGAATCTCCACCTGACAAACTTCACTTTTACATAGTTCACATTCTGAGAGAAATTACTCTTGGGAAAAAGTGAGAGAAAAAAAATATATAGAAGAGCAACACGTATCTTATTAGCCTACGCATTTTGTTTGTATACATTGTGTATCTATAGTAGTTATAATGTTCAGTATTGTGACAAAGCAGGTCAGAGTGCTGCAGCCTCAGAGTCTTTTTAAAAGATTGATGTTTTCAAAGTTAGAGCATGAAGTCGATCCTGACATCTTTTCTGAGCTTGAAAATGCATTTTTATATTTTCTTCTGTACGTCAGCCTGAGGTGGTCTCTTTAGTAATGCAGGGTTTCAGCGTGTGACAGCATACAGTAGAGCTACTTTACTCCCAAACAAACCTATTTTACCATTTCTGTATAACCAGAGGAGTTCTTAAGATGTCTGACCAGAGCTGGAAGGTTTGTCAAAACAGGCCTTTTTCTTTAGAGGACAGTTTGGATGATGAAGGGGGGTCTTTTTGTCAAGCCAAGTGGGACTTCCTCCGACTAAATCAAAAGGTCTTTAAATAAATCTAAAACACAGGGATGACTTCTGAGTGTGTTCAGATTTGACTGAATTATGACTTAATGAAGAATTTAAAAAGTTGGTTTGAATCCCTGCAGCCAGTCATTAAAAGTTCAAACATTTCCAGGGAGCCTTCACTTCTTCCATGAGCTTTTCCCCGAAATCCACTGCTGCTCCAAGCAAAGTCAGTGGGCTTCCCTATACAGCTGACCTCCCATGTATGTCCCCATCCCTTTATCCTTTTACACAGTCTTGTTGCATGTTCTCGCTCCCCCTGTGCAACTCCTTAAAGGCCGCCTCACAGGAAGCATGCCACTTTGTTTCAAAACCTCTAGTTTTGTATTTCTAATAACCTATGCTTTTTTTTAGTGATCAACTTCTAGACTGTTATACATTTGATGTCAGAGTTCAGCTTGTGTTTTGGTGTCTTATAAAAAGACTCTAGACATCCTCCCAAATCCTTCTCCTGATGATGCAAACTCAGGCCAAGCAGTGGCAAAGACACACACACACACACACACACACACACACACACACACACACACACACACACACACACACACACACACACACACACACACACACACACACACACACACACACACACACACACACACACACACACACACACACAGGATTAAAACAAAATGTGGGTTCACATAAAAGAGGGAATCATCTTTCTTAATCCCTTGAAAATCTGCCATTACTGTAATTAGCTAAGTCAAATTCTAAATCACCTAACATGTGTTTCCAAACCTTGATGGCCTTTTGATAAATCCAGTCCAATATTATTTTGTATTCCTGTGATTTTTCTTTTTTTGGTTTTCTTTGTGTCTCTTTCTAGGATGAGAATGATGGAGGATGTGCTGGCCAAATAATAGACGGTTTTGTCAGAGAAAGAATAGCAGAACGACTGAACTCAATTATATCAGACTGAACAGTTAAGAATGGAAATAAGTCAGGGGAGCATGCTTTATGCCGTCTTTAAACAGGCTCGTCAGTTATTATATGGTAGCTTATTAATGAACGTGAGAAAGCAAATGTTACACGGGGTTGTGAAATCATGTGTGGACGCTCATGTCAGTGAAGTGCAGTTAAATACACACTTTGCTTTTCAGCTGGGACTGCATCAGATGCATCAACGCAGAGCTGAGATTTAGGTCTGAAAATCTCTTTCAGACTTTGATGTGTTTTAGAGGTCGATAGGGACGGGCATTGCAAATTAGCTTAGGCTATAAATGCTGTTAATATGTTGCATCAGTTTTCTTTCTCCATACTTGTACCGATACAAATAAACATTAAAATGCTAATTAAAGGAATTTCAAACGTGCAAGTGAAAATGTGATTAATCTCAATTAACGATTGAAATTCACTGATTAAGCAATTTTAAAGACGAATCATCTGACACCCTCATATGAAACTGTAAAAGATCAAAGGGGTCGATGTCTTAATGAGGACTAGCAAAGGCGCTGATTGTCAACAGACACGGCAGGCAACTGCTTGCTCAGGGCTGACAAACTTTAAACCACAGCAGTAGCTCAAAATGTGCACATTTTGCAATGACAGTAGGAAACCTCCCTAATGGGGCCCCATCTGACAGCACTCTCTCATAGCCCTGCTTATTATCTCATGTATTAGTCCTGTGACAAACACAGCTGGTCAATGAAAAGCACTGAAGGAAAATGAAGAGGAATGATCCGTCGAGGAAGAGCATGAGGACACTGCTAGATATAATAGTGACTGGAGGGGCCCCCAATTAATTTTTCCCTAAGGCCCCAACAGACTCTAGACCGCCATGGAGGACTAGTCCTGTCCACACAGGTATTTTATGCACGTTAACATTCACTTTAACATTCAGCTTTTGCACTGAGACCAAACGTTCAACTTTACAGCTCGGGAGGAAAAAATAATTTACCAGTGTGAAAACTTCCTGGTCTCTACTTGGCACATGACAGATTTATTAGATGTATTAACTAAAGAGGTGACACTCTGCAGAAGGCACCTGAGGCTGTTTCACTTGAGGTACAAACTGGCACCATTGTTAAAGTGCCTGCTACACAACATATCTGCTCTTATTTACTTCTCATCTACGACTTTCAGCCTGATTTATCTGACCTTCGACCGTCTCTGCAGAAATTCCAATCTTAATGCTTTTTTTTTTACGAGCTGTTTTGGCCAAGAGGATAACACACTCTTTATTTGTATTTAACCTGGCTGAATTAATACAAGCAGCTTCACCTGTTAACAAAGACAAGCTCAAGAAATTGAGTGCATGATGTGCCTCATTCAATATTTATCTGTGCACTTTGGCAGACGAGGACAACATTTACATGATGAATTGGCAGAGGGAAATATTCTAATAAATATCACCAAGGCTGAGTGTGAGAGATAATATATCACCCAGCTCTGAGAGAGGAGCCAGGTCCACTTGACATTTCTGTCAAATAAAAGCAGGGAGGAATGCTCTGCTTCAGCGGTTATTCAGGACACTGAATATTAAGAGAAAGCACGAGAGAGAGAGAGATGTCCTTTATTTGCAAAAGATAGCTGTAAAGCTGAGCCATGAATGATGTCATGTTTTAAAACTAAACCTGGAGAGATAAAGCATTCTGTAGATGGAGATAGAAATGATTCATTTCTTATCTGGGACAGAAACAGGGTCATGTTATACTTACAGATGTAAATATTTAAATGTGAAGCTCCTGTTATTTATTACTCAGAAACAAATGCCTTGTTTATATGTATGCGCTGTCACTCCTGAGAATGTGAAGAATGGCTAATTAGATTCGGAAACCTCCTCTGAAAGGTATGCAGAAAGCATGGCGGACCTGCACAAAAGTTTTGTTCTAGGCTGGGGGTGGAGTGCATGTGTGGAGATACCCAGGGAGGGGATTTTTTTTTTTTTTTTTTCCCAGAATCCCACTGTGACATCACAGGGAGAGCAAATTTGAAACAGAGCAGTTTTCTCTGTGTTGTAAGACTTATGCAGACCACAGACAAAGGACTGGATGGGTTTGTTTCACATTTTGTGGGTTGGTAGACACTCAGGTTACACAGATATATGTTCAAAAACACTGTACAAGTGGATTTTTCATAATATGTCCCCTTTAGGAAACAATTGTGTAGTATGTACTTCACTGCGTCTCAGTACATCTTTTGTACTTTTCTTCTACCCACACGAATAAGAGACTCAGTTTTCATAACAAGCCTGCCAAAACGATCTGTTTTAATGGACCCACTTTGATTGGGCTCCTTGGCCCTGGAGGGTTTACATTGCAATCATTACAGACTGTGTTGAAGCTGCCTGCTGTAGCAAACAAGCGAAGAGATCTCAAACCTTTTTCATCTCTAAATATGTAACATATAGGGTCCAGTTTGAAGATCATATGTAAACTATTAAAGGAAACACAATAGCTCTGATCTGATCTGGCCAGCAGGAACAAAATCAGAACCAGAGCGCCTTTACTGTGATTGCACAATAAAATGAGGTGTTTCTCTTTAGTGGTGCATCATTACAACATAAAAACAGCATCATTCAACTCATGAAAAAATAAAGAAATTATCACTACCTGTGGGTCAGTCTTTAGTCTCTTGTAGTTAGTAAATGTAAAATGGACTTGAGCTTGTATAGTTATTTTCTAGTCTTTACATCGCTGGTCACACCTACACATTCAAGGCAAGGCAAATTTATTTATATAGCACATTTCAACAACAAGGCAATTCAAAGTGCTTCACACAACATCAAAAGCATCATGACAGAGGGAAAAAAATAAATATTTAAATAGAAAATTAAAAGATCACTAAAACAAACAATTCAGAATCACAGAGAAGAACCATTTGGACATTCCTTGGCATTTTTACTGCCTCCTGATATTCCAGATTTTATTAAGGGAGCTGGTTTGGTTTACTGAAACTAGGACACATTTTTATTAATCTCGAATATTCAGTTTATTGCCTCTTTCCTAGCAATCTTCAATTATCCAGTAATTGGTATCACAAGATATGTTTAAAGTCCTTCTAAGGACTCTTCAATTACACTTACACAATTCACACACTGATGGTAGAGGCTGCTGTGTAAAGTAACCATCAGAAGTAAATAATCCATTCATGCAGATTCATACGCCTCAGACGAAGCAGGGTTAAGTGTCTTGCCCAAGGACACATCGGATATGTTGCTGCAGGAGCTGGGGATTGGACCCCCGACCCCTTCTCCACCCCCAGCTTAGAGCAAAACATTTGCGCTGGTCCGCTATTTTTATTCTCGCTATTCAGAGTGATGTCTGCCGGGAAAACTCAGGGTTGGTATCAGAGGTGTAAAGTAACAAATTACATTTACTCACGTTACTGTAATTGAGTACTTTTTTTGCTGTACTTAGTACTTTAAAATCTGTACTTTTACTTTTACTCAAGTAGGTTTTCTGTTAAGTATTGTAATTAGCTACATTTTAAATCACATCTGTTACTGAGTAAAAGAAATAGGCCTGCTATGAATGATTTTCCTTCATCGCACCGGAGCGACAGCCAGCTGGCTCCTCCCCTCGCATATAAAAGTTGTTTAATTGAGGGACTAGAGAAAAGAAGAATAACATACTGTACTCACTGCTTAACTGCGTTTCTAGATCACGCTCATTTCAGGTAAATTTACATGCAGTGTGAAGATACGAGCATAATAAAGATCGCTAGCATTAGCATGCTAACACAACAATGCAGCGCGAGTTGTTTTGGTTTCATGCTGGTGCTCAAGGGCGACATCTGCTGGATTAAAAAATTGCACATACAGCTGTTAAACAGTTCCCTTCATAAAACAGCTGATTACTTGAACATATAATCCTTGATTATTTATTCATCATTATGTATATATTTTTTTGTCAATGGGGTAGAAAATAAAATGTTTATCTGAAAATATAAATCTTTGTGAAGATTGACCAATTAAAAAAACTTTGAGATTAATATTCTCTCGTCCTTTTTTCACGACACACGAGATGCGTTGTTAAAAAAAGTAACTAAGTAACTTTTACTTAAAGTACATTTTAAACAAGTTACTTTTTACTTTTACTTGAGTACATTTTTAAACTGGTACTTTGACTTGTACTTAAGTAAAATTTGATCAAAGTAACAGTACTTTTACTTGAGTAGAATATATTAGTACTCTTTACACCTATATATTCTATACTTGACATCAGTCAAGTATAGAAGTTTAGCCCGCCACAGTTTATGATAAAGAGTATTAACAGAGAACATTGGATTTTTTCTCTTTTTTAATCACCCAAACATTTTCGGCAAACACAAATAAGTTAAATAAACCCTTAAAAAGTTGTGTTCCAAGATTTTTACTGAGAGTAGATATCTAAAGGCTTTGCAGTGTTCTTCAGTATGACACAGTAAATCTGAGACACTTCAAACCCACGGTGGTTGCTCAGAAGCAGGAGATTCAGCAGGCTGGAGGGATGCATCACATTAGCACCAGAGGCTCGGAGCGTGGCTGAAGTGCCGCTCGCTCTCTACGCTCCCGAGTGTGTTATCGAGCAGCCGCAGCTTGCTGGTGGGTGGTTTAGGTGGGCTGCGTATGTGTGTGTGTGTACGAGTGTGTGTGGAGCACCATATGGGAAGTAGGGCAAGTATTTGGAGTGCATGACGGCAATTCAACATTTAACTTTTTTTTTTTTTCTCTCATTTCTTTCTGTCCTGCCTCTCTCTCACTGTGGCAGAGAAGGTTCAGGTGGTCTTGAATGGTGGTCAATCTTCATTTGTGCGAGGTTAAGAAATAAATTCCACACTGTGTATGCATGCCGCAGAGGTGTCACTCAGACTCAGGCATAAATCTGATAACCTTGGACTCACCTTGACATTACCAAACTAGACTCTGCTTTGACTTAAACACCAATGACTCAGTGCTCGGGCTTTTACTTTGAAAACATAGCCATTCAACCAGTCAAGCCTTTTCACCTTGAACAACTCAATATCATCCCCACGCCCATTGATTTTAGGTTATATAACATAAAGTGCCCACAGAAACTAACTCCTCCCTCACTGAAATACAGATTTTTTCAGTGAATCCAAACAAAAGCATAAGTCCATAATGTTTGAGTTTCTCACCACCTTAAACTGCAACACATCAATGTATTTTACCAGTCAAATGTCAGGGATCATCTTTAATCACATCATCCATTGACCACTGTCAGTGCACCACAACCTGCGCCGTTAACGACCTCGAACATTAAGGAAAGAAAACTCAGAGCCAGGTTTAATGAATTCATGTGACGGGTTATAACAAAGTGAGTTTTTCATGCACAGACAGCTTCTCCAGACTCATTTGCAGAGGTGAGCGGAGCCAAATTGAGGTCAGGAAAAAGGTAGTGATGTTATCAGCCAATTCATCTCCTTTCAATGAGCTTTTTAATTAAAGGAAAGACAAGTCAGCTAAAGGTAGTCTCCTCATCCTGGCTGCTGCTGAAACAGGAAAGGACTGCCATTTCTCGGAAAAAGCAATCAATTGATTTTTTTTTCTGCAGTAGTACAATTATGACCATTTGCCGTATGATAGTAAGGTCAGTAAGACATTTTATCACTTATAGGATTTTGACAGGACGTTGGATTGCTGTTTTCTCTTCTTACACTTTTCTTACAAGATGCAGAATAATGTAAGAAATCATCAGCCGTGATGTTTTTAATGCCTATAAAGACGGGGCGCAAAATCCTTATTGCAGTGCCACCCAATATTTCCTGTCTCTCTTCAGCTGTCGTAAAAAAGTTATGTTCACTTCTATCGAACATACCAACAATGACTATTTGAAACACTGAGGCCGAACAAAAGTTTTCCTGTCTTAATATGAGGGGGGTGGGTGGCTCTTTATGTATCCATGGCTGACAGAGAAATTTAAAAGTAACAGTGTTGACTGTGTTGCAGGTTTATACTTCTTCGTGATGTCGAACAAAGAACCTTGAAAAATAAATTTTTACAAGCACAGACAATAGATGAGCAGCCTCTTAACAACAGCGCTAACAGCAAGAGCATTAATGATTTTAAGTAGGTGGGATGGACCAGCAGGGATTCTGAACTCTTTGTTTATTTCAGTCACAACGCTTTAAAAGTCAACTGCCAGATTGGCTTCCATCAAATACAGAATAGCATTATAAACTCAACCTTCACTGTTAGCTTCATCAGTTACTTTCAAAGCTTCTTTTGAAGGATGAACAGGTTGAAGTTGTTGATGATGTTTCACCTCTTATTCAACATGCTTCTTCAGTTCTAGATGGACTGGGTATCAGATGGAAATGTGAGCATCTGTGGCTCATTAGTATTCTAGTTGTTATGTTGTAAAATCTTAGTTGATAACAGAGTTGTTATGACTCTGACACCTAGCGTTTAAAATGGGTACTGCAGTCAAAATTCAAAATATTTCAGTGAGCTTCAGAAAATGTGTGCTCAAACAGGCCGTTTGGAGATTTTTCCTTCATGACATCACAAAGGGCAGTAATCCCTCCTCCAGGTGGGTGACACTAACAAACAGCTAGATGTTTGTTCTGCCCTCTGAGTCTGCCTTCCTGAGCCACCTTCCACCGAGGGGCGTGGTCGAACGCAGCTCATTTACATTTAAAGGTACAGACACAGAAACAGTCTGTTCTGAGCAGGGCTGAAATAGAGGGGTTTATAGGCATGATCAAATACAGGATCAGAGTGGATTTAGAACAAGAAACCTCACACACAGGTTTTGGGGAGCTCTGAGACTCACTTACAGCAGTTGAACCTAAAATAAAAATCTTGGATTTGAAGAAAAATAAGTGTTATTTAAGTTTTAAACTTTAATTTCTTCAGTATTAACTTCATTCCTAAATGACAGTTTTCTAAATGTGTTTAATTTCTCTGTTATGAAACTGTAATGCTTCTCTCTCATTAAATTCACATCAAATATTCAACCTTTGACTCCTCATCTTAAGCTTGGCTCTGTTCTTTAATTGTTATTTGACTTGCTAATTTGTGAAATGATCTGAGGCAACAGAACATGTTTGACAAAAAACAGAAGTGTCATCAACTCAGCTAATGAAATGCAAACAAAGCTGGAATAAAGCAGTACTAACCGGAGGTTATAAGATCTAATGGAGAATCTAAACAGAATTACGCACAATGTAGTCACCACTACATGATGCATAATGAGCTTTGTCACTGAGCTAAACGCCGTACAAATATTGTACAAGTTAATACAAAAGAATGATTGCAGAATAATATCATGAATTAAGCGCCTCTTTTGTCCATCAACAAGCTTCCTGTGGTGTTTGTTTATCATGAGAACGTTCTCTGGCTTTATAATAAGGTGTCGGGTGTATCACTCCAGATGTTGGAGGGAATCATTATCACCATGGTGATATTCAGGTCCTGACTTTGAAAATGCCTCCGAGGACAGACACTCAATTTATCAACCACGGCAACAACAGAGGAGTCGTTTTCACCTTGAGCGATGACCAGATGAGCCGGCATGCGACATGTTCAGATTGAGTTCTTCTCTGACTTTAGAAGTTTCCTACAAACAGAGGCGATCATAATAACTTGAGAGTGAATTTTGCATGATGAAGACACAAAATATCTCAGTCCTGATTCTTTGTATTTTTGCAAAAAATATAAGAATATACAGATCAGTGGGTGAGTTCATTTCAGTGTTGGCCCTGAGAGCTCAACTCACTGCAATTCAAGAAAAGGCATGCAAAATCAGCGTTGAAGGCCATGTGCTGAACCACGTCCGTTGTTGTTTTGTAGGCTGCGCTTGTCCAGTTAAAGGAAACTTGAAGGACATTTAGTGTGCTGACTTTTTCGACTCATTTTAAGTCTTGTTGCTGTCGTGCACCTGGAACTTTATTCATTGTGGAGTGTGCTCCTGTTTTGCTGTTTTAGTAAAACTCATAGCCAGTGTACTGTACAGTAGTGATAGCAGCACACATCCCTTCTGTGTTTTTTTCCCAAGATTCCTTGGAGGGGGTTTGGGATGAAAAGGTTTTATCTGAAGAACACAAGGGAGAAATACACGTTTGAAGTATAGCTGGACATTATTTCCATGGGGGAAACATTTATGCAGTGTCCATTTATCCTCTCATGAAATGACACTGAAGTAACAACCATCTTTTCCAGCTCCAATTCTGCCTCTCAACAGTTTGACGTCACCGAGTATCTATCAGAACTAAAACCGTTACTCCACAAACATAATAATGAGCCTGTCACCGCGGTGTCCACCGTGTGTTTACTGGCACATATCCTGTCTCTCCTCACCATCTGCTGTCATGAGAGGCATTATGCGAGGGTGGACCTTTTCACAGAATGGCTCGCAGATAAGATGCGATGCTGCATCTGACAGGGAGGGAAACGATGCAGTGCCCGCCTCACCATGCGGCACATCTCATTACCCCAGCCACCCTGTCGACAGCGGGATCATAATTAATCTTCATTGAGCCGCTGGGCTGTCGGGCTGACAGGCTAAATGATTGGGGCGGTAGTGAGGGTGGATAACAATGTCCTCCAATGCGGCGTTAAAGTGGGATTCAATGGAGTTTAATAGCATGTTGAGGAAACACAGCTAGTCGTGGCTTACTGTGACTGTTGACTCTTATAGGAGGTGAGCAGCAGAGCCACAACAAGGGTTCAGTGGTTTGAGTCCCAGGTGGATTACATAATCATGTAAAGTATTATCAGTGCAGTGCAGTAGATCAACATCATGGTAGAGAAGTTCAGTGTAATGCAAATGGAGTTTAAATCGGCCTCCTGTGACTCAAAGCTGCAGAGGAGTGGAGAAGTTTTTAGTTCATATTTTTTTATAAAAGGTGTAGGCATGGCATCCCACTCCTCTGATTTAAATATCAACTTCTTATGTTTACCAGTCCGAGTCTCCCCCGACATGAAGGTTCAGAGATTTGTTTACATCCCAGCAGTAGCCAGAGGGTGATCAATTCACAGAATCGATTCTAACTCCTTTAGAGCTCATCAGTTTATCACATTGCAAAACAGCCTGCAGAAAAACGATTTATTCCCGCAGTAATGGCACGCACGCGTATAATGTGATTTCTGCACGACTCATGACCACGGATGCTTCAGACTGTTTGACTGAGCTTCAATCAGCTACGATCTAGAGATGCAGATGCACTAACGGATTAAATCTTTAAAGGAAGCAAAAGCCCCATCTACTCGGCTTGTTCAACACCGGCCTGGTATACTATTTCCTCGCCTCGTTGTTTTTCTTATAAAAAGCTTCAGGGGGAGGATGGTGGGGCGAAGTCGCTCTGCTGTTAAGCCAGCAGAGGAGTAAGTAGCGGTACATGTGGAAGGAGGTAATGACAGAGACTCCACTTTCTGTGCAAACTGGATACTTTTAATGTGGACAAGACACTGATGCTTTTATTCTACAAATCTTTTATTGAGTCTTTTTCAAACTTTTGTTTTATCTCATGGTATGTCAACCTTTCAGTGCACAACAAAAGTCATCGGTCCAGTATCGTTAAAACAGCCAGTAAAATAATTGACACACTGCAGCTTTCCTCATCAGATATCTGGAACAGACAAATAGTGAGGAGAGCGAGGTCGATCTTGGCCAGCGCTAACCATTTGTTCTTCTCTCCTCTGGTTGGAATCTGCCCAGGGCCAACAGAGCAACAGATACACATGTCTGTATGTTCCTCGTGCAATTACTGCGCTCAATCTTCTTTAAACCTTGACTACACTTTCCAGCAGCACTACAGTATAGCACTTTATTTACAATGCTACCATTTCAGTTTTCTTTTCTTTTCTTGGTTGTATTCCATCAGCTTGTGTTGCACTGCTGTAAATCACATTTTCCTTAAAGCGACAATGAAGGTCTGAACTGAACATTTCCCTCTGTTGTTTGAGCACCATGCATTTGCTAAGTTATGAAAGAAATTTAAGTCTTAATTTATCCATGATGTAGTTAAACATCAAACACAATCATCTCCAGAAGTGACACAATGTGTTGTTTCTCCTTGTGTCATAAATTAGCTGTTTGCATATTTGTCCTGTTTTCTACATTTAAATAGCTGCTCAAGAAACTCAAAAAACATCAACAACACACACACAACAAAAAGTTATTTGTAAAGAACAGGGCACCTGGAACAAATGACGTTTTCACTGTAACGATGACTTAGGTCAAATGTTCTTGTAAAGCACATTTCAGACACAAGACCGATCCAATCACCACATGTCCTTACACAAAATAACTAAATGTTTATTAGAAATATCATTTCTACAAGGACCTGTGTGCATATAGAGTCCTTCTTTGAGCGCCAGCGTCTTTTTTTTTTCAAATGTTCCAAATGAGGAGAGAATGATCACAGCAGGCGGCCATCTGGAGAAAAAACCCAGCGTCTAGCGTAATTTTCTCGACTGCTAGAGCAGAACTAGCCAGTTAGCCTGTCTTGATACTGTTTTATACAATTGCAGAGGCTAAAGCCTGATTTAAACGTCTGTGTCAAATCTACCAAGTCCTCTGGATAGCATTGTGTTTCCACCATTTATGCTATCACTACCAGATTCAACATTCTACAGTAGATAAAACTAGAACCCTTTTTATCAGCTCCAAATCAAAAATTATACGTTTGGTTTCAGTCGCCTTGGTTTCCTGTACACAAACAAGCAGAGAATGTGACTGAACCAGAAACTGGCGACATATCAATTACAGAAATGGCGCTGGCGATTACCGTTTTTACAGATAGTGTTGCAGAGCTACGCAGACACACCAACGCACAAGTACGTAGTGCTCATGGCGACGTAGGCCACTATGGTGTAGCTATGGGGAACATTTGATGCAGAATTATAAACCAGGCTTTTGAGACGGGAGAGGACGGTGACAGATGAAGATAACAAGATAAACAGGAAGTGACTGATTAAGAGTGTTCATCCCTTCAGATGTTATTCATAACAGATTGAGAGGTACCCTTAGGCTGCATTATTCTATCACTATGAAGAGACATTTAATGGGAAGCAAAGCACACCAAACTGAATTCCTTCATCATTTTCTGGCACCTCTCAGGTGAGCTTAATCCTTTTCTATTTCCTGTAGTTGTCTCACTAAACTGAGCACCATCTGGTGAGGCTCATCGAACAAGTGCAAAATCACAGAGGCACAGTTCTTAATCCTAAACTTCTCTCTGAACTTAAATTATGGACAGACAAGCAAAATCTCAGACCATGTAATATTTAAGACATCGGACCTCCACCAGAAAAGTAAAGCCAGGGCTTTAACGCGGTATAACAGCAGGAAAGCAGAGGCAACATGGAAAACCGACATCACTTTGGACCTGTGTTTTGCTGAGCCAGTTGAGTAGGATCACTTCCTAATACTTGCTGCTGAGTTAAATGTAATTCTCGGATTTCAGGTGTATTCAAGTCAGTCAAAGAGGCTCTAATCCAAATTGAACCGCTACAGAATTTGTGGCAGCTATTAAGAGTCTGAAGCTGAATGAAGCCGACTGAAACCCAGTATTCCTACAGCCGTACAGGGAATTCTGTAGACGCAAAGAGAGGTACAAAGAAATTCTCCCTGCACTGGAATTTGTGGGAGAAAACAATTAGATTAACTGTTAATGGATTTGCAGAGCAGCTCTCACTGTCAGTCTGTGAGGCACTCTGACAGCGCAGCTCATCTTTCTTACTCTATTTAAACACATTGAATCATAGCGGAATATCAATTCTGAATATGTGACGTGCTTGTTCATTTATGAGTAGACATTTTGAAATTAATGTTTGTTCTACAGGGTTAATCGTCACGGTGGCTTAAGATGGTTGTGATGATGATGATCCCTGGATCACATGGTTGTAAACTGTATTTCAGCAAGACATGTATCAATTGGTCATACCTGCACAACTGACATTCTCATCTGTTATAGTTTGTGTTAATTGCTAGTTACAAATGTGAGCATGCATAAAAGGTTAACTAGGGAAAAATGAAGGCCCAAATATGCTAAACACAAGTATCTAGGGTATTTTTTTTTTTTAAGTTGGCAGACATTAGCATGCAAAGTTCCCATTTGTCACAACATCTTTTCATTTCTTGCTCATCAAATTCAATTAAAAATACAAACATACTTAAAGTCAATGGCCTGTGAAAAAGAGATTTAAGTTATTGTCAACTTCATGCCTGTGGTGCAATGAGTACTTTGTGTAATCAAGTGTATCCAACTACAGACTTAAACACTTTCAAATACAAAAAGACATTTTAGCAATATGCTGCACAATTTTGCAAATACTGTGTGCATTACATGCTCAGTATGCAAGAGACTATAACCTGTTGTGATTTATTCCCATTACGCTTCTCATTGAGCTTTACAAAAAGAAACAATGAACACACAGCCGCCCTTGTGTGTAGAGGTTTGTGTTATCAGCTGTGATTGAAGCTGTTGGAAATACAAACTAGCAGACTGGCATTTCCTTCTAACCTACTTCAATCTCTAATGGTTCACCTGAGCCCACAGCAAGCAAGCTTCAAACTGTTGCATTGTAACGTGTCCTAACCCATCTATTACTGTACAGATCTTTGTTTGTTTTTTTTTGTCCACTGAAGTATATCAGAAAAATAGAAAATATGTCAAGTACTACAAAACATTCCATTATGCTGTTAGCCGAGAATCCTGGGCTCGTGTAAGTGAAATTCACTTCAAGTTCTGACAACTGTTTGGCTCAGTATGACATCATCATCACAGCTTTGTATGTCTTTTGTAATATTTTGTTTTAACAAAAAAATACGTCCATGACTCTTCTGGAATCTAGAGGAGCAGAGCTCGAGGAAAACAGCCTCACATTGCCTCGTGTTGCATCAGCATTTCAAATTGACTGAATGAGTTTTGGATGCCGGTTCATACGATGTAATGTCAACATGCAAAGTGTAACATGATTTGAATGAGGAAAGGAATCATTGAAAACACACAGCAGGGTGTTCACGTGCAAATTGCAAAACTGCTTACTTGGAAACATATTTTATAACTGACTGACTTAAAGTGGAAAGTGTTAAACCTGGTGGAGAACAGGTGACAGGGTGTAAATCAGGTGAATATTGGACAGTGTTTGCAGCCGATGGGAATAGATCGTCTGTGCTATTGAGGCATCAAAATGCTTCTGAGCTGTATTTTTTGCAGAGAAATACTGGTAAAATAGCATGGAGGCAATTTACTAGGTGCTTAAGACTGCATTACATGTCATGCCTTGATTTATCTCCTGGCACAGCGCTTCGGTCTATCTCAGGCCAGGTGATACAATTAAGTGTGTGGGAGGTAGTGTTTGGAGCACAGATTAGTGTTGAACCTCCTTGTTATTCATTCCTGACATTATTACACCCCTGAATTATTGGGTGTGTCTAGGAAAACTTAAAATGGAAAAAAGGCAGAGAGCACAGACTCCAAGAGAGCTGATAATCAAACTGTGAATGCTGGATCCATGAGGTTCCTAGGCCCCTATACACAAGGGGACACAACATTTAAAATGTGACTCATCGACAAATCTGTTGTGGCTGACAGAGAGTTGTGTTTTTTTTGTAGACATTTATGGGACTTTTTGCCTTCACTAGACGTTTCACTATATTTGTGCACAACAGATGGGTTTTAACTGCTTATACAACGGTTTCAAGTTTGAATACATTACAACAGGTTTTTCATCCTAATACTAAAGGTATCAGGTCATCATATATCTATTACTTTTTCCAACAAAAGCACAAACTTCCTCACAACTGACCACAGAGGGTTTCTAACGCTGTCAGCGGAGCACCTGTGGCATCAGGCTGATCTATCACAGACCTGCATGAACAGATGGGCTCCAATACATCGTTAGTACCCACAATCCACAGGGGCGTCCGTGGCATCATCATCAGTGTGTGATTCAACTCTGGTCATGAATATTCATGCTTTCTCCCAGACAATGTGATGAAAGCTGAGGCCAAAGTTCCACTGAGCATATGTGCCTGGATATGGATCAAATTATCATCCTCGGCCTCGTTCATCACTGGATATTTTTGGGGCAAAGGATTGAGTGGGAGTCTGTATGATGCACGGTTGACCATCCCATGGTTGACATGCATTAATGGATATTTTAACCATTCCAGGTTAAAATCTTTAATATTTTGTTTAAATGTTTAAGCATAATTGTTTTATCTCACAGGTCTCTCCCAGCTCGCTGGATTTAGTCTACTTGCTAGAGTAGAACTTTTCAGCCTGGAGAACAGGATGAGGAGGTGATGGACTCCTCTATTAACCAACTTGTCACTCATCATCACGTGACCTGTCCTGGGAAACAGAGCAGGGTAAGGTGCGTCCTCTGTTTCAGTAGTCTGCACCTTCCTTATTTTGTTTGCTGTCACACGTTTTAATCTGCTCCACTGATTGCTTTTGCCTGACTTGGCTGACAGCCCTACAAAGCCCAATCACAGGGGCCCGAGTTGATGTCACTGCTGCCCAAATATAATCAACTGGACGGATTATGCTAATGAGCCCACATCTGAAGAGCAGTGTAAGCCTCTGAACAAAAATAACTAACTGACTCCCAGTCAAAGCATGTGACAAAAATGTCATTTTCTCTTGGGACATCCCACTGTGTTATCTGTACAGATAGAGTGGTGTACTAAACCTTGGTTTTTTTCTCTCTATCTGCCTTTATTCCCAACACATCCTGCTGGAGATCTGGGTTACAAGTTGACCAATTAAAGAAGAGCTTCATGTCTGCCAGTCTACAGGAGGTATTCGCCTCAAAACAACTTAGTGGATGGATTAAGGGAATTGCTCCTGTTTGGTTTCAGTCTTTGGCTTGCTGATCACACATCTGCCAGGGTATTCGACAAGACATAA
Organism: Labrus bergylta; assembly: GCF_963930695.1. Classification (NCBI taxonomy): domain Eukaryota; kingdom Metazoa; phylum Chordata; class Actinopteri; order Labriformes; family Labridae; genus Labrus; species Labrus bergylta. The sequence continues at coordinate 19,064,338 of NC_089207.1, read as the reverse complement.
ATTGCATTAGAAACAAATATTTTCAGCATGTACAGTATTCCTGTTGTCCAACATGTGAGCAGAGAAACGGAAAAGCATTGAAATCTAATTTGCAAGTTACTGTAAGCTTTACATTCACGATTTTTTGGTTCCTCATAGAAGTAATGTATCAGGAGAACTCAATCATTTCCCTTAAAAGTTGAGGTTGCCGAGAACAAAGCGTTGAATATTTCTTGTTTTTCTCTGTGGTGTGAGGCTTTGATGTGAAAACAAATGTGCCATCTGATCCACAGTGTGAAAGCAGATTACAAGGAGAACTGTGTGATCAGTTTTTTAATGACATGTTGCCTTCATACACGGAGTAAAACAAGTGGACATATTTAGCTAGTTAGGGACCAACACTTCAAAGCTGTCAAACCCATGCAATGCTTTGTGAAGCGCTGGTGACGTTCAAAGCTTTGGACATAATCAGTCATGTGACAGTGCAGTGGCCATTCAAGCTACTGTACAGCACAAAGAGTCCAAACACGATGGTTCACTCGACAAACACAAGCTTCAAAGCGTAGGTATCGTTTTCCCATCTCTATGATGTGTTAAATGTTGGGGCGGCTGTGGGTCAGGAGGTTGAGCTGGTCGTTCTAGTAATCAGAGGATTGGTGGCTTTACCCCAAGCTTCTCCAGTTTGTGCATCAAAGTGTCCTTAGCCAAGATGCTGAACCTCTCAGTGGTCCCAAAGGAATGTCCATTAGTTTTTGGGTTAGTGAATGAGATTAGATACAGATGAACAGGTTGCCAGTCTCTGCCGTCAGTTACTGAATGTGTCTTTGATCCGGTGGGTATGGCATGTTGTGAGTTGTTTGGAAGGCTAAAATGGTGCTGTATAAGTGCAGTCAATTTCTCTCGATGAAGAGAGCAACGGTGCTCAGAGTCCAATCTAAAACGTGGTAAAAAACAAAGACTCAACAGACCTGAACCTTCAGTAAATTGCATTGCAAGAAAGCTGGTGTTATAATGTACATTGAGCTGCCACAAAATGGACTTTTATAGACATTGTGTGGTCACCTGAAAGGTTCCATAGAGAACTTCAATTTGCTGAAAAAGAACATTTTGTGAATTCTTTTGAAAAGCGATGATGTATGTTTCATTTAGCAGAGGCACATTTTGCACTAGATTTTCTTTAATTCCAGTTTCTGTGGATTTATTCACCTCAAAGTTCACGCACATACCTTACTTACTTTATCACACCCAAACTCTCCAGCATACCGCTGAGCATTCCCGAGCATCATGCCCTCAGCTTATATGTCTTCTAGCTGGATGAGTATACAGACAATTTTACTCCATAAACTCTTGCAACTTTTGCCAGTTACCCATGAAGTGTGTGAATCGCAGTGTCAGTTTTCATTAGACTTTAGTTGAAAGTTATTTGGGCTGTGGGCTGCAGCCTGTGTTGAAATTCTGCTCCTGCACTGACCGACTGGCTTTGATGTAGCCTCACAATTTCATGGCTTGCACAGATCCATATTATTCCCTCAAACTCTAATTGTGTTTTACTCCCTGTTCCTCGTCCTGAAGGAGAACTCACACTGAACTTTCAATAACATGCTGACATTTTTAAAGTGCAGACAAACTAATTGTTATTACCCAGTGGACCAATGTGCCAGGTTTGCATTCTTATGCAATCCAGCTAAATATGTAAAGTGTATTCAGAACAGTTCTAAGATGTATTATTTATTTTTACCACTTCAAAAGGTTTCATGTTTTGCAAAAATCAATGTGCATGCTGAGTTTTTACATGTATAAAGCATAGATGTCCTTGTACAGCAGCAATAAGCATTTCAAACGCATCATACCTAGTCCCATGGCTTTGTTCTTTTATATTTTTAATGCACTAGTTCCTGCCTGAAAATACCTGATAAGTTCTTTTTTTTCTTCCTTTAGAGAGCCATATGGCCCAAAGCCTTATTTAAATTAGCATTGAGACCGGGTACATTCACAGGCAGAAAGGGAGGCAGGTAGAGACCTTGAGTTGGCAGAAATGAGCTGCGAGGCCTTGCTTCTCCGGCTCGTTAGAAGCATGAAGGAAAGAGCTGAGACAATACACTGGCAGCACTGTTGGTCTCCCTCAAACAGCAGCAAATTCACACATAAGGCTACAGGATGAATAATAGATCTCCACATCAAAGCAGGGGACACTCTCTGCAGTTTTTCTACGCCCAAGGCTTGAGTGGACCAGTCGTGCAAATTTCTCCTTCTCAGCCCCTGCACAGCCAAGGCTCACTACCCCCTTCTGGTTTATTTGCTCTCAGCACTGCCCAGCCCGTGAGGCAACGAGTGTTTCTGCATGAATGTTTTATAAGGCACAGACATGTGGAGCATGCATATGAAGATTAAACTTTAGTTGCACTATTCTCATCTATGTAATAACCTGCCTGTCAGAATGACTGACCTCTAAAAAACACAGCTACATCTATTAGCAGGAGCAAAATCAAATAGCTCCCTGATAAATATCACTAAGCATCATGTATCATTTTTCCTTAATAAAACTCTAAGATGTTGATGTTAAAATGCCCAAAAGATGCTTGCAATATTTTCCTCCAGATTGTCTTTTCCCACAAAAGTTGAGTCAAAAAGAGTCCCGTCTGTGAACCCTTTCCTCCACCTCCAGTGGTTTGATCAACTGTCTGATAAGGTGTCTGAAATACAAAGCTGCCAAGTCCAAATGTCACATTTTGTCACATCACTCACATAAACACACTTCAAAGTGACCGAGAGACATCAATGCCTGTGTTTGTGATTGAACACCGCAGGTAGTGATGCTTCCTCTGGCTTGGCTTATAGAACAGCTCCTGACTTTCCTTGTAGGTTTGTGGAAGGTTTTAGGAACTCTTAGCTCAGAGTTTTGGTTTTTCAACCAACAACCTTATTATTGTCAACTTGCATTGCTCTTAACACAATATCCCAAAGCAACAGGCACACTTTTCAATATAAAGGTATGGACATCCTGATTATCCATTTCATTGTGTGACTATCAGACAGACTGCATCAGGCGATCAGAGACAACACTTTACTGAAACGCTTGTGATGCTCCACGTCTGTGGACATGCAGAGATGACAGTTGTTGTAAACATGTTTGACATTTTTACACGATAGCTCAATGCAAAGCTCTCACAAACCAAACAAGTCTGGATGCATTTAAGAGACTCAGATGTCCAGAAATTTCTCTAAGCTTTTCCATGATTTTATGAATCCATATGATATTAGCCTGAATCCTCAAGGGGAATTACTAACACTCTGCTTCTCCCACACATATAGGCCCTAATCACACACAGGCACACACAGGACCTGTTGACATGCATTAATGAAGAGATGTCAGACACACTGCTGCACAGGGAGCACGTCAGGGCTTCGGCACCTCTCCAGCAACCAGGCCAACTTTGATAAATAAATATGAAGATAAAACATGACAAGCAGTATCTTTGGCATGACTGTCTCTCATGGTTTGTTCTGATTATTACTTGTTTTGTATGAAATATTAAAAGTTCAGTTTTAAACATATTCTGTTGCTCAGGTCTGTTTCGTCTGTTTGTCTTGAATGCGGTCAACTTAGATTTCTTTTTCATGGGGGGGGGGGGGGGGAGTAGCAGAGACAATCACTCCCATGATTCCCCACCAGCCTCGACGTCATCTTATGTTATTGATTTGATTGAGAGGCCCCTGGTGGCTGAATTTACATACTGCGCGTTCAACATGTAAAGTTGCAAAAAAGTGTAAGAAATCAAACCTTAAAACAACTTCACAAGAAAAGAGAGTCTGTGTATTTCTCTGCGTGCACTCACGCTGTGGCTCCGTTATGTTGTGTTTACTGTATAAGTGTAAAGTACACTTGCTAACTTGGCTCTCCGTAATCTCTGGCTTGGTGGAGGATAATACAGTACACTTGGCTTATGTGAGCTTGTGTGTTGGTGGAGTTTTAGAGGAGTGGGTAGATGGAGTCAGTGAGAGCCTTTGGGACTCAATCATACTGACCAGCAAACCAAAACAATGAGCTGAGAGTGGCTTAGAGCTGAGGAGAGCCGCAGAGTGCAGACCTGGTCTCAGAGAGACGTGCAGTAGATATACAATGTACACAAGATTTATTCATACCAAAAATACACTTTTAAAGGGATTTAACACAACGGTTATAAAGGTTTTTGCAACTATGCCGACTTAAAATGAGTGGAGGATAAATAAAAGAAAAGGATATTCATTTTTTTAACCCTTTATGAGACTGAATGTGTGTTCTTTATATGCAAAGGCTACTATTCCTTACATTTCTTCAATGGAGATTTTAGACATTCAATGTTGATTCAACGCCATGGTTTCTGTCTCAGTGATGCGGCTTCGTCTATTAGGTGAATAAACAGAGGAGGAAGTGACTGCCAAGCTGGAACCTTGACTAGACAACATACATTTCCATAGATATGAGCCAAAGCCCCGGTGGTGCCTTTGATATTTCATGGCGCATTTCTTTGCCTATTTGATTTTGATAAGGTTAGAGACAGTGTGGCAGATGGAAAAACAGCCCCTGTAAATATGCGTTTTTCTAGCCAGGGAGATTCAATTATGGGCAGCAGATGACTGACCTCATATGCAAGCTGGAGACAAATATGTCGGGGCTCATCCACATGACATTGGAATAATGGACTGGCGAAATAAAGGGCAAGTCATCATCCAAAAGAGATGAAAACAACTGGCTGACGTGGTGCTCCTTTCAGATGCAGCTGGCTGCTTTCAATCACTCAATTCAGCCAAGATCAGAGAGGAAGACCTGCCTCACCTGGAGAAGCTTTTCACAACAGTTTGTTATGTTCAGTGTTTGGCTCCGAGTAGGAAGAAGAAGAAGAAGAAGTGCTGCTTGTATAGTGCAACTGAACAGATATGCAGAGAAAATGGCACATCTGAATTTGACCATTTTTCTGTATTTTTATTTACTTAACTGAGGTTAGATGTGTGGCAGCACAATGTCATGAAAACAAACATTGATCCTTGCTAGTTAACATGTTTTAATATCCTGTAAGAAGGCGATTTTTGCTGAGGTAGAAATGCTTTGAAATTATTTTTTATCCTTCATCAAAACATACCTTCAGAAAAGATCTCAAAAGAGGGGAAACTGTTATGGTTCAAGTGGAAGGCAGCATTCAGCCCTCGATATTCTTTCCCCCTGATTTTAAATGTGGACATTGCTGCACAGGCTGACAGTCACACATCTACAGAGTCATGGGAGACCGGTTAGAGTGCAAATGAATTCATGCAGGCTACAGCAGTGCACTGTTTCCCAACCCCCTATGTCTTTGCTGCTTAGCTAAGGAGCTAACAGTACAATACCATGTCATTGCTGTTATATCACAACACGTCGTACACATTTAACTTTGCAACAACACAAAAATGGAATAAAGCAACAGTATGTAGGAATTCAAAGGTCGGTGAAGTTGGCAAAGACGTTATGAGAAGCCAAAAAAAACATGACGATCAATGAGGCATTATTACTACAGCCCGTTGTTTGCTAACTTTTTGCATGTGGAGTACGTGTCTCTGTATTCAACTGTTGCCATGATGTCTGTAGTCTGTGGCTAAACTGCTTCACTGAAGAGGACAGATTTATTTATTTGTTTTTATCAAACCTGAGACATAACTCGGGTTAGATGACTTTCTGCACGCAGTAAACCTTCACCACACAATGGTGACACCGTTAAAGATACAGCCTAATGCGACGTAGCAATCTGTTATGAATAATATCTGTAGGGATATTCACTCTGCCATCAGATTGTTGCCTTTCCTTTAGCTGCAAGACAGATCATAACTACTACCTGGGCATCAGTGTAACCAGGATGCAACCATGCACATGTAGTGTGCTGTTTTAATGTTCTCTAATCTCTCTGATAAAAGTCATTGTACTATTAGATCTACTTTGAAACTAATATTTTAAGGAGGAAAAGTTACATATTGTTGCTTTAAGTGTGTTCAAAGGCAAAAAAAAATGTCATAAGCATCTGACTCTGATGCTTTGGTTGCCATCTCAGCGTTCTCTTTTTGTATCATTTCTTGCCTCCTGAGACCCCCCCTCCCCATCCCCCCCCATCCCCGCCTTACAGGAAAGTGTCCTGCTGTGAGGTGCGTGACTACACAGGCAAGTCAGGAAGATTTCAGGAAGCAAGCCTGCCTGATATTTTTCAGCGATGCATATGTAAAAAAAAAAAAAAAAAAAGTATGTCAGTATCTTGGCTGTACATTAGAGATGAATCTAAAACCATATGTAGTCATCATCAGAACATGCAACTCTCATGACGTAAAAAAGTGTATATTTTACAAAACAAACTTTAAACAAGGTTTCGTCTTTTTCTTTTTTGATTTGCAATCCCCTTAAGTGTTGGAGGGAGTGTAAAACACACATGGAGTGTCATCACCCTGACTTTGTGATAGGCTCTCTGCACTATAGACATGGATGGCCGAACGTGTCTGAAGGCTGCAGTAAATAGATAAATAAATGGAGCATGGACAAGCCTCCTCCGAGTGTCAGAGATGTGCTCAGAAACACAGCAGTCCGTGAAAGGCTAGACAGATGCACACTGCAACACTTCCCGAGGTATTCCTCTGGAAAAAACACGGCCAACTTTATGCCAGCAGCGAACTTTTCATAAAGGACGTCTCAGAGAAGAATACATCAATATGACTTCTTTTAGATAGTATGGAGACCCTCAGAGGGTATAGAGTATAGAGAGTATAGTTCCTACAAAAGGTAGGAAGCTAAGCTTTCTTAAGGACTCAATTTTAATAACTTTATCAATTCTCTGCTTGTTTCACTTATTTGTGTAAAAGAAGTTTAACCAATGTGTTACAGTTATGTAACAAAATGATACTGTGGAGAATGTTTTTCTTCTCCCTGTTCAAACAAGAAAAACAATTAAGGCAGTTCTCCAAAATTGTATTTAAATTTTTGATGGGCAATTAAAATACAATTTTGGAGTGCTGTCCTAATTGTTTTTCTTGTTTGAACATTTTCGGGATTCCGCACCCCGTTGTTTTACGTTGAAAGAGAGTTGAGCGTGTTTTCTCTTTCGTTACTTCTCTTTCCTGTGACATTTATAAATGACTGTTTGTAGATTGATTCCTTTCCATCAAGGAAATTATGAACTTCAGTATATTTGAGGGTTTTGAATCCATCATTTCATTTGTTTAAGAGGATCAAATCAGCTGTAATCTTTTCTGTAAAACTACTAAATGCATCCAAAAAAATAGATTTCTTTGATTTGCTTGCAAAGTATACTTTAATATACCAGCAAATATTGTGTTCATAATAGTTTCAATTGGTTTTAATTCTGCGTTTAGCTCAATAAATAAATAATGTATTATATATATATATATATATATAGTATTTTTATGCTTTGGCAACATTGTTATAGTAACTTTCTTGCCAATAAAGCCCCTTTGAAGTGAATTGAATTTATATTTGCATTTGAGTTTTTAAAATATAATGTTGGGGGGGCGACAGGGGGCGCTGGTGGCCTGGTGGTTGGTGCGTGTGTCCAGTTTGTGGGGGCTGTGGTCCTGCGGTGGTATTGTGGTATTTCCATATTATTTCCATCAGTATTAACAATCTTCTAAAACTATTTGTGAATCATTTTTTTGGTCTGGTTCACATTTTCACAACAGAAAGAATATGTTGAGTTTATTTATATAAAGATTGTTGTTTGTGTCTGATTGGCTGGAACAACTCAAACTATCTGCATATAATGACCGTATCGTCTCCAAGTTGCTGAGGAGTAAATGAACAACTAGCCCTCTTTCTGTACAAACAGTCCTCATGTCACAGAAAGAGAGCAGCAGGAGAGCCCCAGAAGAGAGCCTCTTCTCACCTCTGACTCGTGGAAGTCTGATATTCTCTAGTGTTCTTGCCTCTATCTGCTCCAGCTGTTCCTGGGAAAAATACTGAACTCTGTTTGGCTCGTTAAATGATCTACCCTTTTCATCTGCCAATTGTTTACTCTGGCTCCCTGCTTCTATTTTTTTCTGAAGTGTTAAATGTGTGAGCTTGTGAGTTAACAAGTCAGAAACTGGTACAGGATCTGAAACCCAAGAACAGTGTGCCACGACAATGAGCTGGAAGATTCTATAATGCCGTTACAATTAAAGATATTTAAATTACTTCATGAGGAATACCCGACAACTACACAGGATTAAGATTTATTGACAGAGGGGCGCCGATGGCCTAGTGGTTAGTTTTCACGCCCCATTCAGGGTTTTCAGGCTATAGTCCTCAAAGCAAGCGGCCCGGGTTCAAATCCAACCTGTCATTCCCCACTACCTCTCTCCCCCCAATTCATGACTCAATCCACTGTCCTATCTTTTCAATAAAAGGCATAAAAAGCCCAGAAATCAAAAAAAAAAATAATAATAATAAAAAAAAAAAAAAAAAAGATTTATTGACAGTGATTCACTGGGTTAGGTTAAGCTAATGTGAGCCCAGTTGCATCCTGGGAGAAATAATTCTGTGTGCTGCGAACAAACACAGCCGATGATCATTAGGCATGAGCTTTCCGTCTTGGAAATACCAACATTATTTTTCTCTGCTCAAGGTAAACAAAAAGAACATAGTGGTGAGTAGTAGTCTATGTGCTTGATTTATCCCCTTAACTATTAATCAGGGTGTCTAAATTGTTCAGGCTGACAGTAGTACCATCAATTAATGGTCAACATCTCCACTGGGTCCTTTTTCTGCCCATTAAAGAGGACATATTAAACCCCTTTTCCACCTTTTCAAACAGTCCTCTGTGGTCTAAATGAAACACCTGTGCTGTGCTTTGGTCAAAATATAACATGAATCAAGCACCAGAGGAGGTTTGTGACCCTGTATAAACCAGTTCTCTCAGAACGCTCCGTTTTGTTGTGTGTGTCTCTTTAAATGTAATGAGCCCCCTCCCCTGAGTTCTCCCAGTAGACATCACTCCTCTGTAGGGAGAATAAAAATGGCAGACCTGTGCAAAAGTTTTGCCCTTGGCTGGGGGTGGAGATACCAGGGGAGAGGAGGTTCTTTTTTTTACCAGAATCCCACTGTGACATCACAAGGAGAGCACATTTGAAACGGAGCATTTTCCTCTGTGTTGTAAGACTCACAAACAAAGGACTGGATGGGTTTATTTCACATTTTGAGGCTCAGCAGACACTCAGGTTACCCAAATATATGTTCAAAAACACTGTACAAGTGGACTTTTCATAATATGTCCCCTTTAAGGGTTAAAAAAAATGGAGGCATAGACAATAGCAGAGGGATGTCCCACAATTCCTCTGTGTCTTTTCACCGGCGTATATGATGGTGGAAACATGTCTTTGTACAGCTGTATTCCTGCCACAGCTGGAGAAGAAAAACAAAAAAACATGAGCTTTAGTTTTGTATTCCTATCAGATTTCACTGTAATACGATATGCATGAAGCTGGTCGATTGAGCTGGAGAACTCGCAGCCCCTCTGCGGGGGGAGGAGGGACGGTTCGGATGAATTTATAGATAGGCTATCTCCTCCATGCAGCCTTTGATATCTCTGCCAATGAATTTAAGCTCTCTAGAAAAGAGATATGAGGGAGCAAGGGAGAGTGATGGGCAATCTAAGCCCAAGTGCACAAACTCATTCATCCAGCTGACAAAGCTGTTGATATCCTTTTCTAAGCACGCCATGCTTCATGTGTGAGCGCAGCACTGTTGAGTGTGGTGGTGTCCATCTCCTCTTCCTCCTCTGCACTGATATTCATATCTCTGTCTCTAAACAAGTGATGGCTGTCAGGAGATAGCTTGCTTCTTCTTTACATGTCAAAAATAAATCTGAGATGATGAAAAAAATAGTCTTCTGAAGCTGAAATCTGTCCTTCGATGGACATGATACAGTATGAACACAGATAAACTCTGACTGTCATAACTGAGTCAAACACTCTCATTAGGCTTGTTAGGAGGCTTGTTGACCAGTTGTATTCAGTTCCTGGAATATGAAAAGTTCCCTTCAGGCAGACGTATGGAGCCTTTAAGTGTGAGAGGAACAGTTTTAAGCTCTCTTTACTTCCAACGTCAGTCACACAACAAAGTAACAGCTAAACCTGACCCCTGATGAACGAGTCCATCATGCTTATGGTTATTTCAGCCTTAAGTCTTTAAATGTGATGAATCACATGCTATTTTGTCCCTTCAGGTGCACCGTAGATAGTTGTCCTCATTGTCTCCCTGTAGTCACGGTGGTGTAAAAGGACATGGACAAGTGGTGTGGTGTAAGGACAAGGTCCTTACTTTATTTCAAAATAAAAGCACACTGCAAGTAAAGTACTCTTTGCTTAAGCCAGTACAAATATTCAAAATAAAAGCTTAACAATATGTATTTTTAGATTAATAAATCGAATTTGAAATATTTGATAAAAAAAGCTTTTAACCCCGAATGACTATAGAAATTCTGCAACTAATTGCAATCAGAAATGTAAATCGTTTTTTGTATTTTATGCATTACTTGTGTGTTTTCATGGTTGTCTTGTTTTGTATAACGCTTGTTTATTGTGAGTTTCACTGAGTGTGTTTTCTCTACACTTTTGCCCAGGGCTTATTTTCCCCATGGGGACAATAAAGTATATCTTCTCTAAAAAAATGTATCTGGAAAGCTCTGCCTTTTGGATTCATTGACACTTTTTTACAGCATTATTTTTTAAATTTTGTAGTTTCTTCCTTATTCTTTTTTATATAGTAAAACTAAATATATATTTTATTCCAATAGACTGGCAAAAATATTACAATCGGCTGTAAATGTAACTGGCTTTTACTGAACTGGAACCTGTCATCTGCAGCAGTACGAAGAATAACTTCATTTAAAATGTGTTGGTTTGTGCTGTAATGAGACAACAGTGTGATAGAGCTGCTCAAGGCTAAATTTGTGTTATGAGAATTGAATGTGCTAAATAAACCAAAGAAAACTCAGGGTCATTTAAAAATCACATTCTTTGGATGACTTTTTTCCATCATGTGGCTCCAAGTTGAATAACTTGCAATTGCAAACGTGCAATTTAAATTCTTACAGGAACCACACAGTCTCTTTTATTCCCCCCTCTCTTTTTATCTCCACATTGTGCCAAGCAGCTCTTGCTCAGTGTGAGACTACCCCCTGCTGGTTGAATTAAGTCATTACAACAACCTCCCCTGCAGCTCTAAACCAAAGTGAACCATCTCCCTCTCTGTTGTTGCAGAAAGTTGCCTTTAGATTCATGAGGGATTAAAATACATGAACTGTGGTAAATACTTCTACTCAAAAACTGCACTTCAGTAGACATTCAAAGACACAGGAAGTCCGTTTAATTCCAGCTTTGTGCTTCTCTCAGAACACCTCAGATGTAAACATTGTGATTTTCACATCACTTCATTTATGTGACAGCCATATCCGTTAGTTCCCTCAACATGATGATCTAAAAGGACATGATGCATTGTGAACACTAAGGCACTGATTCCCAACCTGGGATCCGGGTCCCTTAGGGGGAATGCCCGAGAACTCAGGGGGGAGGCGCAAAGCTCTGTCTGTTCTGAGGTTGTCAAAATAAGATTTAGACATATTGAAATAAAATCATGTTAGAACATTACTGGGAAATATATCCAAAGGTGTTTTGGTAAGAACAAGTGTGAAGGCATATTCTGATCGGATTTGATCAATGACAATTATAATGTTCATGTCGGTCCTGAGGAGGGGGCTCAGTATGGGGGAGCTCCAAGGGAAAAAGGACAGAACAGAATATGATGTCGTAACACAAGCAACAGCTCTCAATCCACTGATTAGAGCAACTAGTTGTTGATGCTGCTCATAAAAGTTGTTAAAATTAGTAAGGTAGCTTTTCTGCTTTTATTTAATGAATGGCTTTAAATACTTCTTTCACCACTGCCAATGATATACAGTAATTTATGGAAGTCATAATGCAATTGACGCCATGTGTTGTTGTCTCAGGTTATATAAAATCAGCTGACCCTCAGCTGAACAAAACTGAGTAATCAAATCATGTACATTTGATATTATGGGTTTATATTTACATATTTGATGTGTTTTTACTCACACTGAAATCCATTTTCTAACCTGCATTAACCTGCAACTCTGGTTTTATTGTATCCAACGTTAATGAAGCTATACGCAACACAGAGAGATAAAACTGTTCATACTTCAGCGACGCCGAGCCACCGCCATTGCACTGTGCCGTCCTCTCAACCACCGCCGTCCTCATTCATGCACGGCCTGCTCCGACCTCAACCTCAGCGGTAAGGAAGTGTGGACAACAGGAACGTGAGGAATACAAAGGAGAAATCCCTCCTGCATATTATCCCTTGTGCTCTTTTGTAAAGCGTCTCGAGGTTACACTTGTTATGAATTGGTGCTATACAAATAATGATTGATTTATTGACACTCTGAGCTGGACCGTTGGATCTATGAATCACTTTCAAGTCCATGTGAATGTATTGTATTGGCTTATTCACGATGTCACAGTTAATGATTTAAGATCTGCTCATGTGCATCGAGTGCAATACAAACATGAGCGGTGGCTCACAGGCAACCTGCACCACCCGCCTGTCCTCCAACAGAGCCCCCATCACATGAGCTCTCCATTATGAAGTGGACTTGGCGGTTTTGAGCCTTGAGGTTCAGCTTTAATGTGACACTATACTTCAAATGACATCATAGAGCCTTCAGGTATAAAAAGGCTCCTCCATCATTAAGTCATGTGTGATTTAAAAATCAGAGAAACCGTCTAATGGCTCTGATGGTGCACACGTTTAAATAAATCACACACACACACGCACGCACGCACGCACGCACGCACGCACGCACGCACGCACGCACGCACGCACGCACGCACGCACGCACGCACGCACGCACGCACGCACGCACGCACACACACACACACACACACACACAAAAGTTCAAAGAGACCAAAGAATGGGAGATTCACTCCTTGTTCTTATTGTACAGCTCAAAGAAAACATCAAGACCACTTTTAAATAACATGGCTAATTAAGACGCAGCAGGAAGTCCAAGTGTCTTCACTTCTCCCTTATGGGTTCTTTCAAAGCATACAGATATGGAGATAAGTGTGAAGTTTTATACCGCTTAACAGAAGCTCCTCCGGGCAAGAGATGGCAGATGTGTTTAAAAGTTAAACCACCCGCAAGGTTTTGATCATTCGACTGTGTTTATGAATCTCAGCTGTTAAATGCATGACAACGAGACATTGAAGGACTCCTGTGAGGTTCAGTAAAGGAACACAAGCTAACAAGCTAAGTTCTTAAATCATTAGTAGCTTTATGCTTAGAATAATACTAATAATAATAACTTTATTATACAGCACCTTTAAAAACAGCATATAAGTTGCTTTGATGTACAGGCAAAAGCAAACACAGAATAAAACACAAGAACTCAAAAACAAAAGAAGCCATCGACATCAAAATAACCAAAAATAAAAGGAACGTCGACAGCAAGGCAGAGAAGCCATACGACTAAATACCCAACTGATATAATATAATCACAAGAGCCGTCATAAGCACCAAGGCAACACAAGAACCCAACAACATGAAGTGAGACCAGGAGGAGCAGAGATGTAGGAAGATGCAATTGAAGAAGATGAGATCCAAAAAACAGGGATGAAAGCATAAAAACAGACAAAAAATGATCTAGCCGTCTAATAAATACATGCGGCAGTAATTTGTTGTGTATAGAAAAAAAACTGTTAATTTGCATATTCTTTGAAACCAAATGGGAACAGAAAAAACTTGTCAGTCATCAGTGTCTGTGTGTGTATAACGACACCACTTATTTTTCCCCCTTTTCAACAGACAGCAGTCGTCACTTCTACAGCCCGTGGCATTTTTATCTAACTGGTACCAGCATCTGGAGAGATAACTGTCTTACATTCTTTTCTTGTGCAGACAATATCAACTTAGTGCATCTGCCGATCTCATAAATGACAATTCTGATGGATATTTTGAGCTCTATGTCTTTAAGAAAGCAGTGCTTATTTCAGTCACACACACTGCTACTCGAGGAGATTCTTGTTAATCGTCTCACAGTTAGATTTAGCAAAGTCAATCTGCTCATGTAGGAGCACTCGAAGAACCGGAGCCACAAGACGTCTATCTGTTTGGGTAAAAAGGTTTAAGGAGGTGGTTCAGGTTTGAGGAGGTTTAAGGAGGTGGTTCAGGTTTAAGGAGGTGGTTCTGGTTTAAGGAGGTGGTTAAGGTTTAAGGAGGTGGTTGTGGTTTTAGGAGGTGGTTGTGGTTTTAGGAGGTGGTTAAGGTTGTGGTTTGATAAAGCAGCAGCAGATGGCATTGATGTGCATCGACTCATGAAGCCCAACCTGTTCACTGAATATAATTGACTAATCAGCTGGTAACCTAGCAGCTAATGAAAAGCTCCTGATTGTGAAACACGTGAATCAAGCCGCCAATCCGCCATAATGGAGATGACTTAAGTGCTCTGCCTAACTAGCACTTAGCTTTACATGGACTCTGCAGAAGACGTACATCAATAGAGAGCCTCCATCAGTTTACCTGTTCTCTTCTGCTCCTGTCACAGTCCAACTCTCTATATCCATCCAGCCATCCATCAGCTCATTCATTTTAAAGGACTCATCATTTCGGGGTTGCAGAGGTCAGCCTACTTCGCATTGTTCAGGACGACTGACTCTCTTCATCCACAACAGTGTCACAAATGCTCCTTAGTAGGGTGCTGAAACGCATTCTGGGAATTGCACTAAATCCATAGACCGTACTAAGGCCCACATGCACAAGGCCCAGAACAATGATGGAGCTGTCGGAGCACGGTTACCTCATTTACATACGTCGTTACAATGTCATATAAAACATGCATGGCTTAACGTCATCAAGAAAGGTAAATCAAAAAAGCGAGGTCTCAGAGTAATGGAGAACACAGAGAGCATAACTGCTGCTTTACTGACTTTGTGGCTTATCTTTAGTCGTGTTGGTCAGATACAGCCACTGACACTCCTGGATCTCTCAGTTGTGCAAGGCGTCATGTCCACCTGGCGTACCCGTGCTTGTGCTCTCGACTGAGCAACCCTACCGTGCAGAAGCACACCTCTTCCGACAGTGCAAAGACCCAGGAAGTGGACTGTGTTTGAATATGGTACAAACAGGACTTTGAGGGTCAAACGTGCTTGTTCACAGTACGGCTTGCCGAGTGTGTGAGAACGCCCTAAGAAGTGTGCCTCAAGCCTCTGTCTTTCTAATGGCCAGCAGAGGGAGACCCCACCTCTGACATTAAATATTTGATTGTTTGAAAAGTAGAAAGAAATAAGCTTACTTCTCACTGAATTTATCACTCTT
This sequence comes from Labrus bergylta, assembly GCF_963930695.1. NCBI lineage: Eukaryota > Metazoa > Chordata > Actinopteri > Labriformes > Labridae > Labrus > Labrus bergylta. The sequence continues at coordinate 19,048,983 of NC_089207.1, read as the reverse complement.
ATGGTCTTTCTTAAGTTTAGAAAACAAACAAATAGCTTTAAGGGAAACTGTACTTCCATGTCCTGAAGAAGACCCTTTACTTGAAACTGGTCGTTGTGTTTTCCTGATCGTTCATGAATGTACCATTGATGCCCTGATTAAAGAGAAGCTAACATTGTGGCTTCCCTCTCTGAACTATAGCTCTAAGGCTTCTTCAACACACCCTGATGTTTATTTGGTATATTATGGTCCCATTTAGAGAAAAACAAATAGAGCAGGGTTTGTTTAACAGCACTGCTGCCATTGATTGACAAGTTACTATGAAAGATAAATACTCACAAGGGTAGAGGTATGTAGCAATGTGTATCCACCCTCTTGTTTCATACGATCACTTTTAGGCAAAAATTAAGATTTGATGGCCTAAATGCCAATCCTGACTCATTAAAACCAACCACAAACCAGTTGCTATGTTGGCTTCTATGCAGACTTAAAGTCAACACGTCAGTGAAAGAAAAAGGACAGCCCAAATTAAGACAACAAGGCCCACATGGTGCAAGCTGCTTGGCTTCAGGCATGCTATATATGTAAAGGCAGCGGGAAAAAAAAAAGCTAATCAGCCCCCTGCTCCTAATTTCCTCAAACTTTTTAATTAAGTTTTGTACATTTTGCAAGACATGGTGAATATTTGAATACACTTGTATGTTTTTACTACATTTTAATGAGAGTCTTGAGGTTAGGACTAATGAAAAGTCATTTTATATTCAAATCTGTTTATTTAATTTGATAATCTGTGGTTCAGGGTTATATGGAGACGGTGTCACTGGGGATACAATGACGTTGGCAAGTATGAGGGTTTCCTTAGGTAAGATACTCAATGCTTAATCCCTGTTATTCCTGTTTTTGGCTGTAGCATTAGTGTGTGAGTTAACATCAGACTGTAGCATGCAGCGTGAAGGGCTCCAAGACTAGATAAACGCCATATAAGTGCATTCCAGTTACCATAACAGCAGGTACGGTCACTTCTGTTCAGCTGTATTGGATTTCAATACAGCTGCGTATCATTTCTGTAAGGTTACATGAAATTCTTTCAGTAGAATTGACCACATACAGTATAAATATTCAACATATGGCGTCCTTGTCCCACTTTTTATGTTTTTATTTTTATTTTCTGATGCAACACAGCGCTGTTTCTGCCTTCAAAACAAGAACTAACAACTGCATGCACACTGTTTGTATTTGCTCTCATGCACACACATTTACACAGAAAGGGAAACACAGCCCCCTGTGGATTTATTCCTTCAGCATGTTCTGTTCTTCAAAGCTGATTCAGGCTCATGCATGTCTGCATCCTATGAGGGCTCTCTTTACGAGGATTAGCATAATGAGGCAGCACAGCATCACATTAAACAGCTGCTTCTGCAGCCCTTTCTTCACCTTCACCTCAGAGCTAGTCTGGATGACCGCCACCATCAAGCGCTCTGCAGGACATCCAGTGGCAGCAGAAGATAGCATGTAGGAGCTGTGCTGTTTTATTCTGACATTGAATGTGCACAGCAGGCCAGTAAAGCAAAGTGTGATCAGATCGAGAAACAGGGGAGCAGCTCGGATTAAGAGTGTCTAAATGGAGGTGCATTGAAGGGCAAAATGGTAGATAGTAAATGAAGAACATGGATGGTATGTGGAGCGGTGCAGAGCTGCTAACAGAGGCTTAATGTAATCAATATTGTTTATGAGATGGTGCATGTGTTTGTGTGTGACGCATGGGTGTGTGTTTGTGTAAGGAAGATAAGGAAAGGGTTTAGTGCTTAAGCACAGCATAGGACACTGAATATCTGCAGGAAGCTGAAGTCCCCTGAAGGTGAAGATTTGGTGGCTGAATGTTGTGTTGGCCTGGACGCACATGATCTCAATCTGTGTTGAATTTGAATGCCATCACCTACGTAGAGATGAATGCATACATCGTACTTAAAGGAAGGATTTAGTGCTTTAATCTAAATGTAAAACAGGACATGCTCGAGAGCACATGACCTCCATGACATAAACATGTAAACATCTACTCAAAAAATAAATCATAATTAGCATAAAAAACAGAAAATAGAAAATGTTCAGATGAAATCATGCCATTTCGTTTAAACTCCAAATTCATACATTTCTGGGATTTTGTGCTGTAGCAGAAAGTTGATATTTTCAGAAATGCATGTTACTCGGTTGCAGCTGTTTTTTCAGGTTTGTTCTCTCCCTATCCTCAGTTCTTCCCCCACTTACTGAAACCTCTCGGTTTTAAAAGCATTTGGAGTGCACTCCAAAGAGCACCACCAAAAAATAAGTTCTTAAATGCCACAAGGAGAAGAAGCCAAGGCTAATCTTTATTCTCTCTACTTTCTCTTCCAGTTAGTATGTCTCCTCTTTTTTTCAATTGATTTCGAGGGCTTATTCATTTCTTCAGTGCTTTTCACATGCATCTGCTCGAACAGCCCCTCCCACTCCTGAGTTGCTATGGAAGCCATCCACACTGTTTCCCCCCTCGACGGCTGAAAACAACAGCCGTGTTCTGGAAAACCTTCCATGTGCTGACAAATGATAGTAACAAGAGGAGAGGAGGCTCCTCCGTTCCAGTGGCTTACCTATTTAAACGACTCCTTTCTGAACAACTCGACTGATAAGAAAGCAGCCGTATCTTATTAGGGAGAATTATAATTGACAGGTATCCAAAACAGATTATGTGCAGGTGGGTTTATGTGAGCACCATGCACAGATGCGTCTCTTCTGCTTTGTTGCGGTGTGATTGTGCTCGGCCAGCTGGAGCAGAAGAAGCTATCATTTGAAGACAGAGGAACAGTGAGAAACGCTTGTGCCTGAAAATATGTGAAGTGCTGAGTTTCTAATTTAATTTCCATTATTGTTAAAGAAGGACTTAAAGTTAAAGACAGAGGCAGTAGCTTTTTCCTTAAAAAAAAAAAATAAAGACTAATACAAAGGTAATGCTGCTCAAACATCCCTTCTGGGCCTCCATACATGTGGTGGTGACTGTGTCTGCAGAGACTCTGTCTTCTGACTGGATTTTCAATATTGGGTTTGTTTTGTTTGACTCAGGACGTTTCTGTGCGGGGAGCTGGTGTCTTTCCTCCAGCCAATGACAGAGAGCATGAGAGTTTAGGGGTGCATATGATTCAGCGATTGGACACAATTCAAACCGGCGAGTCACAGATGTAGCGGCAAAGAAGAGAAAATTATCATCAAAGTGAGGCGAAAAGCCAGGTGGACGAAGCTTGTTTTCAAAACGAGGGTGAATCTTAAGCCGTGGATGCGGAGTTGTACAGAAATATATATAATCAGTTATGATATGGAGGTTCTTTGAGTATTTGTCCTGATTTTCAAAAGCATATTAAACATTTTTGGTTCACTATTGGAAACATATCTAATAAAAACAACTGGGGGATATCTTTGAGCCTGCTGAACTCAACAGGGATTTTAACCCCTGCAGCGATTTCTGTCTGTTGTTTTTTCTTCTCCACTTTATCGCGGTACACATTGTAAGACACGTCAAAGAAACATTCTTCCTCCCTCAATAAACAAACACAGCTCAGACTGAGTTTTACAACCATGACCACCTTACACCGAACAACTAAGATCACAGGAGCGTGCCCAACAAGCAAAACTCATGGTTTTATTTAGACATCAGAAAATTGTCTGTGACTTTGAAATCACTTTAAAAATTATTAGGTGTAAGGCCAACATAAGCAAGGACTATCAAATAATCAATTAACCATATAACCAGTGTTCATGCTTCCAATAACTGGCAGACATTTGTCCCTGAATTTTCTAGATCCTCTTGAGAATGACAGACCAGGCCTTCATCCTTTGGGAAATCTTGTCCTATGGCCTTCACAATCCCCGGATTATAACCCCACTGATCATCGTCTTGCAGGTTTGTAGCACAGTGTGTGCAGAACCAAGACCTTCACAACCTTCATAACAGAACAAAGTGGGAGAAATGCTTTGGGAAGAATGGTCTTCATCCCTTCAGGAGAGTTTGAGAGAGATATGGAAACTATGCAAATGATCACTAAAGGTATTATGGAGCCTCACAGTGACCAAACATCTTACCAAGTAAGACGAAACAAGCTTGTTTGAACTTTCTACCAACTCTCTAAGTCAGAGTGAAGTCATGTGTTAGTAGTTTGTTGGTCTCTCCACTTGTGTGATGAATAAGACGGTTTGTGTTGAAAGAACTGTGCTGTAATATAAACATCTTTGGCTCCTTGCCTCACCTGGTGTGAGTCATCTCTGTGATGTTATATTGGATTCAGTTTCACGTCTAATCCAGGTCTGCTCTGTATCAAAGTGTTCAATTTGGAAGCTGGATTGCCTCTCAGAGCTGCAGCCCTTCTGATCTGATGCTAAAATTACACAGTTGAAAAGCAATTTTCATTTGCTGCCAATCCAGGGGTTTAGGCACCATCTGTGCTCCTAATAAGTTCATGATGACTCATTACCTGCTTTTGTTACGCTCCTGAATCAGTCTGAGGCTGTAGGAGTCAGAGAACACAATTAACAGTTAAATATTGCTGTCCTGAAACTGTCTTAGACAGTTGAAATACAACTTCATTTCAACAAAACAGACTGTTCAACTGTTATGCAAAGATATCTAGTAGATGGTATATTATGCTAAGGATTAGGCATGCCCAAAAACTGGCTAGGATTCCAAATAGGAACATCTAAGCAGAAACCTCCGGTGTTGAAAAATGAAGCCAACGTGGACAAACATGCAAGTTGTGTGTCCACTTGAGGCAGGCTGCAAACGCCTGACAAGTCACATATACCCTATATTAAAATGCCATTTTTTTACAGCAGAAATAAACATGTTTACAGCCTGGTCCAACATTTAAATTTGTCATAATAGGTCAAAGTTGACATAACAATGAAGTAGCAAAGCAGCGTATTGCAACAAAGTATGGATGTATTTGTTGCATCTCCATAAACGGCAAAGACACAGTTGATTATAGGAGTTTCAGAAAATTTGGATATATAAAGTAACTAATTCCTGCTGTGGTCGAGCAGCGACTTCCTGGTTCTCAGGCTTTGAATCACTGTTTTTGTCAGAGGAGTCTCGTGGTGTCGAAGAGAGCGATGAAACGACCGTTTTTTTTAAAAAAGAATCTCACTTTAATACAGAGTTCTGTGGGGAATCTGTAAATAGTAAAGGGACATGAGCTTGTATAGCACTTTTTCTTCTGACGACTCAAAGCACTTAAACACCGCAGGTCACACCTACACATTCACACACTGATGGTTGTTGTGTAAAGAGTCCATCAGCAGTAAAAAAAAATCTCATTCATACAAATTCTTAGCGGCTAACGAAGCAGCAGGCGAAAATTGGGGTTAAGTGTCTTGCCCAAGGACCGACTCTACCACTGAGCCACAGCCACCTGTATTGTTGTTATTGCAGCTGGTCTTGCAGCAGCTAGCTACAGACATCCACGAGCAATTCTGTGTTGTTGTATTTTAGCCAGCAAGAGCCCAAAACATTTGTTGTCCAAAGAAACAAACGCATCGCTCAGTCATTCTCCTTTCCTTAGAAATCCCTCTTTTGCTTGTGCCACTCCTCCTGACCCAGATGCACAACACTCACTGTAAACTGTGTAACTAATAATCCCGCATGTCCAGCCCGAGAGGCAGCACGGAGCGAGGGAAGCCCCCCGTACGTCAGGCTCTATTCAGATCTATTCCTGTGGAGCTCAGAGCTCGGCTCCCCCGAGTCTGACCCCGTCCCCTGAGTGAAATCTGGAGTCAGCTCGCTCACCGCCTCAGGAGACTTCAGCTTCTCTCCCTCCCTCCCTTCCTCCCTTCCTCCCTTCCTCCCTGCACCAGCTACTGCACTATATTTGGATGAAATTTACTGCTTGCAGACTCGGCTTTGTTCTATTTTGATACAGTCATGGCATGCTCTCTATTTCTACATTTGACAAGTTCCCTCTTTGATATGTCTGTTTCTCACCACCAGTTACTCTCCAACAGTTTAGAGTGAACTGTATCCTCCTCCTTTGTGAGCTCATTATCAGTAACTATTTATGGAACTATGACTCGATTTGTAAGAAACAAAAAGAGCTGAGTATCTCTATCTGAAGAAATTTTGACAATTCAATGAAGTTAAACAGAGAAAAAAGATCAACGTAACAGCTACAAAATATGCTAAACTGCTATGACATTAATTTACGTAAATACCAGAGAGACTTTCCTCTTTCCAACTACATAACACAATCAATTAAAACCACAATTTAGAAAAGGTAATGTAGTGTTACAGCCCAAATATTACATAAATAGCTGACTTGAAGTTATGTGAAAAAAACACATAATTCAATTTGAATCTGCATTGCACAGAAATAATGACACCTGAGAATAGCTAATTTGTTTCTTGAGAAACTGTCGGTGTGACCCAGTTTTGCAAGTTGGCTAGTTTTTCAAGGATGCTGTCAATGGGAACAATGCACCATCACTGAAAAATTCATTCAAAGGGCCTTTCAATTAACGCCTGTGCTTCACAGAGCGCCGCAGCTTCCAGCCTTTTAAAGGGGAAGTGAGAAAGGTCAAGGATCTGCTCATAAATGAAGACCTTAGAGAGCTCAGCCTTTTCACTCCCACCAAGGGAAGGGTTATTATGGCCAACAGAGTGTTATTGTACTGCTGATGCTTTTACCTTTCATGTAAGAAGGTAGACTTCTGAAAAGCTTCTGGAGACTTAACAGGAAATTAAAGATCATATGACAAAAACAAAGAGCAAGGTGCACTCTCAAGTGTGGCCTCATTTCTACGAGTCAAAATCAAAATAATGAAAAGGAAAATGAATTTGAATGCTCATTTTGTGTCAAAACTTTAAGCAGTGGTGTCTGAAGAAGTGGGTATACTGTTCTCTTCATTTTTCCTGTAAATGTTTTGTCCAGAAGTGAATAAATGGCCTCTGTTATAAAATGTGACATATAAGACTACTCCTGCATATTAAGTTAGTGCGTACTAGCCAGTTAGATAATTATTAGAGAGGGTCATCCCTTCACAATTCAAGGAAAAAAATTGCAGCATACTACTGAATATTTTCAATCAATTATTGGTGTGATTCAGAGGGGATTTGGAAGTGAGTATACCCCATGGAGACTGAAAAATAAGTGGGTATACTCTGTATACCGGCTTACATCCTGCACTACACCACTGAATACATTTATGATTTAAAGACGGCTAGAGGATAGTTTTTTTGTTCCAAGCAGACAGTTTGAAGTTCACATCATGGGAGGAAAGGAAAAGTGTGTTCGGTTACAAAACTGGTGTCATATTTTATAGGATTACAAGAAACAAAGCACAGTTATCCACCCATCACTAACATGTGAATTTTGGGGATATGCAGTGGTGATCCTAGAGTCTATTGGGTCCATAGGCAAAACAAATTCACAGGGGGCCCCTCTCTTACCAGCGTACATTACCATCATGTTGTAGGTATTCTGACACAGGAAACGATACTCCATGTTTATTTCAGTAACAATGATCAATATCAAGATGACTGGCTTTCTTTTTTCCTCTTCCACTTGTTTTTTTCCCAGACAGATTTTGTTGCATGAGTTGTGTCTATTCTGTCTTATATAAGTCTGTCTACCAGTCACTAGAAAAGGGGACAAATCCTGAAAAAAAAAAGAATTAAATCAGAGGAATAAAATTGTGGATTTCAGGAGTCCAAAAAGACATAGAATTGACATGAGAATGAGAATGAGAGTGATTGTTGCATAATGACTGACTGACAATGAAGCCCAGCTGTGTTACATAAGGGCATTTCAATCAATGAGCTCTTGGGCTTAAAGTTAAACTCAAACTAGAAACACAACATTACCATTCATATTTGATCTCCAGGCTGGTGGTTTGATTGTTTTTAGTGTGTTTGTCCTGGCTTTTCCAAAAAGACCTTTTATAATTTGATATGATCTCAAGAAAAGTCATAGCTTTGAATCAAGTGACCGGAGCAGAGGCCTGGAGGGCAAAAAGAGGTTAGGAAAGTCGCAGCAACCATTGAACAAACTTTAGAGCTGCAGCACAGGTTTTGTAGGACGCATGTTGACAGCAACTGTCTCTGCCTTTAAAACCAAACTCTTCTAATCTTCCAAACATAGGAATGGTTACTCTGTGGTTGTGTAGTTGGTTGTATTTGCGTCCTCAGTATAAAGCACCTGGAGCTAACCTATCAATAAAAGAGCTCCATAAATAAAATTGCTATTGCTATTAGAGCAGAAACACATTTGGCTGCCAAGCACAAACACAAAAAAACTAACAAAGACTACGTCTTACTTTTTCATATATCTAGGAAATGTAAAACACAACAATTTCAACCAATTTATTTCCAATATTCGTGAGCCATTTTTTACCCATCTCTGTCCATATTATAGCTAAGATTGAGGAACTGCTTCAGTTTCATCATAAGTGGCAGAGGTACATGCAGCAGACCGGGGTTTTTAGTCTCTCTAAACTAAAGGTCAAGGAAGTGGTTCCAAAACTTAACCAAACTTACTTTTAACTAAAGAAGAAATAAATGCCATGGGGTGCAGATTAGTTTGCCTCTCATGGACAGATGCTATAGTCCTCAAAGTATGTATAGCCTGGGTTTGAGTCTGGACTGTAGCTTCCTTTCCCACATGTCATTGCCCACTCTCTCTCTCTCTCTCTCTCTCCCTGGTTTCCTACGCTAGCCACTGTCATGTCAAAAAAGGCAAAAAGTCCCAAAAGAAACTTTAAAAAAAAAACAAAAAAAAAAACATACACTCTTTCATTGTATCCACATCGGGAAAAAAAGTCAGAAAAGCTTCAAACAACAAGCCAAGGAATCAACAATCAAAACTGTAAGAGATTCCAGGGAGGGCCTGTGATAAAATGTCCTTAAATGAAAACCTTTGATAAGACAGAGTCTGATATCGTAGGATTGTACCTGAACAATAAAGCGGAACATGTCTCAAAGGTTTAAATGAACTCTTTGAAGACATTTTGCAATAAATACTCAATGAGAAACACTGGTGCAGGCCTTTCTACCGCTGGCTAAGTTACCCTCCACATTTTAAACAATAAGATGACAGCTGAGGAAGGTTAAAATAATGACATTTCATTTTGATAACCTGTGACTGGAGACTCATTGCTTTCCCCCCTTTTCCCCGTGTCCTGTAATAACGACTTTACAGGGCCCGCTTTCCATCCAGACTGGTATGAAAGTGATGCATGTCTGTATAGCTGCACCACATTTAAACACCATTTCACAAAAGGCAGCAGCAGGTCTGGGAGACAGAGTAATGAATTTTAGGACTGAAATGATTGGTTGGTTGAACATGATTTTTACTCCGCTTGTGTGACTCGTGCATTACTTAAATTCTATGGACACTCATTAAAAAGCTCGGATTCTCAGCTCGTCTCCCATCAACATCAGAGAGAGAACATCATCAGATTGAGTTTGAGGAGAAGCACACTCTGTGATTGACAGGGAGAGGTGCTGCCCCTTTTTGAATGCTCGCCTGATTGCTGTGTTTGGCTTGCAGGATTTCCAGAGGGGACAATTGCAAAGCACTCAATTAGGCTTCACGCCTCACTGACTGTTTTTAAAACAGCAGAGGGAAATATTGATGGACACGGCTGTTTTATTTTATTCAATCCACTTTGAGAAAAACAAGGCTGTTGCCATTCCTGTGTCATTAAATATGGATGAAAATCAGATTTTTGGGTGCAGGACAGCCATGTACGGAGGCTAAAGTCCTCCTCCAACAACCATGGGTTCAAATCCAACCTTGACCCTTTGCTGTATGTTACCCTGCACTCCCTCCTCCCAACGTTTCCTGTCTCTTTTCGACTGTCTAATAAAAGGCAAAAAGGCCCAAAAATTACTTCTAGAAAGAATGTTCCAAAATTATGCAGTTTTCTAGGAAGCTTTTACTTTTTTAAGTCGGCCAGTAAAAACGTTTTGCCTGGAAAAGTTTATCTCAGTCTGTAAAAGCTCTGCCTGGTGTTCATACTTTTTCTGGAAATCAGATGAAAGGACAGGTCGGATTGAAACATGACAATGAAGACTTGGAAAACTGTGTCAATATTGTTTTCACTCTAGCAGCGCTCCAGAGGTGCAGTCATGGAGGTCAAGCAGCACTTCACAATAAAAGCACTCGAGGCAGAGAACAGCACTTTGGCTTGTTCTTCACTAAGCGCTCTAAATTACACGAGGCGTTGGGCAACGGTGTCTGAGTGGCTAGTTTGCACGCCCCATGCACGGGGGCTGGAGTTCTTAAATCAGGCGACCTGGTTCCAAATCTGACCTGTAGCTTCTCTTCAGCATGTCATTCCACACTCTCTCTCGCCCCAATTTCCAACTCTACTCACTGTCCTGTCTCTCCAATAAAAGCACAAATAGTCCAAAAACTAAATAAAGTACAGGAGGCAGTGTGCTCTTGCTGAGGCTGTCTGCAATCCAACTTCCCATGTAAGAGCAGATTTGGACTTAAATGGAAACTGAATTTAACGGAAGTTAAAAGTTTTTTCTTGGTTAAAATTAGCGCAGACTATAAACAAGTTGTTGATTACCAGACGTGTGTCCAGATCTGTAAATTAGATAAAGAATAATGAAAATCGTAACCAAACAAATTGCTTACTGGTAATAAAAACAGAGTCATGCATTCTGTCATATATTTTCAACAAAAAACTCCTCACCTCCACCTCCACCTCCACAGGTAAACTGTCATTCTGTTTGAAACACTGCTATGAATTGCACAGAATACCAAAAAAAAAGTGATTTTCAGCATGACATACTGTATCCCTGTCACCCCAACAGCATACATTGAAATCATGTGGATAACTTGCAATCAACACAACATGGGAGACAGACTTCATGTCTGCACTCTCGACAATGATGCAATCTATCAGAATTGCTTGTCTGCCTTCCTCCCGTCCACTCAGCTGAGCGCTCCATTAGCCTCACAGAGCCGAGCAGGCAGAACTGCTGGAGAACAGCAATCATAATCTTCTCCTCTCAGAACAGGACTCAGATTGGCTCTCCAGCTGTTTCACCGGTTACACCTCCTTCACAGGGCACCAACACCTCCATGCAATATTTAAAAGAAACAGTGCTGTACTTTGCTCTGACACCTCACTCAAAGAAATGTCCGATTCTGATTTTTATTCCTGATTTATACTTCTTAGGTAACCATGTTTCTCTGCTGACAGGACCAACAATGTTATCCCGTCTTTGTCTTTTGTTTCCTCAATCACAATGTCCCCATGATATCTAAGAAGCTTATAACAGACCCACGATGCAGCTGGCAGCCGTTAAGTAAGAGCTGAACCAGTTTCAAGCATTTTTTTTCCCGACTTCATCATATGGAAGACAGCCAGCAGCGTACAAAGAGCTGACAGCTGGATTCATCATGATGTCTGCGAGCGGTGTGGTTCGTCTGCTGTCTCTCAATACTGATTCACATCCTGATGTAGACTCTAACATCTGCCTGAAATCATACTTATATTTTTGTATTTAAAAACACAGATGCTTGTCAAACACTGTAAAGCATTGCAAAATGATAGTCCTTTGCTCACAAGGTTTGGCAGTGACACCTTTTTTTGTTCAGAATTGTCTTGCTGTCCTCTCAGTGTAAAGGGGGAAATCAGTTAATGTTCTTTTGTTATCAGAGCCCCAACTCTGACCACCTTTAAGTCCAAGCTACAAATGTTCCTTTTGCACACTGCTTACTCTTTGCTCTTTTGGCTGCAAACTTGAATTTTAGACATCTCAATTACAAATGGGTTAAGTGTTGAGATGTAGAGACTGTGGGTGGATTTCAACACCAGCGCTCTCCTGCAGGGGGGTTCCCAGGGGCAGCTTAGGGCTTTGCCTGAAGACTTTCTGGGATGGATTGTGATACAGAATTAATTTTGACTGAAGCAAGACCACCAGGTGAATCTGTGTCCGCTGGTAAGACTCTGTAGTCAGGGCCTTCGAAGCACTACAACATGGTAAAGCATGCAGGGCAGATTGCTTATTAAAATTGTAATAAACAATTTAAATTATAATATTGGTTATATTGGTAACTCCCCTTCGACTTAGCTGAGACTAAACTAACAAGCCTTTTGAAAAAGTTCAGGACATTCCAGGACAGATACCCGGAAATGTACTTAAAGAACAACTTCAAAGTATTTTTTTGTAGTTTGTAATGTCTCATCTCTTGTTATTGGTGGTCAAGATGTTCAAGGAGTTTTAAAATACATGTTGTCTAATACACACGTGTGTCTTGCAGGATTGTAAAGTAAATAAGGCTGGATGCACTTCACACCTTATTGAATGTCTTAACTACCTGTGGAGAATTTGGCGCAGTGTACAGAGATTTATTTTTCCATATGTTTGGTTTTGGTTCTTGTTCAGTCACACATATCTCCTGTTACTCCGTCTGCAGGGATTGAGGTGACAAGAGTCGTACTGTTCATCCATCTGTCTCGCAGTGGGAGCTCCCTGGGGTGCCGGGTGTCTCCCTGATGAGCCCTGATGTTCAGAAGGGATTTCCCTTAAATTACACACTAGGCCGTCCCTTCAGACTCACATTGTTACCCAGTGATGATTGGTGCACTTAATGCGTCCAAGCTGTTTGCTCCCAAAAGAGAACCAAAATGCACAAAAGAACCCATTCATAGTTCCTAAGAAAATATGTGTTTTAGGCCCTGGGACATGTTCTCCTGTCACATTCTGCAGTGTTCACACAGCAAGAGATGGTCTGGGTTTTAGTTGGTTGGATTTAATTAGATTAAATATGTGCAAAGTGCAATGCCCTACATTGGATGGAGGATGGCTAAAGCCTTCTATGCTGATAGAAAAAGGTTCTGAGGCTCTGTGATGTTATTGACCAAGAAGTGACTGCGTGACTGCTATGTTGCAGATGTTAACGCTGCATGGAAAAGGAAGTCTTGTCTCGAAGTTTACCGTTAATGCTAACCGCTGGATTCACAGGAAGTACAGAGAAATTCAAACTGTTCCCAGAGATATATATATCCTGTATCAGACGATGACTGCCTATGGTTTCGGAGATTGCTCATAACTTCATTTAGTCCCGTCTCTGTTTCCCCCAGAGGTTCCTCGTCCCTATTCAAGGTCCCTAAAGCTGCAAAGCTATACACACAGGAAGCTGATTGATAACGTCAAAACACAGAAGAAGAATTACATCTGCACCTTAGCAGGAAAGTTACACCAATGAGAGTTCATTGATCGGTGAGCTTAAAATAAATCTATAAACATCACAAATAAACGAAATCGAAGTGTCCATCTACCATTTCTCAGAGTTTTGTCAAATGTTACAACAACTTATAGGACTTCCTTTAAAATGTATATCTCTTAATGTTAATATCTCTGAGGTGGTTCAAAAAAATAAGTTTCAGTCCGCCTGAAATGCTTCAGAAGGTTTTGGTTTTCTAATTCAGCCAAAAAAACAAACTTTCAAAAAAGTTTGAAAGGGTCTTAGTGTTTTCTGTTTCTTTGAAAAGCATATCTAGGCAGCTTCAAAGTTTCAAGAAGTATGACTGAGAAAGAGGGGAAAAGCAGAAGAAAACACTCCAAGCAGGACCCCAACCAATCTCACAGCGAGTACAAAGCAAACACCCACTGTTCCAACAACACGACACGCGCCTTTTATCTGCACTGCTCCCCGCAGCAGATGCAGTCCAGACCCCAAAGCTCTCGTATATCCTGCTGACATATTGCTTTTGATAACAACATCCCTGCTGGGGAATCCAAACAAAGATAATGGCAATCTCGCATTCAGTTAAAGCTGTGTGATCATAGCTGTGACTATAGGCTGCATGAGAGTCAGAGAATAGAAGGACAAATGTTGAAGAACCTCTCTCTTAGCTGTGTTATAGCCTGAAGTACTCTGATAGTCCACTGGGAGGAAATCACTCTCCAAAGCAATGATCCACTCGCTTACTTTCAGTCGTCTTACACACATCTCGTTTAGGCTCATGAATGTAAAAGTCAAAGAGAAGCTCCTCGGTCTCAGTGACTTTGGTCCTTTCAGTTCGACCCTCCCTGTAGACACTCATTAAAACAACTGAAAACAAAGACAGTAAGTACATAAGGTTGTGTTCCCATGTAAATCTGTATCATTAAGGCTGCTAGGGGAGACTGTAATTTACCGAAAAGTAGAACTGAATTCGGTAAACAAGTGACATCTATCAGAGGAACACATTCCTGGAACAAATTACCATCACATATAAGGGATTGTGAGAAATACTTGAGTTTTAAAATAAAACTCAAACATTGGTTAAAAACAAATCAGTCATGTACTCATAATATCTGTCCTCCCCTTCTGGTGCCCGTTCCCCGGGACTTCTGGCTCGTCCTGCGATTTTAAATACTACCTGACTAAATAGTACCTGACTTAGGACTAAGGATGAAATTTAACTTTTGTGCTAATTCTGACATATTTACATGGATGCTATTTGTTGATATGTTGATTAATGTGCACTGTCCTATTTGAATAAATAAATAAATACAATTAAATAATTGAATTAACAGACAATTGTTTAGAGCAACTGAGAGTGAGTACAGCTAGACAAAGGATCTAGAGGGCAGAGCTTCAAGTCTGATCAGGCACATGTGCTGACAACATGCCACATCTTTGTCATCCTCAATAGTCTAACAATTAGCAACGACATCATCAATATCATCATCCTTATCAGTTGCATCACTATCAATAAGTGTGAAGGTAAAAGAGCGGGGTTTGTCATCCGTTTCTTGAAGGTGTAAAGGGACTCTGCAGAGCAAATGGAGGTTGGTAATTTATCCCACCACCGGGGGACTACAGAGGAGACGAGTCTAGATTGGGACTGAGTTATGCAAACAAAACAAAAAAACATGAATGCAACAGAGAGAATTTGCGGATCTTTCATCTCGACTGAAGCCAACAAGTCCCATCAGGGGAATAGAACTGGAACTGAATTGTGCAAAATCATTTTATGGAGGGAATATTTTTCGAAACGTTTTCCTCTAATGTCCTCTGTTAGCCTACTGTCCAGTCCAGGAGATCACAGCAGGGGGAATGTTGGCATCTATACAAGAGCTTTGGACCACCTGGACGTCAACGTTTGCAGGCTGCAGTGAGGGAGAGTCATTGGCGAAATTTACAGCGATAACTGTATCTCATCTATTCCTTTTTTGGTGATTGATGTGGAATGTATTGCATCTGTAAAAGGAAAAGCACAGCAAAAAATGCACCCCTGGGGCACCATGGTGGCCAATATAATGTGGAATTTGTGTATTTGAAATAAGGGATCTGAGTGTGTGCTATTTCACATCTCTTACACATCCTTCCTTTTTCTGTCAGCTCTCTAAACACTGCTATTTAAAAGTAGTATCAAATTCTCTAAACTGTGTTTTTAAAATTAAGTCTTAAGGCAGCAATATGTTACTATGACACCTAGTGTTTAAAGTGGGTACTGCAGTCTAAATTCAAAACATTGTAGAGAGCTGTCTCCCCCCCCGCCCCTTCCTCTCTGGAGTCGATGCTCACGTAGGTTGTCATGTGGTGGACACTGAAGCTTCAGTGTTTAGCCAGCTCTGTATCGGTCTGTAAACCTTTCTGTGTTCTAACCTCTCTCCATTTTTCAAAAAC
Source organism: Labrus bergylta (assembly GCF_963930695.1). Lineage (NCBI taxonomy): Eukaryota > Metazoa > Chordata > Actinopteri > Labriformes > Labridae > Labrus > Labrus bergylta. The sequence continues at coordinate 19,033,354 of NC_089207.1, read as the reverse complement.
ATCTCCAATATTGATCCTAGTTTGAGCACGTTTCTGCTCGTGGAGCTTATTAGAAACATGCAGAGGCTTTTTAGGTTGGGTACAATCACTTGCCCGCTTCCATCACTACAACACCTGTTGGTTTGACCTGATAACTGGTCTCATATCTGGAAAAACCGAGGGGAGTCCAAAACGACCGTGCCTTAAAACCGTGCCTTAAAACCGCCTACCTTCTGTGGTCCAAACAAATCCAGAGCATTCAGGACCAGAATCTAAAGTTAGAAGGAGGACATAGTGGCTGCTGCATTGTTGTCAGAGAAGCCAGCACTTCAACATAGCATGTTTCCTTAATGTCTGATCATATAGTAAGGTACCTTTATCATTTCACTCAGTACATATCTTACAGATTGCTCCTTAAAATGCTATAATGCATTCTGCCTTTCTCTGTGACATTTCAAGATATTGAAAAGGTAAAACGCCTGTCTGAAATTGTTCTTCAATTTTCTGTTTTAACAAAATATATCCCCCAGGGTCATTCTGAAACCAAATGACTTCCTCAGACACACGTCCCCAGGGAGAAGGTAAAAAAACGAGACTCATAAACAGGTCTAACGCTGTGTTTATAATATTCATATCGCTCAAAATGTGTCATTAGGAAAAGTGTTGGTCCCAAAAAAAAGACAAATTGTAGCGCTCACATCCGCACTTTAATGGATAGACTGGAGGAGGCAAGAAAATTAACTGGATAGCCCCCAGCAACGCATGCACATTTATTTCTCTATCAAAGCCCATGAGGGGGGAAATGTCACAATTGTCCTCATTTTCCATTTTCTGCAGCTGGTTTTAATGGCTTCTGAATGCTGGGTGTAATGAGACATGCACATAGTGTAGCAAATAGCCAAGGTGATTCAAATTATTTCCTGCTCCTCAGAGAGACGCTGACACTTCACATCGAGTGGGGCTCTAGAAATAGCAATGTCAGGTCAGATAGGTCACTACAACACACTCAGTCTTTGTCTTGCTTTTATGTTTGGTATATAAAGATGTTACAAATGATGACATGATGCCCTAGGTTTTATGATATGACAGGATATCTCTAAAGCTAACCAAACCTAGCTGTACTTTGAGTTGTATGTCACCACTCAACATGTTTAAAATAAATAAAATAAAATGAATCCTGGTCTCGAGAAAAGACAACTACCTTTGAAAAATGTACCTCTGTTACATTTTCAAAGGTAATGGGAAGGTCGATGACCCCTGACTCTTTAAGTGCTTCTGCTCCCCTCCTCTCCATTCAGGTTACCTTCATGTAGAGAGGGGCGGAGCCAGGTCATTTATTGTTTTCGACCTATGGCGAGCTGGGCGTTGATTATTTAAACTGGATCCTAGTATGTCGCCATCACCATACTTTTGGTTTGTTGTCTCCGTTTGCCCTAACTAAATCAAATACACCTCCTTCATTGGAGTCACCACTGATTTACAGATTCTTTACATGAGGGGGGTTTTTGTTAGTTTCCAATATCATTTAAAAAATGTATAACAATAATAAGAAGAACTTTATTTATATAGCAGTTTAAAAAACAGGTGTTTATAAAGTGCTATGACGGACAAAGCAAAGGCAGGAACTCTGGGCAAAAAGAAATAAACAACAGTCAGGTCAAACAAAGAAATACAAGAAATAAAAAAATAAGAAAGAAACAACAGGCAGGTCTCAAAATTCAGCTAAAGCTAAACAGTATACCATTAAAATGTATATAAAAGATAAAGAGCCAACAAGATGATGAGAACAAATACAAAATGTATTACTGCATACTGAGACTGGGCTCTATTGTTCTTCGATTAGTTACATTTGTCATTTCTGCATCACAAAATCTTTGTACAGTCAGTCAGAATAACTGCATTATGTCTAGCAACACAGAAAAGCATGCCTGTTGGCCGGCATGTGGTTCTGTCAGAGAACGTGTCTACTTTTACCGTCATTGTTTTGGTCCAGTTTAACACCACAAGTCAACATGGATTGTTTTTTTTTTACCCGGACCATCACATTATTCTAAACTAAGTAGTTTTGGTGAACAAACAGGGCTCACTACTTAATAAAGCAGACGACACAGCCTTCATTTCCTCATTTATGTTTTCATCTATTTATATTCTTGTAAACAGTTCTCTCTCAAAGTAGATCACATGGAACCACATGCTGCAGTCCACACAAATAACAAAAACATGAGGTATCAATCGTGTTCTCAGACGTTTAAACACCAAGACTTGACTTTAAAATACGTCAAGCACTGAAAGATGTAGCATTTCTGTTTTTTCTCCGCCTGCTTTTTTTTTTTTTTTTTTGTGAGCCTCCCGGTGCACATCTCTCAGATCGTGTGGGACAGGAGTGCTTACAGTTCCCAACCTGGCAACCAAAGGGAGGAGCAGTGCTCAATTTCAATGCAGCACATATCGAAAAGAAACTTCCAGAAAAGTTGAAGTCAGCACCTACACCTCTCAGTTCATTTGCATCCCTTTTGTTTGTTTGAAGTTAATCATACCCTTTCCCACATCATTCGGTTGATTCTATCTCAGCTCTTTGTCTCTGTTGCATTTCATTCTGAATGTTTCCTTTTTTTATTATAGCCTGGTGTTTCTTTTCAATCTTCTTGCTGATGCCCTTCTTTTGTATTATGTAAGGTAAGTGTATACGAGCGTGTTTTAAATCTTGTTGGGATTTTATGCTGTATTAATGAAGCCTTAGACTGAGGCAATGTTCAGACAAACTTTATCCCTGTCTGAGTTTTTATGTTATATAAAGCACTTTAAAAAAAAAAAAAACACTTTCCTTTTTCGCTGAAAGATGTCTATGTCTGACATTTTTGACAAAGCTGATGCTTTTTATGCTACAGCTTTTTCACTGATGCATTCTCCTTGTGTCTCATGATGTACATTTACAACCCTTTATCCAACATAGTATATTCTACTGTGCACTTATACATCTTGTATTCTTCCCTATGTATATTATTACGATGTACACCGAGGATTGTGGTTATTACAAGTTCCTTCCTCTTCCTCCATTCATATGTTACTATTTTATCTTTCCTATCATATAATTGCATTGACTGGTTGGTGTGTAATCACATGAATCATCTCTTTCAGAGGAGCTGAGTGCTGAGAGATCTTATGCCGTCACAGTTTAGGCTGATGAAAGTTAATCCAGCGGTTTCAGTGCTATTGCTCAGCATTATGCACAGACTAACCATGGCTCTGCAGCCTCATTAAAGTTTTGGAGTATTAAACAGAAAGAAACTTCTAGAAGGTGGAGACATCATCAGGCCTGCAGAGGAGCATGTTGGATACGTTCCCTAAACTTAGTTTAGCATTTTGGCTTCAGTGAACAGGAGAATTTTTCAGGTTTCCTTGAATAAATGAATCTTAATGAATGCAGGACTGTTTTTAAGATTCAGACTTTCTTAGGTTTCTGATATGATGGCAATGCATGGCTCGTGCATCATTTTAAAAGGATGACAGCATTATTGACACATTAGTCTGTTTACATGATAACAGGCTGATAATGAATCTGATTGATCCAATCTAAGGCTGCACAATACACTACAAAAGTCAGAATGTGTCCCAGTACATTATAAACATTATACAAACTGAGAAGAAATGATGTCTCACTCAGTATGTGCACATTCTGACTGTTTTGATTGAGGCACCTGAGCAAGGTAGAAGGGCCGTGTTGTCAGATGAAGCTCCAGCTGACTATCAGACACTCTCAGATTAATCAGTGCCAATCAAGTGGTTTAAAAAAAATAAGGCTTTTTTGGCTTCAACCGGGACATGCTGCAAACACGACATTCACAACATGAATGTAAAACATGGACAGAAGAGAGACAGAAAAACTGAGTCTGTTGGGGCCCTTGGCAAAAATGTATTGTGGGGCCCTCCAACCAGGGGTCACCGTCATTTCTACAAGTGTCCCGACGCCTGACTCCTCTTAATTTTCCTTTGTTGACTTTCATTGACAAACTTCGGTTTTCACAGCTATAAAGCATGCAACGCTTAGCAAGGCAAAGGGAGGGAAGGCAGTCAGATGGTGCCCCTAGGGAGGTTTCCTACTGTCAATGAAACATTGCACATCTTGGGCTGTTGCTTTTGTTAGATCCCTTAGGCGGCCCAAGCAGTTGCCTGCCTTGCCTGTTGACAAATAGCACCTCTGGTTAAAGCTTATATGCACTCTTTTATACTTGTAAATTAACTTCACTTTATTAAGTAATCATACAGCGTACAGTTAAGTATCATGTGGATCTACAGTAACATGTACATAAAAAGCAGACTGCTTTTATCTGGTGAGATTTTCTGTAATTTTCATATATACAAATATTGCAATATCAGTTTTTTCTCCCAACACAATGAAGCCCTAACCCGATCCATTTCATCAACTGAGAAGGAGATCCTCATTGATATCTATTTTTTGCTGACACAGGCCAATATATCTGTTTGTCTATCACTTGATGATTTTGTAATTTAAAAAAAAAAAATCCCATGATTAGTCAAAAAAGACTCCATAGTTAATTATGTCATCACTGTCTGCTGCACATTCACAGAGCATCACAGCTGACCTTACAGTGATCTGCGCAAGAATTGGTTGACAGTATATTGCACAGTCTTTCAGCATTGTCATATCAGCAAAATATATATATATATATATAATAATCTTCATTAGCAGTATCAGTCAATTTCTCACCGGACATTGGCATCAGTATATCCACATCGGTCAGGCTCTTCTTAGATGCACCTGATTCAGCAGGTACACAGAGTCGTGCTTCAATACATTTCACTCAAGTCTGATAAAGAGTAAAGACAACTGACATGACCCATTTATCACTCTCACTTTAACACACTGCTGTCTTTAGTATAAAACACATCGTAAGTCCAGCAACACCACGGATTCCCCTTGTGACTTAATACATGCAGTCAATATCTAGGTTTGATATGAAATGTTAATTTTTGCCCCTCCATATTTGTCGGTGGTATCCAAAGTCCCATAAATCATTTAGTCAAGTGGATGCTCTGGAGAGAGAGAGAGAGAGAGAGAGAGAGAGCGCGCGTCCTCAAACGGGAACACCGTTTGTCCTGCAGTCCGTTAAATCATTTCTGAAACACTGTCTCTTGCGCTAAAGGAACGCAACAACAGATCAGACGCTCTGACTCTGTTCACACACTGTTTTCGTGTAATTTAAACGACTCCGTGAACTTCAGACACGTGGGTTACTTTTCTTCCTGTAAACTTATCGAAGCAGCCAACTTTACGCTCACACTGGGACGCAAACAGAGACTCCACAAAAAGGGTTTCTATCAAACACACACAGCTCCACGCATGCCACGTTGGATCACGAGTTAGAAGCACCTACCTTCACATCACTGGAGTACCGCCGTGTGTGCTGCACCGCTCCCGCGCTTTGGTTCATGTTTCAGCACCGTGGACAGCTCCGGTCCGGGGAAAGAAAAAAGAAAAGAAAAAAGCCAATCAGTCCGCGGATCGATAAACTGCAGAATGAGAGTGATCACAAAGAACGAGTGCAGACACACGGGAGCCTCTTCAACTAGTTTACTGCTTCGTTTAACGCGGTTTACTGGTTCGCAGTCTTCCCTCTGACACGCGTGGGCTCTCAGCCAATGATGCCGTGTGCGTAAAGGCTGTGCTCTGCTGGTGCGCCAGCTGTGAGAGCGAGCGGGCTGTTCATTCAGCCGACGGCAACGCTGCGGCCAAGTTAGCCCTCACTGACAGAGATAACCGGGCAGATATGAACAATCTGGCTGCAAAAACATGCAGGCTTATGATCCATCAAATGTGATGCGCTCATTAATCCTACATCATTGCTCGACAGTTGTGGGCGCAGGAATTATCATGCTTTCAAAACCCCAAATACAGGCTTTTAAAACCGAGATACAAGCTTTCATTTTACGAGGACGGATTGCGTAACATGATGAAATGACAGCAGCTCTCTGCATGTACTGGCGTCATGTGTTTTTCAGATCCTGCATGGACACAGCTCGTGCACTTCCACTCGCTTTAGGACTCCCCTGTTTGTTTTCACTCTTCTTCTTTTTTTCAATTCAAGGTTTTATGAGGAAATGTATTATTTGAATAAATTGTTATTATTGGGCAGAAAGTTAGAAGTATATAAAGTTTAAAACACATTTCTTAACTTGTAACAGAGGGACAGTTGATTCATATTAATATAGCAAGAAGATGAACTGATGATCTTGTTCCTCAATAATCCAGATGAAACATTCCTCTCAACATTAAAGCTCTCTCTGCATTTATGGAGATTTGGCGTTTTAGTGTTGATGCAGTAAAAAATTATTTATTCTTCTATTTATTTCTTTTTGTTTCAGAATTGCTCATCCCATATAGGTCGAAATTTAGTGCATCACAATATTTCAGGGTATTGTATGAAATGATTGTGATGAGTCTTCAGTAAATGTATGCTTACAAAAATAGGAGATAGATTTGGATCGCTCTTAGGTGAGAGGTGAATGTCTCAGAGCATCGCCAAAGTCGTGGTCTGTGTTTATGTCCAGATATTGCTGCTGACATAGTGCCTGAAATCTCCCCTGATACAGTCATTGAGTGCTAACCAGAACGGGAGATTGTAGCGGTTGACTTTTTGACTTTTTTTTAAACTGGGGAAGCATTGTCCTCAACATTTGCCTGTACTTTTTTTTGGTTTCAATAAATTACAATTCATTTGCTTTAACCTTCAGGTGATTGTTTTTGATTGATACTACTCCCGTTCTATTTTGTATCCAGGATCTCTGATCTCAACACACTCAACTCTTCACCTTCAGAAGACAGAATAGCAACTATTAGTATGTGAGAATCAGAGTTGAAACAGGGATGTTAAAAGAGAGGTGGTGAACAAACGTACAAGTACCGGTAAGTGATGGTCGGTCATAAACAAACGATGACTTGAGCGCTGGGAGCCAGCTCATGTCCCACCCACCCTTTTTGTTGTTATTTTATAGAATAAAGAGATGATCTTTTCTCCGCAACGCTCAGCCACAGGTTCCCCTAGTGCTCATGTTATACATCATGTCAAATACAGTTATTCTGGAAATTAGACGGTTTAGTACATTTCCATTATGCTAGCATATGACCCTAATGAGCATTTTTAGAGGAAATCCAAAATCTATAACCAATGGTCAGATCTGTTCTTGTAAGGTTTTTGAACTGCTCTGACAGCTGCTCCATCTTAAGAGGTCAGAAGCAATTTCCTGGTTGTTTCATGCTCAGATGAGTTAACCTTGCAGGTGGCATTTATTGAAAAGGTCTTTGTTTTATTCTCACCTTATTACTTAAGCCAGTCTGGTGCTATGGCTACATGAAAAAAGAAAACTCCGCCGTATGTTTTCACAACGAGGTTTGCTGTCAGTAATTGAATCCATGTTGCTATTAGAGACAAATTACATTCACCAGCAGGCCATCTACGACTGCAGTGACCTTTAGAGATGTTGAGCTTGAAACATGACTGGATGAGATCCTACACTGACTCCTGCAGTTTGAAAGAGAGAGTAAACGTGTGTCATGCAGGATATATCTGTTCTGATCTGTTACTCGGCGATGATATAGTCACTGTCAGCAGTAACAGCACGCAGTCAAGAGTTTGACCACGCTGCATCGAGAATCTCAACATGAATAAGTAAAGGCCTCTTCTTCTGTTATCTTATCACAGCACTTTGAAGGCTACCGCTTGCCGACACTTGAAAGCATGTACCCAGTTTTAGAGAGCGGATACCGACCTTTTGATGCATCAAAGGTTGAGGTGTGATGTGGAAATGTGTCACTGTCTGACAAGGAAATGTCACCAGGAAGTGCACGTCCGCACAACAACACAGATCATGGCTGAGCTGGTGTGACGGGTGTTTAGAAAATGTGTATTTAGCCACAGAAATATAACTGGGTTCATAAAATATTAAAAGATCTTCAAAATGTATGGCTAGTACTAAATAAGTAAATGTAACCAAGCTGCAACCTCTGGTGCTAAAAACTGAAGCCAATGTGGAAGTGCAAAAAACTGCAGTTCCTTGAGTGTCCACTGGAGGCTGCCTCCAAAAGTCGTATACACACTCATGTCAAAATGTCAGTTTTGACAGCAGAAATAAACAGCCTGGTCTTTCTTTGGTTAATGCTATCGGCACACATTGTACAGGGGCTGTTTTTTTTTTGTTTTTTTTAAATCACTCACTAGTTTTGATTTCATAAAGGATATGAATCAAACGCAATTAAGGGCGTGAACGATCTGACTCTAAGTGGTTGTTGCAGTTTGACACAAGACATAAGGCCCGCCTCAGCTCCAGCTCACTGCCTGTTGTTAGGAATTTGATAAGAGTCAGCTTTTCCAATATGGCAACCACCATGGAGGAGCTTCTGAACAGCCCTTCAGGAACCAATGAATGAGGTCATTTAGACTCCATCCATGTTTATTTAAAGTTTATGAATTAAACACACAATGTAAAAGTGTTCAGCAAAACGTGTAATGGAATAACATACTGAGGAGTAATATTTTAGACCACTGAACTGAAGGAAACATGCCAGAGAAAGGGTGAAATCTGACTTACAGGCTTTTGAATAAGATTTGGGAGGCAGAGTCAAAACAGATACAGTGCACATTCCTCCAGAGCACTTCTTGTGCCTTGTCTGTGTGTCCACTTGCAAGCAAGACCTAGAAAAGTCACTCTCCTGTTGTCTGTTTTACAAAAAACTACCACGGCATCAGGCTGCCAGGAGACTGTAAACAGGGTAACATTTAGGCAGGGCAGCTAAGGAATATATCACGCTGACATTTGACCATTTCAAAGTTCAGAAAGCCCTCATGACCTCCAAATGTTTTCAAAAGACACGCTGCACAACTGTGACTTTTACCTACATAAGGTTTAGATACAAACATTCATACACAACACTTGACCTGCACTCTGCAAGGGGTGAGAGAGAGCCCCCTTTAGCCAACAAACCAACCAAAGAACATCAAACATGAACTCTGTTACATCAGAAAATAAAGAGCAAAGGAAGCCTGCAGGATAGGATTTTAACCAAGGGGCAACCTCCGGTCTCGAAAAATGAAGCCTATGCGGAAGTACAAAAAACTGCAGTTCCTCGAGGTTCCGCTTGAGGCTGGCTGCAGAAGCGCCGGAAGTGCCATAAGCCCACAGCCAAAAAAGCCCGTTTTTACCACAGGAATCAACATGTTTACAGCCTGGTTCAAAAAACGAGATATATCTGAGAAGTTGACGGCCCCTTCTCCTCACACTGTGGGGGGGGTGAATTTTTTTATAACTCATCGGATTTTATTCTATTAAGGAAAACGACTATGCCCATATTTGGTTGTGTCAGATTTGATTGACAGCTCTGCGCGCTGCATCTGTCTGTCAGGTCAGCAGGTCAAGAGGCTAACAGCTTGATCCGTCTGATTTCTCCTCTTTCTTACTTCGTTTGGAGAGTTTGTTTAACACATATCTGACAACATACATGGCTCGCTGTGCGGTTAACAGACCATCCAACAAGTTGATACTTCAGTTTTTTTCGGTAAGTGATATAGTAGTGTTATATTTACTGCTTACTCGTGTTTATATTTACGGACCTAGCTTGTTTAGCGTTAGCTTGTAAACCAGTCGGCTAACTGTGTAGCTCATTATTTACATTATTTACGGTCAATGGTTTAGAAATGTTTGTTGTTAAGATGTTGTTGTTGAAAATAGTGAGTTTGTGTGATGTTAGAAGCTAAAGGTTCACCTCGGTGGTTATCTGACGTTATGATGAATGTTATACTCCACGTAAATGTGGACATTAAAAAACAAACTTTGTGTAGTAATTATCCGTCAGTAACATAAACTGAACTGAACCTAATGTGCTGTGTAGGTTATAGAGGATGACATTAACGTTACATGGTTGATGTAGTGTCTTAAGATTTGAGCAAACTGTTAACAAATAAAAAAAACTTCACTTTGTAAGAGCATCTGTAACCATTAAGAACTATATTAATAACCATATTAATTTTCACTGAACTCATACACAGAATATAGCTGTAGAAATATAAAATATAAATAACATGTGGAATGAAAATAAGATATAAAGCACATAGATATAAAGTATAAGAAATAGTTTGAAGAATACAGCCATGTACTGAGCTCATGTTAATAATAAATGAGTTACTGTATGTTCTGTACTAAAGCACAGAGAGTTGGGACCTGTTAATGATTTAAATAATTCAGGTTATATTTGTTTCATGTTAAGATGAAGTACTATCCACAATAAATTGCTGAATTTTTCCTCACACAAAATCTGAGACAATTTGATGTGGAATATCATTGTGTGAGTGAGAGAGCTGAAAACAGCATGATTACAATAAGGTTTATCTTCTTAACTTTGAATTGATGTTGATTACCTGAATACTGGACCTTTGTTGTCTGGGTAGTACACTGTTGAATTTATAAATGTGCTCTTACACACAGATGAATACAGAAAAATAGATGAGAACAAAAAAATGATTTAATGAATAACTGATATTTTCTCTCTTTCTTTGCCATCCTGAAGACCCCTCACTAAAAGTCCATGTTCTCCTGGATCCATGTCACATGCTCGAGCTTCTTCTGAATGACTTTTCAACAGTTGAAGTTCTGCTGAGAGAAGATGGCCAGCAGATAGGACAGCAGTACATGAAGGAGCTCCACAGGCTTCAGGAGGAGGAGGAGGGTTTGCACCTTGGAAGACTGTATTCATGCTTCAGCTGTTCAAATAAAACTAGATCTCCTCCAAACAACTCGCAATCAAACTATTTTCTTCCCATTTTAAAACCCTTTGTCCAGTTTAGATGGGAGAAGTTGATATTATGTGATATTGATCAGGGAAGACTACATTTCTAAATAATTTTTAACTGTGTTTTTATTCACAAGTTATTGATCTTATTTACTCTCCATGTATCTTGATCTAAGAATGGGGCTGTCTTTAAGGGCACATTTTTGCAATGACTCTGTTCCATCCCACTTTCAGAAATGAACTACATTAGTATTTATCAAAAGAATAAGAAGTTGTATAAAAGTAGACTTCCTTCCCTAAGCTATTGAGTTGAGCATTAATCTGAAATGTATTCACATAAGTAGACATAAAGGAGTGCATTTATATAGAAATATTTATTTGATCTGAAAAACAACATTAAAAAAAGTCTGTTTTTACAGCAGAGATGAACATGTTTACAACTTGGTACAAAACAAACAAATAGGTGTGATTAGCTCATGTCTCGATGGACACACACTGTACGGGGGGGGTGAATGTTTTGATGAAGGATAAGAGTTATTCACAATAAGGCATGTAGCTGACCAGCTTGACAGGTGGGCGCGGTGTAACGATTTGTCAAAAGGCTTAAAACCCGTCTCAGCTCTCAGTCTGTGGGTGTCATCACTCAGGCCGTCCGGGGGAGACCTCCCTCGCAGCGAGCTGTTGAAGAGAAGCAACCGAAGTCCACCCCAGAAGAACCAACAAATGCAGATGTTGTTGAAGCTCAGGTTTCTTCCTCTGTCTCTGCAGCTCTCTGGGCACCTCGATGGACCAGTCACCAATAATCCACACTGTGTCTATAGGAGAAATACAAAGGTGTTTAATTAATGCCTCAGACAAGACAAAATGTACAGTTAACTACATGTGACATCTCAGGGTGTTTTTTTGTTATGAGCCACATCTGCAGGAATAATATTGAACAAGGTAGCTGCAACTCATCATAATAGATGCCAGTCTTAAATACTATTTTTTCTAATACTTAAAGTTTTTGGTGTGAAGCTGACACTGTCCACAGACTCCATGACTTCACGGGGTTCAATAGAAAACAAATGTCTTATAATAAATACTAAATAATTATTTTTCAATTGTCATGTTCACCTCATCGCTGTTGACATCAGTAAATATAAGACACAGACATTCCTCTTTTTGTCAGAACAGTAACATGAACTGTATGCTTTGTAATACTGATTTCTTCTGGATGTCTCATATTTACAGTTTATGGATAAAACTTTGTTAATGTATTTCTCTGCTAACACTGATAAAGTCTAACTTCTCTGACAAATAACTAACCATGATTGTATATTTAACAAAGTGTAGTTTTAAGACTTTAATTAAATATTTGTGTTGAATATAATTCGTTTTAACTGTGTTGTAGAAAAGTTAAATGTTAACTTACTGTTTGTAGAGTTTTCTCAGGACGAGCAGGAATAGTTGATGATAGCAGCCTAGCTGTTAGCTATGTTGTCAAGTGGACTGCTAACGTCGAGCTGAATGGGCGGGGCTAAGTCCCGCCGGTCCCGCCTTACTGCTGTTGCTAGGTTGATCCGAAGTTAGGTTGAGACTGCAAATCCAATATGGATGCGGCCGTCGATTGGACTCATTTTCACAGACGGGTCAGGGTTCATCCAGTAATATTTACAGTCTATGATTTTAACTTGAACATCTTATAAGACAAAACTGATCTGAACAGATTTAATGAGGATGCTAATGCTCACAAGTATTCAACTTTTTTGTCAAGTGAAGATTAACACTGAGGATAATAACCACCTTTTTTTTTATGGTGCAAAAAAACACTCCATAGGTCACACTTTATTTTTGCATCGTTTTGTCCCCTGATGTGTCTGCCAATTCACTCACCTGTCAATCCTCCATCCAACCAGCAGCAGTCTTCAGTGCGTTCCCTGCAGCTCTGGACACCTGGTTCCCTCGCCCACCTGCCAAACAACGAGTCTAATGTTGGCTCATTTTCAGTCGGTGGTCAACAAGCACAATACCAGAAGCATGAAACTAGCCTGACTTAATAGGATGAAGTTGTTAAAAAAAAAAAGCTGGGTCAGGCAATTTATTTTAGTGGCTTGTTTTGTCAGAACTGTAAGAAATCATTTATACAGCCTGACAGCCGGCAATAAATCAAATTTACTGAGAAATAAGGAAAAACAACTCAAGCACCTGAAGTTATTTTAGGTATAAAATAAGTTTGTCCACTCACTTCTCCCGAAATGAATAAACTCAGAGAACAGCTAAAGGGTGATACATTTCAAACTTTGATTCACTATAGTTTCATGTTTATATCCGATCTATCCCTTTAACAATCAGGGGGACTACTGGGCCCTCAGGTCGATATTTGGCCTAGAGGTACATTTGTTTCTGAATTCAGTCCTAAAAACTGGATACAGGTTGGATCTTTTGACCTCAGTCTGAACAGCCAGGCCTGAATGCATGACGCTTTGACAACACTCGCTGACAGCCCGGGAGGAAGAGGGGGCTTGCATGAAAAACATGCATGAAAACAAGCTTCAATGAAAGATGCTGCTGACTCTACCTTTCAGGCGTGCAGTGTGAATGCAGCCAATGAGAAGGGAAAGGAGCCACTGACAGTGTTTCCAGGCATCAGTAAACATCATACAGCCTTAAGGCTAACATCAGCTAGCGTGCTACCATTGGCAAAACACAAACAGGTTGAATCTCATACCTGGGTTTCACTAAAGACCAGAGAATCTTTGTTAACCAAGTCCTCCTTTACATTTTCTCAAACAGACTTTCACTTTTTCATTCAACCTTCTGATTTGTTTCCTTTGCAGACACATTTCAGGGAAACATATTGATATCTGATACCATGTGATGTGTTAGCATAAAGCTGAGCTCCTCTCTCTTAAACTCTCTGTGGACTCTTCCACAGGGAGTAACTTTGACATTTCTACTGTTGCATAATTCACAGCCTTGATTATTTGTGCTAGTTCTACCAAAGCTGCCGACCACAGCATTAATGCCATGAAATGGTCTTGTGATTTTTACTCCTAAACCCTCTGTGTACTTACACTACTCCCTTTTGAATCACAACAGGTGCAAACATGCAGGTAGTTAACAATAGAACAAGAAGAGGGGGGAAAGTATGAGCACAGGGAGAGGGCCCAGAAGTCTGTGGAGCACGTACAGCTCAAACACTTTGATTCTTAAAAAGGAAAAAAAAACAACACAAAGCTTACAGAGTATAATGCAGGCCAGCTTCTCATCATGTGCTTCAGTCTCACACTTTAATCCTTTCCCAGTATGGATGTAAAGAAGAAAACACTGCACGGCTTGAAAGAAGAAGCAGTGAAAAACAGGCAAACAAATCCAAACAGCAGGCATAAAACCAAAGGTCCAAAAAAACAGGAAAACTCCAGGAGAAAAGATAAAAGGTAAAAGAACACGAGGGCTAAACACCGGGGAAGGCTGGACTGCTCAGTGTGAAGACAAAGTGTCACAGAGGGGCAGAAACATGGAGCTGAAATATTCTGGGAAGGTGAAGCTCATAAGGCACAGGTGAAACCAAACAGGGCCGAAGATCACAAAGGAGGGAAACACACAAAGCCAGGAAGTACAGTGTGTGAAGTGAGAGGAGAAGTGACTACTACAAAATAAAACAGGAAATTACATTTTTTAAGCTAAGTTCTCTGCAATCTTTTTTTAAATATGAATATAGAGTCATCCAGTGTTTAAACATGTATTTTGCACTATACTAATCATTGTTTGTTAAAATAAAGGTTTTCTAAATGCTTAATACTTTAATACTTTTTGATACCATGTGTGTTAAAATGATATGATCCCCATTATTTTAATGATTGATCGTACTGAAGAGTACAGAAGCTTGAAAAACAACCTTCAGATCTTTTGTTGTATTTTTCATCAAAATCTTACACAAGACAAAGAGAGAGATTTGAATTTGTATAAACACATTGGCATCTGTTTGGTAACCGCTGAACAGTATTTGTACATTTAAGACAGTGTGCATGAGTTTGACTGCTTTTTTTTGGATTCAAAAACAAGAAATGACCCATTACCTGGTGCAGAGGACCACATTTTTGTTTTGCAATGGTAACGAAACAGGTATCGGAAACAATGTCTTTTTTCAACAGAAATCTGGTAGAACCTTAATAAACACAAAACACAATTTTCCTTGTGTCTAATGAATTGTTTGTCCATTTCTCTTTGTTCGTGTTAGAAAATTCCAAACAAAATAATATGAAATCAAACCAATGCATAAAAGTAAAAATATATACGCCCCCTCATAAAGAGAGCAGCTCCCTTTGAAAATGAACCTTACTGAATTGGGTCTTGCATGCTCTTGAAGATAAACAACAAATATTGCATAAGGAGTCTTGACCACAGCTTGGTGTTTTTGTTCAGAGTGAGATTAATGCCGACATCAGATTACAAGTTGTAAGCACAATTGTAGCCTCATCCTGCAGACATAGGGTTTCAGGAAAATCGATTGTTTTGTCCCGTGTAGGGTCTCAGTGAGCGACACATCAAGGCCACATCTGGGAAGCCTCACAGTCTGACATGTCTGATGTTTTTCCTGCCTTCTACCACGTGTGTTCTGTGTTCTGAGACTGAGGAATAGTTTGTTGAGCTCTGGAAACAACTGTTTTTTTGTGTTTATTTTTTGTGATGGCCTAATCTGACACATGGAGCATGCTACCAAACAAAAAGAAGTCGTCTGACCTCAGCTTAGGTTGTGAAAATGGATAACTATCTGCAATCCACACTGCAGGAGTCAAATGTGACACCACTTGGTAATTCCAGTTTTCCTTTCTCCACCCACATTTAGCAATAAATGATGGCTTTTTCTTGACTTCTCTTCTTCTCAATGTTGCTCTCTGCTGATCCTCTTCCATACTTTACTGTCACACCAAAATCTGTTTAAAGAGATCTGCTGCTGTGGCAGATACTCACACAAAAAAGTGAGAAAAGTTCTTCATCCCAACAATGAGCTGACTCTGTGCATTCAGTCCTGCCACACTGCCCAGCCCACATGGGTGCAAAGTGTACTAATCCGTCCGACTCTTTTATAATCTGTGGCCTGCGGATAATGTGCCTCTTGTTATATAACAATAGTTCTTTTAATTCCAAACCTGTTCTAATTTTGGTCTGTTGTGGAAACTCTATTTTTGTTTCCTTTGATTGCAGAACATTAATATATTTGTTTCATCTGCAGAACATGGATTTTTTTCTCCTTTGTAATTTTATATTTTATAATTTTTCAGACACTAAATCACGCCTGAATTTGTATTCAGATAGCAACACAATCCTGCAGGTTGACTAAATCACTGCTCAGCTCTGACTTTGTCCACTTAGAAATTCCTTTTAATCTGTCTCATCTATTCCTGGCCGCCCTTCTGCCCTCATTCATACGCAGCATGTGCATTCTTTCTACAGTATGATGATCGATTCCTCTTTGATCTACATGACAGAATTATTCCCTGCTGATTCAGCCGAGAGCTTTACAGTTCCCGTGGAGGAAGAGGTGCACAAGGTTGCTGCGTCAGTCCAAACCTGACCTCCTGATGTCACAATCTGTCCATCAGTCTGCCAGCAGATTTAAGTGCTGTCCCTGCTTCCATTGAGTCAGCTTAAGGGGAAAAAATGAAGAGCATCTCTCCTCCAATTCTCTTTCAATCGCCGTGCCTCTTTTCATCTACTCCTGAGAGAGTCTGCATGTTTATTTTTTGTTCTGCAACTGTCAGCTCTTTTTTTTTTTTTTTTATTCTCTGAAATTCACTCCCTAGCTGAGGAAATTATATTTACACTCCCGTCTGATGTGTTGCACTTGAGCCAGCCGGCTCGACAATCATTAAATAAATCTCCGCCTCCAATCCCATCATGCCAGGCAGCGTTATTTGTGTCCAATGCTTTCATTAGCAGCGACCACGCCAACTGATGTGTTTTCTTCTCTGCGTGCATTCTCAGGAAGGATAAAAGAGAAGAGTGTGGTGGCGCACTTTTCTTCTTTGATGGATTCACAGAGCTGTCACTGCCCCTGGATGTTGGCTGCTTGAGATTTATAAGTGGGACGGTTATTTCCTGCAGTAAGAGTCTTTGTTTAAGATCATCCTAATTGGTAGAATAGTAACATTCATCCATCATTTTTAGGCCTTTGCCATAAAAAAGTTCACAATAATGAACAGCCCCAACATAAACGTGCCCTCCCTTTATCTTCTTATTGTTTGAAGACTGTTTTAAATTAATAACTGTTAGTTAACAGAGGGATGGCAGATTCATGGAGCTGGAGGCACGATTGATTTATGGACTCTTTCTCCCAACTGAAAAGACAGTTCATAGGCTCATCCGGCTGTAGTCAACAATCAATCAATCAATTCAGGCAACAATTAAAGAAAGCGCAAAGAAGTAGAGATAACAAACTTTATTGTTCACCCTTCTACGGAAGCCCTAAGGGGACATATATCTATACATTTTAGTTTACTCTGTCTTCCTGCGATAACGAGCACATTCCTGTTTGTTTTCCAGAGATCTTGACTTGCTCATCTCGTTATTTTCAAGATAACAAAGCTGGTTTTCCTGTGATAACAAGTTCATTTCTGTGTTTTTCTCGATATCTGGAGAAATGAAAGCCCTCGTGAATCCAGCATTCCAGTGTTAAATGTTTAATAGATTTCAATGAAACATTTTCTGAGTATTTTTTTTTTTTCAAAATAATGTACTGCATTTTATCTTCCTGTAAAACGTTTCAAATGTCTGATGACTCATCCTGCACTCACGGGCCTTTAGAACATTTTCAACCAATTAAACGGTCCAGTCGAATTTATCACAACATTATGTCCCGCCTTCATCTTGTGATTGGTTCTATCCCATGTCAGTTGGAAATTTGAAGTTAGATACTTTCAATTTGAAGTTAGATACTCTCAAATTTCTGTTTCCATTGGGACTTTAACTTGTTATCACAGGAAAACCAACGTTGGTATCTCAAGATGACTTAAATAAACTGAGCTGTACTCGTTAACCCTGGAAACCTGAGTAAACTGAAATTAATGGATATATGTCCCCTTAGGGCTTCCGTATCCAAAACATCTTAATTTTTTATGTGGTGATAGTGGAGATGCAGAGATGCCCAATATTCACAACTCAGCCCTTTCAAGAATTTTTTTCTTGGAACAGGTCTCTGCCGTTGGCTAAAGAACATATCTATGAGTGTGTTTACATGGACTTGAGTATTACCGGTTTTGAGCCTCAACACGGTTTTAATCATATTCGGGATATGGTGTTTTCATGCACACAGAGAAACTTGGTTTTTCATACCCCTTGATACATCATAAATACTCGTATCCCAGTTTCTGATTAGGCTGCTGCATCTTATTTGCTCAGGCTAAGGGCATATCCCGGTTTCCCAAAGGGGATATGATGTTTACATGCACAAATAGAAAAACAGGATACTTAAAACCCCGATGAAAACCGGGATACTCAAGTCCATGTAAACACACTCTATAAGGCTCTGATTCATCATCGACTGTGAAGAACCACTTCTTCTATCAATATGCAGAAAGAAGTGACAAGCTGCTTCAAAACATATTTACCCCTTTTGATGTGAAGTCTTTCAATCTTCATTAATTAAAAGAAGACCGACAGCTGTTCAGCAGTCAGTGATATGTGGCAGCAAAGCTCGCTTCTAAAGAGACACACTGATCACAGATTGAGAAGCGTTCATGTCCAACTCCTCTCCCAGGCTCGTACTGACAGCAGGGAGATAACAGCAGGGACGGCAGCAAGCTCCTGGGCTCCAAACCATTACAGATAAGGAAAAGTGGAGCAGGATCCCGTCCTTTCAGCGCGGCGTTCACTGCAGAGCAAGTGCTTAGGATTTACATTTACTTAATCCACACGTGATATTGTTGCTGGTTGTAAAATGAACAGTTGTGTTTCCGGGTGTGAATGAGGGAGAGAAGAATAATGACAGGTAGATAGATCAACATAGATATATCAAAAGACTTCCTGTTTTCCTTGTCTCATGTGTCCATTGACATGTACATTTCAATGTGAATTATAATAGCTAAGCTAATATCAAGCAGCTTGCAGAGTTGAAGTATTCTGAATCCATACATTGTGTACAACTATTGGCTCCTTACCCTTGTAATAAGTTAGTGCAGCATCTGGATCATTACAGGAATGAACCCCTTATCCTGAATATGTGCTGTAGGGGGAAGTCTTACAAAATAATGACCTGCTCCGTGTATATCCATCCATTCATTAGTTTAACTCTGCAGGCTGCTGGAGCCAATCCCGGGTCATATCAGGGGAAGGGCAGCACCATTTCGTTTTTCAAGAAGATGACAGGAAAGTTAACCTCTTTATTGACAAGAAAGCAAGCTTTGAAATCTTGAGAGAGTGAAAAATTCTCCCATGATTCAAAGAAAACAGAATCACACATAACAGCCATTCTCAACTATCAAGGCTTATTCACAAGACAGACACATGCTGGAAATGTAACATGCATGTGGTCTTTTTTTTTTTCAAAACTGAAGATCCCTTGTTTGCAGAAGTTGTGCATTCAGGGTATTATGATAATAACCAAGTGCAGAATGACTTCTCGGAGATGGATGCCACTTCTTGTACATGTCTACATGTTTACATGTGTGTGAAAAAACTCAATCTTTACGCCTTCTTTTATTGTGCCTATGTCTCCCTTTGAAAGGTGTTAAATATAGACACCGTCACAATCGCCACAGTTTTTCTCAGGCTTGGTAAATTGCAATGCATGTACCAACTTAACTTATTTGCATTTTCTCCTCCCAGTATTTTGCACGCTAGGGCAGAAACGACCCATATTGCATATTCAGTTAGGCAGGTAATAAATGAACAATGCATGTTTATTTGCTTATATGACGAATGCAATCCTCACTGCGCGGCGGTAGTAGATCTGACAGCACATTTTGTTCGCCGGTAGTATCAAGTCTGCACACGTTTTAAGACACGCAAACCTCTAGTAAATCAGGCCCTTGGTGTATTGTGCTTGCACATAACAGTCTCTACACAGGGTCTGAGTTTAACAAAATTAAAGTATAGGCTGTGGTAAAATAGGTTACAGGTTGAAGGGTATTGAAAAAAAAGGTGAAATGATTGCTTCTCTCAACCTCTGAAACAAACGAAATGAACTGCTACAAATGAAAGCATTGTTCCTTCCTCTCTGCACAGAACCAACACCTAAACGGCATTAAACATCATCCACTTGGGAGCATTTACTTTGTCGTAACAGGACAGGTGGGACCGATCTCTCGCTCTTCACGGTGAATTTGGAGAGTCGACCTTCCTGCCTCTGTCCTGATTACCTCTCTGCCTCTTCTGTTAGTGGAAGCTGATCTAATCCAAACCCAGCGCATGAAGCACAACGCTCTAGTTCTTATTTTCACCTTTCTCACATTACCATTCTGTTTCTACACGCCTGCTTGTCAAGATTACTACATGGGGATCCTTTAACTCACCTTTTTATGTGACTCATTAATAATAAATGTGACAGCAGTCTCTGAGCAGCGTCAGAGGAGCAGTGAGGGTAGAGGGCAAAGGATGGGGGGATGCATTTGGGATAGTGGGCCTATTTGGAGAGGAAGAAGAGAGGGGGTCCTGCAGAGTGTAGAGCTAGTGTATGGTATCAACCACTGGAAAAAAAACAAACAAGATGTCTCTCAGTAAGGCAAGTATGGCTTGTTACGCCCCGTGTCCACCTGGCATTCTTCCTGGGCAGAAAAGCGCTGGCTGTGCGCTCTCTAACGCTTTCATGAAACGTTTGTGCGCTGAGAAGAAAAGCGCTGCATGTCCTCCCTGTCCCTATGACAACAGTGTTGACAACGGCCGGCGTATGACCAACACAGCTCCGTTGCTTTTTACTGCATGTTTTATATTTGAGATCGTTTTTACCCCAGCAGACGGCAAAGAGGATATGGGTACAAGTTGTGTTGGAGTCCCCCAAAATACGGGGATGTCAACAGCGCCTTTCTGAAAAGTTGAACGATTATCAGCCCCTTCAATCGCTCTGAGCAGCCGCACAAAAAGGCAGAGGGCTCGGGAAAAGGATGCTGTGCGCTGCGCTTTTTCGCTAAACGTCTAAACAGAACTTGTGACTCATTTCAGTCTGAAATCTGAATATTTTAATTTGGGAGTCTGCTAACTTTCATGATATCGGGTTTAAGTTGGACAAAAGCTCTGACATTTATTAACCAAGCCAATCCAGTCACACTGCAGCAGTTTGGCTGTAAACAACCACTGTTAGCGTGGTTAACATAGTATTTGTGGTCAGAGGTTGATTACTGATGTCCACGGGTGATGACTTGTCCTGTGGGAGTGAAGCAGATGTAATTAACAATCTTTTAATGTAATTAAAACGCTTTTCAGCAGCGGTTTTTCAGCATCTGGGAAATTTAGCTCTGTAATGTTGGATAGCTAAAAGCACATACAATCATCGGCCACTTTAATAGGTACACCTTGTTAGTACCGGGTTGGACCCCCTTTTGCCTTTAGAACTGCCTTAATTCACCAATGCGCTGGAAACATTTATTTAGAGATTTTGGTCAATACTGACATGATAGCGTCACACAGTTGCTGCAGATTTGTCGGCTGCACATCCACGAGATGAATTTCCATGCATGAACATTATTATACCCTTTGTAGTGGACTCGTTGTATCCCACAATGCATGTCAAAAGTAGTGTACAAGAAGGGTTTCCGGTAGCCTCATTGCGCCCCATGTACAGAGGCTGTAGTCCTCAAAGCGGGCAGCCCACGCTCGAATCTGGACTGGACTAATTATTGTCCTTTGTGTCATCTCTTGTTAACAGGTGTCTCATTTCCTGCGTTTGTGTGTTTCCCTCCAAGGTGATTTTCTGCACCACTCTGATTGTCTCCAATAGTCACACCTGCCTTGATTACCCCAGTGTCTCTTTAGTCTCTGTGTTACTTCCCCTCAGTGTCAGCCAGTCATCAAACCATCTCCTTGGCTCCTTTCTCTGTGAGCTTTAGTGTTTCCATCTTTCCCTTTTTTTTTTTTTTTTACTTTTTCGTTGGACTCTGGCTCTTGGTTTTTGTACTTGAAAAGGGAGTAGGTTTTGTTTGTCTCTTTGTCTTTTATTTGATAAATCATTTTTTATCTGCAAGTGGGTCATCATCCTCATTTCTCTGCAACTGTGACAGTCCATGTATGAATCCAAGGCAAGACATCTGAAATGATTCTGACTACTCAGAGCCACATTTCCATAGATTTTAGCCTCATAGTATATGAAATCCAAACCTCATTAAGTATCGACAGTATGTGACAAAGTAGGTACAGATTCAACCTTGAACTATAAGCCTCACAGCGAAGCCCAGACTCACATTTCCTATTCGCTGTGGATTCCCAGCTGCTTCTGAGACTGTCTCACTTCAACCTACAGTTCGGCTGCACGGCTGACACAGAATGATTAATGCATGGGTCTACTTAGGACTTTTTGTAATTACAGAGAGAATAGAAACTAAACCCACAAAGGGAGTAACCCTCGCAGTAAGACATCTGTGATGAATTGAGAGCTGAGCCTGCGACACATGTATCATAGAGACATCTTATAATGTTTTAATGATGTTTGACCCAGTATTTGAGGATGTTCTGTTTTATGAGTACAGCTATGGAAACTGGATAACCAAACTGATAATATTGAAACGAAACAAAAGCATGCAGCGACAATTAAATGAGTTTCATTTAGTCCTTTTTATTTCATATTGATAGTACTTATACCCTCAGTGCCTGCACTTCACATCTCTTTTTATTTTTTATTATTTAATAAAGCTAGCCTCTTAGAGGGAATAAAAGCCCATCTTAATATTTTTATTTATTTGAATAAACCCCGGAAACTGATTTCTTAGAGCCAAACAGAAACTTTCATTAATGTTCTCTCTTTGGTGTTTTATTCTGTAAGTTAAATTATAACTATAACTCAATACTCAACACTCTTTCCTCCTTGCCCGGGGTGATCCACTCCCCACAAAGAAACTTCCAGAGTCAACCAAAACAAAACATCAAAATCCAGTCAGAGGACAGGGTCTCTACAGACACAGTCACCACCACACCGGTCCACTAGTGATGATTGAGCAGCATCACTTTTGTATCAGTCTATATTCTATTTTTTAGAAAAAAATCTACTAACTCAATCTTTAACATTGACTTGTGGTTTCACAAAGGACAGGGGCAGGAGCTTTCCAGGATAAAGCCCTGAAGGCGGCCTGCACATTATTCATGCCACTGCAGACTGAAGTAATATCATCATTCTGACTGACACAAAAAGACTGTCGTGTTGCAAACATGAAATAC
Organism: Labrus bergylta; assembly: GCF_963930695.1. Lineage (NCBI taxonomy): Eukaryota > Metazoa > Chordata > Actinopteri > Labriformes > Labridae > Labrus > Labrus bergylta. The sequence goes on along the minus strand of NC_089207.1, from coordinate 19,010,229 downwards.
ACACCCATATGAAACACATTAGTCTGACGTCCTTGCTGATATGCGAAAGGAAAATATTTGCCCATGTTCTAAGTTCTATATTTTATATTTTTGGGACTTTCGAAAACAGCCACGAGACGGGGTTAGTCAAATTGAACAGATTGACGCAGGTAGATGATGCGAGAAGAGGAGAGTGAATAAGCAAAGTAATATTTGAGACATTTTATTCCTCACAGAAATGTATTGATCCACAAACAAAAGTAAAATCAATGTTTAATTCGACAGCAGCCTGTTTGCGAGGATGTGCTGAAATAATAAAGAGAAATAATTGTCACAAATCTATTTTTTATTGTGCAATTGTTTGCCGATTTTGGGTCCACTTTCTTACATCTTTAACTTTCTTTATCACGTTTAAATTCAGTCCACATGAGATGCATTGTGATGTGATGGTGTTACTTTTTTACTCCCAGACCACATCTTTATCAGAGCTATAAAACGGAGTGTACACTGATGATAACACGATTGCCTGTAGTGGTTCTGCTCCTCTAACGTGATGTTTTCTCCTTCAGGGGAGCCACGTAAGCATCTCCGTCTCAGCCTGTACATCTGCTGTTACTTTATGATTCTCTCCTTGTGTTTTGCTCTGACTCCATAAATGTTTTTGCTTTAATTTTGTTTAGGGGTGCTTAAAGCCTAAACAGTTATAGGGGAGTGTTGTCCTGTGTGGTTTTTTGTTTCACCTGTTTAATTTTGCATTTATTGCACCGGGAGTTCCCCCTCTGGTCTTTTCAAAACATTATAACTTTGTCTCGTACAGCTCGATTTATTCCACTCAGGTTTGGGTGGCAAACCTGTTTGTTGGTTGTTAAGTCTCAGGGATTTGCACCACCTGATCAGCCAATGAGAGGGGATTAAAAAGTTTCAGAGCAGTGTACCTGTAAAACATCTGTTTCTCAGTTTTGTGTATCCTGGAGGGAAAGAGGAAGTATCTCTGTGTTTGTTTGTTTGTGTGTGTGGCCTGGGGGGGGGAGGGCTCATCAAGAGATCCTGGGGTGCAGCACCCTCTGGACCTGAACACATCTCTTCTCATCAATGTTTTTTCTTCTCCTGGTTTTCATCTCTTCACTTTCATGTTTGTTCAAAATGACTTATAACAGCGATGAATTGTAATTGTTGCTCGCAGCGCAGACGGGATCTTACAAAGACTAACATGTTGGTGCAGCGTGCCGCACAAACAGCAGGAGGTCTCTGACTGATCTCCAGACCAGGGGCCATTTTAAATCCAGATTTAATTATCAACGACAGTGATTGAATAATGGAAGATTACAACATGACAGCGTGTTCATCCTCAAATCTATTAGGAAGTTTTGCCAGTCTGAACTTTAAGACTGACGCCTCTTCATGATCTATAAACCAAAACTCAAGCATCAGAGAGAGCAGTCACAGCACACAGGAACTCATAGCTTGTGTTTGCCTCTTCCTCTGCAAAGGTGACACCACCAGAGAACCATGATCAGTCATTAAACAGACAATCTTTCACAGTGGCACAGACGTTCGGGCAAAGCTCTTCCTCGGCGACCTCAGGCGAACAAACTCAAGCGGAAGGGCTTTGCCTTAAACGTCTGTGCGGCAATAAAAGAAAGCATTTAAGTTACTTGAGTGCTGTCCTGGAATATTTTTGGTATTTAGAAATAGATACATATCTAGCCATATCAGAAAATGAGCTGCATCTTGTTCTCACCAAGATTTCCACAACATCGTCAGGCTGCAATAAATTGGATCCCAGAAGTTCCTCATATCTGATTTATATCAACCCTTTAGGGGGAAGAGCTCTTGTGGCAATATATTTAGAATGACAAAGGTTTATACAGTACATTTTAGCACAACATAGAAAGCGTTAAAATGGAAGAGGGCTTTTAGTTTATGTATGTCCAATACCATTCCAAAACATGGCTCAGTTTAGCGTGCTGAAGAGAGCGTATGTCTTCAGGCCAACAGTTCAATTATTCCCTCTGCACACAGACTGTCTCCTGCTAATTGATCAGCACTCTGTCTGCAAATGGATCATGTAGAAAGATCTCAGCTGCTCTCCATTATGTTGGCCTGCAGTCATATGTTGAGCAGGAGCAGTTGTCATGAATGTAAAATCGCTTGAATTACAAATGTCTGAAACAGGTTATGTGAAAATATGATTCAGTTTGGAAGACGAAGAGATAATGTTGAAACGTGGGCATGGAGCTTCCTGTTGTTTCTGCAGTCAAATCCGTGCAGAAGCCTTGTGTTGTTCCACCCTGTCAGGATTCATTAAGGTGCTCTTTGGGTGTGAAGCAATGTGCTGTGTTGTGCCACATAACAGGTGTCTTCATGCATATTGTTGCAATGCACAGAGGACATGTTGCACATTTGAGTTTTGTAAAAAGGATCCATTTATCAAAACATATACAGCAACATTTCTCTTTAAACTCCCGTGTGACATGATGATTGAAACGCTTGAAATTGTTCACACACCTGCCTGGTTCAAGTTAAAGAGCGAGGCATCTTCCCTTTTCTCACTTTCTTTTTTTCTTCCTGCTGTCAACACTTTTGAAATGAATCACTCCCAGCTTTCAGAGGAAATCTGCACCTTTCTGACACATCAAGTGATTTCTAAAGCTTCAAATTCCCAACTTTCACAGTCTCCCCTGCAGCCACTGTTGTTCTTAATTTGTTTGCAGCTATTTCTGTATTTCCACATGTTTTGTTTGCTTCCACATCCCACAGACATGGCGTGTAAATAAATGAGCAATGTTCACATGCAGTCAGTCTATTTATGCAGCGCTAATATTCAACTGTGCTGCTATTTCCAGCCGTTTCATCTTCAGTGTTCACTAGCTCCTTCCTTTGAGGTCAAACTCATCGGTGTAAAAATAGGACACGTTTCTCAGATGTGACACATCTCAGGTTGTAAAGAGTTTATTTTGTGTAATTCTTAAAGTCATGTTTCATTTCATGAGAATGGCGACCAGACATGTTGTTCACCAAGTAATCCAAAAGAAAGATTTGGTGCTCAAGTTGAAAAAAGTAAATCTGTTGCTAAATCAGAATCCTGGCTCTCAGCAGCTCTCAGAATAATTTCAAGGAACATTTTAAAAAACTTTTCTTAGTATTTTATTAGAGAGGAAATTATAAGACTGGCCTCAGACTACAAGTTTAATTTACCTAGTGTCTAATAAGGCAAGGCAAGGCAAGTCTATTTATAAAGCACATTTCAACAACAAGGCAATTCAATGTGCTTTGATAAGAAAGTATGAAATATGTAAACTGATGCCATGTACGTCAGCATTTAGAGCGTGAGTCGTTTGTCATATCCCTTTTCCAAAGACAGAAGTTTTAAAATCCTAACAGATTTCCACATATTTAAAAAAAGTGTTTTATTTTGCACATTAGAAGAAATTTCACAGATATTCTTCCCTCTATATCATCCATGCACACACCAGGGAACATGAAATTGTTGCCTTATCTCTCACAACAAGAAATTCATATGGTAATGGTTGTGTGCAAGAGGGGGCAACGTACCACTTGACTTTCGTTTAAACCCGCGGGATCTCACTGGAAGGAGATGTGGGGAAAGAAGGGGGGGGAGGGGGCTGATTTTAATTGCTGCAGTGATGCGTTTTAGTTTGCACAAAACAGCAGATTACCTAATAAATCTGAATGAAAATCTTTGGAAAGATGTCAGCAAAGGTTGTCATTTCTTCAGTAAGTATGGAGGACAGATGTTACCTCTTCCTTTTCTTTCAACAGTAAAGCATGCACACACATGTTCGCTTCAGCAGCTGTTCTCCCTGTATGTTTCAAAGCATGACATTTACATCCCTGTGACGTTTCACCTTCAATAATGGCATAATGAGGGCATCGTCTTTGGAGGTGGTAACAGAGGTGTTACAGGGTCAAGACGGGATCAGCTGAGCCAGCGGGGGAGCACAGTGATGTGTGTGTGTGTGTGTGTGTGTGTGTGTGTGTGTGTGTGTGTGTGTGTGTGTGTGCCGTGTTTCGGCAACACTGAAACACAATGAGAAAATAATTCACTGACCAATATAATGCTGTCGGGGAATCAATATGAATGTACAAAGACACAAAAGATGGTAGTTAGTGACACCACTTTTAATGCAAATTGTTAAAAAGTCATGAAATCCAATCCTGTTGTTGTTGTCACCCTTGGAAAGCTGTGACATAATAATCCTCAATATCAAACATCTTTAATATAAGAGGGGCGACCTTGATCAGTCTGCGAGCCGTTCAGGGGTTTCAGACTGGATCTCAACATGTGCACATTTTACCAGTTGTATGGAGGCCAGTGTATAATGCTTTCAAACCATTTTGTTGCAGTCAGATCAAACTAAAGCTAATTATCAGCTACCCTCAGACTTAATAGTGCCAAATTAGTGGAGAAAAAAAATGTTTTTTTGGGATCTATTTTGGATTTAGAAGGGTCATGTTACAAACACAGGAGTTCTGTAAAACATGGAGAACAGCAGATAGAGATATAAAATTGGTGCACTCTTTACTCTTCTTATTGTTATCGGAATAGTGCAGTCTTATGGGAGATGGCAGATTTTTCTCATATCACACAGAGTCTCAATGAGAAAATGTTGGTCAGAGCAAGCCCAGGAAAAACTGTCCTGTGAGTGAGTGTGAGGCGGAGGAGGAGGAGGAGGAGGAAGGGGAGAGTCTGCTGGTCCTCTTTGTCATGGGTGTTGTAAAATAATCACCACTGTCCCAGAAATAAAGAAAAACACAAGCTGTTAAAAGTCCAGCCCTCAAAGTGAACCTTTCTTAAACTTCTGCATGACAGAGAGTACCTGTGCTGCTACTATGAGAAGGTTCATCTTCAGTGTTTGAACGCCTCCTCTGTGAAGACACACAGACGGGTTAAAATAGGACGACTCTGCAGATTCAAAGAAGAGTCTTTGAGAGACCGACAGGTAAAAAAGAATATAATAATAGAAGTGTCAGTTTGAAGACTTCATAGAGGAGACTATTTCTCTCATGGTCCCTGGATGTGTGTGTTACAGTGTTAGACTTTTACATTTCTTTGAGTGTGCTGCGTGCTTAGTTTCATTCCTCCTGGTACATGTGAATGGTTAAAGACAGAGAAGACAGTGTTTGCCTCGGGCGCTCACAGTCAGCATTTGTTTTGCATGCAGCTCGTTTGGTTTTACTCGCATGTGATGTTTTAAAAACTGCAAAGGTCTTTGTTAGAGGCTGATAACTTTGAAGAGACGTTCAAGAATCCAGAACGATAAAATAAATCCTCCTGTTCTCATGCTCTCTGTTAAAAATCTGTTTTAATGTCTGTTCTGTCGTTTTGGTTTCTCTTAAAATAAGAAAATAGATACAAGATTTCCTGCTTAAAGTAAATTAAATTAAGTTTAAATTTCAAAGTCACGATATATTTAGAAATAATGATTTATTATCTGACATAATCATCATAAAAGCAGCTCGATAACGACGGGATGGGCTGTATCAATATTCACTGAGGGATCACAGTCCAATCAATCTGTGGTTTTAGAGGAAGGAAAATAACAATACAGCTTCAAGGTCAACCCTTTTGAACATCCAACATCCATGTAGTAAGAGTTTATCATTTAATGGCATCATTTCAGACTCCCTCTGCAGGTCGTATTATGAACAGTAATTTAGATCTTCTGCTCCTTTTTCCTCCACTGTGAAAAAAACAAAATTTTTTAGGGTTAAATAAAATGGCAGCTGTAGTTGGCAGAGCTTCACCGTAAAAAATATGGTAAAACTTTTTCTACTATTACAGTTTTTTAAGGAGGTGTTCGCACATCCAACTATCCAACTAACCACCTACACACTTGACAAAGGTTCAGAGGGACCGAAATGTGTGATTTTCGAATAAATTGGTGATACTTAGCAGGAGTTTCTTTTCAAGTAATCTACTATTGCACTAAAAGGATATTATACTGTTCATTTTATGGCACGAAGGAGTTTGAATCAAAATTCTACTGTGTAAATACAAGTTTTTACCATTGAAAGGAACACTGCTAAATTATTAACATGAAAATACCATATGGAGGCAGTATAAATATTGTTACTTTGACTACCCATCTGCCTGCTTTGAATAATACTGATACCTTAAGTTTAAGATGTTGGTGACTGCTACAGTAACTGCATTGTGGGCCCTCATATCAAACAATTCTGAAGATTTTTCAAAATATTTTAGTTTTGTGCATGCTGTAGATTTCCTTTTTTTGGTTATTGCATGCATACTTCAAGTTGGTTGAATCTGTGAGCCATGCTTTTGTAGTAGGCAGCTTTGAAATCAGCCATACATACATACAGTTAAACTGTTGACCTGACCTGGGATCTACCTTTAAATATATATCTCAGGATAAACCTGAAATAAACCTTTCAAATCCAGTGTTTTTTAAGGTTTTTGAATTCTGTTTTGTGCTACCAGCAATTCAAAGTCTGTTTGTGGAGATATCTTCAGATAGACTTTACATTTGACACTTTTCAAAAGTGGCTTCACATATCACAGTTATTTTTTCTAGACAGTTCAAGAGGAGCTCAGAGAAGTTTTTGCTTTATTGATGCACTCTTCTCGATTGTCATCAACTGCACTGAAGCCAGAACTACTGCGGACAGAGAGCTACTCTTTGGTACGAATTGAAGAGTTTGACTTTAATGGACACACGCTGAGCTGCAGCACCCAGAGTCTGTCTCTCTCTTTTTAGAGCACAAATAGAAGTGAATCCCTGAAACCTACAAAGACGTTTACATTTTCCAGTGATGCCTTCACAGAATCTGCACAAATTTAGTGCAGTAGTTTGTCTTTTCTGGCTCTAGGAACATCATTTTCTAGTATCTATACATCTTCCTTTTTGGTGTTTGTTCAATGTTTTTGACTTAACTGAGGTTTGAAGTCACTCCTAAAACAGTATCTCATCCGCACACAGAGTCCTGCAGGTTTCAGGGATTATCAGCATGCCCTCATTTATTGCTGAAACTGAGCAGAGAAAAACTAAAAAGCTTGAACAGTGACCATGCAAACTAGAACAAAGCTGCTGTTCACACTTTCAGACTGAATTTGGGTCAGTTACAAATCCGTTCTAAGCTAAGGATGATTGGGTCACTTTTTCAGGGATGTGTTGTCCTAAAATGCAGACAGGACAACCAGCTGCAAGAAAGTCCCTTACATAATAACACATGAACACATCACTCAGCAGTGATGCCTGATGCAACTTTTAAACCATCACCTTCCATCGTCTGCTTCATGTTTGAAGCCGGATGCACACTGTGCTGTATTTCAGGCCGATCTAGACGCTATTTTTAAATCATATGACAAATATTGAAGTTGGACTGAATTTAAGCCAAATTTCTGTCATTAGCCGTGCAATGAACAAAGTACCTGATTGTGCCTGCACCAAATGATGGACAGCGAAATCATCAAAATCACCATGACAACAGAAGACATGATGGTTTAATGTATCTTCTCCTTCCTACAATGAGTGTGTTTACATGGACTTGAGTATCCCGGTTTTGATTGGGGTTTTAAGTATCCCATTTTTGTATTTGTGCATGTAAACATCATATCCGGATTTTAGAAATCGGGATACGCCCTTATTCCGGTTTTGTGAAACACAATTTTGCTACCTGTAGAACTCTCAAAGAAAATGAGAAACTGTGGCATGTATATGCCTTAGCCCAGTTTCTGACAACTGCCGACACCTGTGCAGGCCCGAACTCAGCCAAACAAATCCAGACAACTCTCTCCTCTGCTTAGACGTGAGTGGAGGAGGCAAGTGAACGACGCATTGATGCAATTAAGGGAACTGAGACGTACCCTAGGACTGTTTCTAAACCGCCTAATACATACTACTATCCAACACATACGGCATACAATGTTTATTTATTGGTATTTATTGGTATTTGGTCCTAAACTTGCTTGTAACCTGGCTAAATAAAGGAGATTATTTCATTGTTTGATTTTTATTGACTCCTAAACCCTGATTGGTGGAAACTTGAGCGGTTTCAAAACGTTTATCACGTTTGAATAGTTGTATTTTTCTATAATGTATTGTTTCATGTTACATAATACTTTTTGATGTCATTCCTTCATCTTGCTGGCTGCAAAAACAAATCAACCTTTGTGTACAAATAAAGTACAGTAAGCTGAAATCATTAAGCATAAACCAAGCAACAAAGAAATGAATTTAATTTGTGTTTCTGTTGATTGGTTTCAGAAAACGGTTCAATTTGCCACTCTGCAAAACAATGAAATGTCAATTATTTTATTCAGATGAAGGTGTTTATTTTGAGCATTGTATTCTGTTTGGGTTTTAACTGTTACTAATCATAGAAACATAGAAGCTACTGATACTGAACAGATTGAAGACAGCAGACTTTCAAAGCCCTCAATGTTCAAATGAAGTGAGATACACTCAGCCAAGAGAGGGTGAAGCAGGGAGCAGAAAGCAGAGTGAAGAGAAAGAATCGTTAAACAGCACAACATGGCAAACAGACAAAAGGAAAAAGGCTGCTGAGCGACTCAAACTGAGCCAAACTGAGGAAAATAAAAACAATCAGAGCTCATTTCAAATGTTCCTAATTGGCATGAATGTAACAACAACAATATTGCCAAGGCAAAACAAAGACAAGTGACGCCAACACTGAAAAAGTAATGAAAGAGGACTGGCTGAACCCCAAGAGCTGCACTCGTCTCTCTCCAACCAGATAAACAGAATTTAAAGATAAAACTTCAAGTTCAAATGTAGAGAAAGTGAAAAGAATATTGTGTTGAATTGATTAACAATACTTCAATTGGTATAATTGTATTTCTATTTGGAGGCATGGATCAATCCTACTCGCAGACAGGAAGTGTTATTTTAGTCCCCCTCGTTAAGGAGCATCTTAAATATGGAACAACCAGGAAAACTGTTTTTTAAATGTCTAGCGTTCTGGCTGGAGATTTCCAAATTTTGAACCACAACCCCAACGAAAAATCTGTGCTATGGTAAAAGATGAGATTAAGGTGCATTCTGGGGATTGTAGTACTTTGTCTTTGATGAGCAAAATCCATTCTGGGAAAGCGGCAACCTCTAGAGTTGAAAAATGAAGACGATGTGGAAGTGCAAAATCCTGCAGTTCATCGAGTGTCCGCTTGAGACTAGCTGCTGAAGCCCCAGGAGTCACATACACACTCCATTCAAAAAAGCCTGTTTTTACAGCAGAAAAGATCTTTTTTACAGCCTGGTTCAAAAAACTAAATGAGTCTGATAAGCTATTGTCCTTATGGGCAGTGATTTTATGAACAATACGTGTTATCTATAGTTAGGCGTGTAGCTGACCTGATTGACAGGTGGACGCGATGTAACAGTTTGTCAAGAGGCTTTAAACCCACCTCAGCTCCAGCTCTCAGCCTGTCGTTAGGCTGACTGAAAGTTAAGCTGAGACAGGATTTCCAGCATGGCAGCTGCTGCAGATGAGCCTACAGAGCCCCCTGCAGGAACAGATGGCTGACATCGCTCAGGCTTCATCTATTAATACTTACAGTCTTTGATTGTGGGACTTACATTAAGTCCTCTGAAGTCTGAGAATCTTTTATTTTTCATTTATTCATCTTGGAGTACAATACTAAGTCCCTGCAATTCTCCTTTACTGTTCAGGTAAAGCTCTGTGTTTATACGCAGTATTATCCATGTTCACAAGTTTGATCCAACTAAGACTCATATTTCCACTCCTGTAATTCCATATGGTATTTATTGTTCAATAGCTGAGAACTGAAGTAGGCCACATTCAATATACATTAACTAGACACTGGGTTATTTATACTACAATATTAATAATAAAGCACGCTATAACATTAATCTGTTGTTGTTTAATTACAAACACATTAAAACACTTCGTTGCTCTCTTAAAGCCACTAAAAGTTGTGATGGAACTCGACAGCTAAATCGCTATATCACACACAAAAACTCTGGGTTTATGTGCTCACACACAGAAACACGATTGTCGGGCACAACCTAAAGGCTCAAATGTATTTGCTTTTGAACCACACGTACGCGTAAACAGCCCGCTGTGTAGTGAACGTAGATGTTAAGCTTCTTGCCTTTGTACAAGGCGTGTTACTGGAGGATTCCTCTAGAGGGAGCTCTACATGAATCAGACGGCGCAAAACACAGAAGTAGAGTTGATTTGTCGGTGACTATTTTGGCATGTTTGTTGCTATCCAACGGCAATGACACATCATAGTGCAGGTATTGTAGTTGCAGACTTGATCTATTAACTTTTCTTCAAAACTTTCCACCATTGTTGTAGGGACTCTCTGGTGTCTCGGATGTTGTCATTTCCTGTCTCATCACTAGACAACTCTACACTGCCCCTAGTGGTTATACGCATACTGCATCTCACAGATGTGTAGCGTTGATTTCTGAGGACGTGCACAACCGTACGCGTAGTTAAAAGGAAGTATACTCAGGGCTTTAGTGCGGGAAACAAATCATACTGTGCCAGTGAAATTAATTTACCCAGAGGCTAGTTTCAAATAATACCACATTTGAGGATTTTCTTTATCTCGGGAAAGACATATAGAAACTGTAATCACCTTCAGAGGACTCATATCACACTGACAGATGAATGCATTTCTTATGTTACTTATAAACTTTGTTAAAGTTTGTATTTTTAAAATGTTTTTTTTTAGCTCAGACCCAGGTGGCAGAAGGAGTGTCAGAACACTGTAGAAAATATTTGGATTCCTCTGCGTGTTTTTGTGTCTGTGCATCTCCCCTCCGTGCAGATTCTCATGTTTCTACCACATTAAATCAGGAAACGCATGACCAGCCAAGCGTGACAGCTAAACATTCTGCAAACAGCGTATGTGTTTGCGTGCTTGTGTCCGTGCACAGGGAGGAAGTGAGACAATATGAACAGACACAGCAGTAATAACGCATCTTTAAGAATTCAAATAAAGCTGTAAACAAATGTGGTCCCTGTGTTGTTTCCCACAGTGAACCCTCAGCTGTCAGTTTTCTGCATATTGATAAGAGAGAGTATGTTTACAAGAATCCAAGTATCTGTCATGAGTCTTTCTGTCCATTCAGTCAACCTGGGAGAGGTTTTTGGCACCGCAGTAGATTTTTTAAATACAAAATTAATTTTTAAATAAATGAATGCAGAGTTAAACATTCATCTGGGTCCATGCTAGAAGCAACAGGACTGCTATAAATCATGTTGTTGTCAGAATGAATTTACAAACATATGTCATCTGAAATAGAGACTGCATCTATTTGGGTAATATGAGAAGAAGAGATCAGGAACAGTCTGCGGAGGCGTGTTTGCTCAGAGTAATCGTTGCTGGCTGATGACAGGCCGAGCAGGTGAAACAGGAAGCTCAACAGGAGGCTAAAGATGTGGGATGAAAGTGCTTTACAGATCCATCAGCTCCCCACCGAGCGGGCAGGAGGAGTTTTACAGGATGGAGGTCACATTCACCAACCTGATCACGTTCAGCTTTATAACAAATTATGACTTCAAAATGTCACATTTTAGTTATTGTCAGAAAATATTTAAAAAGAAAACAGCCGACAGAGCGTGTTATGTTTTCCTACGACTGATGTGTCCTCTTTCTCAGTTCAAAAGAGCTCCTCTGACTAAATAGTATGGGGTAGGAGAGAGAACTCCCATGATTCCCCGCTAGCCATCGACGTCATCTTTTGTTTTGATTGAGAGCACCCTGGTGGTGGTGGTCTCTTTAAATCGATAGTGTAACTTTATTTTATTTATTTCATAAAGCCAGTCTGTCTGAGATACGTCCTAAACTGCAGGAAACGCTCTGCATGCAGTTCAGGCCAATCCTGGAAACCATCAGTTATCATCTGACGACATAAAGCCTCGGGGAGCCTTTGGGTGTCGCCAGCTGTTATCAAGAAAGCATCAAAGGACATCGGAGCCATGATTTCCTTTCCTCTTCCTTCTTTGAGTTCATACAAATTGAAGGTGTGAAGGACAGAACTGTAAATTGTTCAGATTTGTAGCATGTGTCTGTTGATGTAAACACAAACATACAAAACTGCTGGAACATTTTCAAGGAGCAGTTCAGGGGGCAATTACATGCACAACAAACATTTTCCATTTTCTAGGCCGGCGCAAATCATTCACCACACACACACAGATACACACACACACACACACACACACACACACACACACACACACACAAACACACACACAAACACATATGCACAAGCAGTGAAAACATAAATATTGCATTTCTGCATCCCTAATGGGAGCTCTATCTGAAAGATGTTGACATGCACCCACCTACCATCTGTGAATTTCACCCCTTAGTAGAATCTTGAATGACGGTGAACTGCGTCGTTCTTGGCGAGAGAACACAACAAACTGGAAGATCAAAGAGTTTTTAGGATTGTGCAAAGATGAAATATGATAACTGGTGTTCATAACCCACGATGGCTGCAGCAGCCGGGACTAAAGGAAAAAGGAAGCAACAATTCTTTCATCTCAAAGCTGACCTGAATTAGTAACCTCACACCAGGCTGAGAGGCCGTGTGTGACTGCCCTTTGTGGTTCAAAATATGATTCAAGAAGTCAAGCGTCTTCACTTTTCTGTTAGGGTAATAGAAAATTGGGATATGAACACGGGGGTCTGGATTTTCAGCATGTGAAGTGCTCTGGTTTGGTACATTTGTAGTCCGAGCTATATTGACCAATTACAAGTCAGCAGGCTTTGGTGTATGCAGGAAAAAAAAAGTCGGTTTGCACATTAAAGTTATCTGTGCTGCTCACATACCGACACCCATCTGGGGAATTCTAACAATAATGTATTAATCTCTTTAAACATATCTGCATAAAGTGAAGCTAACAATTCATTCTGGATCAAACATTTTTACTTGAGCTACAGATCTGCTTGACACTGTGTCACATTTTCTATTTATTAATAATAATGAATTCCCTGTCTACCTGAAATGCATCAGAAGTGATCGATCCGTCCTCCATTCAACAAACAAACATTTTAAAAGTAGTTTTCTGCTCCTCTTGAGGACAGACCTCACAAAGTTTGACTTTTTCGGAATCATGATGTTTTTATTTAAGTATATGTAGTTCCTGTTAATTACATGTAGGCCGACATCACAAGGAGGTCAGTTTCTTTCTCGGGCTCTGGGGAGAGTTAGCGAGAGTGAAGCCGCTGTGTTTAAATGAGCCTCGACAGATGAACGGGCGCTCCTCTGAGATGTTGTGAACCATCATTTTGGTGTTTACATTGCACAAGTAAATCCGTTATGGAGAAGGAAGTCTTGCCTGGAAGCTGTTTAACGCTAACCTCTGGCTTTGCTCTAATTATGGAGAATTTTGCATCCCTTCCAGAGGCATTCATCGTCTATCAGGATCACAGATGATGATTAGAGATAGGTGGCGGGATTTCTGTAAGGTCAAAACAGCATGCAAAACATGTTAGCTGGTGTGTTGAGTCTGCAAGAATGCATATATCAAAACCTTCAAACTCAGATCTGTGACCTTTTGTCAACTGGTGTCTGTGCTTACCCTAGAGCTGGAGTTATGCTTATCCGGTCTGGATAAAGGCGTATGTGCATTGAACCAAACAAAACACTTTCTTGTCATGCTAGTCCAAGTGACGGGACATGTTGTGATTTGGTGGGTGTGAATTCTGCCCTGCAGTCACAGAAGGCTGCAGAGCACGTGTCATTGCCACTACATTGTGTCACAAAGTCTTAAAGTGTTTTTAGATGTGTCTTAGATAAAAACACTTTTGGTACTAAGAGAGTAAAATATTTGCTCATTTGATTTTAAATGGCCAGATAATGTGGTTTTTAATTCTGAAACTGAGTAAAACTGTGCTCACATTTGAGCATCAAATTAGTTTCTTCTTATTCAAATTATAACATGTTTTTGAAGTTTCGTTGTCTGAAGTTAACAATCTTCTTTGGAGGATTTCTTAAAACTATCAGTGAATCATGACGTGTAGAGTTTCTGTGCTCCAATGGAATGAAAGTTTAACACGATATCCCTGACTGTCACAACTTTCAACATGCCCCTCTCTAACGATGATGGTGTTTTATTTCTAATCCCACTCTGCATCCATCGATCACAGGAGCCCAGAGGCGCTGATTGCCAACAGGCAAGGCAAGCAACTGCTCGGGGCCCCAGACCAGTAGGGGGCACCAGAGGGCTCACAAACTTAAACCAAAGCCGTGGACCAAAATGTATAAATCTAGCAACGGAAACCTCCCTAAGGGGAGCAATCACATCTGACAGCAATCACTCTTGTTGCCCTGCAAAGCATTGCATGCAGTATTCCTGTGAAAACCAAAGTTTGTCAATGAAAGTCAACAAAGAAAAATGAAGAGCAATTATTCGTCTACAGGAGAGAAAAAAGAAACAGGAAAAAAAGAGAAAGAGGAGTAAGCGCTGGCTGTCAGACATGATGGTTATGAACTCTGGTTGGAGGGTCCCCCAAATTGATTCTTGCTGAGGGCCCCAAGAGACACGCCACTGCAGAAGCTCAGCGAGGCTGGCCATGAACCCACCAAAAAATGAATTTGGCATTCCCCTGGATGCAAACAGAGAGCCTGACTCTGACGGTCCATTGGAAACTCCTTCCCACAAGTTGTGAGCTACATGATAACTCCCTGAGAAAGCACTATCCATACACAAAGCCGCACAGAGATAATAGGATTTCTCTGGACATATCATGTAAGCCAGCAGCACTCTGGAACATAGTCGATAGATATCATCTCATTTTCAGGAGGAAAGGACCGTTGAATGGATCTGGTACAGCTCAAAGTGTTAACACATCTATTCTCACCTCCAGAAGTCCCTCTGGCTGTATCCTCATTTTATTCCACCGATGGAAACATTCATTTTTCAGACAGCTGGAAGGGACATTGCCATCAGGCTAAAAGCAAGAAACAGCTTGACATAGAGAGAATTCAAAGTTGGTTAAATATTCATAAAAATGTGATTACTTCCAAAACTTGAATAAAAAACTTCCACGTTATTGTCGGCTTTGAAATAATATATTGATTATGTTAAAGTACAAATGAAGTTAAAGCCTGTGATTTAAAATAGAAAAAAAAATAATGACGGATTTAACATTGTCTCCAAACTCCTTAAAGTTAACGTCTGTATGAGTATCACACACAAACAAACAGAGAACCAAACCTTACTTACATCTAAATATATGTGCTCTTCTCCTCTCCTCTCCCCTCATCTCCTCTCCTCTCCTCTCCCCTCCTCTCCCCTCCTCTCCTCTCCTCTCCTCTCCTCTCCTCTCCTCTCCTCTCCAATCAGCTTGACCTGATGGGGTCAAGTAACAATATACCTGTTGACCTGATTTACATTAAACAAACAGCGAGCGTTTTCCTCTCTGCTGGGACCTTTAGTTAGGGTGAATGATTTATACAGCTGTGCAATGCAACAGGTGAATGAGTTAAAGGGTTCAGACGCAATTAGATGAATCAATAACTGTTTACAGCAACTGATTACAAAGGTAACCGTTTCCAGTGGAAAAGTCCGTTGATAAAAGTAAAGGGTAACATGGTTCAGTCTGGCTTAATTGCTGATTGATGGATAAGCTGTGAAAGTCTTCTTAACGTGTTCTGCCTCAGTGAAGATTTATGTTCTGATCATTTAGAGGAACTGGTCGTCGGCCAAAATTGCTCCCTAAATTTGACTCTAAAGGTGTCTCAAAACAGACTCTAAAGGCTGCTCTTCAAACAGACCTAACCACATATTTGAAATGACGACAGTAGAAGTTAAAACAGAAACTAAAACAAACCTTCCTACGAATAAAAAAGGTATTAATTCAACCTTTAACAGAGCCAAAACATGCCAAAGACCTTTGTCTCAATGAGTAACAAGCTGTTGTATCTGTTGTATCTATAATGTATCTGATTACCTGGATCGACACTGCAGCTATGTTAGTATAATTCTGCCACAACAAAAAACTCAGCTGAAGACTTTTCAGAAACTCAAATGTTGTAACGACTCAGTGACATTAAAAACATGTTACTATAGAGATAGAACTGGATCAGCTTGGACAAATCTTCCGCTGACTGTGTGCTTAAAGTGGCAGCTTGCAGTCCAGCTGTGATTTTATATTGTTAGAGTGCATCTGATTGAAGTGGTGGAGAAATCCACAAACAAACATTATGCAGCAGTTAGACAAGAGGCCTAATCAGACGAGCAGCAAGAGCAATAAGAGGGCAGAGCAGCATTCAACAAGTGGACACTGAGTGCATTTAATCACCCCCGAGCCATACGAGGAATAAGAGCAGTTCATCTAACCAGAGAAACAACATGCTGAAAGGACCACATCAAGAGCAACAACACAGGGTAATGACTGAGGATGAGGAACATAAACATGAAGTTATAAAACATAATCATTTAATCCTGCAAAAAGGATGCATGGGTAAGTATCATTTTTAATCCCACAGGACAAAGAGAACTGAAATGTGTTGTCAGAAAGGCCCTGCAGCTTTCAGCAGGTGACGATCCTGAATATTATGTCACAAAGAAAATCGTTTTAAAAGCCAGTGCACCAACGCATGGTGATGTCATGTGACTGTTTCATAACCTCAAGAGATTAAATATATCTTTGCCACATCTTTCATTTTCAGCAGGCAGGTTTCCATTTGATATCATCAAGAGGAGGGTTTATAAACAAAGAGAACAGAAGCAAAGACAGGAAGTCAAACCAAGAGAAGTTAACAATTAACAAGGCTTTGTTTTAAAGGTGTTCGCACATCCAACGAGCTCCTGAAGTTGGTGCATAAGACATCGAACTATCACTTTGAAAGTGTACTTGAAGAAGGTTCAGAGGGAGTGAAAGGTTGTGTTTTTTCCCCAATAAACTGGTTATTGCTTGCAAGAGTAGTGAGTTGGGATTTTTTCTTACAAACTGTTCAAATTTAGCGATTAATCACAATTGACTATTGTATTCGTCTGCCGCTATGGGAATAAAGATTTATTGGTACTTTTGAATTTATAAAATAGACGAAAAAATTAAGATTAGTAAATATCATATTAAAATTACATTAATAATTCCACTGATAATAAAAAAAAAACCATAATAATTTAAATGATTCTCTAGAGGATATGGAACAGCACATTGTCTTTGTATATCAGATCATCATAAAGATGTGTTTATAACAAAGCTTTGAAATAGTGTAGCATCAATCGATGAGATGTCTAAAATACGGCTGTGGCACAAGTACAAAACTAAACTAAAGAAAAGGTGCTCATTTTACAGTTTGAATTGGAGACATTAAGAGAAGTCTGTGTTGAAAACAGGCTCATTACAGTGTCCACTGAGAGTGAAGGGAAAAGATTTAGAGTTTGTCCTCAACAGCATCAAAGCAAGTGGAGAGATCAACAAGGATTAAAACAGAAATCCTCTGCATTGGCAGGGAGCAGAGAATCATTAAGGAGAAAGGCAATCTCAGGGTAATGGTGAGGAGTTTACTCAGAGCACGCTGAATTCTTGGATAAAGAACTGCAGGAACATAAATAATAAAATGATCTTAGGTTTCTAAAAAAAACAGAAAAAACAGAAACGCTTATACAAGAGGCCTTGTCCTGGCAGCAGAGACAGGGCTCTCGAGAAGACGGAGCTCCCCCGACCTTCAGTGAGGTGATCTGGCACTACTACCACCTGACGTCCCTGACGCCCAGCCACCATCGTCCCCATCGACCTCCACCTCAGCAAGGAAGTGTGGACAAAAGGAACGAGAGGAATACAAAGAAAAAATCCTTCCTGCATATTATCCCTTATGCTCTTTTGTAAAGCGTCTCCTAATTTACAGCAGCATGTTACATGCTGTACAATAAAAAAAACACTCAAAATACCTCATCTTCAAAACATGTTGATCAGGTTTACAGTTTGTAAAGCTTTCTTGATGTTAATTAGATTTCAATTCATTATACAGTTTTAACATCCAGTGATAAATACTATAAAGCGTGGGTGAGATGTATGGATATGAAATTTACCAAGAGGTGAATTGTCTGTTGGAGTTGTATTGTTTTTATTTCTATACAATAAGATGATATCTTTAGGCAACAAATAAACTGTACACCTCATATAATTGGCAATAACATTTTCTCTAAAGCTCTCCAGAATACCAGACATTTGTTGGATAAATGTATCATGCTGTCTTGTCCTTTTTACAAATGTGTTTCTAATTTGATCAAACCTTGAGATGTAAGAGTTATAGGACATATTATGTATGATCTTTTATTGGATCTCTTTTGTTTCGTAAGAGGTAGTAAACTAACGTATAAGCCAAAAGCCGAGTGCATTGCCAGGAAAGTGAGAGTCCCTGAACAATATCCCTCGTTTGTGTTTCATCCAGCAGAGGGCAGCAACAGCACTGACGCGCTGTTAATCTACGGCAATTATACAGAAGAAGAAGAAGAAGTTTCCGGTGCACCAGATAGGCATTTATCATGCCTACTGCTGTGATTATGGAAGAAAACTTTGATAAATTATTAGAACAGTGTGAGGCTCAGGAGCTTGAGGTAAGCACTGAACACTGAAATTACTTTATTTCGTGTCCTACATGATTTACGCCTCTGAATTAACGACAGGAACGTTTCTGTTTACGACAGTAGGTTAGCTGTGACTAGTTTAAGCTAACGTTATGGCTAAGAAATGAGCCTGTTTCCTCTTCTTAAACGATCATGTAACTTTACATCTCTTATCAATCACTTACCACTTAACTTAACCCGTGTTATACCAACAATGTCAACAAATACATGGAGATTTTCTACGCTATGGGTGGATGTTAGTCTCTGCTTTCACTTGTGTTATTTGCAGGTTTTAGCATGCGAGCTAACATTAATGTTCAGAGATCCATTGTAATGACGTTGAATGCTTATAAAGACATTGTTATGTTATAATGTGTGTCAGAAAACGTTTAGCAGTTGATTTACACCCCTATGGTTGGTGTTAGAAGCTAAAGGCAATGACAACAAAACTTTTAAAGGTGTTCCAGTCTGTAGCTGAAGTCACAGTGTTTATTACTGCTCTGTAAAACCTGCAGTGTTCAGGGAGGTGACTACAGCTTGGTGCTCTGTTTATACTTAATGTCTGTATGGCAAGCCGTTCAGGAAATTCATATATGGAATGGAACGTTGAACACATGGAATGGAACGTTGAATATATGGAATGGAACGTTGAATATATGGAATGGAACGTTGAACACAAGGAATGAAGCTGATTTCAATTCTCCAAATCCACCAGTTTCATTGTTGTCATCCAAAAGACACCCTGCTGAATATGCTGGTTTTGCAAAATGACATCAGCTGAAATATACCAATACTTTGTTGACCGTCAAAACTTTTTTTGAAACAGCTGTTCTTACTCAAAATTACATGATTAATTTTGAATGTAGAAAGCGTCACCTTGAAGATCATAGTTCAATTATTGGAACACGTTTACTGCTTATGAGTAGTAATGCTCAACAAAACGTGAGTTTGCTGAGCGCACTTTGTGCAGCCATCTTTAGGGAATTTTTTTAGTCTCTTACTGAGATGTAAGCTGAAATAACACTACGGACTTCCATTCCATATATTCAAAGTTCCATTCCATATATTCAAAGTTTCAATCAATATATTAATTTCCTGAACGGCTTGCCATAAGTCTGTTATCCCACCTGTATTTATTTCAAACAGGCTCCAGGTGGCATCGCAACACCTCAAGTCTACGCTCAGCTGCTGTCTCTCTATTTACTTCATAATGACATGTGAGTCAACTTTGTGTTTGTCTGCAGATGCTGACTTCTGTAGGTTTTTTTTGGTAACACTTTAAATTATATTGAAAAATATTCATCATTAAGTAGTTCTTTCTTAGCATCCTAATTAGTAAACCAGGAGCATCCTGGCTGCTTATTAGTCATTATTAAGAGTTTATTAGTACTTTAATCTACATGACCATAATCTACAGCTAGAAGGTTGTTAACCAAGAGTTGACCCCTCAATACCTCCCTAATTACTGCTTATTGAGTTTAATATCATGACATATCATGAGATCTGCTTTGAGATCTTACTGATGTCCCAACCTGAAGACACATTCAAAACATAACACAAAGTAAAAGGGATAAAAATACACAAAAGGGAGGAATTTGTAAGGGGAAAAAATACACAAGACTCATTAGGCTATGAGCTCAGTCTACTTTCACACAGGCTGGGTTAGGTTCCCTGCAATACACTGGATAACCCATCATAAGGAAGAATTCATCATATTTTATCAAACCGAATTGATTACGTAGGGGGATGTACATCAAGACACGGAGCTAACATGAAGCAGACATCGTTTTGGGTCCATCGCTGTTTGAACAGAGGACCAGAACTTTGTTATCAATGGACCAGAACGCATTAAATGATAATATGTGCCGACTTGATTTAGGCATTGACGACATGTTACAGAGCAACATTTTAACTTATTATACCTTATTCATACTTTGCTTGTTCTGTTCATTTCAAGTCTTTGAATTTTACGCATAGTTCTAAAGTTAAGCTTCATAAGTTTTACCCCTCCGTGTCTCCAGAATGTAATGAATGTAAATCAAACAACGGTAGATTTTTGCATGTAATTTAGGATTGTCATCAGTTCTGGTGAAGATTTTTCCTCCTTTTTCTCTGGGGTTTATCAGAGGACACTCTCTCCTCTCCTGACAGAGACTTGGCTTTTTTGGAGCCTCAGAGGACCCCTCATGGCTCCCTTCATACATTCAAACAGCTCTATTGATGGTCATGGTATTCATTGTAAACTAACAATTTAACGTAAACAGAAGTGGGACAAATTTTGGGGTCCTTTCTTTTGTAACATTTTGTCTCATCTTGATTGCGTTTTTATTTTTACATTGATTGCCCTTATTTTGTTTTCTTTTTTTGTACATTTCCATTGTGGACAGCTTGGATTTAGCAATAACACAATAATGACATATAATGATATTTATGCTTTTGTGTCTTTGACACAGTGTTTACATGAATTTGTCTTTTTTATTTCTTCCCCTCCTCGCTCGTTGTAAATGTGTGTGAGCGTAGCTGTCTTATATCGTTGGGTTGAGTTATCGGTTTTGATTTTGTTTTTGAGTTGACAGTCATCAAATACAAATAAAAATAGAAGCAAAGACACACAAAGCATCAGCATCACTGCTTGTCCTCTGTCCTCTGTGATTGGGCTAACCTTTGTATATCAATCCAACAGGAATAACGGCAGGTATCTCTGGAAAAGGATTCCCCAAGCAATCAAATCTGTAAGTATGTGAAAATAAACACATTACTGAGAAAGTACTGCTGACATAAGTTTGACTCTGGTTTTCCTGATTGTGCTCCTTCATTATCTTTCACATCAACATCTTCTGTCAAAGTTCATGTGAGGAGTTTTTAGTTTGTTATAAAACAGACTTCATTCATACTGATGCCTCTATGAAACCTTCAAAAGCAAATAAGACCATCAGTGACATGACTGGTATCTTCTGTGTTATATTTCTTAATGCTTGAACTCAATGACACCAGATAGATGTTAGATGTAGTGAGTCACAGGCAGCACACAGAAAAAACTCCCTTTGTTGACATTTTACACAGCTAAGACCCACAACGAGTGATAGGATTTGCTTTTAAAAGAAGGCAGAAGGAGGGATTTTGTTTTTTTAAAAAAACACTACTTCATGTGCAGGACAAAATCAGAAAGAGACAAGAGGCACCTCTTTGTCCACAGGGGGCGCTAAATAGACATAAATGAGAGCTTCTCACAGGAACTCTAAAAACAGTTTTTGACCTTTCTTCATGTTTTTAATGTCACTAACCCTAACCTATAAACCCTGTAAGTTGTAAGTCAACCATGAACATTTGCTGTAACTGTCTTCAGTCCCACAATGCATCAGTCTTTACCTGCTGGGAGAACCATGAGTGATTTGTTTTCTTATCCCTTCTCACTTTATAACTATAAATTGAAGGATGTTATTGCCAAGACGATCATTCCTTGTCAGATGCTCAACTGAAGGATTTGTTCACAGTTCTTAGAAACAAATCCCTGTTATTCATGAACAACATACTAATCAGAAATGTAATCCTCATGATTTAATATCTAGGGTATTTGGGTATGACTGCTCTCAACAGTAGCATGAAAAACAAATGTAGCATGATGAAAGTCTTTGAAACATTTCCTCCTTTGCTGTTTGTAGGCAAATCCTGAATTAGGAGCTATTTGGGCAGTCGGCCAACGCATATGGCAGCGGGACTTTCCAGGGATCTACACGACCATCGCAGCCTTCCAGTGGACAGAGAATATACTTCCTGTCATGGAAGCACTTCAAGGTAAACAACAAAACAAGAATTAAATCGTGTCTGGTTTGAAATCTGACACTTTACCTGACATGTAATGTAGCTTTTGGTTTCTGAAACAACTTCTAAATATTATTTTTAAGCTTGTCACATTATGCGAAATGTCATGTAGGGACATTTAAAAAACCTTGAAGTGAAATAAGCACATGTATTCTCTCTGCAAGATTCAATCAGCAGGGGGCGCCAGCTAAACACAGCTGCAGTCGTGATGCAACCCTCTGACCGAGTTAAACATTTTTATCAGCTCGGAGATTAATGATGCTTCATGATGTTCATGGTGTTACGGCATGACACTCTGAGTTAGTTGTCAGATTCTCGAACACAAACAATGGTTCTCTCCCATCATGAAACCTAATATCTAAATGTTTTCATCCACACATAGCTTTCTTACCTCTGTTGCATCTTTTCGAGGAACATGAAATGATTGTCCTCCTGTCCAGTTGTCTGGGAACATGTACCATGTGATCTTGTGCAACAGTTTAAGAATAGCTTACCCCTCATGTTTACCGTACTTTGTGTTGATGTGCCAAAGATACTGATGAAATCATGTCATAAGACACTTGGGTAACCATTGATCATCATTTCTTGTTGGAAAAGGTAAATAAAGAGTGTTCTAGATGAAAAATGAACACATTGGACTATTTTGAGAGGTTTAAGTAAAGCATCTTTTAATAATCCGACAAAGCAATTGATTGAAATAACACTGTTCTTATTATCATGTGAATTGGTTTTCCATACATCCACTCTTTATTGACTAGGTTATGACTATCCCATTACTATTGTCTCTAAATAACAATTGGACCACAACAAATGAGGAGTCTTACAAGCTTATAAACAATGACTATTAGGCTTTCAAATTACATAAATAACATCATATCACATAACACCTGCCCCACTAATGGACCAGAACTTTTGAATTTGACCTGCAGACAACCCCAACAGTCATGTATAAAGAACAGAACTCAAAAGTTAAATTGTTACTTTTGAAAAGAAAAAGACTTAAAAAGGAAAAAAGGCCTAAACTTGATTTAATCAATGATTCAATAAAGTTATAACTAATCATTTTAATTTGACATCATTGGTTGACTGTCAAAAGCAGTTATTTGTTTTTTGAGTAAATAGAACAGATTATATAAGAAGAAAACTGGATACACAACAACAACAACCTCGAGGAGATAAAATATTCAGAACAGCACAGGTGTCACAGATGTTGACACTGACTTGTTTACAAATTGGACTGAGTTTCCTATCTGAGCCTGTCACATGGGTCATGGTTGACTCTGCTCAGACTCCACCTGTGTTGCTGTTAGATGGGACGTCATGCCCACTGGGACACGAGACACATGCTGCCCCTGGTTGGAGGGGGCCATTTTCTGTGAAAACATCCCAAGGAAGCAAGCTGGCAGGAATGTGTGCTCTGGTTGGTGGACAGGATCAGATGTCACCAACTGTGAAGGGCTGCTATAAAGGGCCGAGCTGCTAGCTGTCACCCAGAATAGATATCAGCATTCAACAGCACACACTGAGGACGAGGTTGGAGAGTTTGCCCGCCATTTTAGTTACCGACAGAGAAAAGTTGGTAATTTTACTTTGTGAATCGGGACGCTTACTGGTCGAACTTCAGCAAGCTTTTTCATTATGGACATCCAGAGAACAGGATCTATGGTTCGTCCCCCGAGCCCCATGGATAGCCTGGAGAAGCAGCTGAGCTGCCCTATCTGCCTGGAAATGTTCACCAAGCCGGTGGTCATCCTGCCCTGCCAGCACAACCTGTGTCGCGGTTGTGCCAGCGACCTGTACGACTCACGAAACCCATACCGCTTCTCTGGAGGAGTCTTTCGCTGTCCTACCTGCCGCTTTGAGGTTGTGCTTGACCGCCATGGTGTACACGGGCTCCAACGCAACCTGCTGGTAGAAAATATCATCGACATCTATAAGCAGCAGCAGGAAGGTAACAACAGCGGAAGCACGGAACCAACCCTAAAGCCTAAAGAATCCAAAGAGCCGATGTGCCAGGAACATGAGGATGAGAAAATCAACATCTATTGCATGACCTGCCAGGTTCCCACCTGCTCCATGTGCAAAGTGTTTGGTCAGCACAAAGACTGTGAAGTGGCACCTATACCAAGTGTTTATCAGGCTCAGAAAGGGGAACTGAGTAATGCTATTGATACCCTGGTCGCCAGCAATAGCCGCCTGCAGGCCCTGCTCAATCAGATGGAAGATTCCTGCCGTGTAGTGATGGAGAACTCTCAGCGTGCTAAGCAAGGGCTAGGTGAACGCTTCGACCTGCTTTATGCTGTACTGGAAGAGCGCAAGACCATTCTGCTGGAGCAGATTGGTAAAGAGCAAGATGAAAAGGTGGCAGCTCTGCGGGCCCTGGCTCAACGTTACGTCGAACGCCTGCAGACCAGTTCAGAGCTCACAGACACGGCTGTGAGGGCGTTGGAGCAGGGTAGTGCTGCTGAGTTTCTGTTAGCCTCCAAGGGCCTCATCACACAGACCAAGGACGCATCCAAGCACGCTCTGGGCGAGGAGAGGCCAGAGCCAGGCTATGAGAAGATGGACCACTTCACTTTGTCTACAGAGCATGTTGAAGCTGTCCTGGCGAAAATGGACTTTGGAGGAGGTGATGCAGATGAATTTGAAGATGCAGAAGATGAGGAGGAGGAGGAATAATGAAATCCAACTGGTCATGGACTCTTAGGAAATATTAAAATGTGTATTTTTGAAGGTTGTGTGTTCGACAGAGACTCTGTTTAATGTCAAAAATATTATAAGGTTAAGGGATGGGCTAAAATAGCTTGGCCTTACTTTCAGTGCAATATTTAATGTTAATGTTGTACCTTTTCTTAATGTCTTTTTATACTTTTGTACTTTAAGTTGTTGAAATGAAAAAAAGATCTTCATATGAGTGTAAATTCAGGATATTGGATGATTGCTAACACATCATTATCCTCATAGTTAGCTTATGGAAAGAGTCATTTGTATTTTTCTCACTTTGTTTTAGTTTGAGTTGAATCTGTGATCAGTTGATCTGCCTGTAATCACCAAATCTGTCTTTCAAGAAATGTGGAATAAAGCTGCATGAAGTCAAGAATCTTATTTCTTTTTTTTTTTATTTTTTAACTAAAACATAAAGTCTAAGGGAGCATACAA
The DNA here is from genome assembly GCF_963930695.1 of Labrus bergylta. NCBI lineage: Eukaryota > Metazoa > Chordata > Actinopteri > Labriformes > Labridae > Labrus > Labrus bergylta. Next base: position 18,984,702 of record NC_089207.1, on the reverse strand, counting down.
AGGACTAAAACACGACGTCCCAACATTATTTAGGTCATACAGAGTGGAGTGCTTCCATCAAAATGTCCCACAGTCTGCTGTTGCTGCTCTTACTTGGCAATAGGCTGCATGTAAAAATAAAAGCCCTTGCCATGTCCTGTCTGCTTTGCCTTAGCCGGTGAAGAGTGGGGGCTATTTTTAAGAGGTGAGAGGGTGTGAAGTGATAGCCGCCCTGGAATAGACAGTGAGGGAAGGACAGGCCAGGTCCTGTTTCTCCTCCATAAAAACTCCCCGTTCTCCCACACATGGATGCCTTGCTCAGCAGCTCCAACCCAACTCTGTGTGGGTGTCAAGAGAGAGCCTACTAAGAAAGGCCCGTCCAGCTGCCACACAAGTCACCTCCTCACGGTCAAAAGGCCAAAGTAAAAATACACGTCTGCCTGGGGACTGGGTTACAAAAAGCCCCTTGAGATGACCTGCTTGGCTGTGTTAGAAACATATGCTCTGAGTCCTCAGTTCTTTTCTTATTTTCAGCAGGTCGGAATCAAACAAGGTTTTCAAAAAACAAAGGAGGAACCTTTATGAACAGTGATATACAGTGTGAATGAAAAAGGTATCATGATCCAAACCCTTGGGATCTAAAAGACTTATATGTACTTAAAGTTTTGAAGTAATCCAATAGACTGCTTTGAGTGCAGTATGTCAACTAAAAGGGATTTTTCTTTTGGCCAATGTCAGGCTCAGATTATCATTAAAACCCTCTAAGGGAATGGGTTGGCTTCAGAAATGCTGCTTTTTGTGCAATTTTAAACAAGATGCACTTGTTGACACCGCTCTTGTCAAAGCCACGACACTCCATTTAAAAAAAAAAAAACAATGCTTCAACCATTTTGATAGTTTCTAACCAATTCATTTTATCACTCTTTATCACACAATTATGCCGACAATATAAGTTATCAAGGTAAATGGACTTGAGCTTGTGTAGCAGGTCACACCTACACATTCACACACTGATGGCAGAGGTTGCTATGTAGTGAGACCATCAGGAATAACTTAACCCATTCATACACATTCAAGTGTCTTGCCCAAGGACACATTGGACATGTATCTGCTGGGGATTGAACCCCTGACTCTACCTCTGATCCACAGCCGCACTACAAGAGTTCATTTCTGGGATGTTGTGAGAAACTTAAAATAAAATCCTGAGGCTGTAATTAGCAGAAACAAGCACATGCAGTGGAGGATTACTTTTAGCCAATGCAGCGTCCTTGAAAATTTTATGTCACAGTCATCACAGCTCTTTTTGCAGCTGCAGCCTGAAGAGATCGACTGGAGCAGTTTTCAAACCTGTTTATACCCATTAGTCATTTTGATCCAAAAATAGGTTTAAAAAAGGTCCCCAGTTTTAAAAATAGGGGACTCCCCCTTTGACAGATCAGATTTTTATACCAATTAGAGAGGAGAAAAGCACTTTATCTCTGTAAATAATCATAAAGTATAAGACAACCAAAGTGACAAAACAAAAGTATTACCGTAGTACCACTTTTCTCTAATACAGAATTCAAAGAGTCATTACTTGACCTTCTATTCATGACTTTCATTAATAAACATGCTCTGATATAAATAAATTACCATCAGTGCAATTCATACATAAATCTTTTCCTTGACCTATTTTTCCAAATGAATATTCTCAGTCCTTCCACCTGTTTTTCTTAGATGAACAATAACGAGGAGAAGTGGAAGCCTGTTGGACAGCAGAATGACAAAGCTCTCCTGACAAATCTCTGGCCTTCCCCCTCACAGCTGTCTTTTCTCATCGCCACAACTTGTTATTGTTACTGCTGCTAGCTGCTGCAGCAGACGGGAGGCTGACTGTTGGTACACATAAACCGTTGCTAGGCTATAAACCACCAAAGGCCGCAACCCTGAGGCATTTACGTGATAGCTCCAGGAGCAGATACACGCCGGGTGCATTTGGTTCCGTGCTGTTGTGAGGCGCTCTCACTCTTAATGCTATCTCCAGTAACTACAGCACCATGTCAAGTCGAGCCTGATAAATAGGACAGGAATTTTGGAAGCCTGAATCCGTGCCTGCTGATAAAGACTTCAGTTGTTTGTTGTATAAGCACAGACACAGCACATATCCATGATTCATCTTGAGCATGCTTCATTTAACAGGATCAGTGTTTAAGTGTTCTTGATTACGGAAAATCTTAATCCTCCTTTTTCTTTTAGCCCGCAATCAAATCAGACAAAATGCACCGTTTAACTTTAAACAAACCCAGATGCTAGAAGCAGTTAAAACCAAAGATAAACAGCGTCTGTTCAAAATAGCTCAATGTGTATTTAAGTCTAGAGCTTGAGTCAGAATTTTTAAGTCGTTTTGGAGTGCCTTCTTCTTCTGGCTGAATATGAAATGAAGGGTTGAGAGGAACTTAGTGAAACACTGATTTATTTCATCACTTATCAACAGCCAGGTCAACGTCATTAGAAAATCTCCAGGAAGTCTACCAGTTGTCATACCAGCAAAGTTACAAGAAGTGAAAATCGCTGCGTATGAAATGTGTTATTGTCTTACCCTCTGGGTGAGAAAACGACCATATGCGAGCCAACAAGAATGTGCACGAGGTACACAGCATGTATGACGGAGTAGTTTTTTTGAAACAGGCCCTAACTGTCAGACTGTGTTTGTTTTTCACAGTGAAGAACATTTAGAGCTGAATCTAATAAGCGACCTTGTTTACATTGAACCGGACTCTTCAGTACCATGTTAACGTCCCATGTGTGTGCAGGTTGTCAGTGTCTGCTGCTGTGTACAGTGTGCACTCTAAATAGAACCAGATCACAGTTTTAACATGTATGCACTCTGTAGACAGCTATCTAATATCAGTGTGTCTGTGGTTCATGCATCCTTCACAGAAAGCACGCGGCAAAGAGCGTACAGTCTAGTGGCCCAGGCCTACACTTCAATAACAGCAGAAGACTTTGCAGCCTTTGTGGGTTACTCTGTGGAGGAGGCAGTCAAGGGTAAGATCAATCAACACAACCATCCTTGTGAAGAAAAGGTTATATCAGCACTTTGATGGCAGCTTCTGTATCTTTCTCACCTCTGTCTTTGTCTAAAGGTGTAGTGAGCCAGGGCTGGCAGGCAGACCCTGCTACCAGGATGGTGATGCCCAAAAAACCAGGTAGGTGGCAGTGTTGCTCTTTTTATTTGTACACAACATTAGCCCACTGTTGTGTTAGCCAGACATTTTTCTCCTGATAAGTAATCCTGCACCCACCTCTCTGCTACTTGTCCTCCCTTAGATTTTATTAGACACATAAAAAAAAAGTTAAGAGCAGAGTGCAAGTGGTCGGTTTATTTTAAATGAAAGACAGGTGAGGTTTTTCCTTTTCCTAGAATCTCTTCAACTTTAATTTGCTAAATCCCTCTTTGTTTAATGCCCATGTCTCCAAAGGGTCCCTCATCAATTCCCTTTTTTCCCCTTTTTGCTCCACTACTATATCATTTTTTTTGTCACATCATCATTGTTCTCGAGCCTGGAGACTCGTAGATTGATCCATCTTGTTGGAGAAAACTTCAACCTCTTGAGTAGGAGGTTGTGGCCTGTCTGTCCTGTCTGTCCTCTTGTCTGTAGTCATTGGACGTTACCTCTGCAGCATCTGGTGCACACATGTCCAGCACAAATCGTTCACTTACTCACTGTTAATCCTCACATGCCTAGTGTTTTTCCCCCTCCACAGCGTCACTAGGATTTAACAGTGCCTGGCAATTTTGGTTGTGGAGTGGATCTCATACAGGAAATCATTCTGGTTGGAATAAATGTGAAGCGTTGTAATGATCTCCAGGCTAAATGTCTCTCAGTCACGGGGGTAGTCGCTGTAGGTAGCGTTGTTTAAGGGGTTGAGGGGGTGTGAGCTCAGATGTGGATGCTGTGGTTAACCTGCAGCCTGCTCAATCTCTCTTGGGTTAGCACACGTGTGCTGCAGCCACTGAAATGTAAAAAAGATGGATGGTCCTTGGCACAATAAGGAATCCCCCTCTGACTCAACTTCTCCTCATCTGTCTCACTCTCTTTGTCTCTCTCTCTCTCTGCAGATCCTCCCCCTGTCTCATTGGTTCCAAATGAGCAGCAGTTGGCTAGACTCACTGACTACGTGGCTTTCCTCGAGAACTGATAACCCGCTACAATTACTGCCGCCCATCTTTTTTTGAGTGCTTGGTACCAAGGGAGAACACAAGTTAGGACAAACACTTCCCTCCTCCTTCCTCCCTGATAAAGAAGGCCCAGAAACACCCCTTCGTCTTGCATGAATGCTGCAAGCTCTTCTCCAAGACCTGCCAATTTATTTTCATTGACATAGATTCCCCATGTTGACACACGAGTATACACTTGGTTATGTTTTTGTTCCTGGATGTATAGTTTTTGGTTGTGATTCAAAGACGGACTTGGAGTAAATGACCTTTTCATCACTTTAACTTTGTTTTTATTGCTAAACTAACAAGACCTCCCCTCACAATACAGACACACGAGCTAGTATGCACATTGTGTCCATACTCTTTGAGCACCTGAAGGATACCTGGATACTCCCTTTGTAGGTAACTGAATCTTGGTAAGCATGTAACAGCGTGTGGACTGCAGTCTCCAGACCTCATGCTTTGTTGTGTTGACTGGTGAATAAATATTTTGCTGTTTCTAATGAAGTATTCTCTTTTTACTTTAACTCATCAGATTTGTTTCAGGTCTTTGGAGCAGGCTGGGTTCAGTCAAAGATGATACATTTTTTTAATTCCACTTTGCCCTCAAGGGCTACACATGTTACAATGTTCTCACAAGAAAATAAGCTTGTCTTTTTTTCTGGCCTTGTATTAACATTTCACAAACATGGTGAGGAACAAAATGTTTTTCAGGAATCTGTTGACTTGGCTTGTTTTTTTGTTGTGTTTTTTATTTTTTATTTGGGGGCTTTCCCTTTATTTGATAGGACAGTGTATAGAGTAGGCAATTGGTTGAGAGAGAGGGAAAGGACATGTGGGAAGGCAGCGGCAGGTCGGACTTGAACCCGGGCCTTCCGCTTGGATGAATATAGCCTCTGTACATGGGGCGCAACCTATGTAAGATCACATTAACAATTAGAATACGAAGTGCCATTAACCTGCATTCTACCACAAATAGACCCAACTGAGACCTCTCTCAGATTTAGTACCCTTAAAAACATTCTAATAATGAGTTTATGGTGTCTTATATTGGTTTAGAGTGTTTCCCAACAATGATCAGATTTATAAACAGACAAAGCAAGTATGGTTTAAGGTGTGGCTTTACCTTGTGGTGGACAAATTGCTACCGCGGCACACAGAAAAACGCCTTTCTCATCATTCAGTTGTAATAAAAAAACGACTCAGTAGTCCTCTGTTCATTTGATCACCAGGTTAGTTTTTTTGCCTAAATTAGCATCCCAATGAATACCAATTAAATATTAAATATACCTTGATAACAATCTAAGCTGTTAAAGTGATAGAGCATTTTTTAAACCTTGTGCTCCTCACCAGCTGCATCATCTCTTCTAAATATCTACTTTTTGGCCTCTCAAAAACCCACGATGGTTTTGACCAAAATGCAAAACTTGAGGCTTCAAAACTACAATCCACAAACCAGCGGCTGACGTCACAGTGTCGACATCAATTTCATATTTACAGATTACGATATGACCACAGGAAACAATAATGTTAACCTCAAAACCAGAGGTGCAGCTTGTCAACAGGAAAGGAGCTTGTCAACAGGAAAGGCAGGAAACCGCTTGGGGCATCCAGGCCAGTAAGGGGCCCAGAGGGCTGACATCATTACTTGCATTTCTGACACCAACAAAAAAGAAGGATGAAGTGCCCCCTCCAAATGCTGATAATTAACTAAAGGTGATAAACGCTGGTTGGAGGGCCCCTTTAAAATTTTGCCTCGAGCCCCAACAGACTCTAGAATAGCCACTGCTCCAAACAGAATAATACTAAGGCTGCAGGACTAACACCACTTCAATGTCAGGGGGGAGGATTAACATATTAATACGAGATAGTGTCACAAATTCTATCTTTAAAATAAATGCCCCTTCAATCTGTAAGCAGCCCTGATGGAGATTTGATTTGGTAAAGCGATATCTGGCTGCCACATGTTCATCAATGCCTCTAAATAAAACTCTGGCTGTGATTTCTCCCCCTCCCTTGGTTCAGTCTGCATCCTGTTTTGATGAACAATTTGAAGCATACACTGCTCATTGACTTTGAAGTCATTTCATCTATAAATTAGCTTGACATAAGAGGAAGTGCTGGACCATTTCTATGTGATTTAGTGTGAAAACCCAAGTTCCATTCATTGCATGTTTGTGGGGCGAGGAACTCATTTGTTTGCTGCCATGGCAATTTTGTTTGGAAAATGTACATAGGAAACAACTGCAAACATGGGAATTGACATTTGATTACATTTGCGGTGTTGTTGGTTTTTTTTTGCTTGTAGGCTTTGTTAAGTGTATTTTAGTAACCAGACTTCATCACTCTAAATGTTAAGGTCTATCTTTTGTGTGTTTTTTATATGCTGGTATTAATGTAACGTTACTCATCTCACTGACTTAAATTATCGTCTTCCATTTATGGGAAGGCTACAGTATGAGTTTGTGTATTTGCTGTTTTCACGTGTTGGCACATACCCCATGGCCAGACATGTGTTGAACCAGCATTGACTCCACCACTGCAGCGTGCCAGAGTCAGTCAGCACAAGTGTGAGTGTGCAGAAGGTAACCGACCCCGATCACCTTCATGTGTTCCTGCTGACCTCGAGTCAGTCTCAAAGGTAGTCTGCTAAATTTACACACACACACACACACACACACACACACACACACACACACACACACACACACACACACACACACACACACACACACACACACACACACACACACACACACACACACACACACACACACCAACATGACTGATGAAATGTTGAGCTGAGGTTGCAACGCCTGAGGTAGGTCAGTGTAAAAATACTTTGTAACTGTAGATGTGTCTCTTTGTCACTGGTTTAAAGGACAAGTGTCATGACTTGCTACATTCCAAAATCAACATTGCTTCATAATTAGAATCAGCTGATTTTGGAATTTGCAGCTTTTTTCCTTCACTCATGGCCGGTTAGATCAGTTTGTTAGAGCATGGTGCTAATAACGCCAAGGTCACGGGTTCAATCCCCGTACGGGCCAATCTTTATCTCGCATGCGAAACCAGTAATGTTGCTTATAGGACTTCCACTACTCATAACAGCCCTCTGCATGAACTTGTCCCAGTTATACAGTAATCCAACATGAGGAAACTATAGAAGGCAGGATTCAGCCTGGTTAACAGGGTAGATATGTCAAACATAAGCTTTCAGATTGCTGAAAGAAAACATTTCTTAAAGATTTTTTTCTACTAGTATGCTGTGTTGCTTCAGTGACAACGTTCACATTAGGATAGTTATAATGAAGGATTTTGTCTTCATCAAATATTTTACTTAAAAGCTTCATTATCAAACGGTCACTCTATAAATTGAAGCAGCTGTGAGAATCGAGTTTGGCGCCCCCTGCAAACAAATAGGCCTAACCCTGTAATGTCTGTATCTGAATCAGGTTGGTCAAATCCAGTTTTTCACTGAACTGCCAGGATGAATGAGCTGGATTATGTGATCAGTGGTAGAAAAAAAATTGATTAACAAATCTTGATCAATTTTATCTGAATTAACCCTTTTGAACAACGAGGCCAGATAAACTAGAAAACAAGAAAATGCTGATGACGTGTAGAAACCAATGATCAATTCAATCATTGGTTTCTATGTTTCTATAAATGTACATTCAATTCTTTATTTTACAGCCACTGCTTGGAGTCCATTCGTTGACTTTTTGAACAGCAAAGATTCACATTAAGAGATAACTTGAAGTTCCTTACAAGAGCGTTAACATTCTTATATAAATTTTCTTATATTTATAAAATCAAAGAAAGGAAGGAAGAAGAAAAGAAGAACATCTTAAGACAGTGGCTAGTAAGAATGAGAGGGGGTGTGTGTGCATGTATTGTGTGAAAGGTGATAGTTGTTGGGGGTGGGTGGGGTTGAGGATGAGGGGTTAGCAATGGTTTCAGACCGGAGCCTTGACTGCAGACTGTATGGTGGAAGGAGGGGCTTATTTTCTATTCAGCACCTTAGATCTATATCTGTATCTGTCTATATATAAATTTAAACCATTATTGAATTATTTATCAAAATACAATTATATTGCATGCCTGCAAAGAAAAGAGCAAAAATTAGGACAACTGAAACAATACAAACGACTTCAAAAGCATTAGAGAGACATACTGAGCAAGAGGGCCTTGATTATACAGCCTGGAAGCAGCGGGCCACTACTTAACTCACCTGTGCACTGTCAACCAAAAAAAAAAAATATATATATATATATATAAATCCAGCCAGAGGACAGGATTTCAGTCACCACCACACATGTATGGAGGCCCATAAGCGATGATTGAGCGACATTAGTTTTGTCTGTATTTACATTTTTAGGAAGAAGCTGCTGACTCTACATTCAAGGTTTCATTTAAACAAAGCCCTGTTGTGTCGCTTTGTGTGCATCCTACATGTAGATACTAAATCAGTGTTAACAGTGACGTTACTCTGCTCTTTAAAACCCTTTCAGACCATTAATACTGAGAAACTTAATGCTTGAGGGTAACCATCACAGTTTAACAGCTTCATATAATACTTCAAATATGTCACGCCGATCTTGTGGACCAGCTGTGGGAACACTTTGAAGTGAGCCCACAAGGTCACTCTGTTCCTCCAAAAGAGGCTCAGCAGGTTTCATGTTCAAAAATGTTTTTCATGTTTGAAAAAAGGAAAGTGGGATTCTTCCTGTTTGTCCGATCAATGTATGCACGAGGCCTGCAGGTCAACCTGAGTGTTAAGATCCAGAGAAACACACAGCAGTAACCGTCAAAGGTTGTGATTTTATGCAGAGTATCAGCTCCACTTTTTTTTTATTTATCACTTTTGTTGGCACCACCAAACACCCCGATTGTCCAATGTGTCCTTCAACACAACTGCTGCTTAATAAACTGCAGCTGTCGTCAGCACATTCAAACATTCTTGTGTCCGTGGGCTCTTTCACATCTCCATACAAATGGCCTACACATTTCAGAACGCTCTGTCTTTCACATGTTTCCACTCCAACCTGCTGCCTTTGAAGCTGCTGAGATCACTGTTTTCTTTTATTTGTACAATCATCTTTTTTCTGTTTGCAATGAGCCTCCAGATTGGTTTCAGATTACCGAAACAATGAATGTGAACTCAGAAGAAGTAACAGGAAAGCAGAAGGAACGAGAGACTTTAATGAAGACCTGATCAGTCTGTGTTTTGTTTTTCTTCATATTTTTTATACACGAAGTGGACTGAGTCAGCGGCCAAACGTCCTTTGCACAGATTGTCACGAAGAGCGGGGGGCTCTCACAGGTGAGGTTAATCTATCCAGTGGTCAAAGGTGACTTCTTCCTTAGAAGTCCTGTTAAATCAGGGGTTTTCAAAGTCATGTCAGCCCCCCTCAGACAAAACAGACAGAACATAGTTATCTTATGGCATTTACAACTGGTGCCTCAGGATTAACCAAGCAACCTCCATTTTTGTTAATTCATTTCCTATATTATCACTAGATTCATGTCTGTCTAAGACATAGGCCTACAGTAAACATGTGTCTGTGTTCCTGTAAGCTGTAAACAGTAATACTATTCAGACTGCCGTTGATATTTATGTTCCTGTGATGTTTCACCTTCAATCTGAATGACGTGGAGGCGTACTGCAGGAGACGAAGTGATCCCCCCTCTGTATCGTCTTTGGAGGCAGTAACTGAGGTGTTATCGAGGCGATACGGTTTCAGCATAGCCTTCAGGGGAGCACAGTGCTGTGCTGAAACACAATGTGAATCACAGACTGGGACACAAATATTACACCATAGCAGAATCGATATAAATGTGAGAAAAGTAATGCCACTTTTGTGAAAAAAGTAATGAGAAAAGGCCGACTAACAGTATAGGTGAGCTATGTACCATCCACCAAATAATGTAGGATCAAAGTAGAAAAGGCACATCAAATATTTAAAGCATATTGGAAGAAACCTGTAAATGTTTTTTGTGGAAACAGACAACATGTTCAAGTTGATACAAAACAACCAGAAGAAAAATATCAGAGATTACATATGAAAGGGCAGAAATGAGTTAATCCAGAGAAAAAAACATGTTCAAAAAATGGAAAAGAGACAAGAGATGTTGCCTTAAAGAAGCATGAATCCCCGGATTCACCGAATAAGACACTTTCTGAAATTTCCGATTTTTTTATTTCTACACAAAAAAATAATTCAGGTATTGATTAAAAAGTGTTCATATGATTCTGGAAGTGAACTCATTAAAAAATGACTTTACAACAGTTTGTGTTGTTGGATTATTTTTGTGTTTTTCACATATTTTACCAGCATCTCTCGTCAGGTTGGTTTGAATCAAGTGAAGACAGTCTGTTCAGAAGTCTCACAGTAGCTGGGGAGGTTCAAGCTAAAAGGGAATATCTCAGACGGGGAGAGAGGTTACATAAGAAAAGAAGCTGGACCAGTAGGGGGCAGTCTTCACTCAGAGTTCACCGTGAAGAGAGTGCACAGTGTTCTGACCTGACATATGGAGCTCACTTTTACTAGACACCTAAAATGCATCATAGACATAGAAGCTTCATCAAAAGTAACAATATTTGGATAAGAGCAGAAAAGCTGATTTCCTTATTCTTCACTTTTTCCGTCTGCTTCAGCTTGCGTGGGTTGTTGTTTGAATTTTCATTAACAGCAGTAAAAAAGATGCCTCATATCCACAGAGCAAATGTTTCCATGTGGGACAGTGAGTCATGAGCATGAGACCAAGAGAGGAGTCCAAGAGGATGTGGGAGACTGAACAGAGGACGGTGATGAGAAAAAGAGAGAGAAGAGTGGGATCAGAAAGAGGAGGTGGGGAAGAGATGTGTGTGAGGAAGAGCATGAAGAACTGGTGGGAAGAATGAGGAGGAGGAGAGTGAAGGAAACCTTGCAGAGGCATGGCTGCATGGATGCCAAGTGGACAGACATTTGCTGTGAAGAGGACGAAGGATCGAGACAGAGATTGTGAATTGAATACAGTTTATAGCATCATCATCATTGAGGTTTAGGGGTTTTAAGATATATCGGTTGGATAAATGTTTCAAGTTATGTAAACTAACTGGATAGAAAGTTGAGGCTGCTTTTTAAAGGTTTAATTAATGTATTTATTTTATTCTGGGCCCTGCTGTGAGGGACCAGGTGTGATAGTTCATGGTTAAATAAACTTTGGAACTGCACCAATGGAGTAAGCATAAAAAAAAAAAAAAAAAACTTTCACAACGTTGCAACTTTATATACAATATTACAGAAGAGATTGCAAAAGGGATAGACTCATTTGTGAGAGTTTTTAATGAATGTTTTAACAGTAAGCAGCTGATACATGCCTCACACCTCATACAGTGTGTGCAGATAAAGATATTTACTATTCAGAGCAAATACGTGCACACTGGAGGAACTGCAGTTCTTTGCATGTTTTGTACTGGATCATATAAACTGGTTGGAAAGGATGAACTAAGATGAAGTAGATGTATTTGTTTGTATTATGTATTGCCTTTTCTTGTTGTGGGGGCTGTTGGTGTCAGTTGAATAGCTTACCTCTTGGGAGTGTTATTATTTGGATGAAGGTTCATGTCAATGGTGATGTTGTGATGTTGGCTAAATGACACGCTGGAACATTTGATTGACTCTCTGCCAATGTGTCAGAATGATTCCATGTGGGATGGGTCATGTATAAGACCTGACACGAAAATAAATATTCATTCATCCACATTGGCTTCATTTTCAAACACTGGAGGTGGCCGCTTGGTCAGGAGGCTTACGGCCTTTCCCCATCTTAGCCTCTACTGGTTGACCGAAAGCTAGTAAAGAAAGCATTTTCAATATGGCAACCACCATTGCTGGGCTTCAAAACTGCCCATCCTTAACCAGTGGGTGGACTCACTTAAAGTACTTCCATGTTTTATACTGTTTTTGGTTAAACGACTTACACCAAAGCCATAAATTCCAGTGCAAAAAAAAAAAAAAAAACATTCTAACTCACAGAATGGGAGTAACTTGTTTACCACTGCCACAATCAATAATAATTTTTGTGTGTGTTACTGAGTGTTTTATACAAAAGTTGTGGTGGATCTTTATTAGCAATGGAAAACACAAACGTCACACAATAACACAAACAAGCGAGAGCATGGAGGCAGTGGTGGGCTAGCAACTTAAGACGATTTCCTAGGTCAAATCTTTGTTTTTGTCAATGGAGTCTGGTGGCTTTGTGGAGAGTATTGAAACCTGTTTTTAAATATATTTTCTGAACAGGTTCAATCAGGGATCCTTTTTTGTAATGATGTTAGACATGTGGTTTATATCTCTTCCTTAAAATTAGCACTTTTTTATGATTTATGATTATGTTGTGGCCTGTTTTGCTGCTGACAGCTGAAAGAATCCCATGGAGAAATTCACTAAGATTTCAAATGAAGTGATTCCCCTTAAATGGATATCACTGTTTTTGTCCTGAGCCAACTCCAAACATATTAAACACCATGCAGATCATGGTTTACCCACGTCAAGCAGAGACATTTTCCTTTATTCAGACTAAAGTAATAAAAACCATATTATATTATTGCTGCACCACTAAGTCCTCCATCCTCCCCACTTTCATGAGAACCAACAGAACATGAAAAAGGATTCTCTCAGCGTAGAATTTGATGCAGTTTCCCAATGCAGCTGTTTTTCCACGCATCATGACCTCTGTAAGGGTTCCAGAAAATGACCGCAGGCTCTCCAAGCCCTCACATCTCTCCTCCAGATTTCCTAATCCTCTATTAAAAGTTCAGATATCCAGCAGGACTTGACTTGGCTTAAACCGTCCTGCTGCCAGCCAAAACTGAAAGGGTCTTTTTGTGAGGCCACCGTGTACCCTTCATTCATGTCGTGCTCCTGAGGACGTCACCTCTGGACTTTGTGTAATTGCTGAGGAAATGAAGTGAGGAAAGTGAACTCAGATCATTGGCAGGGTGCGGTGAGGACGCACCAAAGTATGTTTTCAATTTAAACAGCTTTAATGTCGCTTCTTCAAAAAAAGACACAAGGTCAAAGACAAATTCCTGCTTAATGCCAGAATCATTTTTCAAATGAAGACTGCGCCAGCGTTACATAACACTTTGTGGAGAACACTTTGCTCAGAGATTGACATGAAGGTTAACAAGACACAGCAGAGATGTGTCTGTGTGAGCCTCAGCCAGCTGCAGTGTGCACATTGAAATGTTTTTATCAGTTTTTAATTTTCTTATAGTTTAGTTCAAAGATATTTTTCTTTCTTTCTTGGCTTTCTCAAACAATAAGAAATGTTATCCGTCATACTTAGCGTTTGCTCCTGTCTTTGAATCCAAAGCCACAGTCTGCATCATAGAGCTCCATTGTTCCCCAAACTTTTTAATAATCACATCAATAAACCACATGCATTGAGTTATATTAAGGGCTCGCCATCCTGCTGCCAAAACATACACGCTAAAAAAACAAATGTTTAAAAAAAGTAATTGTGCCAAAGTGCAGGTCTTATCCCTGTTATGATCAAATGTGTTTTGGACCACAATGGCTTTCAGTTTTGCGATGTCGGAGCTGGGAGTGATGTCGCACCCGAGTTGACCGAGTTCCAGTTGTGACTTGTGCAACAAGTCAGAAAAGCAACATGGACGCCTCCAGCATTACCTATGTCGTGTTAGCTAATATCAGGCAACAACAACACACTATGTGATAGTTTGCACATGAAAGTCTAAAATACTACTATTAGGCACTGACTCCTCCAACAATCAAATCACAAACAGACTAAAGGTCCGTACTCCCATCTCATTACTTCACAGTATAGGAATCGTGGCGTTTTATTTGATAACAGTCTAACTTTGAACAGCTATATCCAATCTGTCATAAAGTCATGCTTCCTCCAACTTAGAAAATTGTCAAAAATTAAGACATTCCTGGCAAGGTTAGATTATTGCAACTCGCTTTTCATCGTCTGCAACACAAAATCTTCTACAAAACGCTGCTGCAAGGATTTTGACAGGTACCCAGAGATGAGAGCACATTACGCCTATCCTTGCATCCTTGATTTATAAAATGTACTTATCCTGTTTAAAGCCCAGATTTCAGGTTTGGCCCCCTAAGCTATGTTTCTAACTTTTTAACTCCCCATGTACTGCCACGGCTTTGAGGTCCTCAAAAGCTGCTCTCCTGGTGGTTCCAAACTCCAGATAAAAAAACAGAGGGAGACCAGAGACCGCCAAGAGACAGTTGAGTTGGCAATAATGGCAAATTAGCAAACATTAGAATGCTAACAGGCTAAAGTGTACGTCTACTAAAAAGTGAACTGTTGCCACAGAAAGGGGAAGCAGAGTTGAGTTTGTGGTTTTTATAGTGATTTTTAAAATAAAAGAACCTGAAAAAGCACCTTGAATCCTCTTTTGATCCTCAAAGAGCTCTAGATCTTTAAGAATCTATTAAAAAATGACAATGCAAAATCCCTAATGAATACATTACTCTATACCACTGTCTATAAACTGTAAGTTATGTAACTCCCCATCCTGCACAGTGGGAGCTTGTGTTCCCAAAGGATCAATCCAGACATCTCATTGTGGTTTCACATCGAACCACAGACTCTCTGTCTTAGTTATTCTTTTTCACTTTCTTTGAATTCTCTGGATATTTGAAGGTATGAGTCATCCTATTTCACTTACCAAACTTGAGAGTCTTACACAGAAACGTTGCTTGAAATTCTTCACTTGAAGGTCTAGGATTTGTCAAAGTTATTAAATTTCCTCTTCGTTTCCTCTCAAGATACTACACTAGAATTGGTGCCAGTTTTTTCGAGAGCTTTACTCGTCACATCAGGGTCAACGATGAGGAGAAAAAAAAGGTACAAATCCAACTTCCCCCAGCAGGAAATCAACTCCAGTCCCATAAGTCTAATCTGTATGTCAAATCAATTTGGAGCGTTTTATTGGCTTCTGGGCGTCTTCAGATGAATCTTCCTTGCAAACAAGGAAACACCAAACTGGTGATAAAAAGAGTCAGTTTTACACATTTACACATTCAGTTTACACATCATGGTAATGTGCAAAGTCCTGAGACATTAGTGGAAACATTTGGAAAAAAAATATTACAGAAATGTTGCATTACAAACCTGGAAATGGACTTTTAATCAATCAATCAATCAGATTTTCTTTAAATACTGAATCGCTAGTATCTTAAAAACAAAGTGATGTAAAAAAATGTTGCACAGTAACTTGAATTTTTTTAAGGAGGGTTACCAGAGTATAGCTCAGAATTTTCCAACTTGCCTTTGTAAAATGTGCTTTCAAGATGTGCATAATCAACTGTTGTCAGTGCAGACTGAATAAATGAAGCTTCTCCTGCGAGCTAGTTCAGGCAGACAACTCACTGATTTCACACTCGACATGCGTCATTATCCACAAGCAACTGTGTCATAACCTGGCTCAAGGGCCATGACAAATACGTATTAACAGCAAATAATAATTATTTATTGTAAGAAACAATTGAACTGGTAGCTGCAAACATGGAGTGTGTCCTTCAGTAAAAGCTGTAGTGTGAATGTGGATGTGTGGCATAATGAAGTGGGGGACAAAATGTGTACATGATGGTTTGGATGAGTCCAGGTGGGACGAGAAAGAGAGCCAGAGTTACACTGAAGTTGGGCTTTTATCCCCTGAGGGAGGCCCAGGTGCTTTGAATCTGGCGAGCTGATTCTTCTAGGAACAAAGGAGACATTAGTTGAAGCCTGATGGTTAACAGTAAGGCAGTGACCATCACATCTGAAAAACCCATCTTTCTGATTGGCTGTCTATTTAAGCTGCAAGATGTCATGTCTTCTGGCCCCATCATCCACCTGTAGGCTCCGATTACAGAGGTTTAGGATATCATCCCATCACTCCTGAGATGTCTGCATGATAAATAAAATGTGAGGAGTGCCTAAACGCCAAACACAAACTATGTTCTGCTGCTGTTGTTAATATTTCAAACAAATGCAAACATGAGTTGTCTGACTGAAATACAGCATGTTATATGTATTTTGAAATCACAGAAGATGAGCCAATGATCTAAAAGAGAGATCGTAATAAATCAAACAACAAGAGTTACAGCAGCACAATACGATGCACGTGTTGTTGCGAAATTCTTCAGCTTTGGATCTTAACTTCATGCATTCTGCTTAAACTGCTTCGACTCTGGACTGAACAGCATTGTCTGGGGAGGCACTGAGTTCACAGATGTATAGACTCCAACAAAGAAACAGTTTTTATTCCCCACAGAAAAGACCCCCAAGTTCAAGAAGAGGGTCGAGTTAGAACAGAACAAAGCTAGCTCATGTGCTCAGTTTAGAGGAAATACCAACAAAAAGCTGCAAAAGTGAATTAAAGGTGATTATATGATCTCCTTTTAATTAAGTTGTGGTTCTGTGAGATTCTGGTGTTCATGCTATATTTAAGTTCAGGCTCGAGCTAATTACAGAACAGGGATTTAAAGATAGGGTTTTTTTGATTGGATAATCGGGTTTCAAAATGCTGCTCATAATTCAAGTAAGAGAGGCTATAAACTTAAATATGGCTCTACAATTTCAATAGTTTCCTCAGAACAAAAATCAGGAAATATTTAGATGCTGTGTGGTTGGTTTTGACTTGCTGCAAAACAAATGTGTCTGAGTCAGCTCAGAGAAGCATGGTGTGATAAATACAAGGAAAGACTAATGAGTAAATAACTTAACATCACATCTTTAATGCATTTCAGTTCACTCTGGTGGAAAATGTTGAGTCTAATCAACCTTTTATCCAATGCTTCAGCAATGCACACCTTGTCAGTCAGACTCAGTGATTCAGCAGAACCAGAGATTAGGATTTTACGTCCACACATTTTTTACTTCTTGTTATAATCTGACACCTTCATTACCAAAGATGCATCTCTATTTTCATGAAGTAAACCAGACTTTCAGGGATATTGTACTTTAGTTTTATTCTTCAGCAGAGCCTGCAGGAGGGTGCTGGGGTGGTAGGGGCTGAAAGTAGGAGGGCAGTACTGGTGCAGAGCAGCTGAAGCAATAACATAGCAAAGGGAGAGACCAGAAATCACAGCTCATATAGACCACATAATATGGAGGATGCATCAGGTGATGGTGGAGAATGATGGATGTCAAGTGTGTTACAGTGCAGCTCGAGTTGCCTGCCTGAACTACCTTGCAGATGTCCTTCCATCTGACTCTCTTGTTGACGAATGTGATTTTTCTGCAGCTCCTTCTGCAGCTGTTTAAGCATTCAAAACATCCAGACTTATGCATTCAGGCCCAGAATGGCAATCTTGTTATCCGTTAAAATGCCAGAAAGGTTGGCCAGCAAAATGGGCAGCAAGGGATTTAAATTGTTGGGGTAACAAATAGCCTTCAGGGCCCTCTTGTTTGTGGCACAGCTCAGATGAATAAGGGTTATAGGGTCTCCAAACAGAAGCAGAACTAATGCCTGCCATCTGAATCCCCTTCAATGTATTCATCAGAGGTCTTTCAGAAACATGCAATACAACTAGAAAGACAAGAGTGAAGTTGAATGAAATACAAATGAAAGGTTCAATACAGGACTGGAAAATCAAAAAGGTGGGAGCGGAAAACAGCCATAGAGAAATAAGGAAAAAAATATCCTGAGGCTTAAGCTGCAAAATGATTTAGGACACGTTCATTACTGAAAAACAACCAAGTTTCAGTCAATGATGTGAGTGCCCCGAGAATCCTGCTGCTGTGATAACATTTACAACATTTTAAACAGTGCAGAGCAGTTTTACTCCCTTCACATGTGCTGCTGCAGAGGACTCCAGTGGTGAGCAGGAGTTTGAGCTGTCCAAAAAAATAAAATACCATGATGGAATTTGATTCTCAGTCAGATGATGTAAACAGTAATACTACCCAATCATCTCTGAACAGACTGTTAAATAAGTAATTTCCCCCTTTAAGTTACCTGTAAATATTAATGGACGAAGCCTGAGTGACATCACCCATCTGTTCCTGCAGGGGGCTCCGAAGGCTCATCGATGGCGGTCTCCATGCTAGAAATCCTGTCTCAGCCTAACTTTCAGTCAACCTAACAACAGGCTGAGAGCTGGAGCTGAGGCGGGTTTTAAGCCTCCTGACAAAGCATTACATCACGCCCACCTGTCAATCATGTCACAAGCCTTATTGTGAACGAATCTTTCCCTTCATCAAATCAAAACGGATGAGTTATCAAAAAAAAATTCACCCCTGTGCAGTGTGTGCTGATTGAGACATGAGCTAATCAGACATACTTTGTTTTTAGAACCAGGCTGTAAACATGTTTTAGCTGTAAAAAAAAAAAAACAAGCTTCTTTGAATGGGTTGTGTATGTGACTACTGGGCCTCTAGCGGACACTTGATGGGCTTCAGGATTTTGCACTTCCACATCGGCTTCATTTTTCAAGACCGGAGGTTGCTGCTTGATTCTGTCACTTATTTCTGCTTTCCTTAATATCAGATAGAAACAAATAAAAAAACTCCTAAAGGTGTGGAATACAGGATACGTACTGAATAGACTCTATAAGCTCGGAAAAGATCTTTAGAAAATAGCGAAAAAATCTGATCCGCAGGCTGATGCTGTTATGAAACAAGTCAATAAAAGCCTTTCTAGAGGGTCTGAGCACATGGGACTTTGCACTGGTTGCAAATCTGGCATTAATTTAGTCAATCTGGGATTAATAATGTACAGGCAAAAACTTCAACTGATGGAGGGAGCTGCTCAGAAGAAAGATGCTGTTGTTCTCTGCTCTTTTTGTGCCAATTTCCCTCTTTGTTTGCCTGATTGTTTCCATTTTATGGGTGTTTAAACGTCCCCTGACTGAGGGTAAATGAGGGAACTTGTCATGGTCATTTAATTTATAAAGTCAATATCTGCAACCCAAGCATAAGCACTGCAGAGATTTCACTGTATGAAATCATCACAGAGGTGGTTCATCACAAAGCATCACAATATAATCACAATTATATTCATCACAATATAAAAATATACAGACTATGACAATATTCCCGACAGCAATGATGTGAGACACAAGATGGCTGCCGTGGTGTGAGTGTCTCTAACAAGCTGCAGTCTGCTGGCTCAAACATTTCTCTATTGAGGTCCTTCTGAGACATATTTGCAACTTAAATGTCTTGACAACAATCATAGCAACTTCTCTGAAAGTTGATCTGAAACCTGATCAGGAGCAACTTTTTTCACGCAAGACAAACAATCTACTCACTGTGAGAGGTAATGGAGACAGGCCTCACAATGGCTCAAGAACCTATCTCCCTTCAAACTATCTGGGAAGGGATGCAGCAAATTAAGCTCGAAATGATATCACACATGGATTTAAAACTTGAAACTTTTAAAGTCAGCTCTGTATCCACACTCGGAGAGCAAGTCACGGAACTTGAGCACAGAGTTGGCTCTAACGAGGATGATGTACAGGACTTGATCCAACGTGTCAAAATACTTGAAAAGGAAAACTGTTACCTGAAAGAACGATCTGAAGACGCTGAGAACCGAATCCGAGGGTCGGGATATCCTCGGCTTCATGAATCGCCTGATACCGCAGCTTCTTGGAGAAGCTAATTTCCCCACTCCTCCTGTCATCCATTGCTGTCAACGCTCCCCATCCTTCATCCAACAACAAAACTCCCGAGCCGGGCCAAGGCCGATCCTGGTCAAACTTCTCCATTTCCAGGACAAGCTGAAGATCATGAAGCTCTCCAGGGAAAAGAGAGAGCTTGTGTACAATGGAACTCGAGTGCACATCTACCCGGACTTCAGTGCTGCTCTTGTCCAGAAACACAGACAGTTTGATACGATTAAGAAAAGGCTGCGGGACCTGGACTTCAAATACTCCATGATTTTCCCCTGCTCGCTGACAGTGTTCCATGATGGTAAGACAAAACTTTTTCGCTCCCCCGAAGAGGCTGAGGCTTTCTTCGGCAAGGCTAACTCCCCATAGCATGAATGCTAACCTGAACACTTCTCTCTGACAGACGCCTTTTGCTCTCTCCCGATCTTCTATACTCTCAGTATATTATTCATCTGGCCTGAACGATATGCTGACTGATTCGGTTTCCTATTACTTTAATGCCTGTATTTGTGTTCCGTTTGTGCAACAACTTTTAAAGTTGTCAACAAGTTGATACTTGCTTACCAAGTCTTGCTGTCAAAAGCATGACTAGTTTGTTTGCCGTAAACAGTGTCGCAAACTCAACTCACTGAGTTGCAGCTGTCGCAAAACGTAACGTAGAAGGGCTCAGAGAAGATAAACGATGACGATAACCTGGAAGATATACAGAAAAACCAAGGACCCTGCTGACTGGCACAACTACCGATCCTTAAGAAACTTATGCAAGACAAAAACACGTAAAGCTAAATCAGACTTCTACAAAAAAAATCTCTCAGAAAATATGCACAATCCAAAACAGTTCTTGAAAAGCATGAATAAAATTCTCAACAAGTCAAACAAAATCACCACTACCCAGATTCGATACAATAACAATATTATTCAAGAACAATTCATTGCTGCAAATATTTTTAATCAGCACTTTGCCTCCATAGGCAACTCTCCTGTATTTGACTCACCTGTGGCATATGACTCCCTCAATAGTTCTACTTGTAGAAGCAGTTTCTCTTTACAAAAAATATTACCTGTCGAAGTACAACATGCAATTAATGAACTAAAGGATGACTGTGGAACTGGACCAGATGACATTGAGACTAAATTTATTAAGTTAGCTGCTCATATCTTGATGTACCCACTTTGCGACCTATTTAACCTTTCTATAGCAACTTGTACTCTCCCTTCCACTTGGAAATGTGCCATAGTCACTCCACTTCATAAGGGAAGCGACCCTCACGACACTAACAATTACCGGCCAATATTAATTATAAATTCTCTCGCTAAAATCTTCGAGAAACTCATTTTCAATCAACTATCCCACTATGTTAACATCTTTAACATTTTGTCTCCATGCCAGTCTGGCTTCAGACCTAACTTCTCAACATCTACAGCTCTTTTAAAATTTACAAACAATGTTTTTTCTGCCTCTGAAAACGGCAAACTCACTGGTGCAATCTTTCTCGACCTAACCAAGGCCTTCGACATTGTTGACCACTATTTACTTCTGGACAAACTTAATTCTATTGGTGTAACTCGAAATACTCTACTTTGGTTCAACTCCTACCTTCATAACAGACGCCAGTGTGTTAGCTTTAACGGAAACTTATCAAATTACCTGACTGTCGAGAAGGGTGTGCCACAAGGCTTATCCTTGGGACCACTCATTTTCTCCATCTTCATTAACGATCTTCCAAAAATTTGCTCAGACTGTCAAATATACTTATATGCTGACGACACCGTAATCTATACAGCCAATGCTAATAGATCCTCAATTGAAACATCATTACAAAGTGAGTTTGCCCTTGTTCAAAACTGGTTTACAACCAACAAACTATCACTAAACAAAAATAAATCATGTTGTATGTTGCTTGGTACTAGACAAGGCCTTGGAGAAACTCCAGATCTGACCATTTCTTTTAATGATGGATCATCCCTTGAACATGTCTCCTCTTTTAAATACCTGGGTCTCTGGATTGATCCCGCTCTGTATTTTAAACAACATATTGAATCCATTACAAACAAATTAAGTCGCAACCTAGGTATTCTCTATCGCTCTATAAATTGCTTTACTTTACAGATGAGGAAAATAATTGTTGTGCAATTGTTATTACCAATACTGGATTATCACACTGTTTATCAGAATACATTTGAAACACATCTTCAACCTCTTAATGTTATTTACAATAGCCTCTGCAGATTTGTTTTAAGGTGTCCCTACCGAACTCATCACTGCTCCATGTACGAAACTTTGAAATGTATACACTTCAATTTCCCCTCTTATTTAAAACAACATTTAACACCACACAATTCCTCATATTCTTTAAGACATACTCAGCAGCCTTTTCTTCTTGTTCCCAAAACCAATAAAGAAATCGGCAGACAAGCATTCAACTACAAAGCTCTCTCTGACTGGAACAACCTACCTATAAACATCAGAACAATAAATTCACTACACATTTTTAAGAAATCACTGCTACCTTTTCTCACAAAACCATGTTGCTGCTTCTAATGGTAATGTCTTCTTACCCCTCTAATATCTTGATTGTATATGTCATCATGTGCATCTACCTCTGATGACTTTGTGTGGGTGCTGTGGCTTTGCGGGAGGGATACGTGGGCGGATGGGTGTTTGAGAGCCTTTATGTTTATGTGTGTATTTTGTGCTTGACTGTCTGTATCACAATGTAATGTTGTGTTTTTGTTTTTGTGTTGGACCCCCTCGAAAACGAGATGGTTCATCTCAAGGGACAATCCAACAAATAAACAGAATTTCTCACAGTATCATCAGTTCTTCCTGTTTGCTTTTTTTGAAATCAGAGATAAAGGCTTCTCGGATTAATTTGTTCATCTAATTATCTTAGAACACTTCACAGCCCTGACTCAGGATGGAAAGAATGTTTTTCTGTCCGATGAGCGCTGGGGAATAGTTTGAACTGAAGTTTTACTGCTCTCTGATTAAACCGCCACAGCATGAAATGGAAAATAAGGGAGAGAAAAGACACAAAAGAAAAAAAAATAAAGACAGGATAGTAGTGAAGGCAGGAAAACACAGCCTGTTCTCAGGGATTAAGGGATTATTAGGGTGATAAACATACACATACTGTGTTCATTGTTATTCATAAAGTCAACTTAAATGTAGAGGTTACATAAATGTCTTTATGATGTCATCATATCTGCAGAGGGACATGGAGTACGGGGAGTGGGAGTTCTCTCTGCTACCCCCAACATTGCAATAAATATTGTACGTTTAAGGAAAATCAAAGCATTGGATATATCACAGTTGTTGTTTTTTTTTACCTTTGTTAGCATGCATATTATTGGCCAGTTCTTTGTTTCCACCTCTGTTTTATTTGTCCAACCCTCCCTAATTTTCAGCTCAAACTTTCATCCAATTATGGTCACTTCATGCTCCAGAAAACCAACATGGCAGCAGTCAAATTACTCAACCTGAGTCCTAAAAAAGGCAAAGAGACCGATGCAAGATGTCACCAGTTTGAGGTAGAGTATGGTACGGTAAAAAGGTACAAGTGATCCACATCCTCCTCGCTTTTTGAAAAAATATATTTTTTGGCCTTTTTGCCTTTGTTGGGTAGGACAGCTGAAGAGAGACAGGAAATGTTGGAAGGAGAGCTGCTGCAACGAGGACTACTAAAGCCTCTGCACATAGGGTGTGCGACATAATCGCTAGGCTATCGGCGCTCCCTCCCACACTTTCTAATTGACTTAAATGAGTTGTCAATTTGCAGTGTATTCAAGAACCAGTCTACATGAAATATGAATGGCCTCGCCCAGTTATCTATTGCTGCTTGTGAAAGGTGGATTTTCGTCATTTACACTGAACATTTATTGTACGTTTCAATATTTCCTGCTCAGCCTCCACACAGCCACTGCATGGTTTTTTAATCAGCAGCTGCAGACTTAAACCCACATACCCCACCTTCACAGGTGATATCACGTTTAAAGAACTGTCATGAATCATATAACCTCCAAAATATTCCATAAACATTGATGACAATAAATTTTGCAACACCTGAAAGCTTTAACAATGTGAATCTAAAGAGAAGCATGAGACCACTTTTACAGCCTTTACACTCCAGTTTCTTGGATTACACAAACACACTCTAACCCTAATAGGCACTTAAAGGTTTGAGTTTTATTTTTATATGACTTAATTGGGTAACACTGCTGAGCATGCTCGTAAACAGCCTAATGTAGTGTTTTTGTTGTAATTTTCCACATTTTTCCAGTGCTAACGCTACACACAAAGAAGGATGTCAGAGTGGAAACATCTGCCGCACCAGAGAGAATCTGAGGAATGCGGTCAGAAAAGCCTTTTCTTGTCAAATCTCGTCCGTTCACTGTAAAGATCCAGCTGCTGTTACAGAACATCGACTGGAGGTCAGGGGCCTCGAGGAGTCACTGTGAACAAGCCTGAATCTTTTGACCTCAGTACAGTATCAGTTGTTCCTTTTTCTTTTCCTTAAAGACACACAGGTTTCACCTGCAACCAACATTAGTTCAGGCTTCATTTTTATCTGTTAGGCTTTCTGCTAAGTTTTTGCTTTCCTTAAAGTATCAGAAGAAGAGAGCTGAGTACAGACAAACTGTATTCATCCAGTGTTTTCTCATCTGTGTTTAATGTTGGGAACCTTAATGCCTGGGAATGAAACAGCATGCAGATTGTTGACCCAACTTAGTGTATTAGCTTTAACGTTCTTGTTGAGAAAAAAATATATAGGCTACCTGAATTTGTGCATATTGAAATGTACTTCATTGAGCATAAACACACCCTTATTTACAATATTGCATGTCATGGACAGATATGACTGACTTCTTCCAGTAGCCACTGATAGAGATCTATGGGAAAGACTCACTCAAATGCATTTTGGTTAATGGGGATACAACATTTTCTGAGCTCCAAAATGTGGTGTTCTCAATGTAAACTTCTTGTTCTACATCAGCCCAGAAGTGAGCTTGAGTTCATCCTAAAGGTTAAACAGTATATAATTCATTTTCTCTGGTTTGATAAATGTTCTCTCTCTTCTTTTGTGACATTGAATGATAACCATAAGGACGATACAGTTCATCCAGTCACCAGAAACACTGAAACAATTTTAAGGCCAAAAGTAAAAAATGTGTATCTTTTATTATGTCTATATCTGAGTCGCCTCTGCTCTTTCTCTCAGATCTTTTTGCCTTTTCATGTTGAACATTTTTCTTTGCAATATTCTCTGAGGAGGGTTTTTTTTTGCAAACTGTGTGCTCAGCATTCAGCACGACCATGAAGGCACTTCAGTGTCAAGCATGTCAGGGACGCCACAGACTGCCCAAATTAAGTAGAGGGAGCCAAAAGAGCTGGTGGGACAGAAAATGATGAGCCTACTGGTGGTTTCTACAGTGACTCAGGAGCTGCAGATAGTGGGAGTGCATCTAAATCTCTGCTGCTCAATGTGAAAGTCATTACAGGCTCCTGACTTTTACGGCTCTTGTGGAAAGATGCAGAGCCAGCGAGTGAGTCATCCATGGAAGGATTGCATGTGTGCAGCTACAGCAGTACAAAAAAATCTTTGCTGCTTTCCCCACCTCATGTTCTCTTGGCCGCACACTGTATAAAGCCACCAGAGACGGAGCCGAGCTCCCACGCTCGTAGTTTAACCTTGCCAAGTTCATCAATTGGAAAATAGTTGAGCAAACCACAACTACATGATCTTTCAGCAGGAGGATCATTCAACTTCAAGACCCCATCAAATGCTCCTCTGCTTGGGTTTCCCAACATCAAACACACAGTTTGAACCATCAATTATTATTTATATTCCCTTCAAAAAAGTTCATGCAGATGAAACCAATGCACTTTGGTTTTCAAAGTTTCTACAGACTTGTTCAGAAAACCCACCCATGTTTCAATGATGTCTTTGAGAAGTTTAAGTTTGTGGCTCAAAGCTCAGCAACAGTCTTTCCTCCGACAGTGTTTAGACTGGCACTCCCAAGCCTCTTTATGAATCATCGGCCTGTGGAAATGACCACACAACCACTGGTTTGGTAAAGGCACCATGTGGTAGAGCCAACGGCGCATCTTCAGTTACTGGAAGTGATGAAAGGCCTCTCATCTATTGTACTGTGCGGATATGAAAATGTTACATCAAATTTGTCCCGTTTGTGCAAAAAGAGAGAAGTTATTGAAAAGTCTTCGAACAGCTGGGGAGCAAATGTCTCTCCATGTTGAAGTAATCTGATTTCTAAAACCTCAGATGAAAGATTCAAACAAACGGTCTTCATATCGTAAGTCTTTGTTTACCTCACTGCTTATTCTCCTTTTTTACCAAAAAGCCAAATTAAAATACACACTGGGAAATCCACTGTGGAAACTCTGAGCAGAGTTCACATCCACAAAAATCCACTAAAACACTAAAGTACTCCCAGTGGGTTATTATGTGAAGCCAAGCATACAGAGTTGATCAGTCCAGAGTATCCAGAAAGAACCTGAACAACGGCTGTGAATCACACTCACTGACAATGTTCAAAGTTAGGAAACCAAGGGGAAATTGTCACTTTAGAAAGGAAGTCCAACACAGAAGAAGAAAATAGTAAAAGGGGGCACGGATTACATGGGATTAAAGGGAGTGGCCAAGGATTTTATGATGCATTCATTAAAACAATGATTTGCATTCTTTAAGAGTGCTGAGGATATTGGTTTAATTCATTCTGCAGGGTGGTTTTTCGCTGTAAGAGTGAGGGTGGTTAGTTTTGGCCTGTGCTCAATGTGTGGGCAGTGTACCACAGTAAGCTAACGTTAGTCACCTTCAGCTCATTGTGGAAACTCTGAAACAGAAGAACCAGCTCCTGTGGACTCGGTTTTGCTGAACATGGATGAATGCTTCATTTTTCTTTATTTTTTTTATACTTTTTGCTCAGTCACTCTGCTTTTTTAAACTTCACTGACTGTAAAATGAAGCCAACACTGACACATCAATACCAATCTGAAAAAGGATGAAGGACGCATTGAAGGGAAGATGTCCACTGGGTCAGACTGCACACAAAACGCTGCAAGAAATGAAACAAAACTCAGAGTTGGTGTTGGCATGTTGTTCCAGGTACAAGTGAGAAATTTAAACATAATCAAGGGGAACAAAACCAGATATTAGAGATTTATATCCTTAACTTTCCAGTAGGTTAAAAGTTAACTTAAATAATTGATTTGGTTATTTAGTGTCTTGTACAACTGGTAAACCCTCACAAGTGTGAGACGCCAAAAGTCAAATTACAGAGTTCATCATTCAGTTATGTTATAAAACTACATGTCAATCTAAAACTATGGACGAAATATCCAGATTTATTTCCCAAGCTAGACCGATAACATCTGCGACAAAATAGGTTCCCATTCTCAAGTATATTTCTCTTATATTGACTTAAACAGCACAACAAAACAAAAGGCCCCAAGCTCGAAACATTGGCTGTAGAGATCTTCTTATTGTTTGTTTGTTTGTTTCATGGAAACTGATATAAATTGGGACCAATGTGGCTGACTAAATCAGGCTTATAATAACAAAGGAAATCCTGAGTTAATTACTCGAAACTCGAAACCATGCTGAGAAGACACGTATCTAGAGAGTTAGAGCATAAACTCATTGGGAAATGATCACTAAGGTATTCAATCAGCCGTGCTTTGAGGGTCATTTTACATCATTGGACTTCTAAACGATCTGATTTTCTTTTGGCAGCCGCGACAGTCGCTAGCTGCTGTCCCATAAAAACAATTTACCTGGAGGCTACATGAACATCTGTTAGCCAGAGTTGACAAAAGTTACAATAGATTGTGTTTCCAAAACTGTCAGACTATTCCTTTACTGTTGTTATTAATCAGTCTGACATCATGTGAGACCAATCATAATGATTGAAATCTGGCCCATCAAAGAACATGTGAAAAATTTGAAATATACTATAAAATACTCCTAATACAGTTTGCTTTGGGAGCACTGATGACAGCATGATTTTGGGATTTAAACTACCAGCTCTCACATATACATCTATATGGCAAACAAAGACACCATGATGGTTGTACACAGATGAGAAATGGCTGCTGAGACAATGTGTTACTGATCACTTGGCTAAACTGCACGATGCGACATGTCTGAGAATATTCAGTTTATGCAATGAGGTTTGCACATTGTTCATATAAATGCTAAAAGTTATTACATTGTTGTGCAATAGTCCCACAGCTGTTTGATTATTTCACACATCTGTCTAAAAGTACAAATTTCCACCCAGAGAGAGATAAAGTCAGCACTGGTGGAAATATTTCATGTCTCACCGCTAATTGTGAGCAGTTGTGTTCAGTTAGGGGGTTTGGATGTGAGTAATCGTCCTCTAGTGTAATGTCATAATGTGCTAACAAGATTTAATTCTGTGTGATGTGGGGAAATCAGCTTTAACTAAAGGCTCGAGTAGCAAAGTGTGCAAAACCAAAACTACCAAATCAGAGAGAGAGGCTTCTTTTATTTCAGCCTATTATGGCCATAAATATGTAGAAATCTCAGCATCTTGTTCTAAAATCATGAGCATAAATCTGATGCTACAATATCAGTCATCAGTTTGAGCCTTTCCTCTCAATCAGAGTTGCTGCTTGTCAACAGGCAAGGCAGGCAACTGTTCAGGGCCCCAGGCCAGTGAGGGGTCCTCGAAGGCTGACAAACTTAAAAAATCAGCAGTAGCTCAAAATGTGCAACTTTTGCAATGACAGTAGGAAACATCCCCAATGGGGCCCCATCTGACAGTAGTCACTCTCATTGCCCTGCTTATCATCTCATGTATTAGTCCTGTGAAAAAAGTGAAAAAGGAATTATCTGTCTGGGAGTGAAAAGAGGAAGAGCGTCTGGAAACCGGCAGTCATAATGGTGGTTGGAGGGGCCCTAAATGAATGTTAGCCTCGGGCCCCAACAGACTAAAATCGCCACTGCGCCCAATGTTAGAACAAAGCGGGAGGGATTTGCTTCTGTTTAGAGACAGTCTGATAGGGCCCGGCTCACAACACAAAGATATTGAGTGGGATTGAGGTGAAAGCTCTGTGGAGTTAAGTCGAGTCTTTCCCAAACCAAACTGGGAGAACAATTGCTCGCATGCACAGGTACCGTAATGTCAAAAGAGGAAAGGAACAAACAAATTATTTTTAGCTGCAAGCATCTCTTGTATTACAAGATAAATGTGTGCTTTCATTTTCCCAAAGTCCGTCTGTCAGTATTACAGTTATTACTTACTTATTGCTTAAGAATTGACAATAATAATGGCTTTATCTTTATTTACTTGCTTATCCATTTTCTTATTTATTTTCATATTTATACTAAACTTTTTATTAATTTAATCAAAATCATGGATACTCAATCGCTCTCTCTTTTGGTTTTATTGTCTGCAGGGTTGTCTGTGTTTGGTTTGGTTTGGGGGTTCAACTCCTAGCTCCTGCAACCACATATCTGATGCGTCCTTGGTCTCTGGCATTTGATTGGGATTAGTTATTACAGGTGGACAAATTACACGTGTTGAATAGGTGTGACCCGCAGGGTAAAGCGCTTTGAGTTTGAGTTGTCGATACTAGAAAAGCTCTACACATCACAAATGGATTAAAGGCACATTACGCTTCACTCTTCATCCCAATCGTCAGATTCCCTTCTACAGCGAGAATAGTGGTGAACCCTGCACGGTGTGAATTATATGGTTATGAAAAAATGAAATGAAGTGGTGAGTGTGGAGTGTGAGAGTCAGGAAGTCGAGAGAGTTCATCAAAACAATGAACTATGTGAATCTCACAGGAGACATAACATCTGGAAGATTTGTTGTGGTTAGAGAGAGAGAGAGAGAGAGAGAGAGAGAGAGAGAGAGAGAGAGAGAGAGAGAGAGAGAGAGAGAGAGAGAGAGAGAGAGAGAGAGAGAGAGAGAGAGAGAGAGAGAGGAGAGAGAGAAAGAGAGCAATCTCCCCAGGCTTTTTACATCCACCTACCAAATGTTTAATCTTTTTCTTTGCAGACAATGACAGAACGCTCATGTTTCACTATTGCTTTAAATGATGGAGGTCTGATCTCTCACAATGAGAACAACTTACACCACAGTGAGAGGTTTAATATCCTGCTAAAAACTCCTCACTGCTTGAAGTGAGCGCTGGTCTTTAAAATAGAAAAGATGAGGAAGTGTGGGGGAATGTTTTTATTTCAATCTTTTACATTTCAGGAGGTCCTAACACAAGCTGCCACACGTTGTAAAGTTAATCCAAAAGCTGGACTTGGTAGAAATAATTAAAGACGTTTGGCTTCCATCAGAAAGGCCTTTTTCAGTTATGCATTTGAAATAAAAGCCTCTGTGGGTCATCTGTTGTGTTGTCCAATCAGCAAATGCCCTGGAATCACAGAGGGTCGGTAAAGGACGCCCTCACACTAGTCAAAGTTGTCCCGTACTGTGTTTAAGCACGATTACGCACCTCCTCCTACTCCCCCCCACGGCCGGCACTCACACTGCTCCAAGACTAACCGGGCCTGAGCATTGTAACCTCTTGTACATAACGTGGTAATACAACACATGTATGGCTTTAATGATAAAGGCTGTTCCACGATGTGTACCTGTGCTTGTGCTTGGACTATACCGTGCTGTGCTTTGGGGGTGAAGCGTGCTTTGTGCACAGCACAGATTGCCTAGGGTGAGGGCACCTAAAGTCCCCATAACACCGAACTTTGAGAGTATCTAACTGCCGCGTCGTGTTTTAAGAGAAACAAAGAAGGCTGGGTGAGAAAAAACCCAGCAGCAACAAACAACACTCTCAAAGCAACTGGTGGTGCTCAGGTAGAATCCCAAGCTGACACCAGAAAAACACAGAGAACAGCTCACTATCTCTGGTGGTGAGATAAAGAGTCTGCACCGGGTTCGTGTTTACTTACAGTGTTTTATGTTTACAGTGACTTTCTGTCATGATTTGGTCTAGTTTAAGTTGTATATTTTGTATTTTCAGTATTTCCTGTTTTAGTAGTTCTTTTTTCCTACTTTAGTTTCTAGTGTTTTTATTTTGCTAATTTCTTATCCCAGTGTTCTGTGTTCTAGTGTGTATTGTCTACGTTGAGTTCTCTGTGTGTTTTGATTAATTTTGTAGTTGTCCTCAGTGTTTCTTGTCTTGTCTTTATTCCTGCCTCAGTGTGTTTCCCTCCAGTTTTGATTGCCCTGATTGTCCTCACCTGTGTTTTGTTGGTCTCACCTGTGTTTGATTACCCTGTCTATTTCATCTCTGTGTTTCTTCCCTCCTGTGTCATTGTTACATTTTCTCCTCGTCAATTGTCAGACGTTCCTCATGACTTGTTTTTTTTCTTTTGTGGATTTTTTGGTTTGGGCATTTTTCATAGTAAGTTTGTTTTGCCTTTTTGTTTAAAATAAATAGTTGTTTGTTTTTTTCTTAGTTTTTCCAGTTTGTGACAGCTTTCCAACACTAATTGGAAATGCCAATAAATGTGTAGGTGTTTTATGTTGTGAAGGGATGAGTCTGCCTAAAAGTATTTATGTAGACAATTTATTATTTGAGTGAATAAAATCAAGGTAAAATAAAGTTCCTGTTTCTGTGTGATTGATGGGAGTTCATCCAGAAGCTTGCTGCTATATTTATCCCCTCTACCTTAACAAAGCGTACTTCAGTCAGCTGTGGGCGTGACGTCAGATGGGGTCTACTCTGTGCCGGAGGGAGCAGTTTGAGAAAGGCCCCCTGAGTGACCCTGGTGTGATCTCCCTCACAAAGGTTTTTTTTTTTTCGTAAACGGTCCTAATTCAAAACAAGAAAGAAAAGAATCAGTTGCTCATGTTTAATTCATTTTTATTTCTCCTATACCCAGATGAAACACAGATTTCATTAAAACAAAAACAGCTTGACAAGTACATTCCCTTAATGAATAGTTGGAACTTGTGTGTTTGAGGCAGTGGATCCAGAAGTGCACTTAACATAACATCAATGTTTGTTTTTTTTAGCGTTGGTCGTTGTCATTTAAATACACACATCGCCATATGAGGCCTGTGCAAACATTGCTGTGGATTCTGTGAATGTAAAAAGTGAAGGGATGCTTCCAAAGAGATCAAGTGAGTTAAAGTATAAAATAATATAAATCAAACAAAGCGGATGTTTCTAAGTGAATGTGGAATGTAAAAAAAAACACAATATATAAAAAACTGCTTTGGATAATAGCAGTCCTGTGTGTAACAATGTATTGCTAACGCCTTTTCAAGATATTCATATATGATTCTTGTTTCATTCTTAAAACTGCATTTGTTTTTTAAAAATATGAAAACTTCTGTCATGGCTTTTTTCCAGGAAACTCAACTTTTAAAAAAAAACTGAATGGACTTCATGTACAACTCATCTGTAAAACAAACATACTATGTAGCACCAGAAGGTTAAAACAAATCATGCAGCAAATCTTGTTGCTTTCCTTCTTGTTGTGAAAAAATACTACTTCAAGAATTCTGGGGATAAAGTTCATTTTAGTGGAATCCAGTGCAGCCACCATTGCTTTGGTATTGCATCCTTAAATTATGGCCTCTTTGGATGTTTCTCCTCAGAATCCCCTGAACAGAGGTGAAAGCTGGCCATGGTGTCACTTTGGTCTTATGTTCTTATTGCAGCATGAACTCCTTGCTTCATGGGTGCTGGTGATGAATGACAGAGAAAAATAGTTTTTAACCATTTCATGTTTTTGGAGTCTCTGTAACATTGTCAACACACATTTCATAGATATCTACAATAAAATGAAAGATTTTTTTGCATAATCCAACTGGTGTCCAATGTGCACTTACTGACAGTTTTAATACAGATCCAAGAAGTTTTTTAAAAAAGTCTCAGTGCTCCCCAAAACATGTGTGTGAAGTTTCTTGTTCTAAATCCACTCTGATCCTGTATTTGAACATGTCTATGAACCCCTCTATTTCAGCCCTGCTCAGAACAGGCTGTTTCTGTGTCTGTACCTTTAAATGTAAATGAGCTGTGTCTGACCACGCCCCTCTCTGGAAGGGCTTGGGTGTCTCAGGCTTTCTCGCTCCATGTCCTATTGTTTACGGTGAGAAGGCAGACTCAGGGCAGAACAAACACCTAGCTGTGGGAGTGTCACCCATCTGGGGGAGGGGTTACTGCCCTTTGTGATGTCATGAAGGGAAAATCTCCAAACGGCCTGTTTAAGCACACATTTTCTGAAAAGTGGAGCAGGCAAAAGACGGAGAGGATGGACTTTTCTCATCATTGGAGGGTTTGTAGACAGACTAGGGACACCTATTAGTGTTCCAAAACATGGTAATAATGTGTGCATAATGTGTGACATTTAATGCCAGTTATGGTATAGACAAAAAGATGTCAAAAAAAAAAAATGACAGCAACATGATTACAACTCTCACTGAGCCCATCATTGTTCTGATTTCTTTTTTCTAGACGCTCATTAGATAAAGATGAGATGGGTCAGTCTTCATAAACATGACACCATGTGTGAGAACACTTTATGTGTTTGATATCTCTGTCTCTAGTTTGTCTTCTAATTTAGAGAGAAAGCACAAAGAAACAAACCAAAGAATAAGGTTAAGTTTCATTTTTGGTGGAATGCTTTATTGTGTGCACTCTTTTTCTCTCTCTCTCTATCTCTTCAAACCTATAATTTTCTTTTAATGATGATGATCTGCCTTCATAGATAAAGGCCAGGGATAGATTGTGCAGCAGTTTTTCAGCATGATTCACACTGTGCAATGTAAGTGCTGTAATTCCTCTCTGCTCCCTGGTGATGGTAATTGGGTGGTTGTTATACCGCATGCCAACTCATAAGAGCTTGTTTTGTTTGGCTTGTTTTATCAGAGAACTGCCAAACCAAAAGTAAACCGCACAAAAAAGATGTTGTTTTTCATGCTACTTATTTTTATGATGTTTAAGAGTGAAGGATAACTCCCCGTTACTGTGTACAGGCATTAACTGAGGAGACGATTACGATGAACAAAACAAG
Source organism: Labrus bergylta (assembly GCF_963930695.1). Taxonomy (NCBI): domain Eukaryota; kingdom Metazoa; phylum Chordata; class Actinopteri; order Labriformes; family Labridae; genus Labrus; species Labrus bergylta. The sequence continues at coordinate 18,950,860 of NC_089207.1, read as the reverse complement.
TACCTGGTTTTCCACAAGCCTTCACACACTGTTCATGTGTTTCGAAGCGATTCTGGTTTCCTCCGCAGCCTCCGTACCAGAAGCGTGTGCAGCTCTTGCTGGGAGCATCGAAGTGCCACTTGAGGACAAATTTGGCACAAGTTCCCTCCTCTTTGGGCAGCTTGCAGATGTCCACTGCTGAAGACACTGCTGTGAGGGAAGCTACAAAAAAATAAAAAACAATTAGGGAAAGCAAAGGAGCTCATGCAACTAGAAGAGAAGATACAAGTGCTACGGTGCCGTTCTTTAGTTTTATATTAGACTCTATATGTAAACAACATGAGGGGTCCAATCAGCAGTTAAAGCAACCTTCCCATTATAGCTTATAATGACGAGATAATGTGTTTGTGTGGTGGAAAGGAAATCAGTATGATGCTTACAAACGTTTAAAACAAAAAACAAAGAACAACCGCACTTCCAACGATAAGAGTTTGATTCCTCCATAATCACGAGACTTAGCATCTTGGGTCCAGAGTAAACTTTGTATTACTGGACATATCTTGTGCCAATTTTCTCAAACAATAACGAGGTCCTGACTATTTTATTTGTACGGGGCCAGCTGCCAAATAACAATCAAACAGTGAACAAGGATTTCCATTCATTTTCTCTGCGGTTATGACTTGGCTCGCTACTGTGACAGAAGCGTAACCTTCTCATTTTCCACGCTTGGCTTTCTCCTTGCTCTGTCTGTCATTAAGACCATCCATGGGGCAGTAGGGTTAATGTCAAGTGAATACAAAGCACTTATTGTTTTTGCAATGTGAGCAAAGTCAGCAGAAATTGATGTAACTCATACTATTGGTCACTTGGTGTCCATATGTCTGAAGGTGGTCTGAAATGTTTGATTGACATCATGCTTTGAGAATGGTCATTCACTCTTTTATACACTTCACGTGAAAGGGAATGTACTTTCTTCCCAATAGGCTAGCATTTGCACGCGCACACACACACACACACACACACACACACACACACACACACACACACACACACACACACACACACACACACACACACACACACACACACACACACACACACACACACACACACACACACACACACACACACACACACACACACACACACACACACTAGTTACATGTCTTTATAAAAAGGAGCAAGAAGGGAAGAAGCAGTTACATAATACTCTGAGTCTGAAGAAATGCGTCATTACTCAGGACTCACCGGGATCTGGGAGGATCTCCACCTGTTCAACCTGCTGCACATTTGGCTGAGGCTCTGGCACTGTGGAGAAAAAAAGGATGGTTTCAGCTGTAATGAACAGCTGCTAAAAACATAGGTTTATACTCTGAAGAGTGCCCAGTGAAATGTGGATATAAATGACCTCAGCAGTTTACACAGATGCAATTTTCATTATTCACATTGCCAGTGTGCTTCTCTTTTCCGATTATTCCTCCCAGACACACTAATCACTCCTCTTTGTTGAGAAAGTTGTTGCTCTCACGAGAAAGAATAATATGAGCACTTGAAACTCTTTGAAAAATCTCCAGCTTACAGAGATGGCAAAAGAATATTAAGCTCATCCTGTAAGACAGAATGGCACAGACTCTATAGTGCACATGCAACACTTTCTAGTGATCGTGTGTATGTAATACCTTCTCTTAAGCTCAGGAAATATTCTTGCGCTCACGGGACGGTTTATGGTGCGCACAAACAGAAAGTTTTCTGTGCACACCTACTTTTCTTCCGGTGTTTTAGCGTTTTAAAACATGATGTTCTCTAGATAACCCTCTAGCATAATTTGAGGATGCTGTCCTCTTGTTTAACTGTTAGGATGTGTCTTTGGACTCAGGAGAGGTATTATCAGGGGGTTCTGGAGTCCTCCTTGGGGTGGGAGTCAAAGGGTGATTGATGGTACTATATATACAGTTTATCTTTCACTGCCAAATCATTAACTGGTTTATGGACAAGCATGTTCACGCTTTTTGCCTTTTTTTTTTTTTTTTTAATCTGTTGTTCTACACACTGACATTTAGAAAACAGTCAATTGTTGTTTTTAGTTGTTTTGCTTGATATTCTCATTCATCTTAGACCATCACATCAGGGTTCGGTGCATCCCCTCAGATATCCTGTCACTGACAACCACTCACCTGATGACCTCATGCAGTTTTTCAAGCAGAGGGCCTCAGTGTCGAACCTATTCTCATTGCCTCCGCAACCTCCATACCAGAACTGTGTACAGATCCCGCTCTTTCTGTGAAAGAACCACTTAGCCTGATAGTCTTTGCACGGATTTCCAGCGTCAAAGTCAAGAGAGCATGGGTCTGCAAGTTCATTAACTAGAACATGCAAAAAACAAACAAACAAAAAACAAAAACAGCGATGAAGACATTCAAAGAGAGAGGATGCATTGTGTGAAGAATAAATGTACGACTACATATCATGAGGCATACAGAAGTTGTTGTGCGCTGTTAAAATAACTAACTGTTTATTGGAAAAGTGGTGCTGTTCAGAGCTGATAGGTCCATTCTGGTAGTTCAAGAAAAGGCATTCAATATAATGGCATTACATGCTACAAATGGCTTAGAGCTCTTGTATTATTATTATTTTAAACTTGACATTAAGTCAGTGGAAAGAAACAAAGGTTTAAATTAAAGGTTTTCACAGGTGAATTGAAAAGTTAGTCTGTTAAAACTGTAGCTTCTGGATATGTTAGTTTATTATGTGCTAGTAGAAATCCTGTTCATGCCCACAGTGGGGTATCAAAGTAAAACTCTCACTGACTTTTCAAATGTACAGTCAGTAAACAGTGGATCCTTTTAAGTCTCAGTTCTGCCTGAGTGTTTGTGTTTTCCATATGAAGCAGCAGCTGAGCTTCACTCATATGATAAATATATAGATTTCCTACATTTCTCCTAATTAGAGGCATTTTTCCCCAAAGTGACGCAGGCAGTGAAACCCTTGAACATTATTTGTCATCACTGAAAGATTAAATCTACGACCAAAGCCTCCATGAGTTTGTGCAGTTGATTTCACAACTCGTCCTGAATGACCCACAGCATGTTTTGGCATGCCCTAAGGAGCCGATCAATCTCACTTTTCTGTAGGATTTCAGTTGATCTGTTGCCACACGAGAGCAGAGCATGTTGAACCATCAGGTTTAATTTATAACACTCTGCCTTGGAATCCCAGCCAAAAACAACTTTATAGAGACTATTAGCATTAATGCACAAGGGAAATACACAAGTATTTAATGGATGTTTGCTGAAAGCTCAAAGAACATAACATTGCTTAATCCTTTTTTTGGATCTAATTGTGGCCTGTTGCTGTTATGTTGTCTTTAAGGCCAGAGGTCAGCTTTTTTATGTTCCACTCAGAGGCTAAATCATTATTGAAACTTTTTTTTTTTTCACGTAGCCCTCCCTCTCCAATTTGCAGCCCCCCCAAATCCTGCAGGTCCATAAATGACCAACTAAAGGACAAAGATGGTAAAATGTTACACGTAAACATGCATATAAATGCACAGTCACTTACCAGTTTCTGGTTTCTCTAATGGTGCTGTATTTACAGTGCTGGTTCCGGGGCTGGCTGGCCTTTGCTCCGTCTTAGGTGCTGATTCTGTCAAAGTGAAATCAGTAGTCATGGAACAGCTACTAATCACTGTAGTGTAAGATATTTGGGTTTTGACTTTGACATTTTATCTAACAGCAAATTTCCACAGCTTCCATTACTAAATCTAAAATGCATAAAAGAGCACCTGAATTACTACTCAGTGAATATTTTGACAGTTTTTGCTCCAAAACAATGATAAAATCCTATCTTCCTGTGGTCAAGTTACCATCACCATTTGTTATATGGCAAATAAAGTGTTGCTTATAGTTCTTCTAGATACCATGCCATCTTGTTTTAAACAAAGGAAACACAAATCATTTCTACAGAAACATTTCTGGACTCACTAGTGGTGACGATGCCTTTACGAGTGGAGACACTTTGACCCTCTGCTGTGTATGCAGTGACCACAGCATGGTAAGTTTGTGCGCTCTCTAAGTTGTCCACAGAGAGCTCTGTGCCTGAGACGTTGGTCTTCAGTGCCAAGGCATGGTCCTGCAACCGTGTCACGGCTACCTCAAAGTAGACGAAAAGCTTCGGGTCCGGGCTGCTCCATCGCAATTTCAAGCTGTTGGAGGTCACGTTGAAGACGTGAAGCTCGTCGAGATCTGAGGGGATGAGATGAAGGGGTGTCAAGGCAGAGTGAAGCATATTAAAATCATGTTTACAGCAAAGGTTAGCCAGCAGTAAGAGCTCAATTCCACCCATGTGTAGTTACTGTGGGTAAGACAAGACAAGGTGTAGAGTACGCACAGCAAAAGAAAATCTTACACGGGTGTGCTGATTAGAAAATCATAGAAAGTTAAGAATTTAAAAAGTATCCACCAAAGTATTAAAAGATCTCAGCAACTTTTCGATCTTGTTTCAATGTTTCGATCTTGAGATCATCAAGAAGAAGTTCTTGGTGACTGTAAAGTCTTGACAATGCCTGAAGAAGATCGGTGGTTTCGAAACATTGGTCTTGGAATTTAAGTTGCTGGCAGCTTTCAGTGTGCAGATCCTTTTATAATTCTGAACTCGGTAACTGTGCATAGCCTTAAAACTGCAACATGTAGTCCAAACCAATCATAGTCTCAAACTAACATCTAATACCAAAGAACTGGTAGTTAAAGTTTCTTTCAGTCTTACCATGGTGCTTTCTTTGATGGACTGCTTGGTGTTTGTCATGATGTTTCTGATGTTTCCTATAAATACACCAATAAATAAGGAATGAAACCATCAATATGTCCTAGAAAATGAACGGCAATCAATGAAGTGGCATAAAGATATCATGATGCGTACTCCTCTTGGTTTGATGCTGTGAAGGGGTTTTTCAGTGGCTGGTCATTCTGGAACCAGGTGCAGTTTTTGGAGACTTCAGGGGACAGGTAGAAAGCATTTTCAACTGAAAATAAACAGAACAGCACAAAGTATGTCACTCAGATTGGCTTGGTTTGACGTATGCATAATCTGTGTTAAGGTGACAATAGCAAACAAATAAGTGCACAAAAAGGGAACATAAAATGGATCTGTCTTCGACTTACTGCTGATATACTTTGGAAGCAGCTGGCCAAAGTTCTGAATGTGTTTGTCGTAAAAGTAGGAGATGCTGTCCAGCCGCTTGAAGAAGACATCTGAAGGCTCACTGACCATGCGAGACAAGACACGAGCATCTCTGGCACCTATATTCTCACCCACACCCAGGATGACCAGGAAGTAGCCTCTGCACTTGGCCTCAGTCGAGATACGCACCAGTCGCTCCTCTTCCTCTGCCACGCTGCCTGTCACAAAGAGTATCAGTACTCTCTTGGCGCGTTGGAGAGGAGCCTTCTCAAACACCTGCTCCAAAGTGGATTCGATAGCCGCCGCCAAAGCCCTGCCACCCTCTAGCTGAGGTGTCTTCTCCAGCAGAGCGTTGATGATATCCTGAGATGAGCTGTGCTCGGTCAAACCGATATCCACATGGATGGGCAAGCCAGTTTTGTTGCGGATAAACTCGTACGGTGCTTGCTGGATCACAGACACTCTGGCGTGGTGAGCAGATGAAGTCGGATTTGAGGCCACTTGTAGCTGCTCTACCATGTGAGCGATGTAACGCTTGATCTCTGTGAAGACTGTAGGGTAGGTAGACTCTGAGCTGTCCAAGATGAAGGCCATATCGATGTCAACATCTGATGTGGAAGACCTCCTATCTCGAGTGCTCAGTGGGGGAACATAGTCACAGATTTGGTCTGGAGAGCAGAGGTCTAGAAAAGAAAAACACATGATATAATATGTCTTTATTTTCCACATGGAGGTAACGTATCTCTAAGAATAAGAGTCCTTGGATTCCTTTTTATCCCCCTTGTTTTTTTTGTACATGACACACTTGATTGAAAGCAAACCAACATCACAATGTACATTTTTATTTTTCCAACATTGTATATTTGGAAATTGGACGCATTTAATAAATCTTAAAGATTGGTAAAATAAGGAAGAGTCTCAATTTTCTATAAAAAAACAAAGAAACAGAGGTCTTACCGAAGCAGATATGGCAGTTCATAATCTTTTGGAGGACTGTTTTGTATTGTGCACTTCCAGGGGCAGGAAGGACAATAACCTGGGCCAGTGCTGTGTTGTTTACCTGAAGAACAAAAAGAAGCAGAACATTTTAAAAATACATCACACCGCGGGGGAAAAGCACTGCCCTGCTCTTAAAATAAAATAAATCAACTAGTTCTCAAAGCACAAGTTAAAGGCTTGGTCATTTTTGAAAACTAGCATGATTTAGAAAGTAGCATTCCCTCAGTTCTCTATCTACACCCACCCCCTCCCCTCTGTGCTCCTTCAAAAGCCATGCCCCTCACTTACAGCATATTGCTTGCATTGTGTAGAAACTACATTGTCTCATGTGTCACTCAGCGTTAAGTAAACACTACACTTTATTATAACACTATTTTACCACTCACAATGGCCGACGGCAAACTCACAGTATAAACTCTGTCATCAGTGACACGTTTTGAGTGTGGGCTAGTGCACGTAAGGGGTAGAGCACGAGCAGGGAGACAGGGAGGCGTGATTAGTTCATCAGATTGGTACCTCGTGGCAGACATTGGTTGAAGTTTATACAGGCTTACAACTGCTACAGATGAAGGATTTTCTTTGTTCCTTTTTCAGAGCACATGAGTTATTAATTTCTGTCAGGACCTAAAGACAATTTCAACTGAAATCTTAGTGGATCTCAAAGTGGATCTGGAGAAAATTACCAAACCCTGCCTTTAATAGCCTATTTTTATGTAAATAAGTGATACTATGACAAATCTGTTTCTCTAATAAGAGCGCTCATAGCTTTATTATTAGCATCTTCAAAGAATGAATAGTTTCCAATGCACCATTATATGGATTGTCCTGTGTAGTCTACACTGATCATGTCAACTTTTCTATCTAACTGATTTCTCATGTGTCGAGTCTGGGCGTCAACATAAACTGGAAAAGTAGCCAATGTATTGATGTGCATCTCATGGTGAGACTAATGGCTATATCCATCCTTTATAACGTTGCCCCTTTGTATTTCTTTTTGAGAAAGACAGTGTCTCCTTTGATGTATCTGTGTTGTTTTACCTGCAGCGCTCTGCTGAGTGCTCTGTCATCCCGGCTGACCAAGAACAGCGTTGCGATTCCAGCGTCATGGAGGCGAATCGCTGCATTAGTAACTGCCTGTGCCTGTCCCGCTGTGCCACCAACAAAGAAGACGGCAACCTTCCTCATAAGGAAACCACTGCGCACTCTCTTGAAGGTGTTCTGGGCCACAAAGCTCATGGCCATTTCCAAGTTGCGTTGCTTCTTGGTCTGCAGGGTCTGCAGTCCTTCGATGTGACGCACCAGGGCCCGTTTCTTCATGGCATCAGCAAACCGAACCTCCGTGGTCACCTCGTTGTTGTACAAGGTCAAAGCAACACGAGCTCCTCTGGGACAGTTGCTCTCAGCGATGGTGATGTCTTTGACCAGACTCAGGACTGTGTCACGCATGGTGTTAAAGTATTGGCGGCTACTTGTCTCAGAGACATCCAGGGCAAAAGCCAGCTCAGTGGGGTAGAGCGGGCATTCCTGCTTACCTAATGATGAACACATGGAGAATTGTTTCTTTGTGCACAAGTAGATCAGAACATAAACAGTCATTCAATTGGTTATAATGTCATCAACACTATTATTAGGTACTCACCGAAACAGCAAGCTGATGAACAAAAAGGGGATAGGAAATGTAGTTAAACGTTTAAAAAATATTTACTTTCATTCACATTTAAAGATATTTTTGATCATTCTCAAATCACACTTACGACAGTTGTCCCGGATTTTCTTGACCAGGTCACATTGCTGAAGAAAAAAAGACAAAACATTTTAAACATTTTCACCCCAGACTAATCCCACTGATATTATTTTTCTCTTGTTAATACGAAAGGGTTATTAAACATCCTGATGATTGACACATACCACAACACCGGGTCCTCTTGGTCCCTTCTGACCCTGTAGAGAAGAATAATAGTTGAGTTAAGAGTTGCACCAGCTGGCTGACAATCCAAAAAGACACTACCGTTATTTCTTCAGTGATGGGAATCAATGAGAGGATACACATAAAAACATGTCTGAAGGTAGTTTTTATTCTTAATCACAACAACACATATTATGCTATAATGTTACATGTTATGGGCCATTGTGTAAGATATCTTCAAAGATATCGTCAAATATCCAAGCTATCATTTTGTCAAACTTTTACAAACTAACAATGTGTCACTGCAGAAAATACTCTATCATATATAATATAAGTGTTATAGTGACCCATGATACTCTATTATCTTTATGGACAGCTTATATCCGCAGCCACATGTCCGATGTGTCCATGGGCAAAAAACGTAATCCCATATTGCTCCTGCTGCTTCATCGGCTCTGTGTTAATGTGTATGAATGGATTAGTTACTTCTGATGGTCTCACTACACAGCAGCCTCTACCATCAGTGTGTGAATGTGTAGGTGTGACCTGTAGTGTGAAAGCGCTTTGAGTAGTCAGAGAAAAGCGCTATTTAGGCTTAAGCTCAAGTTCATTTACCAATACCACTTATATGCAACGGGGGAGAATATTAGTTACTTACGTAAGGTCCAGAATATCCAACTTCTCCCTTCTGTCCAGGTGTACCAATATTTCCAGAAACACCCTGAAATAAAAAATAAGCTGTCAGAAGTAATAAGTATATAGTTTCCCGCTTCTTCATCAGCTGTGTATGAATGTGTATGAATAGGATTAGTTACTTCTGATGGTCACTTTGCATAGTAACCTCTACCATCAGGGTGTGAATGTGTAGGTGTGACATGCGGTATAAAAGCCCTTTGAGTAGTCAGAAGACTAGAAATGCTCAAACTACTCAAATCCATTTACCATTTACCATGTGTGCATTTATGCTTTAAAGCAAAGTGTGATAATGAGTGTTAAAGATACCAAAAAGTATGCACTGTCTCATTCAATATACACAGTTTCATATTTATCAAATCTAATTGGGCTCTGAAAACCTACCCTCTGTCCACGGTTTCCTCTGGGTCCAGGTCCGCCAGTGGTACCAATGTCACCAGCTGCTCCCTAAAATTCAGAGATAATTCATGTAAATGTCAAAAATCGAAAGCATGTCATTATAGATTGCATCATTTGAGTTTTTCCTTTTACCTTCAGTCCTGGGAATCCTGGGAAGCCCTCATCACCCTGTAGAGGATATGATGCAATTTTTGTTAATTTTTTTGACATACATGTGACATGAATCAAGTTTTGTGACTACACATGCCACTGGGAGATGCTTGTTGTTGCCATGTGTGACTTGTGAAATTACTAAAGTCAGCAATGTGTAACGGTTGTATGAAAATTAACTTCTAATTGGCCAGAAAACAGGTGTGTCCCATTCTTGTCAGGCCGAGTTCATCAGTTTAGTGTCGCCAGGAGGCAGTATCTCTTGATGTCTGTGCTTCTTGCAGTGTGTGTGTATTGGATTGTGTTTCCATTGGGTGAAGATGTTTTCATGATTTTCTTGTTCTTTTTCCGCTTGCATGTGCTTTTAAGTTAGTGTGAATTGAGCTCTCAGGGCCACCGTATCTCAACAACTGTTTAATAATATATATATATAATATAACTGTTTTTATTTTTATTTTCAGTGACTTTTACATTCTCTAAATCGAAATTTCTAAACACAACAAAATATCTGAAGGCAAAATCAAATGTATCCTTCAAACTAATCAAAACATCTTCTGTCTACAATATTTACATTAAAATACTTTATTGTACTTGCCTTTCTTCCTTTAGGCCCTGAAACACCCATGCCATCTCTACCATCCTCACCCTATAAAAAATAGAAAATGACTCGATAAGTCAGCAACAAACATTCTTCATACTGAAAGTGAAACATGCAATACACCCTCCCCCACTTCGTGTACCAACATCAATGTCACACACTATCTTAAAAAAACAGCACATGATCTCAGATATGAAACAAAGTAAGTCCTGCTGTAAACCCCACATGACACTTCAAAGGTCTTCTTTCCATGAGGACAATTATAAAAAAAATCATCTGTTAAAGTTTCATAGACATTTGGTTTCATTAAACAACAGAAGTAACAATGCATCTCTGATATTCATATGAAGTAGAACAATCTTATTTTGCTAGTTTTTCACCATCTTTACATCAGGGTAATACAAAGAAGATGTGGATTCATTCTTACAGGCTCTCCACGGGGACCAAGAGGTCCAATAACACCCTTAGGTCCTGGTTCTCCTGGTTCCCCCTACAAATGCACAGAGACACAGAGAAGGTGACATAAAGAGGTAAAGATTCAACTACATGTCAATGATTTTCATAAAGAGCTAAATGTTTCTTTAAACTTTTAGGTCAGTTTCCATAGATTTAATTACAATCATGTGTTTTTATTGTAGCCGATCTCAAGCAGAGTCTTAATGTTTTTCTTATAGTGCTCCCATGTTTGCTCAAATAGACTACACGTGTGTGTCCAGTAATGTGAGAGAGAACTGGGATCAGGAATGTGTGTTTAGTGTTAGACTGTAAGTGGTGGAGAATTGCATTGCACTCATTGTACCTTGCGGCCAAGAGCTCCACGTCTTCCTTTTTCTCCAGCGGGACCTGGGGTACCTCCGGGACCCTAAAATAAAAGTTGAAATTAGGATAAAAGAAAAGTTAGAAGCTTTTGTCAAAATTGATCTTATGCATTTTTGTCTCTCAATGTTGCAAATGAGACAGGAAGACAACATCTCATTCACAAAGCACATATAAAGGGTTAAATGCTTCTTTCAATTCACCACACAGCAAATAGTGTCTCCATGCTCTGGTGCTGTTTTGCAAGTATTTAAATGAGCCACTATGCTTATCTTAGGGGCCAAATTGACCCATTTCCAGGGGCGTGTCCAGACCTTTTTTCAACTGTGGTGGGCCAACTGGGGCACTCAGTTATGCAGGGGTGGCATGAAGTTTGTTGGCCCACACACGCAAATTTATTTCATTTTTTTACCCTTTTTAACCCCACTAATGATATGTATCTGTAAGTAACAGTGACATATAAATGTTCTTGGCTTGATTCGGTAACTAAGATGTGCAAAGTCACAATTTAAAGTACGAAGGAAATTGCATTCAAACTCGTGTACACTGTCTAACTCACAAAAATACATTTATTGCCAAGTAGGTCCATTGCAAATTAGACAGTATGCACAAGTTGTTGTTGGGAAATTTGTATGAAAAAACCAAAGTATGCCTGTTGAAAACCGCGAAAATAGTTGATTCCATCTTAAGCCCCACCTCTGATTAGCCAAATAGCCAATCATAGATTTGGAATTTGGGGTGGCACCTGGGGTTGGCCAATCAGATTCTAAGGGGGGGCCAATGTCACCCCTCTGGACACGCCCCTGCACCTTTCTATGAAAATGAGCCTGACTGCAAAAAATGTCGAATAATAAAATGAATACTGTCTGCTGAGACAAGGTGGTCAGTGTGCAACAATATTTTTAAGGTGAAAATAACTAAACCTTTCCAGTGATCATGACAATAATTCCATCTTTAGTATGAGTATGTATGTTTTTGACTTAAGTTTTGTTTCTGTACTTGCAGCATGTTTGATGCTTATGCAGTTGTTTTGCCTATTTGCAGTGCGTTTCATTTCTTGTGGGAGATATGAACAGCTCATCTCCTTAAAAGTCCATTCTTAGTAACTAAGCTGTGCTTTATATGTTGCAGATATTGCAAACATTAAATGCATAAATTTGGTGCACTTACCCTTGGTCCAGGGTTTCCATCTTCTCCTCTGGGTCCTGGTGCACCATTTGGTCCTGGTGGGCCCTTAAAAAAAGCCGTACCAGAGAGTGTCTTACACATGAAAGCTGAACTTCCAACTCACAAGCAAAGAATGTCGGCTCATTTCTACTTGTATAAGAACGACATTCACAGTCCATTCATAACAATATGTCATGTTGCAAATGCAGCAAAGATAAGTATTAACAGGAATGACAAACTTACTCTAGATCCAGCAATTCCAGGCTCTCCCTGAACGCCATCACCACCGGGCTTGCCAGGAGTTCCCTTTAATAACAAATGTAATTATTGTATACAATATTTTCTGCAGTAAGTGATGAATGATTTATGCTATAAACCAGGAAAAGACTTACAGCCAGTCCAGGTGAGCCTCTTCTGCCATCAGATCCCTAATGGGGTGGATGCAAAGATAAGTGTTAATTAAGATAAAGCAGTGGGAAGTATGTTTCTATCAATAGTTTACAAATAGAAAAATGATTTACCCTTCTTCCAAGTTCACCGGGGCCGCCCCTCTTTCCATCCTCACCAGGCTCTCCCTATGAGTTCACAGCAGAAACAACAGTGAAATCAAACCCAAACAAATATGTAATGCTAAACTGCTAATAGAATAATAAATTACTGTAAATGCATTTGTGAGATTTCTTTTTTTTTTTTACTACTGCAATTAAATGTGTGAAGAGGGATTTTACCGCAGGTCCTGCATCACCGGGGTCTCCTTTAGGTCCTGGACGGTTGTTATCTAGTCCACTTGTACCCTATCGGACAGAAATAACTTTTTCAAATATTTTTCTACTTCCAGCTGCATGTTAACACATTCATATAATACGTAACTAAACAATTGTCTGGAGGAGAAATGGTGATTCTTCCAGATAAAACAGACAGAATGTAAATAAAAAACAATGTAAACGATTCACAAGAAAAATTGACCTGAAATAAATGTTGTTTTATTAACTTAAAGGTTAAAAAAAGGGGGCTTGGAAAAGTAGTTAAAACTATTTTATAAAAAAATATGATAATGCACTTCACAGGTTAAAAAAAAACAAAAATAAAAATGAATGTGATTATGTGATATTAATGGGAAACTACAATCTGGGCTTTGTTGACACTGCTCATCAGTCACCCAGCTAGTTTATCTGCCTTAAAAAAGACAGAGTCCAGCTTTTTCTTTCTTAGAGGGCAACAATCCATAATAAAGATAATCTGAAAACAAATTTATTCAAGTTTAGTTGAATAGATTCAAAATGAAAACATTGAAACCATAACTGAATATTTGGCAATGATGCTTCCTGGAATACACATGAGACCCAACCTATCATTAACAAAGACAAAAATGAAAGAACAGCTCATTCTTTTGTTGGTAACGTGTAAGGATTTTTTTATTCATTGACCAAGACCAGAGTACACTAAAGAACAAAATAAAAGCTTGCACATTTTTTCCTTTTATGGCCCAAATAGTTTTGTGACTTCAGTGGTGAATTGTAAAAAATGTGGGGTAAAAGAAAGTTAACTTCTTCCATTCCTATACAAATAGGAATCTAAGGGGAACAGTGAGCTACTGTTAAACATTTTGACTTTAATTACATTAAATTACTACTGCTAACACTAGCCTCTTAAGCACTGGTCCACAACCTCAAGTCTGGGCCCACAAGGAGTAGCCCCAGAGAACTTTGGGGGATCGAGAGTCTTTGTCTGCTCCGAGGTTGTCAACATGTTATTTGCATAAATTAATGAAACTCATGATAACACTCTAACTGTGTAGATTATTCAATGGTCTTTTTATATGAACAAATAAGTGTAGGCCTTTTCCATTGGGATTGTATCAAAGGAATGAATTAAAAGTAATTTTAATTAGTGACAGCAATGTATCACTTTTTTCATGAAGTGCTGTGAGGGGGAGGCAGCTTTTAAAAAAAATAGATATAAATAGGTGGGTGGGGCTCCAAGTGAAAAGGGTTAGGAATCATTGCACAAAAGAGCGGGAAAATGTAACCCAACGATTCTCTAATCACTTGTTAAAAACCTTTTTAAAAGATTAATTCAAAAACAATTTTCCTGACTTCCAATCTGACATGCACAGCTGTGTATGCACAAACACTCAGCAATGAATGCACACGGTGTTGCTATGCTTTAGTCTAGATCTGTTCAGATATCCATGTATTTAAAAAATGTACCTTTACAAATGGCTTTCAATCAAAACAGTAAATGGCCCTAAAACCAGTCATGGCCATCCCGTCTTCAGTACATACTAAATTCAGCAGCCAGAGTTTTAACAAAGAGATGGCTTCACTCCAATTCTTGTTTCCTTACACCTGCTCCCAGTCAAGCTAAGGATTGATTTTAAAATACTGTTGACTGTGTGTTCAAAGTGTTAAGAGGACTTGCCCCTGCTTACCTTTCAGAACTCCTATCCCCATATCAGCTAGTAAGAGATCAAAGGTCATCTACACAAAACCTTCTGTCTATGCCGATATCCAGAACAAGGTGTTATGGGGATCGAGCTTTTTCTGTTGCTGGACCAAAACTGTGGAACTCTCTAACCCCAAACGTCCAACTCTCATCCGCTATTGGTGTTTTTAAGAATCACCATAAAACATATTTCTACTCTACTGCCTTCAATCTTCAATAACTTGCTTGTCAAGCTCAGGGATCCACAACTCTGTAAGTTTTGTGTTACACTGTATCTAATTGTTACTTGTTCTTTCATTTTGATTGTTGTTCTTGTCTGTTACTTTCTGATGCTTGTTTTTTTTTTGTCTATCTGCGCTGTTCAGCACTTTGGATCGACTGTGTTTTGTGTATATAAGTGCTGTATATATAAATAAATAAAGAGTTGAGTCCTCATCATACTCACAGGGTCTCCTCTGATTCCCACTTCTCCTCTATCTCCTCCGTGCCCTTTGATACCTTTGGGACCCTGAAAGCAATAAAGGTGTTTAGTTAGCATTTATCAGCACTCAACATAAAAAAGTGAAAATTAAACCCACTCTTCTTCCGGGATTTCCTCTGTCTCCTGAGGATCCAGCCACTCCACTTTTTCCCTGAAAGCAAACAGCAGATTTCAATTAAAGCCACCCATCGTGCATAAATCAGAGTGCTTGCCACAAGACTTCAGACAAGATGTAATATAACACATACCTCTTCTCCATTGATTCCATCGAGCCCAATTTCTCCAAATTCACCCTGCAACATGATGTAAGTGGTTTAGGTTATCATGGCAAAAGTCTGTATTTAGACAGCTTTATCTAGGAGTAAAAAAAACAAGAATAACACGCACCTTTTCTCCTGAATAGCCACGAGACCCCTGAACAGTGGGAAACAAAAATAGTGTTATAACATTATATTTAATTTAAAAGATGTTTACAATTTAAAGTCGGAAATGTTTAATATAACATCTTTACCTTGAGACCTCTCTGTCCAGGACATCCCTGGAAACCTTGAGTTCCATTCACACCAGGAGGACCTCTCTCTCCCTGTCATCACACAATAAAGACAATGAATGAACATGACTGGAGGAGTTTAAAATGAACAAACATGATGTGGTTTAATTTGAGAACAATGTCGTTATACAGCAGTTTTAGATCTGGGCATGTGACTGCAAAAGTGTGTAAGAGAAATAATGTCAGGCTGTGAAAGCATTCAAACATACAGGTCCACCCTCATCTCCTGGATGTCCTTGGCTTCCTGCAGATCCTGGACCACCCTGAAAGACAACACAACACAGTATTATCACATGAAAGTCTTTGTATTAGTTTGCATACATCAAACATCTATAAATGTTTTTTGACATGGGATACCTTAGATCCTGGGAGTCCAACTGCTCCTCTGTCTCCTCTGGTGCCGGTACATTTGCATGGCACGCCACAGCAGTCCCTCTCTGCAATGTTGTCCTGTGCAGACAAGAAGAAGAACAATATTGTTTCATCTAAAAGGGGGGGGGGGAGAAACTCATAATAGTATTCTGTCTAACTGGTTAGTACTCACCAGTTCTTCCATTAGCTCATAGTCCAAGTCCATGATATTGACCCGTAGAGGTCTGGTGTACCTGAATCCACGACCAAATTCTAACGACACAGCCTCCTCAAATTTGGGCACCCGCTCCAGCCCAACTAGGATGAAACTGTTCACTCCTGTTTCGGACACACAAGATTTTACAAACACAGCCTAATCCTCCTTTTTTTGTTTCAAAAAGCTTTCAGAGTTTCACAAAGGTTTAAGTACAGCCTACAGCCTGTCACCAAGGATCTTTTTCAACAGATTTATCTTTTTACCTGATTGACGAAGCTCCTCCACTCGACTTTTAATTTCTGCATATGGGGCATCAAGACCATCAGTCAGATGAATGACAACCTTTGGGATAAAGACAATTTAGTTTCACATGTCCTTACATTTTCCTATGATAAATATGCATGTTGTATTTAGGGATTTCATGAAAAACTCTTATAGACTTATAAAATGTTTTTCTAATAGATGTAGTCATCTGAGTCTGAATTGATCATTTTATCTTTATAGACCTTATTAGACTAAAAATTATTATTATTTCTGCTCTATATTTTATCATCTACTTGATCCAAATATTGGAGGTCTTGATTCAAAACTATTAAAATGTTTTTGCGACATGATATGAATTAAATACAAGCTGGGAAATTTAAGACTTAACTGAGATGCTATGCACAAGAATATAGATAAATATCAGTCAATGGTTTCCTCAACTAGACAGTTATCAAATGTAATTTTGGCCTTATCAATGTGTGTTTGACCTGCCATCATCAAAAGGGATAAAAAATTAGAAGCTTCTAGCTAAATCTTTTTACACTGCCTTATGATGAAAGATAAAAAGCGTTATCAGAGAATTTGTTTGAAAATAATTTGTCAGACCATGTGTGACAATTTGGATTCCCTCATACAGTCCCTTACTGACTGGGATGACAGCAAAATGCAATAGTATAGATATACAACGCAAGCTGTTATAACGAAGGGCAAATATGCAACACCAACAGAAGGTGGAATACAGGACAGCTCAATTTTGACTATTAACAATCTTTAAAAAGCTCAGAATGGCTCATTGTCATCTCGTGATATCTTTAGTTTGAACTTTTTCAGAAACCAACCTTGACAACATTATCCTGTCTGGCTTTGAATCTGTTGGTGTAAGCTGTGATTGTCCTGCCGTCAAGGACAAATGGACCACTACTTCGCAGGGCTCTGAAGCCCTCAAAGAGCTGATCAGCATTGTCTGTGAAGTCCAGCTGGGTGAGTTTAGAGGTGGAGTCCATGGCCAACATGCCAACTTGCACAGAGGGAATCTGCCCTGATGAGCAACTTATTCCTGCCATTTTGGAGATTCTCTGCAGGATACCACCCATCTTGCTCTGGAGGTTGGTCTGAGCACTGAAGACATTCTGGGCAGAAACATCAAAGCCCACCAACACCTCAATGTTGCAGGCTGTAAAACAGAGGGCAGTTTTAACTAAGTGAACTTTTGCAACAAACATCTTAACACTCAACCAATAGATTCAAAGATGTTAGTGAAATGTGAAAAGCTTAGCAATATGGTCGTCAGGGCAAATGTTACTTTGTCTTTTACCTTTAGGAGCTTCATCTAAACCAACACACAGCTTCCCCTTCACTTCATCATCCAGAGTCTCCAGGATTTGCTCGTTGAGTTCGGACAGTTCCTGGAAGGTGCTGGATCGAGCGACAGTGGAGGACTCGCTTGCAAGGTCTTCTAATTCATTTGCAGTGTCTCCCACTCCCACCGCAAAAATCCTCACACCCTTTTTCTTCAGACCAAGGGCTGCTGTTTTGCCGTCATCAGCCATGCGCCCTCCATTGATAACCATCAGGATCTGAGGAGCACCCTCATCCATCCTACTGCCTTTTTCTTTGGTGAAGTACACATCTTGAACATGGCGAATAGCTGCACCAGTGTTGAGTCTTTGTCCACCTTTGTACTCTGTTCGGAGAATGGCGTCCATAATGTCTTGCCTGTTTTTGTAAGTGTTGAGGTAGAAGGTGTCTGTCACATCTGCAGCATAATGTGCCAGACCAATTTGCAGGTTGTCTCTTTCAGTGAAGAACAGATCGACCAGGTTGTTGATAAAATTCATCACTTCATCGAAGTTGGCTCTGCCCAAGTTGATGGAGCCATCCACTAAAAACACAATATCTGCCTTTTTGGGAGGAGGCAAGCCTAATGCTAGGGGAGGGAAGATGAGATATCGAAAACACACAGGTAAAGAAGGATGAAAAGAGAAAAAGTGACTCATTAGATTTCATGCTTTCTAAGACTATTATTAATGTGTATATATATGTGTAAGTATGAATGACTTACTAGGATCCTCATAATCAGGGGTTATTTCCTTAGGGAGACTTCCACTCAACCTGGCAATTAACTTGCTATTGATTCCTGGCAGACCTGGGAATGATGCGACCTGAAGGACATCCTCTGGGGTTGTTGCAATTTGCGTAAGCTGCTTAGTGTTAGCACCACCAGTACCAACACCAATGCAATTGACCCGGGACCCCTTTAGCAGAGGTCCATAGATGGAAACATCTTGGGGAGAACGTCCACCTGTGAGAACCACGAGATGCTGGGAGGCGTCAGACAGACGGACGCCTGCTGAGGGCTTTAACTCATTCTGAATGACGTACTCAATAGCGTCAGCCAAATTTGATGACCGGCCACCCATCTGACGAAGCATTTTGATAGCAGAGGTAACAGCTTGTTTGCTGTTGTATGAGTTAAGAGAGAACTCAGTTTTAGCTCTGTCTCCATACTGGACAACAGCCACACGCACTCGATCAGGTTGCACGTCAAGTTGTTGAACAATGTTGAGGATGAAGTCACGGATATGAGCAATGCCAGCAGGGCCTGTAGTTTCTGAGCCATCAATGAGGAAGATAATATCCTTTTTCCCAAGATCTAGGGTTTCTGCAAATAAGGGACGTACAAGAAAAAATAAATCTACATTATTTGAATTTTAGCACTGAAAGACATGTGCACCATTTTTTTTTTTACCATTGTAAAATAACTTTACAACAGTATGTACATCTTTTATATTGTAATGTCTAGTGAAATGTACCAGTATGTTATTGTGGTTGCTTGACATTATATCTAATTGTTAATAACATGTATAACTTACAAGTAGTTCCTATCCTATTCCTATCAGTGCATCACCAGTGCAACATTATTATTTTAAGGAATATGTAAGAAATAAAAACAACAATTCTTAGAAGCAAATGATGCATATGTTTATCGCTTTAAGATTTTAAAACATATGACTTAAATATTGAGCATAGACCATTAAGAATGTGTGGTATCATAAATAATGTGGTGACAGAGATATGTTTTTTTTTCTTGAAGGCCACCATGTATTTGAATGTATGATTTTCCTAGGTCTCTCTTGTTAAATACTTTTTAAATCCAAATTTTCTTAAGGTAAAAAACAAAGATAGTATTTCTTACCTATGATCACTGTGGGAGGAACATAGCTACTGATTATATCAGCTGTTGTTATTGTTTTGACTGAATCAATCAGCTGTGTTTCAACTCCTGGAAGCTGCCTGAAATTGTCAACTCTATATACAAGCTCAGGCTTCAGGGAAATCTGTTTCAGTTCATTGGCGTCCGCATTTCTTGATCCAATGGCGACAGGTGCAACCTGGCTTTTCTTCAGTTGGTCTGCTGCAATGGATACATCATCTGATGACTTGCCACCTGTTACTAGAATGAGGAACTGAGGCACACCATCCTCAATACGACTTCCTGCTGACCTCTGGAAGATAGTTTTGCCGACATATTCAAGAGCACGGCCTGTATTTAGACTGTTTCCACCTCTGCTACGGAGTTTCGTCACAGCCTGGCGGACCTCGTCTTTGGTGGAGAATTCATTCAGAAGAAATTCTAATTTTGGATCATCACTGTGCTGTACCACTGAAATTCGAACCCTATCCAATCCTACATCCAGCTTTTCCACAACTCTTGAAATCATTTCCCGGATGGCAGGGAACTCACTACGCACAGCAGTCGTGCCATCAATCAGAAATACAACATCCCTCTTTTCTCCTTCTCTGGGTGTCGAAGTGATTACTGCTCAGAAAGACAAAAAGGAACAAATTATGATTACAAAACAGTTAACTTTAAGAGTAGAACTTTAAAAAATGTTTTAACAATTACTGAAGTCATACAAATGGGTTGTATGAAGATGTGTTTTGGATGTAAATGATATCTTAGACAAAATAAATTACCGTCATAGGTTAATACTGGACGCAAACCAGCAATGTCATCATCTGACAACTCAGTGAGAGTGTTTATCAAGTTTTCTTGGACCGTGTACAAGCCAGGGAGGTCATCTACAGGGTAGGCAAAGTTTGGCACATATGACACCATCTGGATCTCTGCAGGGTTAACATCTCTGGTCCCAATGCTGAAGGGGAGAACTCTTGATTGTTTGAGGGAAGTTGCAGCCTGTCTGATGTCATCTGTGGAAGACCCACTGGAGACGACAATAAGAAACTGTTGCACATTCTCTCCCTTCCTGCTACCACGTGCTGCTGTAAGGACATCCTGGCTTACAAACTGCAAGGCCTGTCCCAGGTTACGTTGTCTTCCTCCTCGCTGTCTCAGTCCCCTGACGGCGTTCAAAACACCTTCTTTGGTTGTATGTGTGTTCAGATACATGTCAGCCTGAGCATAGTCACCATACTGGACCACACCTATCCGGATCTTGTCCTCACCAACGTTGAGACTCTCAACAACTCTGCGGATAAACTCCTGGATGATAGGAAATTCCCGTCCAACACCATCAGATCCATCGACGAGGAAAACAACATCTTTCCGGGGGCCCATGGTCTCAGCTAGAAGAGACAGAGAAAAGGTAAATTATTTTTTTGCTACAGATATGATCAAGATATTGAACCCGACTAACGAAGGATAAAGGCAACAAATATACAAGGCTGTATGGATGTATGTCAGCCTTTACGAATCAGTTGGAAAAAAGATCAGCTGCCAGTCTGTTGCTTAACAATATAAATATGGTTTATTATAAGGACAATTGTGTGTAATTTCCTTTAAGTGAAACAATATTCTTAGCTGTTCTCACAGAAAGTGGGCACTACACCATGATGAGTAGTGACTTCTTGCAACCTCAATCTGGATTGATATATATGAAAGGTTAATTGCTTAAAAAAAGGGTCAAGTACATAATAAATGTCTGCAAAAATACAGGAGACCCCCTGAACATACAAAATAACCTTAACCCTCATTACAGTGCACAGAAGACTGGGAAAATACATTGAGAGAAGCAGTTAGGGTATATTTCTCACACCTAAAGATACTGAAATACAATTTAGGGTGCACTCACACTAGGCAAGCCGTACTGTGCCCAACCATGTTTTGACCCCCAAAGTCAAGTTCACTAGTATGGGTGCACCATTCTGTGGTCTACCACATTACAATTTCTTGTCTCCTTTCACGGGCACAGATAGAAGAGGCTTTCTGTCTGCCTGTCTTGTTAACCTAGCACGCTTCATGAGCAAGTAAAGCCATGCATGGGTAGTATTACAACGTTATGTCAAGAGGTAACAAAGCTCAGGCTCACTTAGTGCTGGAGCAATACCAGTGCAGGCCAGCAGGGGCATGGGATGGGCAATTGGGCTTTAGCACAGTGTGGAGCAACTGGGCTTACTGTGAGTATACCCCTAAATGTAATTATTCCAGTTATAAACTAGATTATTATTTTTAATTTACATTAATTTAAGAAATATAACAAGGTGTCAGTGTGTTAACCAGACAGCTTAATTTAGTGCAAATGCTGCTGTCCATGTGTAAAGACTTCTATTAACTCTTGTCTCTTGGATGTAAGAGCTTACTCATTACATCAAATGTCAGCCACCAAGACATCACGTTTGAAAAGGAACATTTTCTAATGACGAAAATATCTGCAGGTAATTTTCTCAAATACAAGTAAAAAATAATGTACTTCCCATTCAAAGATAAAACATTACATAATGCTTTAATATACAATTGAGATGGCAACTAGGCTGTACAGCTAATACAGCAAGTTATTTTATTTCAAGACGAAAAGGGGAGGAATTGCTCATTTCTGTTTTGACATTGAAATGCTCACTCTTTTGTCTTGAGAATGCAGAAAAAATTGTGCATTGGACAATAAATCTATTTATTGTCGTGCAGACATCATTTAATTTTGCACAAACATATAAAATGATAGAGGGACAATAAAACAGTGTGCAAAAGATGGGATGGAAGAGAAAATACTTGCTTACTGGAAATAGAAAGCATGGGCATGAAAGGTGACGTGAGTTTGTAACAGGTTGTTGTTTTTATGGTGTTGTATTTAATTGAAGCATTTGAAGTTTGATCATCCTTGACTTATTGTTTCAAAAGTGTAAAGGCTTATGACCATAACATGTCTATTTGAAAGTACATTGATTTTTTCGATAACTATAGTTAAAACCTATTTTAAAAAGATCACAAAAATGCAAGAAAAGGGAAACTTAAAGAAAAGACAGAAGTTAGTTGGCATTGGTTCAGTGCAAAAACTGAAGAAAAAAAAATTGCTTTAATAAATCTTGAGAAAGTTGTAAGTGTTTGTTGCATGAAGTGCATATCAATGAGGTCCAAACAGACTATGCAGAGAATACCTTTCAAGGAAAACAAATAAATTGACAAGTGAATGTCAAGAATATTCTTTTTCCAGGAAGTGGCTGTGTTAAAATGAAAATATATGTAAAGCAAAAGAAAAAGGAGTGAAAACCAAACAAAAAAGAGCTCCTGACACTTGACAGATTGGTGAAAAACATTGCAAAAGCTGACCTACATTTAAAGAATTTCATACTGTTCAATTTGCATCCTACCATGACCTTGGAAAATAAAAATCTGTCACTTTCTTACCAGTTTTTCTGGGTGTGACGGGCGGGGCCCTGGTTAGCACTGTGTTCATTACAGAGGAGAGCTGTTCCTGGGCACTGGGGAGGTCAGTGAAATCAGACACTGATAGAGTGTAACTAGGGTCATATGATATCTTCTGCAGCTCCCTAGTGTCAGAGTTCCTTGTGCCAATGCCTATCACATAGACACCCTGCTGTTTGAGAGCAGAGGCTGGGGTATCTACATTGTCAAAAGACCTTCCACCATTTAGCAGGATCAACATTTGTGGAACACCTTGCAGGCGCCTGCTCCCGGAGGAGTTTGTAAAGGCGTTGTCCCTGACGTATTGGAGGGCCGCCCCGGTGTTGAGGGGTCTGCCTCCTCTATGTCTCAGCCCTCTGACTGTATCCAAAATATCCTGTCTTGTGGTGTATGTGTTCAGATAGAAATGGATCTCTGCATCTCTGCTGTATTGGACCACAGAGACACGGTCATTGTTAGGTCCTACATTCAATTTCTCCACCACTCTCTTAACAAAATCAAGCATGGCAGGGAAGCCATTCCGTGTGCCATCAGAACCATCCAGGAGGAAAACGATATCCTTTTTGGCAGTATCGACTGAGAAAAGACAGGAAGACATCAGGTGAATTTTTTTGCCAAATCTACGCTGCTGGGCTAATCATCAAGTGATGCAATTTTTATTTGATTTCTCTTTTGTTGTTTTTCAGTCACCTAACGCTGGCTAATTTAATGTAAACAATGGGAGAAAACCTCCCCCTCATTTTGAAATGCGGCTACACAAATTTCACACTTATTTTCCTTGCCTCAGTGTAGGTCAAACAAATCATGTATCTATCAGGCCTGTAAGGGGCCATGCTTGTTAACATACCAGGAACAGGTGGTGATTCTGGGGAGACCTCGATAACCACAGCCTCCACGGAGGACTGAAGTTGTTGTTGGACATTGGGAAGGTCAGTGAATTCAGACACAGTTAGTGCATAGCTGGGGTCGTGGGATATCTTCTGCAGTTCTTTGCTATCAGCACTCCTGGTTCCAATTGCAAAGGTCAAGACACCCAGCTCTTTGAGAGCAGAGGCTGGTGCATCAACACTGTCAAAAGACCTTCCACCACTTATCAAAACTAGGACCTGTGGGACTCCTTCCTGGAGCCTGCTTCCAGCAGAGGCCGTGAAGACATTATCCCTCAAGTACTGGAGAGCTGCTCCAGTGTTGAGGGGTCTTCCACCTTTGTGCCTCAATCCTCTGACAGTGTCAAGGATGTCGCCTTTTGTAGTGTACGTGTTCAGATAGAATTGGGCAGCTGGCTCTTTGCTGTACTGAACCACTGAGACACGGTCTTTGTTGTCATCCACACTGAGTGTCTCTACAACTCTTTGGACAAAGTCTTTCACAGCTGGGAAGCCAGTTCTAGTACCATCAGATCCATCCAACAAGAACACAATATCTTTTCCTGCTGGCTGTCTCTCCACTAGGGAATAAAAAATGTCAGACATGTTCAGGTTCATGTGTCAAATGTTTTCCATGTGAAAGTCAGATGACCAAAGCTAACCTGGAATTTAACAATGTACTCTGTATAATCTGGAACAAATGTATTCTCAGAGTGCTGCTGGCTTGCCTCAGCTACAATAAATACACTGTCATACTGTTCAATTTGCATCCTACCATGACCTTGGAAAATAAAAATCTGTCACTTTCTTACCAGTTTTTCTGGGTGTGACGGGCGGGGCCCTGGTTAGCACTGTGTTCATTACAGAGGAGAGCTGTTCCTGGGCACTGGGGAGGTCAGTGAAATCAGACACTGATAGAGTGTAACTAGGGTCATATGATATCTTCTGCAGCTCCCTAGTGTCAGAGTTCCTTGTGCCAATGCCTATCACATAGACACCCTGCTGTTTGAGAGCAGAGGCTGGGGTATCTACATTGTCAAAAGACCTTCCACCATTTAGCAGGATCAACATTTGTGGAACACCTTGCAGGCGCCTGCTCCCGGAGGAGTTTGTAAAGGCGTTGTCCCTGACGTATTGGAGGGCCGCCCCGGTGTTGAGGGGTCTGCCTCCTCTATGTCTCAGCCCTCTGACTGTATCCAAAATATCCTGTCTTGTGGTGTATGTGTTCAGATAGAAATGGATCTCTGCATCTCTGCTGTATTGGACCACAGAGACACGGTCATTGTTAGGTCCTACATTCAATTTCTCCACCACTCTCTTAACAAAATCAAGCATGGCAGGGAAGCCATTCCGTGTGCCATCAGAACCATCCAGGAGGAAAACGATATCCTTTTTGGCAGTATCGACTGAGAAAAGACAGGAAGACATCAGGTGAATTTTTTTTGCCAAATCTACGCTGCTGGGCTAATCATCAAGTGATGCAATTTTTATTTGATTTCTCTTTTGTTGTTTTTCAGTCACCTAACGCTGGCTAATTTAATGTAAACAATGGGAGAAAACCTCCCCCTCATTTTGAAATGCGGCTACACAAATTTCACACTTATTTTCCTTGCCTCAGTGTAGGTCAAACAAATCATGTATCTATCAGGCCTGTAAGGGGCCATGCTTGTTAACATACCAGGAACAGGTGGTGATTCTGGGGAGACCTCGATAACCACAGCCTCCACGGAGGACTGAAGTTGTTGTTGGACATTGGGAAGGTCAGTGAATTCAGACACAGTTAGTGCATAGCTGGGGTCGTGGGATATCTTCTGCAGTTCTTTGCTATCAGCACTCCTGGTTCCAATTGCAAAGGTCAAGACACCCAGCTCTTTGAGAGCAGAGGCTGGTGCATCAACACTGTCAAAAGACCTTCCACCACTTATCAAAACTAGGACCTGTGGGACTCCTTCCTGGAGCCTGCTTCCAGCAGAGGCCGTGAAGACATTATCCCTCAAGTACTGGAGAGCTGCTCCAGTGTTGAGGGGTCTTCCACCTTTGTGCCTCAATCCTCTGACAGTGTCAAGGATGTCGCCTTTTGTGGTGTACGTGTTCAGATAGAATTGGGCAGCTGGCTCTTTGCTGTACTGAACCACTGAGACACGGTCTTTGTTGTCATCCACACTGAGTGTCTCTACAACTCTTTGGACAAAGTCTTTCACAGCTGGGAAGCCAGTTCTAGTACCATCAGATCCATCCAACAAGAACACAATATCTTTTCCTGCTGGCTGTCTCTCCACTAGGGAATAAAAAATGTCAGACATGTTCAGGTTCATGTGTCAAATGTTTTCCATGTGAAAGTCAGATGACCAAAGCTAACCTGGAATTTAACAATGTACTCTGTATAATCTGGAACAAATGTATTCTCAGAGTGCTGCTGGCTTGCCTCAGCTACAATAAATACACTGTCATACTGTTCAATTTGCATCCTACCATGACCTTGGAAAATAAAAATCTGTCACTTTCTTACCAGTTTTTCTGGGTGTGACGGGCGGGGCCCTGGTTAGCACTGTGTTCATTACAGAGGAGAGCTGTTCCTGGGCACTGGGGAGGTCAGTGAAATCAGACACTGATAGAGTGTAACTAGGGTCATATGATATCTTCTGCAGCTCCCTAGTGTCAGAGTTCCTTGTGCCAATGCCTATCACATAGACACCCTGCTGTTTGAGAGCAGAGGCTGGGGTATCTACATTGTCAAAAGACCTTCCACCATTTAGCAGGATCAACATTTGTGGAACACCTTGCAGGCGCCTGCTCCCGGAGGAGTTTGTAAAGGCGTTGTCCCTGACGTATTGGAGGGCCGCCCCGGTGTTGAGGGGTCTGCCTCCTCTATGTCTCAGCCCTCTGACTGTATCCAAAATATCCTGTCTTGTGGTGTATGTGTTCAGATAGAAATGGATCTCTGCATCTCTGCTGTATTGGACCACAGAGACACGGTCATTGTTAGGTCCTACATTCAATTTCTCCACCACTCTCTTAACAAAATCAAGCATGGCAGGGAAGCCATTCCGTGTGCCATCAGAACCATCCAGGAGGAAAACGATATCCTTTTTGGCAGTATCGACTGAGAAAAGACAGGAAGACATCAGGTGAATTTTTTTTGCCAAATCTACGCTGCTGGGCTAATCATCAAGTGATGCAATTTTTATTTGATTTCTCTTTTGTTGTTTTTCAGTCACCTAACGCTGGCTAATTTAATGTAAACAATGGGAGAAAACCTCCCCCTCATTTTGAAATGCGGCTACACAAATTTCACACTTATTTTCCTTGCCTCAGTGTAGGTCAAACAAATCATGTATCTATCAGGCCTGTAAGGGGCCATGCTTGTTAACATACCAGGAATAGGTGGTGATTCTGGGGAGACCTCGATAACCACAGCCTCCACGGAGGACTGAAGTTGTTGTTGGACATTGGGAAGGTCAGTGAATTCAGACACAGTTAGTGCATAGCGGGGGTCGTGGGATATCTTCTGCAGTTCTTTGCTATCAGCACTCCTGGTTCCAATTGCAAAGGTCAAGACACCCAGCTCTTTGAGAGCAGAGGCTGGTGCATCAACACTGTCAAAAGACCTTCCACCACTTATCAAAACTAGGACCTGTGGGACTCCTTCCTGGAGCCTGCTTCCAGCAGAGGCCGTGAAGACATTATCCCTCAAGTACTGGAGAGCTGCTCCAGTGTTGAGGGGTCTTCCACCTTTGTGCCTCAATCCTCTGACAGTGTCAAGGATGTCGCCTTTTGTGGTGTACGTGTTCAGATAGAATTGGGCAGCTGGCTCTTTGCTGTACTGAACCACTGAGACACGGTCTTTGTTGTCATCCACACTGAGTGTCTCTACAACTCTTTGGACAAAGTCTTTCACAGCTGGGAAGCCAGTTCTAGTACCATCAGATCCATCCAACAAGAACACAATATCTTTTCCTGCTGGCTGTCTCTCCACTAGGGAATAAAAAATGTCAGACATGTTCAGGTTCATGTGTCAAATGTTTTCCATGTGAAAGTCAGATGACCAAAGCTAACCTGGAATTTAACAATGTACTCTGTATAATCTGGAACAAATGTATTCTCAGAGTGCTGCTGGCTTGCCTCAGCTACAATAAATACACTGTCATACTGTTCAATTTGCATCCTACCATGACCTTGGAAAATAAAAATCTGTCACTTTCTTACCAGTTTTTCTGGGTGTGACGGGCGGGGCCCTGGTTAGCACTGTGTTCATTACAGAGGAGAGCTGTTCCTGGGCACTGGGGAGGTCAGTGAAATCAGACACTGATAGAGTGTAACTAGGGTCATATGATATCTTCTGCAGCTCCCTAGTGTCAGAGTTCCTTGTGCCAATGCCTATCACATAGACACCCTGCTGTTTGAGAGCAGAGGCTGGGGTATCTACATTGTCAAAAGACCTTCCACCATTTAGCAGGATCAACATTTGTGGAACACCTTGCAGGCGCCTGCTCCCGGAGGAGTTTGTAAAGGCGTTGTCCCTGACGTATTGGAGGGCCGCCCCGGTGTTGAGGGGTCTGCCTCCTCTATGTCTCAGCCCTCTGACTGTATCCAAAATATCCTGTCTTGTGGTGTATGTGTTCAGATAGAAATGGATCTCTGCATCTCTGCTGTATTGGACCACAGAGACACGGTCATTGTTAGGTCCTACATTCAATTTCTCCACCACTCTCTTAACAAAATCAAGCATGGCAGGGAAGCCATTCCGTGTGCCATCAGAACCATCCAGGAGGAAAACGATATCCTTTTTGGCAGTATCGACTGAGAAAAGACAGGAAGACATCAGGTGAATTTTTTTTGCCAAATCTACGCTGCTGGGCTAATCATCAAGTGATGCAATTTTTATTTGATTTCTCTTTTGTTGTTTTTCAGTCACCTAACGCTGGCTAATTTAATGTAAACAATGGGAGAAAACCTCCCCCTCATTTTGAAATGCGGCTACACAAATTTCACACTTATTTTCCTTGCCTCAGTGTAGGTCAAACAAATCATGTATCTATCAGGCCTGTAAGGGGCCATGCTTGTTAACATACCAGGAATAGGTGGTGATTCTGGGGAGACCTCGATAACCACAGCCTCCACGGAGGACTGAAGTTGTTGTTGGACATTGGGAAGGTCAGTGAATTCAGACACAGTTAGTGCATAGCGGGGGTCGTGGGATATCTTCTGCAGTTCTTTGCTATCAGCACTCCTGGTTCCAATTGCAAAGGTCAAGACACCCAGCTCTTTGAGAGCAGAGGCTGGTGCATCAACACTGTCAAAAGACCTTCCACCACTTATCAAAACTAGGACCTGTGGGACTCCTTCCTGGAGCCTGCTTCCAGCAGAGGCCGTGAAGACATTATCCCTCAAGTACTGGAGAGCTGCTCCAGTGTTGAGGGGTCTTCCACCTTTGTGCCTCAATCCTCTGACAGTGTCAAGGATGTCGCCTTTTGTGGTGTACGTGTTCAGATAGAATTGGGCAGCTGGCTCTTTGCTGTACTGAACCACTGAGACACGGTCTTTGTTGTCATCCACACTGAGTGTCTCTACAACTCTTTGGACAAAGTCTTTCACAGCTGGGAAGCCAGTTCTAGTACCATCAGATCCATCCAACAAGAACACAATATCTTTTCCTGCTGGCTGTCTCTCCACTAGGGAATAAAAAATGTCAGACATGTTCAGGTTCATGTGTCAAATGTTTTCCATGTGAAAGTCAGATGACCAAAGCTAACCTGGAATTTAACAATGTACTCTGTATAATCTGGAACAAATGTATTCTCAGAGTGCTGCTGGCTTGCCTCAGCTACAATAAATACACTGTCATACTGTTCAATTTGCATCCTACCATGACCTTGGAAAACAAAAATCTGTCACTTTCTTACCAGTTTTTCTGGGTGTGACGGGCGGGGCCCTGGTTAGCACTGTGTTCATTACAGAGGAGAGCTGTTCCTGGGCACTGGGGAGGTCAGTGAAATCAGACACTGATAGAGTGTAACTAGGGTCATATGATATCTTCTGCAGCTCCCTAGTGTCAGAGTTCCTTGTGCCAATGCCTATCACATAGACACCCTGCTGTTTGAGAGCAGAGGCTGGGGTATCTACATTGTCAAAAGACCTTCCACCATTTAGCAGGATCAACATTTGTGGAACACCTTGCAGGCGCCTGCTCCCGGAGGAGTTTGTAAAGGCGTTGTCCCTGACGTATTGGAGGGCCGCCCCGGTGTTGAGGGGTCTGCCTCCTCTATGTCTCAGCCCTCTGACTGTATCCAAAATATCCTGTCTTGTGGTGTATGTGTTCAGATAGAAATGGATCTCTGCATCTCTGCTGTATTGGACCACAGAGACACGGTCATTGTTAGGTCCTACATTCAATTTCTCCACCACTCTCTTAACAAAATCAAGCATGGCAGGGAAGCCATTCCGTGTGCCATCAGAACCATCCAGGAGGAAAACGATATCCTTTTTGGCAGTATCGACTGAGAAAAGACAGGAAGACATCAGGTGAATTTTTTTGCCAAATCTACGCTGCTGGAGTAATCATCAAGTGATGCAATTTTTATTTGATTTCTCTTTTGTTGTTTTTCAGTCACCTAACGCTGGCTAATTTAATGTAAACAATGGGAGAAAACCTCCCCCTCATTTTGAAATGCGGCTACACAAATTTCACACTTATTTTCCTTGCCTCAGTGTAGGTCAAACAAATCATGTATCTATCAGGCCTGTAAGGGGCCATGCTTGTTAACATACCAGGAACAGGTGGTGATTCTGGGGAGACCTCGATAACCACAGCCTCCACGGAGGACTGAAGTTGTTGTTGGACATTGGGAAGGTCAGTGAATTCAGACACAGTTAGTGCATAGCTGGGGTCGTGGGATATCTTCTGCAGTTCTTTGCTATCAGCACTCCTGGTTCCAATTGCAAAGGTCAAGACACCCAGCTCTTTGAGAGCAGAGGCTGGTGCATCAACACTGTCAAAAGACCTTCCACCACTTATCAAAACTAGGACCTGTGGGACTCCTTCCTGGAGCCTGCTTCCAGCAGAGGCCGTGAAGACATTATCCCTCAAGTACTGGAGAGCTGCTCCAGTGTTGAGGGGTCTTCCACCTTTGTGCCTCAATCCTCTGACAGTGTCAAGGATGTCGCCTTTTGTGGTGTACGTGTTCAGATAGAATTGGGCAGCTGGCTCTTTGCTGTACTGAACCACTGAGACACGGTCTTTGTTGTCATCCACACTGAGTGTCTCTACAACTCTTTGGACAAAGTCTTTCACAGCTGGGAAGCCAGTTCTAGTACCATCAGATCCATCCAACAAGAACACAATATCTTTTCCTGCTGGCTGTCTCTCCACTAGGGAATAAAAAATGTCAGACATGTTCAGGTTCATGTGTCAAATGTTTTCCATGTGAAAGTCAGATGACCAAAGCTAACCTGGAATTTAACAATGTACTCTGTATAATCTGGAACAAATTTATTCTCAGAGTGCTGCTGGCTTGCCTCAGCTACAATAAATACACTGTCATACTGTTCAATTTGCATCCTACCATGACCTTGGAAAATAAAAATCTGTCACTTTCTTACCAGTTTTTGGTGGTGTGATGGGCGTGGCCCTGGTTAGCACGGTGTTCATTACAGAGGAGAGCTGTTCCTGGGCACTGGGGAGGTCAGTGAAATCAGACACTGATAGAGTGTAACTAGGGTCATATGATATCTTCTGCAGCTCCCTAGTGTCAGAGTTCCTTGTGCCAATGCCTATCACATAGACACCCTGCTGTTTGAGAGCAGAGGCTGGGGTATCTACATTGTCAAAAGACCTTCCACCATTTAGCAGGATCAACATTTGTGGAACACCTTGCAGGCGCCTGCTCCCGGAGGAGTTTGTAAAGGCGTTGTCCCTGACGTATTGGAGGGCCGCCCCGGTGTTGAGGGGTCTGCCTCCTCTATGTCTCAGCCCTCTGACTGTATCCAAAATATCCTGTCTTGTGGTGTATGTGTTCAGATAGAAATGGATCTCTGCATCTCTGCTGTATTGGACCACAGAGACATGGTCATTGTTAGGTCCTACATTCAATTTCTCCACCACTCTCTTAACAAAATCAAGCATGGCAGGGAAGCCATTCCGTGTGCCATCAGAACCATCCAGGAGGAAAACGATATCCTTTTTGGCAGTATCGACTGAGAAAAGACAGGAAGACATCAGGTGAATTTTTTTGCCAAATCTACGCTGCTGGAGTAATCATCAAGTGATGCAATTTTTATTTGATTTCTCTTTTGTTGTTTTTCAGTCACCTAACGCTGGCTAATTTAATGTAAACAATGGGAGAAAACCTCCCCCTCATTTTGAAATGCGGCTACACAAATTTCACACTTATTTTCCTTGCCTCAGTGTAGGTCAAACAAATCATGTATCTATCAGGCCTGTAAGGGGCCATGCTTGTTAACATACCAGGAACAGGTGGTGATTCTGGGGAGACCTCGATAACCACAGCCTCCACGGAGGACTGAAGTTGTTGTTGGACATTGGGAAGGTCAGTGAATTCAGACACAGTTAGTGCATAGCTGGGGTCGTGGGATATCTTCTGCAGTTCTTTGCTATCAGCACTCCTGGTTCCAATTGCAAAGGTCAAGACACCCAGCTCTTTGAGAGCAGAGGCTGGTGCATCAACACTGTCAAAAGACCTTCCACCACTTATCAAAACTAGGACCTGTGGGACTCCTTCCTGGAGCCTGCTTCCAGCAGAGGCCGTGAAGACATTATCCCTCAAGTACTGGAGAGCTGCTCCAGTGTTGAGGGGTCTTCCACCTTTGTGCCTCAATCCTCTGACAGTGTCAAGGATGTCGCCTTTTGTGGTGTACGTGTTCAGATAGAATTGGGCAGCTGGCTCTTTGCTGTACTGAACCACTGAGACACGGTCTTTGTTGTCATCCACACTGAGTGTCTCTACAACTCTTTGGACAAAGTCTTTCACAGCTGGGAAGCCAGTTCTAGTACCATCAGATCCATCCAACAAGAACACAATATCTTTTCCTGCTGGCTGTCTCTCCACTAGGGAATAAAAAATGTCAGACATGTTCAGGTTCATGTGTCAAATGTTTTCCATGTGAAAGTCAGATGACCAAAGCTAACCTGGAATTTAACAATGTACTCTGTATAATCTGGAACAAATTTATTCTCAGAGTGCTGCTGGCTTGCCTCAGCTACAATAAATACACTGTCATACTGTTCAATTTGCATCCTACCATGACCTTGGAAAATAAAAATCTGTCACTTTCTTACCAGTTTTTGGTGGTGTGATGGGCGTGGCCCTGGTTAGCACGGTGTTCATTACAGAGGAGAGCTGTTCCTGGGCACTGGGGAGGTCAGTGAAATCAGACACTGATAGAGTGTAACTAGGGTCATATGATATCTTCTGCAGCTCCCTAGTGTCAGAGTTCCTTGTGCCAATGCCTATCACATAGACACCCTGCTGTTTGAGAGCAGAGGCTGGGGTATCTACATTGTCAAAAGACCTTCCACCATTTAGCAGGATCAACATTTGTGGAACACCTTGCAGGCGCCTGCTCCCGGAGGAGTTTGTAAAGGCGTTGTCCCTGACGTATTGGAGGGCCGCCCCGGTGTTGAGGGGTCTGCCTCCTCTATGTCTCAGCCCTCTGACTGTATCCAAAATATCCTGTCTTGTGGTGTATGTGTTCAGATAGAAATGGATCTCTGCATCTCTGCTGTATTGGACCACAGAGACATGGTCATTGTTAGGTCCTACATTCAATTTCTCCACCACTCTCTTAACAAAATCAAGCATGGCAGGGAAGCCATTCCGTGTGCCATCAGAACCATCCAGGAGGAAAACGATATCCTTTTTGGCAGTATCGACTGAGAAAAGACAGGAAGACATCAGGTGAATTTTTTTGCCAAATCTACGCTGCTGGGCTAATCATCAAGTGATGCAATTTTTATTTGATTTCTCTTTTGTTGTTTTTCAGTCACCTAACGCTGGCTAATTTAATGTAAACAATGGGAGAAAACCTCCCCCTCATTTTGAAATGCGGCTACACAAATTTCACACTTATTTTCCTTGCCTCAGTGTAGGTCAAACAAATCATGTATCTATCAGGCCTGTAAGGGGCCATGCTTGTTAACATACCAGGAACAGGTGGTGATTCTGGGGAGACCTCGATAACCACAGCCTCCACGGAGGACTGAAGTTGTTGTTGGACATTGGGAAGGTCAGTGAATTCAGACACAGTTAGTGCATAGCTGGGGTCGTGGGATATCTTCTGCAGTTCTTTGCTATCAGCACTCCTGGTTCCAATTGCAAAGGTCAAGACACCCAGCTCTTTGAGAGCAGAGGCTGGTGCATCAACACTGTCAAAAGACCTTCCACCACTTATCAAAACTAGGACCTGTGGGACTCCTTCCTGGAGCCTGCTTCCAGCAGAGGCCGTGAAGACATTATCCCTCAAGTACTGGAGAGCTGCTCCAGTGTTGAGGGGTCTTCCACCTTTGTGCCTCAATCCTCTGACAGTGTCAAGGATGTCGCCTTTTGTGGTGTACGTGTTCAGATAGAATTGGGCAGCTGGCTCTTTGCTGTACTGAACCACTGAGACACGGTCTTTGTTGTCATCCACACTGAGTGTCTCTACAACTCTTTGGACAAAGTCTTTCACAGCTGGGAAGCCAGTTCTAGTACCATCAGATCCATCCAACAAGAACACAATATCTTTTCCTGCTGGCTGTCTCTCCACTAGGGAATAAAAAATGTCAGACATGTTCAGGTTCATGTGTCAAATGTTTTCCATGTGAAAGTCAGATGACCAAAGCTAACCTGGAATTTAACAATGTACTCTGTATAATCTGGAACAAATGTATTCTCAGAGTGCTGCTGGCTTGCCTCAGCTACAATAAATACACTGTCATACTGTTCAATTTGCATCCTACCATGACCTTGGAAAATAAAAATCTGTCACTTTCTTACCAGTTTTTGGTGGTGTGATGGGCGTGGCCCTGGTTAGCACGGTGTTCATTACAGAGGAGAGCTGTTCCTGGGCACTGGGGAGGTCAGTGAAATCAGACACTGATAGAGTGTAACTAGGGTCATATGATATCTTCTGCAGCTCCCTAGTGTCAGAGTTCCTTGTGCCAATGCCTATCACATAGACACCCTGCTGTTTGAGAGCAGAGGCTGGGGTATCTACATTGTCAAAAGACCTTCCACCATTTAGCAGGATCAACATTTGTGGAACACCTTGCAGGCGCCTGCTCCCGGAGGAGTTTGTAAAGGCGTTGTCCCTGACGTATTGGAGGGCCGCCCCGGTGTTGAGGGGTCTGCCTCCTCTATGTCTCAGCCCTCTGACTGTATCCAAAATATCCTGTCTTGTGGTGTATGTGTTCAGATAGAAATGGATCTCTGCATCTCTGCTGTATTGGACCACAGAGACACGGTCATTGTTAGGTCCTACATTCAATTTCTCCACCACTCTCTTAACAAAATCAAGCATGGCAGGGAAGCCATTCCGTGTGCCATCAGAACCATCCAGGAGGAAAACGATATCCTTTTTGGCAGTATCGACTGAGAAAAGACAGGAAGACATCAGGTGAATTTTTTTGCCAAATCTACGCTGCTGGGCTAATCATCAAGTGATGCAATTTTTATTTGATTTCTCTTTTGTTGTTTTTCAGTCACCTAACGCTGGCTAATTTAATGTAAACAATGGGAGAAAACCTCCCCCTCATTTTGAAATGCGGCTACACAAATTTCACACTTATTTTCCTTGCCTCAGTGTAGGTCAAACAAATCATGTATCTATCAGGCCTGTAAGGGGCCATGCTTGTTAACATACCAGGAACAGGTGATGATTCTGGGGAGACCTCGATAACCACAGCCTCCACGGAGGACTGAAGTTGTTGTTGGACATTGGGAAGGTCAGTGAATTCAGACACAGTTAGTGCATAGCTGGGGTCGTGGGATATCTTCTGCAGTTCTTTGCTATCAGCACTCCTGGTTCCAATTGCAAAGGTCAAGACACCCAGCTCTTTGAGAGCAGAGGCTGGTGCATCAACACTGTCAAAAGACCTTCCACCACTTATCAAAACTAGGACCTGTGGGACTCCTTCCTGGAGCCTGCTTCCAGCAGAGGCCGTGAAGACATTATCCCTCAAGTACTGGAGAGCTGCTCCAGTGTTGAGGGGTCTTCCACCTTTGTGCCTCAATCCTCTGACAGTGTCAAGGATGTCGCCTTTTGTGGTGTACGTGTTCAGATAGAATTGGGCAGCTGGCTCTTTGCTGTACTGAACCACTGAGACACGGTCTTTGTTGTCATCCACACTGAGTGTCTCTACAACTCTTTGGACAAAGTCTTTCACAGCTGGGAAGCCAGTTCTAGTACCATCAGATCCATCCAACAAGAACACAATATCTTTTCCTGCTGGCTGTCTCTCCACTAGGGAATAAAAAATGTCAGACATGTTCAGGTTCATGTGTCAAATGTTTTCCATGTGAAAGTCAGATGACCAAAGCTAACCTGGAATTTAACAATGTACTCTGTATAATCTGGAACAAATTTATTCTCAGAGTGCTGCTGGCTTGCCTCAGCTACAATAAATACACTGTCATACTGTTCAATTTGCATCCTACCATGACCTTGGAAAATAAAAATCTGTCACTTTCTTACCAGTTTTTGGTGGTGTGATGGGCGTGGCCCTGGTTAGCACGGTGTTCATTACAGAGGAGAGCTGTTCCTGGGCACTGGGGAGGTCAGTGAAATCAGACACTGATAGAGTGTAACTAGGGTCATATGATATCTTCTGCAGCTCCCTAGTGTCAGAGTTCCTTGTGCCAATGCCTATCACATAGACACCCTGCTGTTTGAGAGCAGAGGCTGGGGTATCTACATTGTCAAAAGACCTTCCACCATTTAGCAGGATCAACATTTGTGGAACACCTTGCAGGCGCCTGCTCCCGGAGGAGTTTGTAAAGGCGTTGTCCCTGACGTATTGGAGGGCCGCCCCGGTGTTGAGGGGTCTGCCTCCTCTATGTCTCAGCCCTCTGACTGTATCCAAAATATCCTGTCTTGTGGTGTATGTGTTCAGATAGAAATGGATCTCTGCATCTCTGCTGTATTGGACCACAGAGACACGGTCATTGTTAGGTCCTACATTCAATTTCTCCACCACTCTCTTAACAAAATCAAGCATGGCAGGGAAGCCATTCCGTGTGCCATCAGAACCATCCAGGAGGAAAACGATATCCTTTTTGGCAGTATCGACTGAGAAAAGACAGGAAGACATCAGGTGAATTTTTTTGCCAAATCTACGCTGCTGGGCTAATCATCAAGTGATGCAATTTTTATTTGATTTCTCTTTTGTTGTTTTTCAGTCACCTAACGCTGGCTAATTTAATGTAAACAATGGGAGAAAACCTCCCCCTCATTTTGAAATGCGGCTACACAAATTTCACACTTATTTTCCTTGCCTCAGTGTAGGTCAAACAAATCATGTATCTATCAGGCCTGTAAGGGGCCATGCTTGTTAACATACCAGGAACAGGTGGTGATTCTGGGGAGACCTCGATAACCACAGCCTCCACGGAGGACTGAAGTTGTTGTTGGACATTGGGAAGGTCAGTGAATTCAGACACAGTTAGTGCATAGCTGGGGTCGTGGGATATCTTCTGCAGTTCTTTGCTATCAGCACTCCTGGTTCCAATTGCAAAGGTCAAGACACCCAGCTCTTTGAGAGCAGAGGCTGGTGCATCAACACTGTCAAAAGACCTTCCACCACTTATCAAAACTAGGACCTGTGGGACTCCTTCCTGGAGCCTGCTTCCAGCAGAGGCCGTGAAGACATTATCCCTCAAGTACTGGAGAGCTGCTCCAGTGTTGAGGGGTCTTCCACCTTTGTGCCTCAATCCTCTGACAGTGTCAAGGATGTCGCCTTTTGTGGTGTACGTGTTCAGATAGAATTGGGCAGCTGGCTCTTTGCTGTACTGAACCACTGAGACACGGTCTTTGTTGTCATCCACACTGAGTGTCTCTACAACTCTTTGGACAAAGTCTTTCACAGCTGGGAAGCCAGTTCTAGTACCATCAGATCCATCCAACAAGAACACAATATCTTTTCCTGCTGGCTGTCTCTCCACTAGGGAATAAAAAATGTCAGACATGTTCAGGTTCATGTGTCAAATGTTTTCCATGTGAAAGTCAGATGACCAAAGCTAACCTGGAATTTAACAATGTACTCTGTATAATCTGGAACAAATGTATTCTCAGAGTGCTGCTGGCTTGCCTCAGCTACAATAAATACACTGTCATACTGTTCAATTTGCATCCTACCATGACCTTGGAAAATAAAAATCTGTCACTTTCTTACCAGTTTTTCTGGGTGTGACGGGCGGGGCCCTGGTTAGCACTGTGTTCATTACAGAGGAGAGCTGTTCCTGGGCACTGGGGAGGTCAGTGAAATCAGACACTGATAGAGTGTAACTAGGGTCATATGATATCTTCTGCAGCTCCCTAGTGTCAGAGTTCCTTGTGCCAATGCCTATCACATAGACACCCTGCTGTTTGAGAGCAGAGGCTGGGGTATCTACATTGTCAAAAGACCTTCCACCATTTAGCAGGATCAACATTTGTGGAACACCTTGCAGGCGCCTGCTCCCGGAGGAGTTTGTAAAGGCGTTGTCCCTGACGTATTGGAGGGCCGCCCCGGTGTTGAGGGGTCTGCCTCCTCTATGTCTCAGCCCTCTGACTGTATCCAAAATATCCTGTCTTGTGGTGTATGTGTTCAGATAGAAATGGATCTCTGCATCTCTGCTGTATTGGACCACAGAGACACGGTCATTGTTAGGTCCTACATTCAATTTCTCCACCACTCTCTTAACAAAATCAAGCATGGCAGGGAAGCCATTCCGTGTGCCATCAGAACCATCCAGGAGGAAAACGATATCCTTTTTGGCAGTATCGACTGAGAAAAGACAGGAAGACATCAGGTGAATTTTTTTGCCAAATCTACGCTGCTGGGCTAATCATCAAGTGATGCAATTTTTATTTGATTTCTCTTTTGTTGTTTTTCAGTCACCTAACGCTGGCTAATTTAATGTAAACAATTGGAGAAAACCTCCCCCTCATTTTGAAATGCGGCTACACAAATTTCACACTTATTTTCCTTGCCTCAGTGTAGGTCAAACAAATCATGTATCTATCAGGCCTGTAAGGGGCCATGCTTGTTAACATACCAGGAACAGGTGGTGATTCTGGGGAGACCTCAATAACCACAGCCTCCACGGAGGACTGAAGTTGTTGTTGGACATTGGGAAGGTCAGTGAATTCAGACACAGTTAGTGCATAGCGGGGGTCGTGGGATATCTTCTGCAGTTCTTTGCTATCAGCACTCCTGGTTCCAATTGCAAAGGTCAAGACACCCAGCTCTTTGAGAGCAGAGGCTGGTGCATCAACACTGTCAAAAGACCTTCCACCACTTATCAAAACTAGGACCTGTGGGACTCCTTCCTGGAGCCTGCTTCCAGCAGAGGCCGTGAAGACATTATCCCTCAAGTACTGGAGAGCTGCTCCAGTGTTGAGGGGTCTTCCACCTTTGTGCCTCAATCCTCTGACAGTGTCAAGGATGTCGCCTTTTGTGGTGTACGTGTTCAGATAGAATTGGGCAGCTGGCTCTTTGCTGTACTGAACCACTGAGACACGGTCTTTGTTGTCATCCACACTGAGTGTCTCTACAACTCTTTGGACAAAGTCTTTCACAGCTGGGAAGCCAGTTCTAGTACCATCAGATCCATCCAACAAGAACACAATATCTTTTCCTGCTGGCTGTCTCTCCACTAGGGAATAAAAAATGTCAGACATGTTCAGGTTCATGTGTCAAATGTTTTCCATGTGAAAGTCAGATGACCAAAGCTAACCTGGAATTTAACAATGTACTCTGTATAATCTGGAACAAATTTATTCTCAGAGTGCTGCTGGCTTGCCTCAGCTACAATAAATACACTGTCATACTGTTCAATTTGCATCCTACCATGACCTTGGAAAATAAAAATCTGTCACTTTCTTACCAGTTTTTCTGGGTGTGACGGGCGGGGCCCTGGTTAGCACGGTGTTCATTACAGAGGAGAGCTGTTCCTGGGCACTGGGGAGGTCAGTGAAATCAGACACTGATAGAGTGTAACTAGGGTCATATGATATCTTCTGCAGCTCCCTAGTGTCAGAGTTCCTTGTGCCAATGCCTATCACATAGACACCCTGCTGTTTGAGAGCAGAGGCTGGGGTATCTACATTGTCAAAAGACCTTCCACCATTTAGCAGGATCAACATTTGTGGAACACCTTGCAGGCGCCTGCTCCCGGAGGAGTTTGTAAAGGCGTTGTCCCTGACGTATTGGAGGGCCGCCCCGGTGTTGAGGGGTCTGCCTCCTCTATGTCTCAGCCCTCTGACTGTATCCAAAATATCCTGTCTTGTGGTGTATGTGTTCAGATAGAAATGGATCTCTGCATCTCTGCTGTATTGGACCACAGAGACACGGTCATTGTTAGGTCCTACATTCAATTTCTCCACCACTCTCTTAACAAAATCAAGCATGGCAGGGAAGCCATTCCGTGTGCCATCAGAACCATCCAGGAGGAAAACGATATCCTTTTTGGCAGTATCGACTGAGAAAAGACAGGAAGACATCAGGTGAATTTTTTTGCCAAATCTACGCTGCTGGACTAATCATCAAGTGATGCAATTTTTATTTGATTTCTCTTTTGTTGTTTTTCAGTCACCTAACGCTGGCTAATTTAATGTAAACAATGGGAGAAAACCTCCCCCTCATTTTGAAATGCGGCTACACAAATTTCACACTTATTTTCCTTGCCTCAGTGTAGGTCAAACAAATCATGTATCTATCAGGCCTGTAAGGGGCCATGCTTGTTAACATACCAGGAACAGGTGGTGATTCTGGGGAGACCTCAATAACCACAGCCTCCACGGAGGACTGAAGTTGTTGTTGGACATTGGGAAGGTCAGTGAATTCAGACACAGTTAGTGCATAGCGGGGGTCGTGGGATATCTTCTGCAGTTCTTTGCTATCAGCACTCCTGGTTCCAATTGCAAAGGTCAAGACACCCAGCTCTTTGAGAGCAGAGGCTGGTGCATCAACACTGTCAAAAGACCTTCCACCACTTATCAAAACTAGGACCTGTGGGACTCCTTCCTGGAGCCTGCTTCCAGCAGAGGCCGTGAAGACATTATCCCTCAAGTACTGGAGAGCTGCTCCAGTGTTGAGGGGTCTTCCACCTTTGTGCCTCAATCCTCTGACAGTGTCAAGGATGTCGCCTTTTGTGGTGTACGTGTTCAGATAGAATTGGGCAGCTGGCTCTTTGCTGTACTGAACCACTGAGACACGGTCTTTGTTGTCATCCACACTGAGTGTCTCTACAACTCTTTGGACAAAGTCTTTCACAGCTGGGAAGCCAGTTCTAGTACCATCAGATCCATCCAACAAGAACACAATATCTTTTCCTGCTGGCTGTCTCTCCACTAGGGAATAAAAAATGTCAGACATGTTCAGGTTCACGTGTCAAATGTTTTCCATGTGAAAGTCAGATGACCAAAGCTAACCTGGAATTTAACAATGTACTCTGTATAATCTGGAACAAATGTATTCTCAGAGTGCTGCTGGCTTGCCTCAGCTACAATAAATACACTGTCATACTGTTCAATTTGCATCCTACCATGACCTTGGAAAATAAAAATCTGTCACTTTCTTACCAGTTTTTGGTGGTGTAATGGGCGTGGCCCTTGTTAGCACGGTGTTCATTACAGAGGAGAGCTGTTCCTGGGCACTGGGGAGGTCAGTGAAATCAGACACTGATAGAGCGGAACTAGGGTCATATGATATCTTCTGCAGCTCCCTACTGTCAGAGTTCCTTGTGCCAATGCCTATCACATAGACACCCTGCTGTTTGAGAGCAGAGGCTGGGGTATCTACATTGTCAAAAGACCTTCCACCATTTAGCAGGATCAACATTTGTGGAACACCTTGCAGGCGCCTGCTCCCGGAGGAGTTTGTAAAGGCGTTGTCCCTGACGTATTGGAGGGCCGCCCCGGTGTTGAGGGGTCTGCCTCCTCTATGTCTCAGCCCTCTGACTGTATCCAAAATATCCTGTCTTGTGGTGTATGTGTTCAGATAGAAATGGATCTCTGCATCTCTGCTGTATTGGACCACAGAGACACGGTCATTGTTAGGTCCTACATTCAATTTCTCCACCACTCTCTTAACAAAATCAAGCATGGCAGGGAAGCCATTCCGCGTGCCATCAGAACCATCCAGGAGGAAAACGATATCCTTTTTGGCAGTATCGACTGAGAAAAGACAGGAAGACATCAGGTGAATTTTTTTGCCAAATCTACGCTGCTGGGCTAATCATCAAGTGATGCAATTTTTATTTGATTTCTCTTTTGTTGTTTTTCAGTCACCTAACGCTGGCTAATTTAATGTAAACAATGGGAGAAAACCTCCCCCTCATTTTGAAATGCGGCTACACAAATTTCACACTTATTTTCCTTGCCTCAGTGTAGGTCAAACAAATCATGTATCTATCAGGCCTGTAAGGGGCCATGCTTGTTAACATACCAGGAACAGGTGGTGATTCTGGGGAGACCTCGATAACCACAGCCTCCACGGAGGACTGAAGTTGTTGTTGGACATTGGGAAGGTCAGTGAATTCAGACACAGTTAGTGCATAGCGGGGGTCGTGGGATATCTTCTGCAGTTCTTTGCTATCAGCACTCCTGGTTCCAATTGCAAAGGTCAAGACACCCAGCTCTTTGAGAGCAGAGGCTGGTGCATCAACACTGTCAAAAGACCTTCCACCACTTATCAAAACTAGGACCTGTGGGACTCCTTCCTGGAGCCTGCTTCCAGCAGAGGCCGTGAAGACATTATCCCTCAAGTACTGGAGAGCTGCTCCAGTGTTGAGGGGTCTTCCACCTTTGTGCCTCAATCCTCTGACAGTGTCAAGGATGTCGCCTTTTGTGGTGTACGTGTTCAGATAGAATTGGGCAGCTGGCTCTTTGCTGTACTGAACCACTGAGACACGGTCTTTGTTGTCATCCACACTGAGTGTCTCTACAACTCTTTGGACAAAGTCTTTCACAGCTGGGAAGCCAGTTCTAGTACCATCAGATCCATCCAACAAGAACACAATATCTTTTCCTGCTGGCTGTCTCTCCACTAGGGAATAAAAAATGTCAGACATGTTCAGGTTCATGTGTCAAATGTTTTCCATGTGAAAGTCAGATGACCAAAGCTAACCTGGAATTTAACAATGTACTCTGTATAATCTGGAACAAATGTATTCTCAGAGTGCTGCTGGCTTGCCTCAGCTACAATAAATACACTGTCATACTGTTCAATTTGCATCCTACCATGACCTTGGAAAATAAAAATCTGTCACTTTCTTACCAGTTTTTCTGGGTGTGACGGGCGGGGCCCTGGTTAGCACGGTGTTCATTACAGAGGAGAGCTGTTCCTGGGCACTGGGGAGGTCAGTGAAATCAGACACTGATAGAGTGTAACTAGGGTCATATGATATCTTCTGCAGCTCCCTAGTGTCAGAGTTCCTTGTGCCAATGCCTATCACATAGACACCCTGCTGTTTGAGAGCAGAGGCTGGGGTATCTACATTGTCAAAAGACCTTCCACCATTTAGCAGGATCAACATTTGTGGAACACCTTGCAGGCGCCTGCTCCCGGAGGAGTTTGTAAAGGCGTTGTCCCTGACGTATTGGAGGGCCGCCCCGGTGTTGAGGGGTCTGCCTCCTCTATGTCTCAGCCCTCTGACTGTATCCAAAATATCCTGTCTTGTGGTGTATGTGTTCAGATAGAAATGGATCTCTGCATCTCTGCTGTATTGGACCACAGAGACACGGTCATTGTTAGGTCCTACATTCAATTTCTCCACCACTCTCTTAACAAAATCAAGCATGGCAGGGAAGCCATTCCGTGTGCCATCAGAACCATCCAGGAGGAAAACGATATCCTTTTTGGCAGTATCGACTGAGAAAAGACAGGAAGACATCAGGTGAATTTTTTTGCCAAATCTACGCTGCTGGACTAATCATCAAGTGATGCAATTTTTATTTGATTTCTCTTTTGTTGTTTTTCAGTCACCTAACGCTGGCTAATTTAATGTAAACAATGGGAGAAAACCTCCCCCTCATTTTGAAATGCGGCTACACAAATTTCACACTTATTTTCCTTGCCTCAGTGTAGGTCAAACAAATCATGTATCTATCAGGCCTGTAAGGGGCCATGCTTGTTAACATACCAGGAACAGGTGGTGATTCTGGGGAGACCTCAATAACCACAGCCTCCACGGAGGACTGAAGTTGTTGTTGGACATTGGGAAGGTCAGTGAATTCAGACACAGTTAGTGCATAGCGGGGGTCGTGGGATATCTTCTGCAGTTCTTTGCTATCAGCACT
The DNA here is from genome assembly GCF_963930695.1 of Labrus bergylta. NCBI lineage: Eukaryota > Metazoa > Chordata > Actinopteri > Labriformes > Labridae > Labrus > Labrus bergylta. Next base: position 18,906,650 of record NC_089207.1, on the reverse strand, counting down.
CCTGGTTCCAATTGCAAAGGTCAAGACACCCAGCTCTTTGAGAGCAGAGGCTGGTGCATCAACACTGTCAAAAGACCTTCCACCACTTATCAAAACTAGGACCTGTGGGACTCCTTCCTGGAGCCTGCTTCCAGCAGAGGCCGTGAAGACATTATCCCTCAAGTACTGGAGAGCTGCTCCAGTGTTGAGGGGTCTTCCACCTTTGTGCCTCAATCCTCTGACAGTGTCAAGGATGTCGCCTTTTGTGGTGTACGTGTTCAGATAGAATTGGGCAGCTGGCTCTTTGCTGTACTGAACCACTGAGACACGGTCTTTGTTGTCATCCACACTGAGTGTCTCTACAACTCTTTGGACAAAGTCTTTCACAGCTGGGAAGCCAGTTCTAGTACCATCAGATCCATCCAACAAGAACACAATATCTTTTCCTGCTGGCTGTCTCTCCACTAGGGAATAAAAAATGTCAGACATGTTCAGGTTCATGTGTCAAATGTTTTCCATGTGAAAGTCAGATGACCAAAGCTAACCTGGAATTTAACAATGTACTCTGTATAATCTGGAACAAATGTATTCTCAGAGTGCTGCTGGCTTGCCTCAGCTACAATAAATACACTGTCATACTGTTCAATTTGCATCCTACCATGACCTTGGAAAATAAAAATCTGTCACTTTCTTACCAGTTTTTGGTGGTGTAATGGGCGTGGCCCTTGTTAGCACGGTGTTCATTACAGAGGAGAGCTGTTCCTGGGCACTGGGGAGGTCAGTGAAATCAGACACTGATAGAGCGGAACTAGGGTCATATGATATCTTCTGCAGCTCCCTACTGTCAGAGTTCCTTGTGCCAATGCCTATCACATAGACACCCTGCTGTTTGAGAGCAGAGGCTGGGGTATCTACATTGTCAAAAGACCTTCCACCATTTAGCAGGATCAACATTTGTGGAACACCTTGCAGGCGCCTGCTCCCGGAGGAGTTTGTAAAGGCGTTGTCCCTGACGTATTGGAGGGCCGCCCCGGTGTTGAGGGGTCTGCCTCCTCTATGTCTCAGCCCTCTGACTGTATCCAAAATATCCTGTCTTGTGGTGTATGTGTTCAGATAGAAATGGATCTCTGCATCTCTGCTGTATTGGACCACAGAGACACGGTCATTGTTAGGTCCTACATTCAATTTCTCCACCACTCTCTTAACAAAATCAAGCATGGCAGGGAAGCCATTCCGCGTGCCATCAGAACCATCCAGGAGGAAAACGATATCCTTTTTGGCAGTATCGACTGAGAAAAGACAGGAAGACATCAGGTGAATTTTTTTGCCAAATCTACGCTGCTGGGCTAATCATCAAGTGATGCAATTTTTATTTGATTTCTCTTTTGTTGTTTTTCAGTCACCTAACGCTGGCTAATTTAATGTAAACAATGGGAGAAAACCTCCCCCTCATTTTGAAATGCGGCTACACAAATTTCACACTTATTTTCCTTGCCTCAGTGTAGGTCAAACAAATCATGTATCTATCAGGCCTGTAAGGGGCCATGCTTGTTAACATACCAGGAACAGGTGGTGATTCTGGGGAGACCTCGATAACCACAGCCTCCACGGAGGACTGAAGTTGTTGTTGGACATTGGGAAGGTCAGTGAATTCAGACACAGTTAGTGCATAGCTGGGGTCGTGGGATATCTTCTGCAGTTCTTTGCTATCAGCACTCCTGGTTCCAATTGCAAAGGTCAAGACACCCAGCTCTTTGAGAGCAGAGGCTGGTGCATCAACACTGTCAAAAGACCTTCCACCACTTATCAAAACTAGGACCTGTGGGACTCCTTCCTGGAGCCTGCTTCCAGCAGAGGCCGTGAAGACATTATCCCTCAAGTACTGGAGAGCTGCTCCAGTGTTGAGGGGTCTTCCACCTTTGTGCCTCAATCCTCTGACAGTGTCAAGGATGTCGCCTTTTGTGGTGTACGTGTTCAGATAGAATTGGGCAGCTGGCTCTTTGCTGTACTGAACCACTGAGACACGGTCTTTGTTGTCATCCACACTGAGTGTCTCTACAACTCTTTGGACAAAGTCTTTCACAGCTGGGAAGCCAGTTCTAGTACCATCAGATCCATCCAACAAGAACACAATATCTTTTCCTGCTGGCTGTCTCTCCACTAGGGAATAAAAAATGTCAGACATGTTCAGGTTCATGTGTCAAATGTTTTCCATGTGAAAGTCAGATGACCAAAGCTAACCTGGAATTTAACAATGTACTCTGTATAATCTGGAACAAATGTATTCTCAGAGTGCTGCTGGCTTGCCTCAGCTACAATAAATACACTGTCATACTGTTCAATTTGCATCCTACCATGACCTTGGAAAATAAAAATCTGTCACTTTCTTACCAGCTTTTGTTGGTGTGATGGGCGTGGCCCTGGTTAGCACTGTGTTCATTACAGAGTAGAGCTGTTCCTGGGCACTGGGGAGGTCAGTGAAATCAGACACTGATAGAGCAGAACTAGGGTCATATGATATCTTCTGCAGCTCCCTAGTGTCAGAGTTCCTTGTGCCAATGCCTATCACATAGACACCCTGCTGTTTGAGAGCAGAGGCTGGGGTATCTACATTGTCAAAAGACCTGCCACCATTTAGCAGGATCAACATTTGTGGAACACCTTGCAGGCGCCTGCTCCCGGAGGAGTTTGTAAAGGCGTTGTCCCTGACGTATTGGAGGGCCGCCCCGGTGTTGAGGGGTCTGCCTCCTCTATGTCTCAGCCCTCTGACTGTATCCAAAATATCCTGTCTTGTGGTGTATGTGTTCAGATAGAAATGGATCTCTGCATCTCTGCTGTATTGGACCACAGAGACACGGTCATTGTTAGGTCCTACATTCAATTTCTCCACCACTCTCTTAACAAAATCAAGCATGGCAGGGAAGCCATTCCGTGTGTCATCAGAACCATCCAGGAGGAAAACGATATCCTTTTTGGCAGTATCGACTGAGAAAAGACAGGAAGACATCAGGTGAATTTTTTTGCCAAATCTACGCTGCTGGGCTAATCATCAAGTGGTGCAATTTTTATTTGATTTCTCTTTTTTTGTTTTTCAGTCACCTAACGCTGGCTAATTTAATGTAAACAATGGGAGAAAACCTCCCCCTCATTTTGAAATGCGGCTACACAAATTTCACACTTATTTTCCTTGCCTCAGTGTAGGTCAAACAAATCATGTGTCTATCAGGCCTGTAAGGGGCCATGCTTGTTAACATACCAGGAACAGGTGGTGATTCTAGGGAGACCTCGATAACCACAGCCTCCACGGAGGACTGAAGTTGTTGTTGGACATTGGGAAGGTCAGTGAATTCAGACACAGTTAGTGCATAGCGGGGGTCGTGGGATATCTTCTGCAGTTCTTTGCTATCAGCACTCCTGGTTCCAATTGCAAAGGTCAAGACACCCAGCTCTTTGAGAGCAGAGGCTGGTGCATCAACACTGTCAAAAGACCTTCCACCACTTATCAAAACTAGGACCTGTGGGACTCCTTCCTGGAGCCTGCTTCCAGCAGAGGCCGTGAAGACATTATCCCTCAAGTACTGGAGAGCTGCTCCAGTGTTGAGGGGTCTTCCACCTTTGTGCCTCAATCCTCTGACAGTGTCAAGGATGTCGCCTTTTGTGGTGTACGTGTTCAGATAGAATTGGGCAGCTGGCTCTTTGCTGTACTGAACCACTGAGACACGGTCTTTGTTGTCATCCACACTGAGTGTCTCTACAACTCTTTGGACAAAGTCTTTCACAGCTGGGAAGTCAGTTCTAGTACCATCAGATCCATCCAACAAGAACACAATATCTTTTCCTGCTGGCTGTCTCTCCACTAGGGAATAAAAAATGTCAGACATGTTCAGGTTCATGTGTCAAATGTTTTCCATGTGAAAGTCAGATGACCAAAGCTAACCTGGAATTTAACAATGTACTCTGTATAATCTGGAACAAATGTATTCTCAGAGTGCTGCTGACTTGCCTCAGCTACAATAAATACACTGTCATACTGTTCAATTTGCATCCTACCATGACCTTGGAAAATAAAAATCTGTCACTTTCTTACCAGCTTTTGTTGGTGTGATGGGCGTGGCCCTGGTTAGCACTGTGTTCATTACAGAGGAGAGCTGTTCCTGGGCACTGGGGAGGTCAGTGAAATCAGACACTGATAGAGCAGAACTAGGGTCATATGATATCTTCTGCAGCTCCCTAGTGTCAGAGTTCCTTGTGCCAATGCCTATCACATAGACACCCTGCTGTTTGAGAGCAGAGGCTGGGGTATCTACATTGTCAAAAGACCTTCCACCATTTAGCAGGATCAACATTTGTGGAACACCTTGCAGGCGCCTGCTCCCGGAGGAGTTTGTAAAGGCGTTGTCCCTGACGTATTGGAGGGCCGCCCCGGTGTTGAGGGGTCTGCCTCCTCTATGTCTCAGCCCTCTGACTGTATCCAAAATATCCTGTCTTGTGGTGTATGTGTTCAGATAGAAATGGATCTCTGCATCTCTGCTGTATTGGACCACAGAGACACGGTCATTGTTAGGTCCTACATTCAATTTCTCCACCACTCTCTTAACAAAATCAAGCATGGCAGGGAAGCCATTCCGTGTGTCATCAGAACCATCCAGGAGGAAAACGATATCCTTTTTGGCAGTATCGACTGAGAAAAGACAGGAAGACATCAGGTGAATTTTTTTGCCAAATCTACGCTGCTGGGCTAATCATCAAGTGGTGCAATTTTTATTTGATTTCTCTTTTTTTGTTTTTCAGTCACCTAACGCTGGCTAATTTAATGTAAACAATGGGAGAAAACCTCCCCCTCATTTTGAAATGCGGCTACACAAATTTCACACTTATTTTCCTTGCCTCAGTGTAGGTCAAACAAATCATGTGTCTATCAGGCCTGTAAGGGGCCATGCTTGTTAACATACCAGGAACAGGTGGTGATTCTAGGGAGACCTCGATAACCACAGCCTCCACGGAGGACTGAAGTTGTTGTTGGACATTGGGAAGGTCAGTGAATTCAGACACAGTTAGTGCATAGCGGGGGTCGTGGGATATCTTCTGCAGTTCTTTGCTATCAGCACTCCTGGTTCCAATTGCAAAGGTCAAGACACCCAGCTCTTTGAGAGCAGAGGCTGGTGCATCAACACTGTCAAAAGACCTTCCACCACTTATCAAAACTAGGACCTGTGGGACTCCTTCCTGGAGCCTGCTTCCAGCAGAGGCCGTGAAGACATTATCCCTCAAGTACTGGAGAGCTGCTCCAGTGTTGAGGGGTCTTCCACCTTTGTGCCTCAATCCTCTGACAGTGTCAAGGATGTCGCCTTTTGTGGTGTACGTGTTCAGATAGAATTGGGCAGCTGGCTCTTTGCTGTACTGAACCACTGAGACACGGTCTTTGTTGTCATCCACACTGAGTGTCTCTACAACTCTTTGGACAAAGTCTTTCACAGCTGGGAAGTCAGTTCTAGTACCATCAGATCCATCCAACAAGAACACAATATCTTTTCCTGCTGGCTGTCTCTCCACTAGGGAATAAAAAATGTCAGACATGTTCAGGTTCATGTGTCAAATGTTTTCCATGTGAAAGTCAGATGACCAAAGCTAACCTGGAATTTAACAATGTACTCTGTATAATCTGGAACAAATGTATTCTCAGAGTGCTGCTGACTTGCCTCAGCTACAATAAATACACTGTCATACTGTTCAATTTGCATCCTACCATGACCTTGGAAAATAAAAATCTGTCACTTTCTTACCAGCTTTTGTTGGTGTGATGGGCGTGGCCCTGGTTAGCACTGTGTTCATTACAGAGGAGAGCTGTTCCTGGGCACTGGGGAGGTCAGTGAAATCAGACACTGATAGAGCAGAACTAGGGTCATATGATATCTTCTGCAGCTCCCTAGTGTCAGAGTTCCTTGTGCCAATGCCTATCACATAGACACCCTGCTGTTTGAGAGCAGAGGCTGGGGTATCTACATTGTCAAAAGACCTTCCACCATTTAGCAGGATCAACATTTGTGGAACACCTTGCAGGCGCCTGCTCCCGGAGGAGTTTGTAAAGGCGTTGTCCCTGACGTATTGGAGGGCCGCCCCGGTGTTGAGGGGTCTGCCTCCTCTATGTCTCAGCCCTCTGACTGTATCCAAAATATCCTGTCTTGTGGTGTATGTGTTCAGATAGAAATGGATCTCTGCATCTCTGCTGTATTGGACCACAGAGACACGGTCATTGTTAGGTCCTACATTCAATTTCTCCACCACTCTCTTAACAAAATCAAGCATGGCAGGGAAGCCATTCCGTGTGCCATCAGAACCATCCAGGAGGAAAACGATATCCTTTTTGGCAGTATCGACTGAGAAAAGACAGGAAGACATCAGGTGAATTTTTTTGCCAAATCTACGCTGCTGGGCTAATCATCAAGTGGTGCAATTTTTATTTGATTTCTCTTTTTTTGTTTTTCAGTCACCTAACGCTGGCTAATTTAATGTAAACAATGGGAGAAAACCTCCCCCTCATTTTGAAATGCGGCTACACAAATTTCACACTTATTTTCCTTGCCTCAGTGTAGGTCAAACAAATCATGTGTCTATCAGGCCTGTAAGGGGCCATGCTTGTTAACATACCAGGAACAGGTGGTGATTCTAGGGAGACCTCGATAACCACAGCCTCCACGGAGGACTGAAGTTGTTGTTGGACATTGGGAAGGTCAGTGAATTCAGACACAGTTAGTGCATAGCGGGGGTCGTGGGATATCTTCTGCAGTTCTTTGCTATCAGCACTCCTGGTTCCAATTGCAAAGGTCAAGACACCCAGCTCTTTGAGAGCAGAGGCTGGTGCATCAACACTGTCAAAAGACCTTCCACCACTTATCAAAACTAGGACCTGTGGGACTCCTTCCTGGAGCCTGCTTCCAGCAGAGGCCGTGAAGACATTATCCCTCAAGTACTGGAGAGCTGCTCCAGTGTTGAGGGGTCTTCCACCTTTGTGCCTCAATCCTCTGACAGTGTCAAGGATGTCGCCTTTTGTGGTGTACGTGTTCAGATAGAATTGGGCAGCTGGCTCTTTGCTGTACTGAACCACTGAGACACGGTCTTTGTTGTCATCCACACTGAGTGTCTCTACAACTCTTTGGACAAAGTCTTTCACAGCTGGGAAGTCAGTTCTAGTACCATCAGATCCATCCAACAAGAACACAATATCTTTTCCTGCTGGCTGTCTCTCCACTAGGGAATAAAAAATGTCAGACATGTTCAGGTTCATGTGTCAAATGTTTTCCATGTGAAAGTCAGATGACCAAAGCTAACCTGGAATTTAACAATGTACTCTGTATAATCTGGAACAAATGTATTCTCAGAGTGCTGCTGGCTTGCCTCAGCTACAATAAATACACTGTCATACTGTTCAATTTGCATCCTACCATGACCTTGGAAAATAAAAATCTGTCACTTCCTTACCAGTTTTTGGTGGTGTGATGGGCGTGGCCCTGGTTAGCACGGTGTTCATTACAGAGGAGAGCTGTTCCTGGGCACTGGGGAGGTCAGTGAAATCAGACACTGATAGAGCGGAACTAGGGTCATATGATATCTTCTGCAGCTCCCTAGTGTCAGAGTTCCTTGTGCCAATGCCTATCACATAGACACCCTGCTGTTTGAGAGCAGAGGCTGGGGTATCTACATTGTCAAAAGACCTTCCACCATTTAGCAGGATCAACATTTGTGGAACACCTTGCAGGCGCCTGCTCCCGGAGGAGTTTGTAAAGGCGTTGTCCCTGACGTATTGGAGGGCCGCCCCGGTGTTGAGGGGTCTGCCTCCTCTATGTCTCAGCCCTCTGACTGTATCCAAAATATCCTGTCTTGTGGTGTATGTGTTCAGATAGAAATGGATCTCTGCATCTCTGCTGTATTGGACCACAGAGACACGGTCATTGTTAGGTCCTACATTCAATTTCTCCACCACTCTCTTAACAAAATCAAGCATGGCAGGGAAGCCATTCCGTGTGCCATCAGAACCATCCAGGAGGAAAACGATATCCTTTTTGGCAGTATCGACTGAGAAAAGACAGGAGGACATCAGGTGAATTTTTTTGCCAAATCTACGCTGCTGGGCTAATCATCAAGTGGTGCAATTTTTATTTGATTTCTCTTTTTTTGTTTTTCAGTCACCTAACGCTGGCTAATTTAATGTAAACAATGGGAGAAAACCTCCCCCTCATTTTGAAATGCGGCTACACAAATTTCACACTTATTTTCCTTGCCTCAGTGTAGGTCAAACAAATCATGTGTCTATCAGGCCTGTAAGGGGCCATGCTTGTTAACATACCAGGAACAGGTGGTGATTCTGGGGAGACCTCGATAACCACAGCCTCCACGGAGGACTGAAGTTGTTGTTGGACATCGGGAAGGTCAGTGAATTCAGACACAGTTAGTGCATAGCTGGGGTCGTGGGATATCTTCTGCAGTTCTTTGCTATCAGCACTCCTGGTTCCAATTGCAAAGGTCAAGACACCCAGCTCTTTGAGAGCAGAGGCTGGTCCATCAACACTGTCAAAAGACCTTCCACCACTTATCAAAACTAGGACCTGTGGGACTCCTTCCTGGAGCCTGCTTCCAGCAGAGGCCGTGAAGACATTATCCCTCAAGTACTGGAGAGCTGCTCCAGTGTTGAGGGGTCTTCCACCTTTGTGCCTCAATCCTCTGACAGTGTCAAGGATGTCGCCTTTTGTGGTGTATGTGTTCAGATAGAATTGGGCAGCTGGCTCTTTGCTGTACTGAACCACTGAGACATGGTCTTTGTTGTCATCCACACTGAGTGTCTCTACAACTCTTTGGACAAAGTCTTTCACAGCTGGGAAGCCAGTTCTAGTACCATCAGATCCATCCAACAAGAACACAATATCTTTTCCTGCTGGCTGTCTCTCCACTAGGGAATAAAAAATGTCAGACATGTTCAGGTTCATGTGTCAAATGTTTTCCATGTGAAAGTCAGATGACCAAAGCTAACCTGGAATTTAACAATGTACTCTGTATAATCTGGAACAAATGTATTCTCAGAGTGCTGCTGGCTTGCCTCAGCTACAATAAATACACTGTCATACTGTTCAATTTGCATCCTACCATGACCTTGGAAAATAAAAATCTGTCACTTTCTTACCAGCTTTTGTTGGTGTGATGGGCGTGGCCCTGGTTAGCACTGTGTTCATTACAGAGGAGAGCTGTTCCTGGGCACTGGGGAGGTCAGTGAAATCAGACACTGATAGAGCAGAACTAGGGTCATATGATATCTTCTGCAGCTCCCTAGTGTCAGAGTTCCTTGTGCCAATGCCTATCACATAGACACCCTGCTGTTTGAGAGCAGAGGCTGGGGTATCTACATTGTCAAAAGACCTTCCACCATTTAGCAGGATCAACATTTGTGGAACACCTTGCAGGCGCCTGCTCCCGGAGGAGTTTGTAAAGGCGTTGTCCCTGACGTATTGGAGGGCCGCCCCGGTGTTGAGGGGTCTGCCTCCTCTATGTCTCAGCCCTCTGACTGTATCCAAAATATCCTGTCTTGTGGTGTATGTGTTCAGATAGAAATGGATCTCTGCATCTCTGCTGTATTGGACCACAGAGACACGGTCATTGTTAGGTCCTACATTCAATTTCTCCACCACTCTCTTAACAAAATCAAGCATGGCAGGGAAGCCATTCCGTGTGCCATCAGAACCATCCAGGAGGAAAACGATATCCTTTTTGGCAGTATCGACTGAGAAAAGACAGGAAGACATCAGGTGAATTTTTTTGCCAAATCTACGCTGCTGGGCTAATCATCAAGTGGTGCAATTTTTATTTGATTTCTCTTTTTTTGTTTTTCAGTCACCTAACGCTGGCTAATTTAATGTAAACAATGGGAGAAAACCTCCCCCTCATTTTGAAATGCAGCTACACAAATTTCACACTTATTTTCCTTGCCTCAGTGTAGGTCAAACAAATCATGTATCTATCAGGCCTGTAAGGAGCCATGCTTGTTAACATACCAGGAACAGGTGGTGATTCTGGGGAGACCTCGATAACCACAGCCTCCACGGAGGACTGAAGTTGTTGTTGGACATTGGGAAGGTCAGTGAATTCAGACACAGTTAGTGCATAGCTGGGGTCGTGGGATATCTTCTGCAGTTCTTTGCTATCAGCACTCCTGGTTCCAATTGCAAAGGTCAAGACACCCAGCTCTTTGAGAGCAGAGGCTGGTGCATCAACACTGTCAAAAGACCTTCCACCACTTATCAAAACTAGGACCTGTGGGACTCCTTCCTGGAGCCTGCTTCCAGCAGAGGCCGTGAAGACATTATCCCTCAAGTACTGGAGAGCTGCTCCAGTGTTGAGGGGTCTTCCACCTTTGTGCCTCAATCCTCTGACAGTGTCAAGGATGTCGCCTTTTGTGGTGTACGTGTTCAGATAGAATTGGGCAGCTGGCTCTTTGCTGTACTGAACCACTGAGACACGGTCTTTGTTGTCATCCACACTGAGTGTCTCTACAACTCTTTGGACAAAGTCTTTCACAGCTGGGAAGCCAGTTCTAGTACCATCAGATCCATCCAACAAGAACACAATATCTTTTCCTGCTGGCTGTCTCTCCACTAGGGAATAAAAAATGTCAGACATGTTCAGGTTCATGTGTCAAATGTTTTCCATGTGAAAGTCAGATGACCAAAGCTAACCTGGAATTTAACAATGTACTCTGTATAATCTGGAACAAATGTATTCTCAGAGTGCTGCTGGCTTGCCTCAGCTACAATAAATACACTGTCATACTGTTCAATTTGCATCCTACCATGACCTTGGAAAATAAAAATCTGTCACTTTCTTACCAGCTTTTGTTGGTGTGATGGGCGTGGCCCTGGTTAGCACTGTGTTCATTACAGAGGAGAGCTGTTCCTGGGCACTGGGGAGGTCAGTGAAATCAGACACTGATAGAGCAGAACTAGGGTCATATGATATCTTCTGCAGCTCCCTAGTGTCAGAGTTCCTTGTGCCAATGCCTATCACATAGACACCCTGCTGTTTGAGAGCAGAGGCTGGGGTATCTACATTGTCAAAAGACCTTCCACCATTTAGCAGGATCAACATTTGTGGAACACCTTGCAGGCGCCTGCTCCCGGAGGAGTTTGTAAAGGCGTTGTCCCTGACGTATTGGAGGGCCGCCCCGGTGTTGAGGGGTCTGCCTCCTCTATGTCTCAGCCCTCTGACTGTATCCAAAATATCCTGTCTTGTGGTGTATGTGTTCAGATAGAAATGGATCTCTGCATCTCTGCTGTATTGGACCACAGAGACACGGTCATTGTTAGGTCCTACATTCAATTTCTCCACCACTCTCTTAACAAAATCAAGCATGGCAGGGAAGCCATTCCGTGTGCCATCAGAACCATCCAGGAGGAAAACGATATCCTTTTTGGCAGTATCGACTGAGAAAAGACAGGAAGACATCAGGTGAATTTTTTTGCCAAATCTACGCTGCTGGGCTAATCATCAAGTGGTGCAATTTTTATTTGATTTCTCTTTTTTTGTTTTTCAGTCACCTAACGCTGGCTAATTTAATGTAAACAATGGGAGAAAACCTCCCCCTCATTTTGAAATGCAGCTACACAAATTTCACACTTATTTTCCTTGCCTCAGTGTAGGTCAAACAAATCATGTGTCATCAGGCCTGTAAGGGGCCATGCTTGTTAACATACCAGGAACAGGTGGTGATTCTGGGGAGACCTCGATAACCACAGCCTCCACGGAGGACTGAAGTTGTTGTTGGACATTGGGAAGGTCAGTGAATTCAGACACAGTTAGTGCATAGCTGGGGTCGTGGGATATCTTCTGCAGTTCTTTGCTATCAGCACTCCTGGTTCCAATTGCAAAGGTCAAGACACCCAGCTCTTTGAGAGCAGAGGCTGGTGCATCAACACTGTCAAAAGACCTTCCACCACTTATCAAAACTAGGACCTGTGGGACTCCTTCCTGGAGCCTGCTTCCAGCAGAGGCCGTGAAGACATTATCCCTCAAGTACTGGAGAGCTGCTCCAGTGTTGAGGGGTCTTCCACCTTTGTGCCTCAATCCTCTGACAGTGTCAAGGATGTCGCCTTTTGTGGTGTACGTGTTCAGATAGAATTGGGCAGCTGGCTCTTTGCTGTACTGAACCACTGAGACACGGTCTTTGTTGTCATCCACACTGAGTGTCTCTACAACTCTTTGGACAAAGTCTTTCACAGCTGGGAAGCCAGTTCTAGTACCATCAGATCCATCCAACAAGAACACAATATCTTTTCCTGCTGGCTGTCTCTCCACTAGGGAATAAAAAATGTCAGACATGTTCAGGTTCACGTGTCAAATGTTTTCCATGTGAAAGTCAGATGACCAAAGCTAACCTGGAATTTAACAATGTACTCTGTATAATCTGGAACAAATGTATTCTCAGAGTGCTGCTGGCTTGCCTCAGCTACAATAAATACACTGTCATACTGTTCAATTTGCATCCTACCATGACCTTGGAAAATAAAAATCTGTCACTTTCTTACCAGCTTTTGTTGGTGTGATGGGCGTGGCCCTGGTTAGCACTGTGTTCATTACAGAGGAGAGCTGTTCCTGGGCACTGGGGAGGTCAGTGAAATCAGACACTGATAGAGCAGAACTAGGGTCATATGATATCTTCTGCAGCTCCCTAGTGTCAGAGTTCCTTGTGCCAATGCCTATCACATAGACACCCTGCTGTTTGAGAGCAGAGGCTGGGGTATCTACATTGTCAAAAGACCTTCCACCATTTAGCAGGATCAACATTTGTGGAACACCTTGCAGGCGCCTGCTCCCGGAGGAGTTTGTAAAGGCGTTGTCCCTGACGTATTGGAGGGCCGCCCCGGTGTTGAGGGGTCTGCCTCCTCTATGTCTCAGCCCTCTGACTGTATCCAAAATATCCTGTCTTGTGGTGTATGTGTTCAGATAGAAATGGATCTCTGCATCTCTGCTGTATTGGACCACAGAGACACGGTCATTGTTAGGTCCTACATTCAATTTCTCCACCACTCTCTTAACAAAATCAAGCATGGCAGGGAAGCCATTCCGTGTGCCATCAGAACCATCCAGGAGGAAAACGATATCCTTTTTGGCAGTATCGACTGAGAAAAGACAGGAAGACATCAGGTGAATTTTTTTGCCAAATCTACGCTGCTGGGCTAATCATCAAGTGGTGCAATTTTTATTTGATTTCTCTTTTTTTGTTTTTCAGTCACCTAACGCTGGCTAATTTAATGTAAACAATGGGAGAAAACCTCCCCCTCATTTTGAAATGCAGCTACACAAATTTCACACTTATTTTCCTTGCCTCAGTGTAGGTCAAACAAATCATGTGTCTATCAGGCCTGTAAGGGGCCATGCTTGTTAACATACCAGGAACAGGTGGTGATTCTGGGGAGACCTCGATAACCACAGCCTCCACGGAGGACTGAAGTTGTTGTTGGACATTGGGAAGGTCAGTGAATTCAGACACAGTTAGTGCATAGCTGGGGTCGTGGGATATCTTCTGCAGTTCTTTGCTATCAGCACTCCTGGTTCCAATTGCAAAGGTCAAGACACCCAGCTCTTTGAGAGCAGAGGCTGGTGCATCAACACTGTCAAAAGACCTTCCACCACTTATCAAAACTAGGACCTGTGGGACTCCTTCCTGGAGCCTGCTTCCAGCAGAGGCCGTGAAGACATTATCCCTCAAGTACTGGAGAGCTGCTCCAGTGTTGAGGGGTCTTCCACCTTTGTGCCTCAATCCTCTGACAGTGTCAAGGATGTCGCCTTTTGTGGTGTACGTGTTCAGATAGAATTGGGCAGCTGGCTCTTTGCTGTACTGAACCACTGAGACACGGTCTTTGTTGTCATCCACACTGAGTGTCTCTACAACTCTTTGGACAAAGTCTTTCACAGCTGGGAAGCCAGTTCTAGTACCATCAGATCCATCCAACAAGAACACAATATCTTTTCCTGCTGGCTGTCTCTCCACTAGGGAATAAAAAATGTCAGACATGTTCAGGTTCACGTGTCAAATGTTTTCCATGTGAAAGTCAGATGACCAAAGCTAACCTGGAATTTAACAATGTACTCTGTATAATCTGGAACAAATGTATTCTCAGAGTGCTGCTGGCTTGCCTCAGCTACAATAAATACACTGTCATACTGTTCAATTTGCATCCTACCATGACCTTGGAAAATAAAAATCTGTCACTTTCTTACCAGCTTTTGTTGGTGTGATGGGCGTGGCCCTGGTTAGCACTGTGTTCATTACAGAGGAGAGCTGTTCCTGGGCACTGGGGAGGTCAGTGAAATCAGACACTGATAGAGCAGAACTAGGGTCATATGATATCTTCTGCAGCTCCCTAGTGTCAGAGTTCCTTGTGCCAATGCCTATCACATAGACACCCTGCTGTTTGAGAGCAGAGGCTGGGGTATCTACATTGTCAAAAGACCTTCCACCATTTAGCAGGATCAACATTTGTGGAACACCTTGCAGGCGCCTGCTCCCGGAGGAGTTTGTAAAGGCGTTGTCCCTGACGTATTGGAGGGCCGCCCCGGTGTTGAGGGGTCTGCCTCCTCTATGTCTCAGCCCTCTGACTGTATCCAAAATATCCTGTCTTGTGGTGTATGTGTTCAGATAGAAATGGATCTCTGCATCTCTGCTGTATTGGACCACAGAGACACGGTCATTGTTAGGTCCTACATTCAATTTCTCCACCACTCTCTTAACAAAATCAAGCATGGCAGGGAAGCCATTCCGTGTGCCATCAGAACCATCCAGGAGGAAAACGATATCCTTTTTGGCAGTATCGACTGAGAAAAGACAGGAAGACATCAGGTGAATTTTTTTGCCAAATCTACGCTGCTGGGCTAATCATCAAGTGGTGCAATTTTTATTTGATTTCTCTTTTTTTGTTTTTCAGTCACCTAACGCTGGCTAATTTAATGTAAACAATGGGAGAAAACCTCCCCCTCATTTTGAAATGCAGCTACACAAATTTCACACTTGTTTTCCTTGCCTCAGTGTAGGTCAAACAAATCATGTGTCTATCAGGCCTGTAAGGGGCCATGCTTGTTAACATACCAGGAACAGGTGGTGATTCTGGGGAGACCTCGATAACCACAGCCTCCACGGAGGACTGAAGTTGTTGTTGGACATTGGGAAGGTCAGTGAATTCAGACACAGTTAGTGCATAGCTGGGGTCGTGGGATATCTTCTGCAGTTCTTTGCTATCAGCACTCCTGGTTCCAATTGCAAAGGTCAAGACACCCAGCTCTTTGAGAGCAGAGGCTGGTGCATCAACACTGTCAAAAGACCTTCCACCACTTATCAAAACTAGGACCTGTGGGACTCCTTCCTGGAGCCTGCTTCCAGCAGAGGCCGTGAAGACATTATCCCTCAAGTACTGGAGAGCTGCTCCAGTGTTGAGGGGTCTTCCACCTTTGTGCCTCAATCCTCTGACAGTGTCAAGGATGTCGCCTTTTGTGGTGTACGTGTTCAGATAGAATTGGGCAGCTGGCTCTTTGCTGTACTGAACCACTGAGACACGGTCTTTGTTGTCATCCACACTGAGTGTCTCTACAACTCTTTGGACAAAGTCTTTCACAGCTGGGAAGCCAGTTCTAGTACCATCAGATCCATCCAACAAGAACACAATATCTTTTCCTGCTGGCTGTCTCTCCACTAGGGAATAAAAAATGTCAGACATGTTCAGGTTCATGTGTCAAATGTTTTCCATGTGAAAGTCAGATGACCAAAGCTAACCTGGAATTTAACAATGTACTCTGTATAATCTGGAACAAATGTATTCTCAGAGTGCTGCTGACTTGCCTCAGCTACAATAAATACACTGTCATACTGTTCAATTTGCATCCTACCATGACCTTGGAAAATAAAAATCTGTCACTTTCTTACCAGCTTTTGTTGGTGTGATGGGCGTGGCCCTGGTTAGCACTGTGTTCATTACAGAGGAGAGCTGTTCCTGGGCACTGGGGAGGTCAGTGAAATCAGACACTGATAGAGCAGAACTAGGGTCATATGATATCTTCTGCAGCTCCCTACTGTCAGAGTTCCTTGTGCCAATGCCTATCACATAGACACCCTGCTGTTTGAGAGCAGAGGCTGGGGTATCTACATTGTCAAAAGACCTTCCACCATTTAGCAGGATCAACATTTGTGGAACACCTTGCAGGCGCCTGCTCCCGGAGGAGTTTGTAAAGGCGTTGTCCCTGACGTATTGGAGGGCCGCCCCGGTGTTGAGGGGTCTGCCTCCTCTATGTCTCAGCCCTCTGACTGTATCCAAAATATCCTGTCTTGTGGTGTATGTGTTCAGATAGAAATGGATCTCTGCATCTCTGCTGTATTGGACCACAGAGACACGGTCATTGTTAGGTCCTACATTCAATTTCTCCACCACTCTCTTAACAAAATCAAGCATGGCAGGGAAGCCATTCCGTGTGCCATCAGAACCATCCAGGAGGAAAACGATATCCTTTTTGGCAGTATCGACTGAGAAAAGACAGGAAGACATCAGGTGAATTTTTTTGCCAAATCTACGCTGCTGGGCTAATCATCAAGTGGTGCAATTTTTATTTGATTTCTCTTTTTTTGTTTTTCAGTCACCTAACGCTGGCTAATTTAATGTAAACAATGGGAGAAAACCTCCCCCTCATTTTGAATTGCGGCTACACAAATTTCACACTTATTTTCCTTGCCTCAGTGTAGGTCAAACAAATCATGTATCTATCAGGCCTGTAAGGGGCCATGCTTGTTAACATACCAGGAACAGGTGGTGATTCTGGGGAGACCTCGATAACCACAGCCTCCACGGAGGACTGAAGTTGTTGTTGGACATTGGGAAGGTCAGTGAATTCAGACACAGTTAGTGCATAGCTGGGGTCGTGGGATATCTTCTGCAGTTCTTTGCTATCAGCACTCCTGGTTCCAATTGCAAAGGTCAAGACACCCAGCTCTTTGAGAGCAGAGGCTGGTCCATCAACACTGTCAAAAGACCTTCCACCACTTATCAAAACTAGGACCTGTGGGACTCCTTCCTGGAGCCTGCTTCCAGCAGAGGCCGTGAAGACATTATCCCTCAAGTACTGGAGAGCTGCTCCAGTGTTGAGGGGTCTTCCACCTTTGTGCCTCAATCCTCTGACAGTGTCAAGGATGTCGCCTTTTGTGGTGTACGTGTTCAGATAGAATTGGGCAGCTGGCTCTTTGCTGTACTGAACCACTGAGACATGGTCTTTGTTGTCATCCACACTGAGTGTCTCTACAACTCTTTGGACAAAGTCTTTCACAGCTGGGAAGCCAGTTCTAGTACCATCAGATCCATCCAACAAGAACACAATATCTTTTCCTGCTGGCTGTCTCTCCACTAGGGAATAAAAAATGTCAGACATGTTCAGGTTCATGTGTCAAATGTTTTCCATGTGAAAGTCAGATCAAAGACCAAAGCTAACCTGGAATTTAACAATGTACTCTGTATAATCTGGAACAAATGTATTCTCAGAGTGCTGCTGGCTTGCCTCAGCTACAATAAATACACTGTCATACTGTTCAATTTGCATCCTACCATGACCTTGGAAAATAAAAATCTGTCACTTTCTTACCAGCTTTTGTTGGTGTGATGGGCGTGGCCCTGGTTAGCACTGTGTTCATTACAGAGGAGAGCTGTTCCTGGGCACTGGGGAGGTCAGTGAAATCAGACACTGATAGAGCAGAACTAGGGTCATATGATATCTTCTGCAGCTCCCTACTGTCAGAGTTCCTTGTGCCAATGCCTATCACATAGACACCCTGCTGTTTGAGAGCAGAGGCTGGGGTATCTACATTGTCAAAAGACCTTCCACCATTTAGCAGGATCAACATTTGTGGAACACCTTGCAGGCGCCTGCTCCCGGAGGAGTTTGTAAAGGCGTTGTCCCTGACGTATTGGAGGGCCGCCCCGGTGTTGAGGGGTCTGCCTCCTCTATGTCTCAGCCCTCTGACTGTATCCAAAATATCCTGTCTTGTGGTGTATGTGTTCAGATAGAAATGGATCTCTGCATCTCTGCTGTATTGGACCACAGAGACACGGTCATTGTTAGGTCCTACATTCAATTTCTCCACCACTCTCTTAACAAAATCAAGCATGGCAGGGAAGCCATTCCGTGTGCCATCAGAACCATCCAGGAGGAAAATGATATCCTTTTTGGCAGTATCGACTGAGAAAAGACAGGAAGACATCAGGTGAATTTTTTTGCCAAATCTACGCTGCTGGGCTAATCATCAAGTGGTGCAATTTTTATTTGATTTCTCTTTTTTTGTTTTTCAGTCACCTAACGCTGGCTAATTTAATGTAAACAATGGGAGAAAACCTCCCCCTCATTTTGAATTGCGGCTACACAAATTTCACACTTATTTTCCTTGCCTCAGTGTAGGTCAAACAAATCATGTATCTATCAGGCCTGTAAGGGGCCATGCTTGTTAACATACCAGGAACAGGTGGTGATTCTGGGGAGACCTCGATAACCACAGCCTCCACGGAGGACTGAAGTTGTTGTTGGACATTGGGAAGGTCAGTGAATTCAGACACAGTTAGTGCATAGCTGGGGTCGTGGGATATCTTCTGCAGTTCTTTGCTATCAGCACTCCTGGTTCCAATTGCAAAGGTCAAGACACCCAGCTCTTTGAGAGCAGAGGCTGGTGCATCCACACTGTCAAAAGACCTTCCACCACTTATCAAAACTAGGACCTGTGGGACTCCTTCCTGGAGCCTGCTTCCAGCAGAGGCCGTGAAGACATTATCCCTCAAGTACTGGAGAGCTGCTCCAGTGTTGAGGGGTCTTCCACCTTTGTGCCTCAATCCTCTGACAGTGTCAAGGATGTCGCCTTTTGTGGTGTACGTGTTCAGATAGAATTGGGCAGCTGGCTCTTCGCTGTACTGAACCACTGAGACATGGTCTTTGTTGTCATCCACACTGAGTGTCTCTACAACTCTTTGGACAAAGTCTTTCACAGCTGGGAAGCCAGTTCTAGTACCATCAGATCCATCCAACAAGAACACAATATCTTTTCCTGCTGGCTGTCTCTCCACTAGGGAATAAAAAATGTCAGACATGTTCAGGTTCATGTGTCAAATGTTTTCCATGTGAAAGTCAGATGACCAAAGCTAACCTGGAATTTAACAATGTACTCTGTATAATCTGGAACAAATGTATTCTCAGAGTGCTGCTGGCTTGCCTCAGCTACAATAAATACACTGTCATACTGTTCAATTTGCATCCTACCATGACCTTGGAAAATAAAAATCTGTCACTTTCTTACCAGCTTTTGTTGGTGTGATGGGCGTGGCCCTGGTTAGCACTGTGTTCATTACAGAGGAGAGCTGTTCCTGGGCACTGGGGAGGTCAGTGAAATCAGACACTGATAGAGCAGAACTAGGGTCATATGATATCTTCTGCAGCTCCCTACTGTCAGAGTTCCTTGTGCCAATGCCTATCACATAGACACCCTGCTGTTTGAGAGCAGAGGCTGGGGTATCTACATTGTCAAAAGACCTTCCACCATTTAGCAGGATCAACATTTGTGGAACACCTTGCAGGCGCCTGCTCCCGGAGGAGTTTGTAAAGGCGTTGTCCCTGACGTATTGGAGGGCCGCCCCGGTGTTGAGGGGTCTGCCTCCTCTATGTCTCAGCCCTCTGACTGTATCCAAAATATCCTGTCTTGTGGTGTATGTGTTCAGATAGAAATGGATCTCTGCATCTCTGCTGTATTGGACCACAGAGACACGGTCATTGTTAGGTCCTACATTCAATTTCTCCACCACTCTCTTAACAAAATCAAGCATGGCAGGGAAGCCATTCCGTGTGCCATCAGAACCATCCAGGAGGAAAACGATATCCTTTTTGGCAGTATCGACTGAGAAAAGACAGGAAGACATCAGGTGAATTTTTTTGCCAAATCTACGCTGCTGGGCTAATCATCAAGTGGTGCAATTTTTATTTGATTTCTCTTTTTTTGTTTTTCAGTCAGCTAACGCTGGCTAATTTAATGTAAACAATGGGAGAAAACCTCCCCCTCATTTTGAATTGCGGCTACACAAATTTCACACTTATTTTCCTTGCCTCAGTGTAGGTCAAACAAATCATGTATCTATCAGGCCTGTAAGGGGCCATGCTTGTTAACATACCAGGAACAGGTGGTGATTCTGGGGAGACCTCGATAACCACAGCCTCCACGGAGGACTGAAGTTGTTGTTGGACATTGGGAAGGTCAGTGAATTCAGACACAGTTAGTGCATAGCTGGGGTCGTGGGATATCTTCTGCAGTTCTTTGCTATCAGCACTCCTGGTTCCAATTGCAAAGGTCAAGACACCCAGCTCTTTGAGAGCAGAGGCTGGTCCATCAACACTGTCAAAAGACCTTCCACCACTTATCAAAACTAGGACCTGTGGGACTCCTTCCTGGAGCCTGCTTCCAGCAGAGGCCGTGAAGACATTATCCCTCAAGTACTGGAGAGCTGCTCCAGTGTTGAGGGGTCTTCCACCTTTGTGCCTCAATCCTCTGACAGTGTCAAGGATGTCGCCTTTTGTGGTGTACGTGTTCAGATAGAATTGGGCAGCTGGCTCTTTGCTGTACTGAACCACTGAGACATGGTCTTTGTTGTCATCCACACTGAGTGTCTCTACAACTCTTTGGACAAAGTCTTTCACAGCTGGGAAGCCAGTTCTAGTACCATCAGATCCATCCAACAAGAACACAATATCTTTTCCTGCTGGCTGTCTCTCCACTAGGGAATAAAAAATGTCAGACATGTTCAGGTTCATGTGTCAAATGTTTTCCATGTGAAAGTCAGATCAAAGACCAAAGCTAACCTGGAATTTAACAATGTACTCTGTATAATCTGGAACAAATGTATTCTCAGAGTGCTGCTGGCTTGCCTCAGCTACAATAAATACACTGTCATACTGTTCAATTTGCATCCTACCATGACCTTGGAAAATAAAAATCTGTCACTTTCTTACCAGCTTTTGTTGGTGTGATGGGCGTGGCCCTGGTTAGCACTGTGTTCATTACAGAGGAGAGCTGTTCCTGGGCACTGGGGAGGTCAGTGAAATCAGACACTGATAGAGCAGAACTAGGGTCATATGATATCTTCTGCAGCTCCCTACTGTCAGAGTTCCTTGTGCCAATGCCTATCACATAGACACCCTGCTGTTTGAGAGCAGAGGCTGGGGTATCTACATTGTCAAAAGACCTTCCACCATTTAGCAGGATCAACATTTGTGGAACACCTTGCAGGCGCCTGCTCCCGGAGGAGTTTGTAAAGGCGTTGTCCCTGACGTATTGGAGGGCCGCCCCGGTGTTGAGGGGTCTGCCTCCTCTATGTCTCAGCCCTCTGACTGTATCCAAAATATCCTGTCTTGTGGTGTATGTGTTCAGATAGAAATGGATCTCTGCATCTCTGCTGTATTGGACCACAGAGACACGGTCATTGTTAGGTCCTACATTCAATTTCTCCACCACTCTCTTAACAAAATCAAGCATGGCAGGGAAGCCATTCCGTGTGCCATCAGAACCATCCAGGAGGAAAACGATATCCTTTTTGGCAGTATCGACTGAGAAAAGACAGGAAGACATCAGGTGAATTTTTTTGCCAAATCTACGCTGCTGGGCTAATCATCAAGTGGTGCAATTTTTATTTGATTTCTCTTTTTTTGTTTTTCAGTCACCTAACGCTGGCTAATTTAATGTAAACAATGGGAGAAAACCTCCCCCTCATTTTGAATTGCGGCTACACAAATTTCACACTTATTTTCCTTGCCTCAGTGTAGGTCAAACAAATCATGTATCTATCAGGCCTGTAAGGGGCCATGCTTGTTAACATACCAGGAACAGGTGGTGATTCTGGGGAGACCTCGATAACCACAGCCTCCACGGAGGACTGAAGTTGTTGTTGGACATTGGGAAGGTCAGTGAATTCAGACACAGTTAGTGCATAGCTGGGGTCGTGGGATATCTTCTGCAGTTCTTTGCTATCAGCACTCCTGGTTCCAATTGCAAAGGTCAAGACACCCAGCTCTTTGAGAGCAGAGGCTGGTGCATCCACACTGTCAAAAGACCTTCCACCACTTATCAAAACTAGGACCTGTGGGACTCCTTCCTGGAGCCTGCTTCCAGCAGAGGCCGTGAAGACATTATCCCTCAAGTACTGGAGAGCTGCTCCAGTGTTGAGGGGTCTTCCACCTTTGTGCCTCAATCCTCTGACAGTGTCAAGGATGTCGCCTTTTGTGGTGTACGTGTTCAGATAGAATTGGGCAGCTGGCTCTTCGCTGTACTGAACCACTGAGACACGGTCTTTGTTGTCATCCACACTGAGTGTCTCTACAACTCTTTGGACAAAGTCTTTCACAGCTGGGAAGCCAGTTCTAGTACCATCAGATCCATCCAACAAGAACACAATATCTTTTCCTGCTGGCTGTCTCTCCACTAGGGAATAAAAAATGTCAGACATGTTCAGGTTCATGTGTCAAATGTTTTCCATGTGAAAGTCAGATGACCAAAGCTAACCTGGAATTTAACAATGTACTCTGTATAATCTGGAACAAATGTATTCTCAGAGTGCTGCTGGCTTGCCTCAGCTACAATAAATACACTGTCATACTGTTCAATTTGCATCCTACCATGACCTTGGAAAATAAAAATCTGTCACTTTCTTACCAGCTTTTGTTGGTGTGATGGGCGTGGCCCTGGTTAGCACTGTGTTCATTACAGAGGAGAGCTGTTCCTGGGCACTGGGGAGGTCAGTGAAATCAGACACTGATAGAGCAGAACTAGGGTCATATGATATCTTCTGCAGCTCCCTACTGTCAGAGTTCCTTGTGCCAATGCCTATCACATAGACACCCTGCTGTTTGAGAGCAGAGGCTGGGGTATCTACATTGTCAAAAGACCTTCCACCATTTAGCAGGATCAACATTTGTGGAACACCTTGCAGGCGCCTGCTCCCGGAGGAGTTTGTAAAGGCGTTGTCCCTGACGTATTGGAGGGCCGCCCCGGTGTTGAGGGGTCTGCCTCCTCTATGTCTCAGCCCTCTGACTGTATCCAAAATATCCTGTCTTGTGGTGTATGTGTTCAGATAGAAATGGATCTCTGCATCTCTGCTGTATTGGACCACAGAGACACGGTCATTGTTAGGTCCTACATTCAATTTCTCCACCACTCTCTTAACAAAATCAAGCATGGCAGGGAAGCCATTCCGTGTGCCATCAGAACCATCCAGGAGGAAAACGATATCCTTTTTGGCAGTATCGACTGAGAAAAGACAGGAAGACATCAGGTGAATTTTTTTGCCAAATCTACGCTGCTGGGCTAATCATCAAGTGGTGCAATTTTTATTTGATTTCTCTTTTTTTGTTTTTCAGTCACCTAACGCTGGCTAATTTAATGTAAACAATGGGAGAAAACCTCCCCCTCATTTTGAATTGCGGCTACACAAATTTCACACTTATTTTCCTTGCATCAGTGTAGGTCAAACAAATCATGTGTCTATCAGGCCTGTAAGGGGCCATGCTTGTTAACATACCAGGAACAGGTGGTGATTCTGGGGAGACCTCGATAACCACAGCCTCCACGGAGGACTGAAGTTGTTGTTGGACATTGGGAAGGTCAGTGAATTCAGACACAGTTAGTGCATAGCTGGGGTCGTGGGATATCTTCTGCAGTTCTTTGCTATCAGCACTCCTGGTTCCAATTGCAAAGGTCAAGACACCCAGCTCTTTGAGAGCAGAGGCTGGTGCATCAACACTGTCAAAAGACCTTCCACCACTTATCAAAACTAGGACCTGTGGGACTCCTTCCTGGAGCCTGCTTCCAGCAGAGGCCGTGAAGACATTATCCCTCAAGTACTGGAGAGCTGCTCCAGTGTTGAGGGGTCTTCCACCTTTGTGCCTCAATCCTCTGACAGTGTCAAGGATGTCGCCTTTTGTGGTGTACGTGTTCAGATAGAATTGGGCAGCTGGCTCTTTGCTGTACTGAACCACTGAGACACGGTCTTTGTTGTCATCCACACTGAGTGTCTCTACAACTCTTTGGACAAAGTCTTTCACAGCTGGGAAGCCAGTTCTAGTACCATCAGATCCATCCAACAAGAACACAATATCTTTTCCTGCTGGCTGTCTCTCCACTAGGGAATAAAAAATGTCAGACATGTTCAGGTTCACGTGTCAAATGTTTTCCATGTGAAAGTCAGATGACCAAAGCTAACCTGGAATTTAACAATGTACTCTGTATAATCTGGAACAAATGTATTCTCAGAGTGCTGCTGGCTTGCCTCAGCTACAATAAATACACTGTCATACTGTTCAATTTGCATCCTACCATGACCTTGGAAAATAAAAATCTGTCACTTTCTTACCAGCTTTTGTTGGTGTGATGGGCGTGGCCCTGGTTAGCACTGTGTTCATTACAGAGGAGAGCTGTTCCTGGGCACTGGGGAGGTCAGTGAAATCAGACACTGATAGAGCAGAACTAGGGTCATATGATATCTTCTGCAGCTCCCTAGTGTCAGAGTTCCTTGTGCCAATGCCTATCACATAGACACCCTGCTGTTTGAGAGCAGAGGCTGGGGTATCTACATTGTCAAAAGACCTTCCACCATTTAGCAGGATCAACATTTGTGGAACACCTTGCAGGCGCCTGCTCCCGGAGGAGTTTGTAAAGGCGTTGTCCCTGACGTATTGGAGGGCCGCCCCGGTGTTGAGGGGTCTGCCTCCTCTATGTCTCAGCCCTCTGACTGTATCCAAAATATCCTGTCTTGTGGTGTATGTGTTCAGATAGAAATGGATCTCTGCATCTCTGCTGTATTGGACCACAGAGACACGGTCATTGTTAGGTCCTACATTCAATTTCTCCACCACTCTCTTAACAAAATCAAGCATGGCAGGGAAGCCATTCCGTGTGCCATCAGAACCATCCAGGAGGAAAACGATATCCTTTTTGGCAGTATCGACTGAGAAAAGACAGGAAGACATCAGGTGAATTTTTTTGCCAAATCTACGCTGCTGGGCTAATCATCAAGTGGTGCAATTTTTATTTGATTTCTCTTTTTTTGTTTTTCAGTCACCTAACGCTGGCTAATTTAATGTAAACAATGGGAGAAAACCTCCCCCTCATTTTGAATTGCGGCTACACAAATTTCACACTTATTTTCCTTGCCTCAGTGTAGGTCAAACAAATCATGTATCTATCAGGCCTGTAAGGGGCCATGCTTGTTAACATACCAGGAACAGGTGGTGATTCTGGGGAGACCTCGATAACCACAGCCTCCACGGAGGACTGAAGTTGTTGTTGGACATTGGGAAGGTCAGTGAATTCAGACACAGTTAGTGCATAGCTGGGGTCGTGGGATATCTTCTGCAGTTCTTTGCTATCAGCACTCCTGGTTCCAATTGCAAAGGTCAAGACACCCAGCTCTTTGAGAGCAGAGGCTGGTGCATCAACACTGTCAAAAGACCTTCCACCACTTATCAAAACTAGGACCTGTGGGACTCCTTCCTGGAGCCTGCTTCCAGCAGAGGCCGTGAAGACATTATCCCTCAAGTACTGGAGAGCTGCTCCAGTGTTGAGGGGTCTTCCACCTTTGTGCCTCAATCCTCTGACAGTGTCAAGGATGTCGCCTTTTGTGGTGTACGTGTTCAGATAGAATTGGGCAGCTGGCTCTTCGCTGTACTGAACCACTGAGACATGGTCTTTGTTGTCATCCACACTGAGTGTCTCTACA
This sequence comes from Labrus bergylta, assembly GCF_963930695.1. Lineage (NCBI taxonomy): Eukaryota > Metazoa > Chordata > Actinopteri > Labriformes > Labridae > Labrus > Labrus bergylta. The sequence continues at coordinate 18,880,860 of NC_089207.1, read as the reverse complement.
ACTCTTTGGACAAAGTCTTTCACAGCTGGGAAGCCAGTTCTAGTACCATCAGATCCATCCAACAAGAACACAATATCTTTTCCTGCTGGCTGTCTCTCCACTAGGGAATAAAAAATGTCAGACATGTTCAGGTTCATGTGTCAAATGTTTTCCATGTGAAAGTCAGATGACCAAAGCTAACCTGGAATTTAACAATGTACTCTGTATAATCTGGAACAAATGTATTCTCAGAGTGCTGCTGGCTTGCCTCAGCTACAATAAATACACTGTCATACTGTTCAATTTGCATCCTACCATGACCTTGGAAAATAAAAATCTGTCACTTTCTTACCAGCTTTTGTTGGTGTGATGGGCGTGGCCCTGGTTAGCACTGTGTTCATTACAGAGGAGAGCTGTTCCTGGGCACTGGGGAGGTCAGTGAAATCAGACACTGATAGAGCAGAACTAGGGTCATATGATATCTTCTGCAGCTCCCTACTGTCAGAGTTCCTTGTGCCAATGCCTATCACATAGACACCCTGCTGTTTGAGAGCAGAGGCTGGGGTATCTACATTGTCAAAAGACCTTCCACCATTTAGCAGGATCAACATTTGTGGAACACCTTGCAGGCGCCTGCTCCCGGAGGAGTTTGTAAAGGCGTTGTCCCTGACGTATTGGAGGGCCGCCCCGGTGTTGAGGGGTCTGCCTCCTCTATGTCTCAGCCCTCTGACTGTATCCAAAATATCCTGTCTTGTGGTGTATGTGTTCAGATAGAAATGGATCTCTGCATCTCTGCTGTATTGGACCACAGAGACACGGTCATTGTTAGGTCCTACATTCAATTTCTCCACCACTCTCTTAACAAAATCAAGCATGGCAGGGAAGCCATTCCGTGTGCCATCAGAACCATCCAGGAGGAAAACGATATCCTTTTTGGCAGTATCGACTGAGAAAAGACAGGAAGACATCAGGTGAATTTTTTTGCCAAATCTACGCTGCTGGGCTAATTATCAAGTGGTGCAATTTTTATTTGATTTCTCTTTTTTTGTTTTTCAGTCACCTAACGCTGGCTAATTTAATGTAAACAATGGGAGAAAACCTCCCCCTCATTTTGAATTGCGGCTACACAAATTTCACACTTATTTTCCTTGCATCAGTGTAGGTCAAACAAATCATGTATCTATCAGGCCTGTAAGGGGCCATGCTTGTTAACATACCAGGAACAGGTGGTGATTCTGGGGAGACCTCGATAACCACAGCCTCCACGGAGGACTGAAGTTGTTGTTGGACATTGGGAAGGTCAGTGAATTCAGACACAGTTAGTGCATAGCTGGGGTCGTGGGATATCTTCTGCAGTTCTTTGCTATCAGCACTCCTGGTTCCAATTGCAAAGGTCAAGACACCCAGCTCTTTGAGAGCAGAGGCTGGTGCATCAACACTGTCAAAAGACCTTCCACCACTTATCAAAACTAGGACCTGTGGGACTCCTTCCTGGAGCCTGCTTCCAGCAGAGGCCGTGAAGACATTATCCCTCAAGTACTGGAGAGCTGCTCCAGTGTTGAGGGGTCTTCCACCTTTGTGCCTCAATCCTCTGACAGTGTCAAGGATGTCGCCTTTTGTGGTGTACGTGTTCAGATAGAATTGGGCAGCTGGCTCTTTGCTGTACTGAACCACTGAGACACGGTCTTTGTTGTCATCCACACTGAGTGTCTCTACAACTCTTTGGACAAAGTCTTTCACAGCTGGGAAGCCAGTTCTAGTACCATCAGATCCATCCAACAAGAACACAATATCTTTTCCTGCTGGCTGTCTCTCCACTAGGGAATAAAAAATGTCAGACATGTTCAGGTTCACGTGTCAAATGTTTTCCATGTGAAAGTCAGATGACCAAAGCTAACCTGGAATTTAACAATGTACTCTGTATAATCTGGAACAAATGTATTCTCAGAGTGCTGCTGGCTTGCCTCAGCTACAATAAATACACTGTCATACTGTTCAATTTGCATCCTACCATGACCTTGGAAAATAAAAATCTGTCACTTTCTTACCAGCTTTTGTTGGTGTGATGGGCGTGGCCCTGGTTAGCACTGTGTTCATTACAGAGGAGAGCTGTTCCTGGGCACTGGGGAGGTCAGTGAAATCAGACACTGATAGAGCAGAACTAGGGTCATATGATATCTTCTGCAGCTCCCTAGTGTCAGAGTTCCTTGTGCCAATGCCTATCACATAGACACCCTGCTGTTTGAGAGCAGAGGCTGGGGTATCTACATTGTCAAAAGACCTTCCACCATTTAGCAGGATCAACATTTGTGGAACACCTTGCAGGCGCCTGCTCCCGGAGGAGTTTGTAAAGGCGTTGTCCCTGACGTATTGGAGGGCCGCCCCGGTGTTGAGGGGTCTGCCTCCTCTATGTCTCAGCCCTCTGACTGTATCCAAAATATCCTGTCTTGTGGTGTATGTGTTCAGATAGAAATGGATCTCTGCATCTCTGCTGTATTGGACCACAGAGACACGGTCATTGTTAGGTCCTACATTCAATTTCTCCACCACTCTCTTAACAAAATCAAGCATGGCAGGGAAGCCATTCCGTGTGCCATCAGAACCATCCAGGAGGAAAACGATATCCTTTTTGGCAGTATCGACTGAGAAAAGACAGGAAGACATCAGGTGAATTTTTTTGCCAAATCTACGCTGCTGGGCTAATCATCAAGTGGTGCAATTTTTATTTGATTTCTCTTTTTTTGTTTTTCAGTCACCTAACGCTGGCTAATTTAATGTAAACAATGGGAGAAAACCTCCCCCTCATTTTGAAATGCAGCTACACAAATTTCACACTTATTTTCCTTGCCTCAGTGTAGGTCAAACAAATCATGTGTCTATCAGGCCTGTAAGGGGCCATGCTTGTTAACATACCAGGAACAGGTGGTGATTCTGGGGAGACCTCGATAACCACAGCCTCCACGGAGGACTGAAGTTGTTGTTGGACATTGGGAAGGTCAGTGAATTCAGACACAGTTAGTGCATAGCTGGGGTCGTGGGATATCTTCTGCAGTTCTTTGCTATCAGCACTCCTGGTTCCAATTGCAAAGGTCAAGACACCCAGCTCTTTGAGAGCAGAGGCTGGTCCATCAACACTGTCAAAAGACCTTCCACCACTTATCAAAACTAGGACCTGTGGGACTCCTTCCTGGAGCCTGCTTCCAGCAGAGGCCGTGAAGACATTATCCCTCAAGTACTGGAGAGCTGCTCCAGTGTTGAGGAGTCTTCCACCTTTGTGCCTCAATCCTCTGACAGTGTCAAGGATGTCGCCTTTTGTGGTGTACGTGTTCAGATAGAATTGGGCAGCTGGCTCTTCGCTGTACTGAACCACTGAGACACGGTCTTTGTTGTCATCCACACTGAGTGTCTCTACAACTCTTTGGACAAAGTCTTTCACAGCTGGGAAGCCAGTTCTAGTACCATCAGATCCATCCAACAAGAACACAATATCTTTTCCTGCTGGCTGTCTCTCCACTAGGGAATACAAAATGTCAGACATGTTCAGGTTCATGTGTCAAATGTTTTCCATGTGAAAGTCAGATGACCAAAGCTAACCTGGAATTTAACAATGTACTCTGTATAATCTGGAACAAATGTATTCTCAGAGTGCTGCTGACTTGCCTCAGCTACAATAAATACACTGTCATACTGTTCAATTTGCATCCTACCATGACCTTGGAAAATAAAAATCTGTCACTTTCTTACCAGCTTTTGTTGGTGTGATGGGCGTGGCCCTGGTTAGCACTGTGTTCATTACAGAGGAGAGCTGTTCCTGGGCACTGGGGAGGTCAGTGAAATCAGACACTGATAGAGCAGAACTAGGGTCATATGATATCTTCTGCAGCTCCCTAGTGTCAGAGTTCCTTGTGCCAATGCCTATCACATAGACACCCTGCTGTTTGAGAGCAGAGGCTGGGGTATCTACATTGTCAAAAGACCTTCCACCATTTAGCAGGATCAACATTTGTGGAACACCTTGCAGGCGCCTGCTCCCGGAGGAGTTTGTAAAGGCGTTGTCCCTGACGTATTGGAGGGCCGCCCCGGTGTTGAGGGGTCTGCCTCCTCTATGTCTCAGCCCTCTGACTGTATCCAAAATATCCTGTCTTGTGGTGTATGTGTTCAGATAGAAATGGATCTCTGCATCTCTGCTGTATTGGACCACAGAGACACGGTCATTGTTAGGTCCTACATTCAATTTCTCCACCACTCTCTTAACAAAATCAAGCATGGCAGGGAAGCCATTCCGTGTGCCATCAGAACCATCCAGGAGGAAAACGATATCCTTTTTGGCAGTATCGACTGAGAAAAGACAGGAAGACATCAGGTGAATTTTTTTGCCAAATCTACGCTGCTGGGCTAATCATCAAGTGGTGCAATTTTTATTTGATTTCTCTTTTTTTGTTTTTCAGTCACCTAACGCTGGCTAATTTAATGTAAACAATGGGAGAAAACCTCCCCCTCATTTTGAATTGCGGCTACACAAATTTCACACTTATTTTCCTTGCCTCAGTGTAGGTCAAACAAATCATGTATCTATCAGGCCTGTAAGGGGCCATGCTTGTTAACATACCAGGAACAGGTGGTGATTCTGGGGAGACCTCGATAACCACAGCCTCCACGGAGGACTGAAGTTGTTGTTGGACATTGGGAAGGTCAGTGAATTCAGACACAGTTAGTGCATAGCTGGGGTCGTGGGATATCTTCTGCAGTTCTTTGCTATCAGCACTCCTGGTTCCAATTGCAAAGGTCAAGACACCCAGCTCTTTGAGAGCAGAGGCTGGTCCATCAACACTGTCAAAAGACCTTCCACCACTTATCAAAACTAGGACCTGTGGGACTCCTTCCTGGAGCCTGCTTCCAGCAGAGGCCGTGAAGACATTATCCCTCAAGTACTGGAGAGCTGCTCCAGTGTTGAGGGGTCTTCCACCTTTGTGCCTCAATCCTCTGACAGTGTCAAGGATGTCGCCTTTTGTGGTGTACGTGTTCAGATAGAATTGGGCAGCTGGCTCTTTGCTGTACTGAACCACTGAGACATGGTCTTTGTTGTCATCCACACTGAGTGTCTCTACAACTCTTTGGACAAAGTCTTTCACAGCTGGGAAGCCAGTTCTAGTACCATCAGATCCATCCAACAAGAACACAATATCTTTTCCTGCTGGCTGTCTCTCCACTAGGGAATAAAAAATGTCAGACATGTTCAGGTTCATGTGTCAAATGTTTTCCATGTGAAAGTCAGATCAAAGACCAAAGCTAACCTGGAATTTAACAATGTACTCTGTATAATCTGGAACAAATGTATTCTCAGAGTGCTGCTGGCTTGCCTCAGCTACAATAAATACACTGTCATACTGTTCAATTTGCATCCTACCATGACCTTGGAAAATAAAAATCTGTCACTTTCTTACCAGCTTTTGTTGGTGTGATGGGCGTGGCCCTGGTTAGCACTGTGTTCATTACAGAGGAGAGCTGTTCCTGGGCACTGGGGAGGTCAGTGAAATCAGACACTGATAGAGCAGAACTAGGGTCATATGATATCTTCTGCAGCTCCCTACTGTCAGAGTTCCTTGTGCCAATGCCTATCACATAGACACCCTGCTGTTTGAGAGCAGAGGCTGGGGTATCTACATTGTCAAAAGACCTTCCACCATTTAGCAGGATCAACATTTGTGGAACACCTTGCAGGCGCCTGCTCCCGGAGGAGTTTGTAAAGGCGTTGTCCCTGACGTATTGGAGGGCCGCCCCGGTGTTGAGGGGTCTGCCTCCTCTATGTCTCAGCCCTCTGACTGTATCCAAAATATCCTGTCTTGTGGTGTATGTGTTCAGATAGAAATGGATCTCTGCATCTCTGCTGTATTGGACCACAGAGACACGGTCATTGTTAGGTCCTACATTCAATTTCTCCACCACTCTCTTAACAAAATCAAGCATGGCAGGGAAGCCATTCCGTGTGCCATCAGAACCATCCAGGAGGAAAACGATATCCTTTTTGGCAGTATCGACTGAGAAAAGACAGGAAGACATCAGGTGAATTTTTTTGCCAAATCTACGCTGCTGGGCTAATCATCAAGTGGTGCAATTTTTATTTGATTTCTCTTTTTTTGTTTTTCAGTCAGCTAACGCTGGCTAATTTAATGTAAACAATGGGAGAAAACCTCCCCCTCATTTTGAATTGCGGCTACACAAATTTCACATTTATTTTCCTTGCCTCAGTGTAGGTCAAACAAATCATGTATCTATCAGGCCTGTAAGGGGCCATGCTTGTTAACATACCAGGAACAGGTGGTGATTCTGGGGAGACCTCGATAACCACAGCCTCCACGGAGGACTGAAGTTGTTGTTGGACATTGGGAAGGTCAGTGAATTCAGACACAGTTAGTGCATAGCTGGGGTCGTGGGATATCTTCTGCAGTTCTTTGCTATCAGCACTCCTGGTTCCAATTGCAAAGGTCAAGACACCCAGCTCTTTGAGAGCAGAGGCTGGTCCATCAACACTGTCAAAAGACCTTCCACCACTTATCAAAACTAGGACCTGTGGGACTCCTTCCTGGAGCCTGCTTCCAGCAGAGGCCGTGAAGACATTATCCCTCAAGTACTGGAGAGCTGCTCCAGTGTTGAGGGGTCTTCCACCTTTGTGCCTCAATCCTCTGACAGTGTCAAGGATGTCGCCTTTTGTGGTGTATGTGTTCAGATAGAATTGGGCAGCTGGCTCTTTGCTGTACTGAACCACTGAGACATGGTCTTTGTTGTCATCCACACTGAGTGTCTCTACAACTCTTTGGACAAAGTCTTTCACAGCTGGGAAGCCAGTTCTAGTACCATCAGATCCATCCAACAAGAACACAATATCTTTTCCTGCTGGCTGTCTCTCCACTAGGGAATAAAAAATGTCAGACATGTTCAGGTTCATGTGTCAAATGTTTTCCATGTGAAAGTCAGATGACCAAAGCTAACCTGGAATTTAACAATGTACTCTGTATAATCTGGAACAAATGTATTCTCAGAGTGCTGCTGACTTGCCTCAGCTACAATAAATACACTGTCATACTGTTCAATTTGCATCCTACCATGACCTTGGAAAATAAAAATCTGTCACTTTCTTACCAGCTTTTGTTGGTGTGATGGGCGTGGCCCTGGTTAGCACTGTGTTCATTACAGAGGAGAGCTGTTCCTGGGCACTGGGGAGGTCAGTGAAATCAGACACTGATAGAGCAGAACTAGGGTCATATGATATCTTCTGCAGCTCCCTACTGTCAGAGTTCCTTGTGCCAATGCCTATCACATAGACACCCTGCTGTTTGAGAGCAGAGGCTGGGGTATCTACATTGTCAAAAGACCTTCCACCATTTAGCAGGATCAACATTTGTGGAACACCTTGCAGGCGCCTGCTCCCGGAGGAGTTTGTAAAGGCGTTGTCCCTGACGTATTGGAGGGCCGCCCCGGTGTTGAGGGGTCTGCCTCCTCTATGTCTCAGCCCTCTGACTGTATCCAAAATATCCTGTCTTGTGGTGTATGTGTTCAGATAGAAATGGATCTCTGCATCTCTGCTGTATTGGACCACAGAGACACGGTCATTGTTAGGTCCTACATTCAATTTCTCCACCACTCTCTTAACAAAATCAAGCATGGCAGGGAAGCCATTCCGTGTGCCATCAGAACCATCCAGGAGGAAAACGATATCCTTTTTGGCAGTATCGACTGAGAAAAGACAGGAAGACATCAGGTGAATTTTTTTGCCAAATCTACGCTGCTGGGCTAATCATCAAGTGGTGCAATTTTTATTTGATTTCTCTTTTTTTGTTTTTCAGTCACCTAACGCTGGCTAATTTAATGTAAACAATGGGAGAAAACCTCCCCCTCATTTTGAATTGCGGCTACACAAATTTCACACTTATTTTCCTTGCCTCAGTGTAGGTCAAACAAATCATGTATCTATCAGGCCTGTAAGGGGCCATGCTTGTTAACATACCAGGAACAGGTGGTGATTCTGGGGAGACCTCGATAACCACAGCCTCCACGGAGGACTGAAGTTGTTGTTGGACATTGGGAAGGTCAGTGAATTCAGACACAGTTAGTGCATAGCTGGGGTCGTGGGATATCTTCTGCAGTTCTTTGCTATCAGCACTCCTGGTTCCAATTGCAAAGGTCAAGACACCCAGCTCTTTGAGAGCAGAGGCTGGTCCATCAACACTGTCAAAAGACCTTCCACCACTTATCAAAACTAGGACCTGTGGGACTCCTTCCTGGAGCCTGCTTCCAGCAGAGGCCGTGAAGACATTATCCCTCAAGTACTGGAGAGCTGCTCCAGTGTTGAGGGGTCTTCCACCTTTGTGCCTCAATCCTCTGACAGTGTCAAGGATGTCGCCTTTTGTGGTGTACGTGTTCAGATAGAATTGGGCAGCTGGCTCTTTGCTGTACTGAACCACTGAGACATGGTCTTTGTTGTCATCCACACTGAGTGTCTCTACAACTCTTTGGACAAAGTCTTTCACAGCTGGGAAGCCAGTTCTAGTACCATCAGATCCATCCAACAAGAACACAATATCTTTTCCTGCTGGCTGTCTCTCCACTAGGGAATAAAAAATGTCAGACATGTTCAGGTTCATGTGTCAAATGTTTTCCATGTGAAAGTCAGATCAAAGACCAAAGCTAACCTGGAATTTAACAATGTACTCTGTATAATCTGGAACAAATGTATTCTCAGAGTGCTGCTGGCTTGCCTCAGCTACAATAAATACACTGTCATACTGTTCAATTTGCATCCTACCATGACCTTGGAAAATAAAAATCTGTCACTTTCTTACCAGCTTTTGTTGGTGTGATGGGCGTGGCCCTGGTTAGCACTGTGTTCATTACAGAGGAGAGCTGTTCCTGGGCACTGGGGAGGTCAGTGAAATCAGACACTGATAGAGCAGAACTAGGGTCATATGATATCTTCTGCAGCTCCCTACTGTCAGAGTTCCTTGTGCCAATGCCTATCACATAGACACCCTGCTGTTTGAGAGCAGAGGCTGGGGTATCTACATTGTCAAAAGACCTTCCACCATTTAGCAGGATCAACATTTGTGGAACACCTTGCAGGCGCCTGCTCCCGGAGGAGTTTGTAAAGGCGTTGTCCCTGACGTATTGGAGGGCCGCCCCGGTGTTGAGGGGTCTGCCTCCTCTATGTCTCAGCCCTCTGACTGTATCCAAAATATCCTGTCTTGTGGTGTATGTGTTCAGATAGAAATGGATCTCTGCATCTCTGCTGTATTGGACCACAGAGACACGGTCATTGTTAGGTCCTACATTCAATTTCTCCACCACTCTCTTAACAAAATCAAGCATGGCAGGGAAGCCATTCCGTGTGCCATCAGAACCATCCAGGAGGAAAACGATATCCTTTTTGGCAGTATCGACTGAGAAAAGACAGGAAGACATCAGGTGAATTTTTTTGCCAAATCTACGCTGCTGGGCTAATCATCAAGTGGTGCAATTTTTATTTGATTTCTCTTTTTTTGTTTTTCAGTCAGCTAACGCTGGCTAATTTAATGTAAACAATGGGAGAAAACCTCCCCCTCATTTTGAATTGCGGCTACACAAATTTCACATTTATTTTCCTTGCCTCAGTGTAGGTCAAACAAATCATGTATCTATCAGGCCTGTAAGGGGCCATGCTTGTTAACATACCAGGAACAGGTGGTGATTCTGGGGAGACCTCGATAACCACAGCCTCCACGGAGGACTGAAGTTGTTGTTGGACATTGGGAAGGTCAGTGAATTCAGACACAGTTAGTGCATAGCTGGGGTCGTGGGATATCTTCTGCAGTTCTTTGCTATCAGCACTCCTGGTTCCAATTGCAAAGGTCAAGACACCCAGCTCTTTGAGAGCAGAGGCTGGTCCATCAACACTGTCAAAAGACCTTCCACCACTTATCAAAACTAGGACCTGTGGGACTCCTTCCTGGAGCCTGCTTCCAGCAGAGGCCGTGAAGACATTATCCCTCAAGTACTGGAGAGCTGCTCCAGTGTTGAGGGGTCTTCCACCTTTGTGCCTCAATCCTCTGACAGTGTCAAGGATGTCGCCTTTTGTGGTGTATGTGTTCAGATAGAATTGGGCAGCTGGCTCTTTGCTGTACTGAACCACTGAGACATGGTCTTTGTTGTCATCCACACTGAGTGTCTCTACAACTCTTTGGACAAAGTCTTTCACAGCTGGGAAGCCAGTTCTAGTACCATCAGATCCATCCAACAAGAACACAATATCTTTTCCTGCTGGCTGTCTCTCCACTAGGGAATAAAAAATGTCAGACATGTTCAGGTTCATGTGTCAAATGTTTTCCATGTGAAAGTCAGATGACCAAAGCTAACCTGGAATTTAACAATGTACTCTGTATAATCTGGAACAAATGTATTCTCAGAGTGCTGCTGACTTGCCTCAGCTACAATAAATACACTGTCATACTGTTCAATTTGCATCCTACCATGACCTTGGAAAATAAAAATCTGTCACTTTCTTACCAGCTTTTGTTGGTGTGATGGGCGTGGCCCTGGTTAGCACTGTGTTCATTACAGAGGAGAGCTGTTCCTGGGCACTGGGGAGGTCAGTGAAATCAGACACTGATAGAGCAGAACTAGGGTCATATGATATCTTCTGCAGCTCCCTAGTGTCAGAGTTCCTTGTGCCAATGCCTATCACATAGACACCCTGCTGTTTGAGAGCAGAGGCTGGGGTATCTACATTGTCAAAAGACCTTCCACCATTTAGCAGGATCAACATTTGTGGAACACCTTGCAGGCGCCTGCTCCCGGAGGAGTTTGTAAAGGCGTTGTCCCTGACGTATTGGAGGGCCGCCCCGGTGTTGAGGGGTCTGCCTCCTCTATGTCTCAGCCCTCTGACTGTATCCAAAATATCCTGTCTTGTGGTGTATGTGTTCAGATAGAAATGGATCTCTGCATCTCTGCTGTATTGGACCACAGAGACACGGTCATTGTTAGGTCCTACATTCAATTTCTCCACCACTCTCTTAACAAAATCAAGCATGGCAGGGAAGCCATTCCGTGTGCCATCAGAACCATCCAGGAGGAAAACGATATCCTTTTTGGCAGTATCGACTGAGAAAAGACAGGAAGACATCAGGTGAATTTTTTTGCCAAATCTACGCTGCTGGGCTAATCATCAAGTGGTGCAATTTTTATTTGATTTCTCTTTTTTTGTTTTTCAGTCACCTAACGCTGACTAATTTAATGTAAACAATGGGAGAAAACCTCCCCCTCATTTTGAATTGCGGCTCCACAAATTTCACACTTATTTTCCTTGCATCAGTGTAGGTCAAACAAATCATGTGTCTATCAGGCCTGTAAGGGGCCATGCTTGTTAACATACCAGGAACAGGTGGTGATTCTGGGGAGACCTCGATAACCACAGCCTCCACGGAGGACTGAAGTTGTTGTTGGACATTGGGAAGGTCAGTGAATTCAGACACAGTTAGTGCATAGCTGGGGTCGTGGGATATCTTCTGCAGTTCTTTGCTATCAGCACTCCTGGTTCCAATTGCAAAGGTCAAGACACCCAGCTCTTTGAGAGCAGAGGCTGGTGCATCAACACTGTCAAAAGACCTTCCACCACTTATCAAAACTAGGACCTGTGGGACTCCTTCCTGGAGCCTGCTTCCAGCAGAGGCCGTGAAGACATTATCCCTCAAGTACTGGAGAGCTGCTCCAGTGTTGAGGGGTCTTCCACCTTTGTGCCTCAATCCTCTGACAGTGTCAAGGATGTCGCCTTTTGTGGTGTACGTGTTCAGATAGAATTGGGCAGCTGGCTCTTTGCTGTACTGAACCACTGAGACACGGTCTTTGTTGTCATCCACACTGAGTGTCTCTACAACTCTTTGGACAAAGTCTTTCACAGCTGGGAAGCCAGTTCTAGTACCATCAGATCCATCCAACAAGAACACAATATCTTTTCCTGCTGGCTGTCTCTCCACTAGGGAATAAAAAATGTCAGACATGTTCAGGTTCATGTGTCAAATGTTTTCCATGTGAAAGTCAGATGACCAAAGCTAACCTGGAATTTAACAATGTACTCTGTATAATCTGGAACAAATGTATTCTCAGAGTGCTGCTGGCTTGCCTCAGCTACAATAAATACACTGTCATACTGTTCAATTTGCATCCTACCATGACCTTGGAAAATAAAAATCTGTCACTTTCTTACCAGCTTTTGTTGGTGTGATGGGCGTGGCCCTGGTTAGCACTGTGTTCATTACAGAGGAGAGCTGTTCCTGGGCACTGGGGAGGTCAGTGAAATCAGACACTGATAGAGCAGAACTAGGGTCATATGATATCTTCTGCAGCTCCCTAGTGTCAGAGTTCCTTGTGCCAATGCCTATCACATAGACACCCTGCTGTTTGAGAGCAGAGGCTGGGGTATCTACATTGTCAAAAGACCTTCCACCATTTAGCAGGATCAACATTTGTGGAACACCTTGCAGGCGCCTGCTCCCGGAGGAGTTTGTAAAGGCGTTGTCCCTGACGTATTGGAGGGCCGCCCCGGTGTTGAGGGGTCTGCCTCCTCTATGTCTCAGCCCTCTGATTGTATCCAAAATATCCTGTCTTGTGGTGTATGTGTTCAGATAGAAATGGATCTCTGCATCTCTGCTGTATTGGACCACAGAGACACGGTCATTGTTAGGTCCTACATTCAATTTCTCCACCACTCTCTTAACAAAATCAATCATGGCAGGGAAGCCATTCCGTGTGCCATCAGAACCATCCAGGAGGAAAACGATATCCTTTTTGGCAGTATCGACTGAGAAAAGACAGGAAGACATCAGGTGAATTTTTTTGCCAAATCTATGCTGCTGGGCTAATCATCAAGTGATGCAATTTTTATTTGATTTCTCATTTTTTGTTTTTCAGTCACCTAACGCTGGCTAATTTAATGTAAACAATGGGAGAAAACCTCCCCCTCATTTTGAATTGCGGCTACACAAATTTCACACTTATTTTCTTTGCATCAGTGTAGGTCAAACAAATCATGTGTCTATCAGGCCTGTAAGGGGCCATGCTTGTTAACATACCAGGAACAGGTGGTGATTCTGGGGAGACCTCAATAACCACAGCCTCCACGGAGGACTGAAGTTGTTGTTGGACATTGGGAAGGTCAGTGAATTCAGACACAGTTAGTGCATAGCTGGGGTCGTGGGATATCTTCTGCAGTTCTTTGCTATCAGCACTCCTGGTTCCAATTGCAAAGGTCAAGACACCCAGCTCTTTCAGAGCAGAGGCTGGTGCATCAACACTGTCAAAAGACCTTCCACCACTTATCAAAACTAGGACCTGTGGGACTCCTTCCTGGAGCCTGCTTCCAGCAGAGGCTGTGAAGACATTATCCCTCAAGTACTGGAGAGCTGCTCCAGTGTTGAGGGGTCTTCCACCTTTGTGCCTCAATCCTCTGACAGTGTCAAGGATGTCGCCTTTTGTGGTGTACGTGTTCAGATAGAATTGGGCAGCTGGCTCTTTGCTGTACTGAACCACTGAGACACGGTCTTTGTTGTCATCCACACTGAGTGTCTCTACAACTCTTTGGACAAAGTCTTTCACAGCTGGGAAGCCAGTTCTAGTACCATCAGATCCATCCAACAAGAACACAATATCTTTTCCTGCTGGCTGTCTCTCCACTAGGGAATAAAAAATGTCAGACATGTTCAGGTTCATGTGTCAAATGTTTTCCATGTGAAAGTCAGATGACCAAAGCTAACCTGGAATTTAACAATGTACTCTGTATAATCTGGAACAAATGTATTCTCAGAGTGCTGCTGGCTTGCCTCAGCTACAATAAATACACTGTCATACTGTTCAATTTGCATCCTACCATGACCTTGGAAAATAAAAATCTGTCACTTTCTTACCAGCTTTTGTTGGTGTGATGGGCGTGGCCCTGGTTAGCACTGTGTTCATTACAGAGGAGAGCTGTTCCTGGGCACTGGGGAGGTCAGTGAAATCAGACACTGATAGAGCAGAACTAGGGTCATATGATATCTTCTGCAGCTCCCTAGTGTCAGAGTTCCTTGTGCCAATGCCTATCACATAGACACCCTGCTGTTTGAGAGCAGAGGCTGGGGTATCTACATTGTCAAAAGACCTTCCACCATTTAGCAGGATCAACATTTGTGGAACACCTTGCAGGCGCCTGCTCCCGGAGGAGTTTGTAAAGGCGTTGTCCCTGACGTATTGGAGGGCCGCCCCGGTGTTGAGGGGTCTGCCTCCTCTATGTCTCAGCCCTCTGACTGTATCCAAAATATCCTGTCTTGTGGTGTATGTGTTCAGATAGAAATGGATCTCTGCATCTCTGCTGTATTGGACCACAGAGACACGGTCATTGTTAGGTCCTACATTCAATTTCTCCACCACTCTCTTAACAAAATCAAGCATGGCAGGGAAGCCATTCCGTGTGCCATCAGAACCATCCAGGAGGAAAACGATATCCTTTTTGGCAGTATCGACTGAGAAAAGACAGGAAGACATCAGGTGAATTTTTTTGCCAAATCTACGCTGCTGGGCTAATCATCAAGTGGTGCAATTTTTATTTGATTTCTCTTTTTTTGTTTTTCAGTCACCTAACGCTGGCTAATTTAATGTAAACAATGGGAGAAAACCTCCCCCTCATTTTGAATTGCGGCTACACAAATTTCACACTTATTTTCCTTGCATCAGTGTAGGTCAAACAAATCATGTGTCTATCAGGCCTGTAAGGGGCCATGCTTGTTAACATACCAGGAACAGGTGGTGATTCTGGGGAGACCTCGATAACCACAGCCTCCATGGAGGACTGAAGTTGTTGTTGGACATTGGGAAGGTCAGTGAATTCAGACACAGTTAGTGCATAGCTGGGGTCGTGGGATATCTTCTGCAGTTCTTTGCTATCAGCACTCCTGGTTCCAATTGCAAAGGTCAAGACACCCAGCTCTTTCAGAGCAGAGGCTGGTGCATCAACACTGTCAAAAGACCTTCCACCACTTATCAAAACTAGGACCTGTGGGACTCCTTCCTGGAGCCTGCTTCCAGCAGAGGCCGTGAAGACATTATCCCTCAAGTACTGGAGAGCTGCTCCAGTGTTGAGGGGTCTTCCACCTTTGTGCCTCAATCCTCTGACAGTGTCAAGGATGTCGCCTTTTGTGGTGTACGTGTTCAGATAGAATTGGGCAGCTGGCTCTTTGCTGTACTGAACCACTGAGACACGGTCTTTGTTGTCATCCACACTGAGTGTCTCTACAACTCTTTGGACAAAGTCTTTCACAGCTGGGAAGCCAGTTCTAGTACCATCAGATCCATCCAACAAGAACACAATATCTTTTCCTGCTGGCTGTCTCTCCACTAGGGAATAAAAAATGTCAGACATGTTCAGGTTCATGTGTCAAATGTTTTCCATGTGAAAGTCAGATGACCAAAGCTAACCTGGAATTTAACAATGTACTCTGTATAATCTGGAACAAATGTATTCTCAGAGTGCTGCTGGCTTGCCTCAGCTACAATAAATACACTGTCATACTGTTCAATTTGCATCCTACCATGACCTTGGAAAATAAAAATCTGTCACTTTCTTACCAGCTTTTGTTGGTGTGATGGGCGTGGCCCTGGTTAGCACTGTGTTCATTACAGAGGAGAGCTGTTCCTGGGCACTGGGGAGGTCAGTGAAATCAGACACTGATAGAGCAGAACTAGGGTCATATGATATCTTCTGCAGCTCCCTAGTGTCAGAGTTCCTTGTGCCAATGCCTATCACATAGACACCCTGCTGTTTGAGAGCAGAGGCTGGGGTATCTACATTGTCAAAAGACCTTCCACCATTTAGCAGGATCAACATTTGTGGAACACCTTGCAGGCGCCTGCTCCCGGAGGAGTTTGTAAAGGCGTTGTCCCTGACGTATTGGAGGGCCGCCCCGGTGTTGAGGGGTCTGCCTCCTCTATGTCTCAGCCCTCTGACTGTATCCAAAATATCCTGTCTTGTGGTGTATGTGTTCAGATAGAAATGGATCTCTGCATCTCTGCTGTATTGGACCACAGAGACACGGTCATTGTTAGGTCCTACATTCAATTTCTCCACCACTCTCTTAACAAAATCAAGCATGGCAGGGAAGCCATTCCGTGTGCCATCAGAACCATCCAGGAGGAAAACGATATCCTTTTTGGCAGTATCGACTGAGAAAAGACAGGAAGACATCAGGTGAATTTTTTTGCCAAATCTACGCTGCTGGGCTAATCATCAAGTGGTGCAATTTTTATTTGATTTCTCTTTTTTTGTTTTTCAGTCACCTAACGCTGGCTAATTTAATGTAAACAATGGGAGAAAACCTCCCCCTCATTTTGAATTGCGGCTACACAAATTTCACACTTATTTTCCTTGCATCAGTGTAGGTCAAACAAATCATGTGTCTATCAGGCCTGTAAGGGGCCATGCTTGTTAACATACCAGGAACAGGTGGTGATTCTGGGGAGACCTCGATAACCACAGCCTCCATGGAGGACTGAAGTTGTTGTTGGACATTGGGAAGGTCAGTGAATTCAGACACAGTTAGTGCATAGCTGGGGTCGTGGGATATCTTCTGCAGTTCTTTGCTATCAGCACTCCTGGTTCCAATTGCAAAGGTCAAGACACCCAGCTCTTTCAGAGCAGAGGCTGGTGCATCAACACTGTCAAAAGACCTTCCACCACTTATCAAAACTAGGACCTGTGGGACTCCTTCCTGGAGCCTGCTTCCAGCAGAGGCCGTGAAGACATTATCCCTCAAGTACTGGAGAGCTGCTCCAGTGTTGAGGGGTCTTCCACCTTTGTGCCTCAATCCTCTGACAGTGTCAAGGATGTCGCCTTTTGTGGTGTACGTGTTCAGATAGAATTGGGCAGCTGGCTCTTTGCTGTACTGAACCACTGAGACACGGTCTTTGTTGTCATCCACACTGAGTGTCTCTACAACTCTTTGGACAAAGTCTTTCACAGCTGGGAAGCCAGTTCTAGTACCATCAGATCCATCCAACAAGAACACAATATCTTTTCCTGCTGGCTGTCTCTCCACTAGGGAATAAAAAATGTCAGACATGTTCAGGTTCATGTGTCAAATGTTTTCCATGTGAAAGTCAGATGACCAAAGCTAACCTGGAATTTAACAATGTACTCTGTATAATCTGGAACAAATGTATTCTCAGAGTGCTGCTGGCTTGCCTCAGCTACAATAAATACACTGTCATACTGTTCAATTTGCATCCTACCATGACCTTGGAAAATAAAAATCTGTCACTTTCTTACCAGCTTTTGTTGGTGTGATGGGCGTGGCCCTGGTTAGCACTGTGTTCATTACAGAGGAGAGCTGTTCCTGGGCACTGGGGAGGTCAGTGAAATCAGACACTGATAGAGCAGAACTAGGGTCATATGATATCTTCTGCAGCTCCCTAGTGTCAGAGTTCCTTGTGCCAATGCCTATCACATAGACACCCTGCTGTTTGAGAGCAGAGGCTGGGGTATCTACATTGTCAAAAGACCTTCCACCATTTAGCAGGATCAACATTTGTGGAACACCTTGCAGGCGCCTGCTCCCGGAGGAGTTTGTAAAGGCGTTGTCCCTGACGTATTGGAGGGCCGCCCCGGTGTTGAGGGGTCTGCCTCCTCTATGTCTCAGCCCTCTGACTGTATCCAAAATATCCTGTCTTGTGGTGTATGTGTTCAGATAGAAATGGATCTCTGCATCTCTGCTGTATTGGACCACAGAGACACGGTCATTGTTAGGTCCTACATTCAATTTCTCCACCACTCTCTTAACAAAATCAAGCATGGCAGGGAAGCCATTCCGTGTGCCATCAGAACCATCCAGGAGGAAAACGATATCCTTTTTGGCAGTATCGACTGAGAAAAGACAGGAAGACATCAGGTGAATTTTTTTGCCAAATCTACGCTGCTGGGCTAATCATCAAGTGGTGCAATTTTTATTTGATTTCTCTTTTTTTGTTTTTCAGTCACCTAACGCTGGCTAATTTAATGTAAACAATGGGAGAAAACCTCCCCCTCATTTTGAATTGCGGCTACACAAATTTCACACTTATTTTCCTTGCATCAGTGTAGGTCAAACAAATCATGTGTCTATCAGGCCTGTAAGGGGCCATGCTTGTTAACATACCAGGAACAGGTGGTGATTCTGGGGAGACCTCGATAACCACAGCCTCCACGGAGGACTGAAGTTGTTGTTGGACATTGGGAAGGTCAGTGAATTCAGACACAGTTAGTGCATAGCTGGGGTCGTGGGATATCTTCTGCAGTTCTTTGCTATCAGCACTCCTGGTTCCAATTGCAAAGGTCAAGACACCCAGCTCTTTCAGAGCAGAGGCTGGTGCATCAACACTGTCAAAAGACCTTCCACCACTTATCAAAACTAGGACCTGTGGGACTCCTTCCTGGAGCCTGCTTCCAGCAGAGGCCGTGAAGACATTATCCCTCAAGTACTGGAGAGCTGCTCCAGTGTTGAGGGGTCTTCCACCTTTGTGCCTCAATCCTCTGACAGTGTCAAGGATGTCGCCTTTTGTGGTGTACGTGTTCAGATAGAATTGGGCAGCTGGATCTTTGCTGTACTGAACCACTGAGACACGGTCTTTGTTGTCATCCACACTGAGTGTCTCTACAACTCTTTGGACAAAGTCTCTCACAGCTGGGAAGCCAGTTCTAGTACCATCAGATCCATCCAACAAGAACACAATATCTTTTCCTGCTGGCTGTCTCTCCACTAGGGAATAAAAAATGTCAAGACATGTTCAGGTTCATGTGTCAAATGTTTTCCATGTGAAAGTCAGATGACCAAAGCTAACCTGGAATTTAACAATGTACTCTGTATAATCTGGAACAAATGTATTCTCAGAGTGCTGCTGGTTTACCTCAGCTACAATAAATACACTGTCATACTGTTCAATTTGCATCCTACTATGACCTTGGAAAATAAAAATCTGTCACTTTCTTACCAGTTTTTGTTGGTGTGATGGGTGTGGCCCTGGTTAGCACTGTGTTCATTATAGAGGAGAGCTGTTCCTGGGCACTGGGGAGGTCAGTGAAATCAGACACTGATAGAGCGGAACTAGGGTCATATGATATCTTCTGCAGCTCCCTACTGTCAGAGTTCCTTGTGCCAATGCCTATCACATAGACACCCTGCTGTTTGAGAGCAGAGGCTGGGGTATCTACATTGTCAAAAGACCTTCCACCATTTAGCAGGATCAACATTTGTGGAACACTTTGCAGGCGCCTGCTCCCAGAGGAGTTTGTAAAGGCGTTGTCCCTGACGTATTGGAGGGCCGCCCCGGTGTTGAGGGGTCTGCCTCCTCTATGTCTCAGCCCTCTGACTGTATCCAAAATATCCTGTCTTGTGGTGTATGTGTTCAGATAGAAATGGATCTCTGCATCTCTGCTGTATTGGACCACAGAGACACGGTCATTGTTAGGTCCTACATTCAATTTCTCCACCACTCTCTTCACAAAATCAAGCATGGCAGGGAAGCCATTCCTTGTGCCATCAGAACCATCCAGAAGGAACACAATATCCTTTTTGGCAGTATCGACTGAGAAAAGACAGGAAGACATCATATATAAATTTCCTTAAATCAAGATTTTGGGCTTAAAAACAACAACAACCTCTTCCCACAACCCCCTAGGTAAATACATAAGTGAATTGGAACAGATGTCACACTTAATTTTGTTTCTGCACTGTTGGTCAATCAGGTCAGGCTTGTTGGACTAACAAATGTGTTTCATTTGAACATAAAAGTGCTTGAACCTTTGGTATAGGTCAATGGCCAAACTAGTATTTGTCTCTTTAGTATTGACTAACCTTTACCTTTATACATCACTTTAAAGCAAGTTGATTTTGCGTTCAACTATGAGCTCAGAATGTAACTCCAAACCAAAAAATCTGATCTGTCATTACGTTTTTTTTTAATTAAAACTGTCCTCTATGATTAGTTTCATATATTTCAAATTTTAGCAAGTTCAGAAACGGATTATGTATAACTTAAAGACATGAAATCTTGTCGATTTTCTTTTGGTTTGAATTTTTCATTCCAATGGCTCATTTTGGGATAATCTTTTTTTTTTTTTTCAAGCGAAGTATCAGGAAAGTACTCTTCCTTATCTTACTTATTTGTGACCTTTCCCAGTTTTGAGAGGATTTCTACCCTTGTGTGGGGGCCCTCTGGACACCTTTAAGCATTTGTTCCTTTCTCATGAATACATTTAAAAATGGTTTATTTTTCATGTAATCGTCATTCTTACCTTCTTTGGTTTCATCAACCCCCATTTGAGTAAGATGACTCAGCAAACTGTTTTGAATACCAGGGAGATTAACAAAGTCAGGGACTGAGTATGCATAATTTGGGTCAGAGGATATCATTTGCATCTCAGCTGGATTTGACATCCTAGACCAAATTGCAAAAGTGACAACTCCTGCAGCCTTGAGCATCCTCGCTGGCCCTCGTGGGGAATCTCTAGATCTTCCTCCAGCCAAAATGATAAGTATCTGCTGGGCCCCTTCATGACGTCTACCTCCAGCCGTTGAGTCAAAAACTTTGTCCTTCACAAACTGTAGGGCTGCTCCTATATATTGAGGTCTTCCACCTTTTTGTTTTTGATTTAATATCTGCTTTATTACATCCTCTTTTGTGTCATAAGTGTTCAGGTGAAAATTTAGTTCAGCATTGTTGCTATACTGTACAAGAGCAACTTTGTCTTTTTCTTGGTCCATGTCAAAGTTCACAACCATATTTGCAACAAATTCTCGTACAGCAGGGAACCGATTCCTGACATCATCAGATCCATCAATGAGAAAAACGATATCTCTTTTAACACTTGAGCTTGAACCTAGAAAAGTCAAACATAATATGACATGTTGGTTTACAAGTCAAAGGAACTCTCAGATTATTAAAAGGTTTGAATGCAGGGTAAAACTGTTCTAGGATACTCTTTTACACTCACCTACACTGCTGGCAGTGCTTTTGTAAAGTGCAATGGATGAGAGCAACTTTTCTCTTACAAGAGGAAATTCAGACATCTCCTTTACAAAGTACAATGCTCCAGGACTTTGTGCTAGTTGTTCCATCTCCAACCTATCTGCATTATTCACTCCAATACTGAAAAGGCCAATTCCAGCATTTTTAAGTGTATCCACTGGACCAAAGGCATCATCGTTGGACTTTCTCCCACTTAAGAGAATCAGAATCTGTGGGACACCCTGTTGTGCTCTGCTTCCAGATGAAGCAGTAAACACATTGTTCTTCATATAATCCAGGGCTACACCAGTGTTCACGACAGAGCCTCCTTTCAGTTTAACATTGCTCAAATGACTCAAGACATCGTCTTTTTGTGAGTATGTGGTCAGGAGAAACTCACTAGCAGGCTCTGCGCTGTATTGTATCAAAGCAACTTGTACATTGTTTGGCCCAAATTTTAGTTGCCGGACAAAGTCTCTTACAAAATCCAAACTTTGTCTTTCACTTGCTTGCATATTATCAGATCCATCTAGGAGAAAAGCAATGTCTGCTTTCTGGAGATCTAACTCGGCTTTTGTGGAAGTGTCTGAAAGTGATACAAACATTTTAGAGAACCAACACATTTACTATAAAAAGATACATGGGATATAGTAATCATGAACATAGGGAAAATATCTATAGAATGAAATATAAATTGTTTTAGTAAATCTCACCAGTCGTTGGAAATTTCGGCATTTCTTGAGCACCCCTCAGAGTGGCCTCAACAGATGAGGGTACATTTTGCAGATTGTTGAAGTTCATGACGTGAAAATTGTGTGATGGTGTGAAAGAAATGGTCTGCATTTCCAACGTATCAGAATTCTGTGTTCCGATAGTAAAAGTCTTGATTCCATTTTCTTTTAGTGACTGTGCTGGTCCTCTGACATCATCTCCTGATCTTCCACCACTGAACACATACAGATATTGAGGGACTGATTCTGGGCCTCTGCCTCCAACAGAAGCCGCAAAGACATTGTCCCTGACAAACTCAAGTGCTTTGCCCATATTCAGGGGTCTCCCCAATTTATGCCTCATTGTTCTGATGGAATTTAGAACATCGCTCTTGGATGAGTAGGAATTCAAGTAGAAATTGGCAGTGGCATCACGGCTGTATTGAACTACAGCGACTTGGTCTCTGTTCTCACCAAGATTTAAGCTTTCAACAACTTTTATGACAAAGCCCCGTATCGCTTCAAAGCCATTCCGTGAGTCATCTGATCCATCAATAAGAAATACTACATCATGTCTCTTAGAATCTGTAACAAACACAAATCATTTACAGCAATGTAAATTTGATTTGTCTTTGGGTAACAAACAGTTAGTGTGAGAGTCTTGAAATAAATCCCTGCTTCACACCACTTAATCTCAATTTAGGCTAAAAGTTAAAATAGTGAAATCTTACCCTTTGCAGCAGCGGTTTGCTCTTCATGGTGGGATGCCCCTCTTAACAACGACATCACAGCCTGTTTAACAGTAGGGAGCTCCTCATAATCAGTAATAGAGAGTGCATAATTGGGCTCATGAGATATTGTCTGCAGCTCAAGGGTGTCAGCATCACTTGTTCCAATGACAATCGGAATGACACCACTCTCCTTGAGTACTTTGACCGGAGCTCTTATGTCATCTCCAGCTCTTCCACCACTCAGTAATATTAGTATCTGTGGTGCTCCCTCAAGGAGTCTACTTCCTGAGTCGGTAGTAAATACATAGTCCTTCACATATTCAAGAGCTGCTCCAATGTTGTGAGGAAAGCCTCCTTTGGGAATGAGGCTTCTTACTGCATCAAGGACATCATCCTCTGTTGTGTAACGTCTCAAGTTAAAACTGATCTCTGCCGTATCACTGTACTGGACCACAGCCACATGATCTTTGTTTGCATCAATGTTTAGGTCCTCCACTATTCTCTGCACAAAATCTCTTATATCTTGGAACTTTCGTTGAGAATCATCAGAACCATCAAGCAAAAAAACAACATCTCTTCCATTGGGATCTGTAATAATTCAGGCATTCAGACAATGTGATGTTAAAATTTGTGATGAAATGTGTTTTGGTCCTGCAAATGTTAAGTTTCCCTTGGTGCAAAACTTGCATTGCTTTATTGGTAGATCATTTTTGCCCAAGCAATCCACATCACTAGAACAGCAATGCAGTCTTGTTTGTTTAAATTCTTTGTGCTTCAAGAACACAGTAAGGAAGACCTAAAACACCTATCCTGACATAAATGCAAAGCTAGGTTTGCTAATCTGGGTTTTTGTTATTAGTGAAATAGTTCAACAATGGTGGAAAAACTAAGATTATTTGAAAAATTATACTATGAGGCTGGTGTAAAGAGTAATGTATAACTTCAGGTCTATGTCATTCTGATAATGCATGAAGCTGTTTAATCAGCATACAACATGAAGGAATTACCATCTTACCATATAATGCTTGGTTGATAGCAGTCGTTTCACCCGTCTTGTAAGCAGTAAATATTTGTTGTTCAATATCTGATAGATCACTGGAGTCCGCTGCCAAAAATGCAAGACTAGGGTCCTGAGAAATAGACTGCATCTCTAGGGTATCTGCATTCCTTGTTCCCACCACAAATACCATCACACCAATTCCTTTTAAGTCTTCAACAGCATTTCTGACATCATCACTGGACCGTCCACCAGTTAAAAGAACCAAAATCTGAGGGACACCCTGTTGGTGTCTACTTCCAGAAGAGGCTGTGAAAACATTATCCTTGACATACTGGAGGGCTGCACCAGTATTAAGGGGTCTGCCTCCTTTGTGCCTTAGACTTTGCACATTGTCAGCGACATCCTGTTGTGTGTTGTATGTGTTCAGAAAAAATGCAACTGAGGGTTCTTTAGCGTACTGCACCACTGAAACACGATCTTTGTTCTCATCCACATTGAGTTTCTCCACCATGCTCTCAACAAATCCAAGAATTGCCTCAAAGTTGTTTTGCATGTCATCAGATGAATCGAGTAAAAATACAATGTCATGTGGAATTAATTCAGTTTGATCTGGGGAAACTTAGACAAAAATAAGGATGATGCATAGTCAGGATTAACATCAGGCATTTAGATAGATAGATAGATAGATAGATAGATAGATAGATAGATAGATAGCCTTACCAAGAGCATTCTGTAGTTTGAGTCTTGGCTGTTGTCGAGGTACTCTTTTCACATATGACACAAGTTGTTGATGAATACTCCCAACATCATCAAACCGAAGCACAGAGAAAGCATAAGAAGGGTTATGTGCAATCATTTGTTGCTCTAGTATGTCTGCATTTCTTGTTCCCACACAGAAGGGAACAACTCTTTCCTGTTTTAGAGCTGCAGCGGCATTTGCAACATCATCTTGTGATCTTCCTCCACTTAACAGAATTAGTATCTGAGGGACACCTTCTTGATTGCGACTCCCCGAGGGACCAGCAAAAGCATTGCTCCTCACATAGTCGAGTGCTGCCCCAGTGTTGAGGGGTCTGCCCCCTTTATGGTTTATCTGCTGGAGAGCAGCAAGAACATCTCGCTTTTCTGTGTAGGAGTTCAAACTGAAATGTGTCTGTTGGTCACTGCTGTATTGGACAAGAGAAACACGGTCTTTGTTCTCACCAACACTTAGAGTGTCTACCACTCTTTGGACAAAACTTTTCATTGCCGGGAACTCATTTTGTGTGTCATCCGAACCGTCCAATAGGAAAACTAAGTCTCTTTGAGGAGACTCTAATTCAACTAGAAAGGAATAGGAAAACCTGTTTAAGAATCAGACATACAGTATAGTACATGAGCTGAAATATTTCATTGTAAAATCCTGACACATTTGGATTAGAAATGCAGCGGTATTCAAGATGTTAATTGAAAGAATATTTAGGAAGACTTGAAGAACAGATGATTGAGAAACGTGAAAAGTAAATACAAAACAGGGAGCGTTTTCCTCTTTCAAGGATGAAAGATTAAGAGAGCTGAAGGTGAACTAGTTTCCTACATTAAATACGCAGTCAATGATTTTGATATCATTGGCTCAAGAAAGAGCTTGATAAAAGAGTAAAATGATGTTTACTGAAGTGAGACTGTCATGAGAAGACTCTTAAGGCTATAAAGAATGAAAGCCAAACAAGGAACACTGTCTGGAGCCAGTGAAGACCGTTTGAGAAATATGAAACTGATCACCTCAGGTTCATCATAAGATGATGCAGTTTCATCACAATTCAAACTATGGAAGATCGAATGAACTAAAACGAAAGCAAGGATTCAGCTGAATTTCAAGTATCGATGAATGACACGTCTTACCTACAAGAGTTGGCGGCTCAATTTGTATTTCTGCCTGGACAAATGCAGCTAACTCTGGCTGAATTGACAAAAGTTCCCCAAAGACAGGCAGGTTGAAAAGAAATCTTGGGGAGAAGGCCATTTTTTGAAGCTCCTTCTGATCTGAGTTTTTCATGCCAATAGCAAAAGACAGCACACCGAGTTCTTTTAAATCTAACGCAGCTCCCGAGACATCATCGCTGGATTTTCCACCGGTCAATAAAAACAGAATCTGAGGGACTCCCTCCATGTGTCTACTCCCCGATGAAGCTGTGAAAACATTGTCTCGCACATATTTCAGGGCAGCCCCAGTGTTCCGAGATCTTCCACTTTTATGGCGCAGACTTCGTACAGCATAGATAATTGCCTTTTTGGATCTGTGTGAATTTAAGTTGAAGTAAACGTTGGTATCATCACTATACTGTACAACTGCCACTCGAACCTTATCTTCATCAATGTCCAGCTCATCTGCCATTCTTCTGATGAACTCCCGCACAGCTGGAAGTCCATTCCTTGATTCATTTGACCCATCAAAGAGAAACACTATGTCCCTCTTATAGCTTCCTGTTTCAATAAGGTGATATATAGATAGAGAGAGAATTTACTAACTGAGCGTTCCAGACATCAATACACTCATGCCTGTTTCTCCACATGAGCAAGTTATAATCTCGGAGGAATAAAACCGAGCAAAAAAGGAAAGAAGAGCAATTGCTCTAAATGTTGTTGCAAGCAGAAATGGTAAAGAACCTCTTTTTATCAAAAAGATGTTCCAAAAAAATATGTTCATCATCTTCAACATTGTATTTGAGATTTTGGAAAGCGGCATAGAGTAGGGATACAGTATTAGAAAAGTTAAGATACAGAGAACAGAGGGGTTTTAGATAAAATATTTCATAGGAAACAGAATCATCAATGTCATGCAACAAAAACCTGGCAAAAATGTCACTGTTTACCAAGATACCATGAATCGTTTGATGCTAGGAATGCATTTGAAATATTCTTGATAGGAAAGAGAAAATAATTGATTTGTGAGACGAATAATGATTGAATGTACTTGTTGAATTCTTACCTACTAAATCAGAGATTCCAGTCAGAGATTCTTCAGTGCCTTTGTTTATGTTCAGTGTAGTTAAAACTTGTGATTGGATTGAGGGCAAATCAGAGTAATCAGTGACCATGAATGTGAAATCAGGTTTGAAGGCAATCTTTTCCAACTCTGAAAGATTTGCTTCCCCAACTCCGACAACCACCGGCACAATTTCATGCTCTTTGAGTGCCAATGCTGGGCTCATTACATTATCAGTGGATGGTTTAGCACTTAGAAGAATTAAGATCTGGGGCACTCCTTCTAGTCTTCTACTGCCCGTGGAGGAGGTGAAGACACTGTGCCTCACAAACTGGAGAGCTCGTCCAGTATTAAGTCGCCTTCCACCTTTGTGCCTTAAGTTATCAATGGCTTTTATAACATCAGTGTTTGATTTGTGTGAATTGAGCTCAAAATAGACTTCAGGGTTATCAGCAAACTGAACCACAGAAACTCTGTCTTGGCTCTCACTGACAGAGAGGCTCTCCACTATGCTTTTAACAAAGAGTTTCATCACAGGGAATCCATCTCTTGTGTTATCAGAGCCATCCAGCAGGAACACAATATCTCTTTTTACACCATTGCTTTGTACTAAGACACAACAAATAAGACACTGTTATTCCAATAAAGAGCCACCATTATTAACAAAAGTGTTGTTTTTCTTGCAGCATGTTTAAGACATCAATAACAAAAGAGATTCTCTTACCGACTCGTAAGACTTCAGTTAGCTGTTCCTTTGGAAGGCTCACATAGCTGTTCAGTCTTTGTGGTACGGTGCTGAGTTCACTGAATTCCTTCACATTGAAGGCAAAGGAAGGGTTGTGTGAAATGTCCTGAATCTGCCTTGGGTCTGCATCCTTGACTCCAACACCAAACGGTATGACTCCCCCTGTCTTCAATTCACCAGCAGGATCCTTCACATTATCCCTGGACCTGCCTCCAGCCAAAATGATCAGGAACTGAGGAACACTCTGGGAAGCCCGGCTGCCATAATTTTCAGACAAGATAGTATCTTTCATGAATTTTAGAGCAGATCCTGTGTTTAGACTGCGCCCACCAGCCGGTTGCATTCCGTTTACAGCTCTTATCACTTCATCTTTGGTCTTGTAACTGTTGAGGTAGAAGCTTGGAGTTGCTCTCTCACTGTGTTGAACCACTGAGACTCGCACCTTGTCCAACCCAATATCAAGTGGTTCAATTACTTTAATAATAAAATCCTTGATGTAGGCAAAATCTGCTCGAACATTATCTGTGCCATCAATGAGGAAGGCAACATCCCTTTCAGTGCCAGTGACAATATCTGGAGGAAACAAAACATGAATTAATGGCAAACTTTGAAACGTTCATTTTAATCATAGAAAAAGAGTCTTTCAAAACGTACCATCTCCCCCAGGGAATGTTGATGTTGTCACATCTGTATCTCCAACCACTGTTATTAACTTTGGCATGATTTGTTCAGCCATAGCTGGTAAATTTGAGAATGTCCGATCATGGTAGGCCAAATCTGGAACGAAGGCAACTGTTCTCAGTAGATCAGCATCTGCTTGACCAGAGCTGACTGTGAAGGTCAAAACCCCAGCCAATGCCAACTTATCAGCTACAGATTTGACTTCATCCTGGGCGGGACCAGCTGTGATCAGAACTAACACCTGCTGAACTCTCTGCCTCCTGCGTGACCCGGTTGATGGCTGGAACATGTTGGTAAGGGCATAATCTAAGGCAGCTCCTGTATTTAAAACTGAGCCTCCAGTGAGCCTGAGTTGGGATAATTTATCCACAACTTCTTGTCTGTTGCTGTAGCTGTTCAGATAAAATTCAATTCTTGGACTTTCGGCAAACTGCAGGAGACCAATCTGGACCCTGTCTGGACGTACATCCAGCTGGTTGACCACGTTGATGATGAAGTCTCTCACATAAGGAAAGTTACTACCAATGTAGTTTGAGCCATCCACAAGGAAGACGATGTCCCGGACCACTTTTTGAGTTTGCACAGTTGTTATCTCCACCACTAATGCAAAGAAAACCACAACAACAACAAAATTATCCTCTGTTAATATTTACACTTTCCAATACATGAGACTTACAAAGTTAAAGGATGTCCATTGAAACAAATGTGTGTAATTGTTAAAATCTTTATGGTTTTGGTAACCAGATCCTTACTGCAAACTGCAAACTGTCATCTTAAGTAATTTGCTACAACAGATATACAGTATGTACAAGAATGCTGCTATTGGTGTGACGTTACTGGTAGAAACATGATGAGAATAAAAACTATGACTCAGTTTTACGTCCAAGTTTAACACCCAGGAAAGGTGTTAACATTTAGCCAAGCAATAAAACAAGTTGGTGTAAGCTTGAACTACTTTCAGCAAGCCTGTTGGGACTGAATAAAAACACTGGAACTGCAACACACCAGTGAATGCATCCAACCTACCCTCTACATTGTGATGCTGTGGTAGCCCTCAAGCAATTTAACCCCTGATTAAAAGAAGTATGTGAATACATTATTCAAGACTTTATAATTGTATTTTCTTGTCCACAACAAGGAAGATTATTTTTTGAGGCTGGTGATGCCATGATCACTGGACAGTCTGTGAATGTCACCTTTTAAATGCAGTTTGAGCACCACATACTTGCTAAAGATGCTAATAATTATCATGCTTACAGTGTGCATCTTAAATTGCTTGAGATTGTAATTTGGAAAGAGGTTCCTTTGCATATGAAGGAGCCATCTTGTGCCAAATGTATGCATGTAAACCAACAGATTGAATCTTAGCATTGAGGGGCATCATCCTTTATGAGTGCTTTTAGAAGTACATTTTCTGATTTATCCATTTTGTGCAAGTTTAGCAGCCACATATTTAAAGTAAGTTTTCTTTTAACTATCATTTAAGTATTTTTATTCCCTATTTGTTGTTTTGGCATCTTAGAAACTTTTAAACTTACAGATCAAACTGAACTTCCCTGGATATATTTATCATTTCACATATTTCATTGGACATTTTACTACCAGAATGTATTAAATCCATTGAATGATCAAAATGATCAGTCTATTCATTCACATCGACTCTTCAAATGTATTTAAAGTATTACCTGGCTCAGTGGGTACTTCAGTCACCACCACTCCAGCTAGGGTTGTGAGGGCATCAACAATTGCTCCTGGGCTGCGCTGCAGTGCACGGAAGTCTCTCAGCATAAACACAATGCTGTCAGAAAAGGCAATCTTATTCAGCTCCTGCTCATCAGCTGCCCTGGAGCCTGCAGCTAGTGTCAGTACGCCCATTCTCTTAAGGTTATTAGCTGGTTCATCGACACTGTCACTGGACTTTTTACTGGTCATCAACAGTAAAACCTGTGGCACACCCTGTTGTATACGACTGCCCTTGTCAGCTCGCAGCATGTTCGTCCGAACAAAGTCCAATGCTGCTCCCATCTTAACAGTCTGTCCAGGTCTAGGTTTGATGTTTCCCAAAGCCCCAATTAATGACTCCTTGGTGCTATGGGTGTTGAGATCCATCTCCAGTCGAGGGACATTGCCGAATTGCGCCACACCCACTTGAACTTCATCGGGACCAATTGGCATGGCCTCGACAAACCGTCTGATGAACTCACGCACAGCGCTGATGACTGTTGAACCCATTGTACTGTCGATGAGGAAAATTATGTCTCTTTTTTCAACAGCCAATACTGAAGAGAAAAGAAAAGAAAAAACCTTCAGAAAAAAACAAACAAATACAAAATGTCATGACAATAAACCTAAGAGTTGTAGAATCTAGTAAAGCCGATCAGAGATAGTTTAAGACTTGTGATTAAACTAAGATTAACTGATTAGAAAAAGAAAGATATCTGGTGTGATGCCCCAGTAGGGTCATCAGATAACGTTTTCATTGCATTGTTGTCATGGTGATTGTTTGGAGGTGTGTCTCTAACCTGTGATCTCATTGCAGCTCACTACTTAGAGTAGCTTGAAGTTACTTAAGCTCCTGCAGTCTCACACACTCACTGCTCTGACCTTCTCCACAGGCATACTGCATTTCATTTGAGAATGTTAGACCTACACACATGCTTACTCCACTCATGCACAATACACACTACTGACTTTACTGACTTCCACACCTCATACTGTAAATTAATTTGGTCTAATTGGAGTTAATAAAGAGTTTATCTAATTTGGTCTAATCTGGTTGAATAAAGAATTATTGAAACTTTAACTTGGTGTTGTCTCCCCTTTTTGTTGTGACTTCCTGAGCCGGGTCTTGACACTGGTCACAACAAGCACTCAAGATTTCAAGAGCCACTGCTTTAAATTGCATCAATTAAGTTTAAATATCTATAGTATTGCTATTATTTATCATACGATTTCTAATAAAAGTACATTGCACGTTAGAAACTACCCTGAGAGCTTCATTACAATGTAGGGTCTTTATGGTGGTCTTAATTATGCTACTGTATGTTGAATGAAACAAAACTGAAATAAATCCAAATAATGCCAAATGGTGGCCTAATGATTCACACTATAAAGCATCTTTTGCACTCTGTTGTTTTGTTTTGCTTATGTTGTCAAGAAATTAATTCTCCAAATGAAGTAATCATTACCAGACTTAATAGACACATAATATAAAGCTGTTTTTCGTCTTTTAAAAAAATCCATGATGTAAATACATTTGCACATATGGACAAAACTATGTGTGACAATGTATCAATTGTATGTAAATAACTAGACATGTTTGTTATGTCTTTAAAAATAGTTAATTTTTGAGTAAAAAAGCAAAAACTTAAAATTATATGAATAACTTTGAATTTGAATTTCCCTCGGGATCAATAAAGTATCTATCTATCTATCCAGCTATCTATCTATCTATCTAACTAAAACAGCTGCTATCAGGAAGTGATGAAAAACTGATGTCAATACATTTACATTTTTGTGTGTTATATAATACAAGACCAAGATGAAGAAGATTTGAGTATTTACCTTTAAGGAATTTTTACGGCTCTATTCATTTTTAGAGCAGAACACAAGAGCCGATCTATTTCCTGTGTATTTACCACCTGTGTTAAAAGCCTATGGCTTAGCATAACTTACCTGCAGATTTTTTCACATTCATTGTAAGCACACAGCTAAAATGCCCCACCAACATTTGCAGAAAAGTTACATACCTTCTGTGAACTCAGTGTGAACTACAATGGTGCGCTGGACCACCCCGTTAATGTAAGTGTTCAGCAGGTCACCCACACTTGACATTTCTCTGAAATCAGGGGCCGATAAGACAAAACTTTTATCTGTTGAAACAGCCTCCAAATCTTCAGTGGCAGAGTCACCAATCGCCAAGCTGAGTGTGAAAACGCCCGCCCTCTTAAGGGCCCGGTCACCTGCACCAGTATCATCAGTGGCCGGCCCAGCACTGATAATCAACAGTATCTGCGGCACACCATCCTCTGCCCTGCCCCCTGCTGTTGAGCTCAAAAGGCTTGCAGCCACTTCTTCCAAGGCAGCCCCCAGGTTAGACTCATCACCTCCTGAGTAGGTGAGGCCCTTCACAGCGTCCAGGAGTGATGATTTTCTCTCATAGCTATTTAGATAGAACTTTATCACTGGGTCGGTGTTGTACAAGGCCAAGGCTACCCGAACAGTGTCCCTGCCCACATCAAGGCCCTCAATGATTTGCACAACAAAATCCCGCACAAAGGGGAAGTTTGCTGCTCCAACGTTCTCTGATCCGTCAATTAAGAGAACTAGGTCAGCTGAATCTTGTGCTTTAAGGAGAGAGAGAGAGAAAATAAACAAAATGGAACTTGTGAAAGCGTTAACACTGTGAGAAAGAGACTGAGAAAACTTGTGCTAGCAAACACTGCATGAGTCAGGTGACATTCAAAGTGAACAAATGAATAACAACATTACAAAACACATCATACTGCATGTAGGCTGAACCAGGGAGGGTTCCAATAGTGAGCGAACTGATAAATATTTTCTATAGTTGTGATATACTGTATCACCCATCAGACAAGATTAAGCTTCATCCTGATGTTAAAAGTATTACTTGAATGAAACCTAAGCAATGATGGAAGAATCATTCAGCTAAATGTTCATGCCTTTTAAATTTAGGTCATGACGATGAAGTTTATAAAGGGCCAAATTCTGTTTCAATAAACAAAAATGTTTTACACCTTCAGAGAAAAGGTAAAACTATGACAAAATGAAAATCATAAAGGACTTAGAGTTATTTTCAGTGTTGCAAAATGTTTTAATTTTTTTTTGTTAAAATAAAAAATGAATTATAAAAAATTAAACTGATAGATAAACAGTACGTTTAATATTTCTGAAGGAAACTGATTTTTTTTTAAGCGTAGGAACTAAGAGGATAATTATAATTGATCACATTTAGTTACAAATTGATTCTGTAACAATTATTAGTAAGTATTAAATTGATTTATGAGTATACAAAAGTACAGAAACATCCAGACTTGGCAGGATGCATTTTGAATATTGAGAATAACATTTACTCAGTAAAATTAAAAGCTATCATGAGGACAAACTGTGACAACTATTGCAAGTCAAAAGTACAAAACTTTGTTGAAGAAGTTCTGAACTGAAGCTGTTTTACCAATATACCTTTAAAAACTGGTCTAATTAATTTGTGGGATATGACTCTCAAAATAACTCCACTGAGTTCAGCCTTCCCATGCAGACTCTTGTTATGGACCTCAGATCAAGTGACCAGTCATGAACCTGAGGGCTATCCTTGGTGCCCACGCGTTAACAGTACTTCAGAATATCTTACATGTGATGTAATGCCAAGTGATTTGCCAGATTTTAATTCAAATCATATTAATTTTGCACTATTTATACTTGTAGTTTAATGTTCTATGAAGTTTTACAGTTACCATAATTCCTTGACATCCACACATGTATGAAATATTCTCAAAGTACTATTTTCTGCAGGTCAAAGATGAGTCCAAACAGGTTCATCACTGTTTCAAATACATTATATTGCACATGTTTAACACAAATAGACATTGTGACTGATAAAGACATACATTCAAAAGGCAAGACACATAAGCAGTGGTGCACGGTTAGCTATTGTTAAAGGCTTTTTGTTTTGGCTTTGAGATGTTTAAAGGGCATCCCAGAAACCATGATCTTTTCCATCGATTTCTAAAGATATGTGGTTGATCTGAGTGGTGATTGTACTTCTTGATTTTATAGTGCAACTGTTTCTATATGTAATCTCATAGCTGTGCCTAATTCTAACAAGTGTTATCTGTAATGGGGTCTTCAGTAGTGACTGAGGATGTTGCTGTATGCCAACTATGAACTCAAATCCCTGCCAAATAAAATAAAACAAATGGTACAGCTGAAGTATCTTTCTTTTCAATCCATTCTCCATGTTTTTGTTCTGGCTTCCCACAAGCATATATCTTTCTTTGCTTTATTTCAACTATTTATGACTAACACCCTGATCTTTATCATAATATGATGTGAAAAAAATAACATGCATATCTTGTTGTGACTTTATAAGCATTAAGGGGATATTAAATGTGGTAAGACAAAACAAGTGGTGTTAATTTTTGCAGGTGGGTAGTGAAAGGTTATTGTGGTTAAAAGTACTTGATTGTGTTAATTATAAAATCAAGTTACAACCACAGAAGCAGCAGCTTCTTACTGCACATGTAGACTATTAGTATGGTAGTGAAACTGGTCCCATTTCATTACCTGTCCCTCCTCCAGCCACAGGGGCCTCATTTGCCACAGGAGCCCCCCCTGACCGGGTCACTGCACCACAAAGCCCCACTACTAAATCTTGGATTATATCACGCAACCTCAGGAAAGTGTCTACATTGAGAACATGAGTTTCATGGGGTTGGCTAGCCATCTCCCTGAGCTCAAAGTCCACTGCATCCTGAACTCCGACTGCAAACATCTCCACGCCTGCCAGCCGCAGCACCTGAGCTGGCTCAGCCACGTCATCCTGGGAGCGACCGTCTGTCAAAACCACCACCACCTGGGCCACTCCGTCAACAGCGCGGCTGCCCGAGGCAGTGGTCAAGTGTGTACGGATAAGGAAATCCAAGCCCAGGCCGGTCCGTGTTCCCCCACCACGGTACGACATAGTCTTGATGTGTGCCAGGACTCCCTGTGCTGTGGGGTAGCTGTTCAGCTGGAACTCGGTTTCAGGCCTGTTACTGTACTGCACAAGGGCGAATTTAAACCTGTCCCCTCCAGCTTGGTGTAGTGCTTTTGTCAAATTGTAAAGAAAATGTCGGACATGCTCAAAGTTCTCCTCTCCAATACTCCAGGATGAATCCACTAGAAAGTATATATCAGCTGCCAACCCTTGGGCACAGTCTTCAGAGGAATGCGTTTGGAGGACAGAAGTGAAGACCAGTGAAAAGATGCTTGGTGTTTGGTTCCACAGTAATGTTTCAGTGCCAAATACTAACACCATTGCACAACTGACTTGTTTAGGAAAGTCTGATAGCATATTTCTGCGTTGTTTATCAGAGGCATCTGACTGGACTTGAACTCTTAAGGACCCTATTCTATTATTTGGACCAACGTAGGGATACATAGTTTGTGTTTGGATTTTAAAATATATTTACATTCATTTTAAATAGCAAATATACCAACAGTGTTTCTTTGTGTTTAGTTTTTGCAATTACTTTAAAAAATTCAAATTCCCTCATATTCCTTTCTCACATTCTATATGAGCAGGTGTTAATATATCTTATTTTAATGGAAATTCAAAAATGAAAAGTTTTTCTCCTCTAGGTTGAAAAAACATTTAAAACAGCAACATCTGCATAATTGGAACGCTGTGCTGACGGAAGCTGAGGTTAACTTGGTTCGACTTACCTTCCTGAGCCTGGAGGTTGGGGAGGAGTCCTACAAAGAGGACACCCAGGAGGGCACATAACGGTAACAACCGTGGCCTCCTCATCTTCAATCACCAGCACAGCAAAGGGGGAACCTGTAAAACAAGAAACAATGTGACGTAATTATGCACCAGCGAACACATGAAGGAGCCCAATCCTGTTATCAAGACCTTCCCATTACAAGCCCATTCAAATCACAACTTGGCAAATGTGCCAGATTGGACTTTTGCCAAATGCGTTATCGTGCTGTAAGAATCCTTTTAGTGTAAATTTTGAATACTGCTCTGAAATGTATTTTTCAGTGTATTTCTTAAGTGTTTT
The DNA here is from genome assembly GCF_963930695.1 of Labrus bergylta. Taxonomy (NCBI): domain Eukaryota; kingdom Metazoa; phylum Chordata; class Actinopteri; order Labriformes; family Labridae; genus Labrus; species Labrus bergylta. The sequence continues at coordinate 18,845,232 of NC_089207.1, read as the reverse complement.
TAAAGTCAGATGACATGAGGTATTTTCTCATATGCACTACTAAAAAATAAAAATTCCTAGAAAATATCAGGCATGCTGCCCCCAAATTCTTTGTGACTTGCTTGTTCACACCCTTGAAAAACGAGGTCTGCTCTAATGAAATGTCTTCCATTTCACAAACAGCTTCTTGGTCATCAAGTTGTTGAGTGTCCTATGAGATATGGTTTGACCTCCCTGTGTTAGGCTCTCTTGACTTCTCTGAATTCTTCACACAGCATTGAATACGCTTGTTTTCACTTGCCAAGAGAGCAACATTTAAACTTGGACACACTGCACAAGAGAAAAAACATGTGTCCTGTCAATTTTTCGGCAAAATATACTGCAAGTACTGCTTCAGTTTTGCTTCACATTCTTTGTGTGGTTTACTTTAATTTTAGGCATAAGCATGTAGATCCTGCACAAGCTTTAAAAAAACAGGCATGGAAGGCATGAGTGGATGCTTCAGCACATGTTGCTGTATCAGTAGCAGATTTTGAGCACAGGATGGTAATGGAAGAAAACCCCCTGTTAAATTTGCCAGCCAATGTGTTTTTGTAGTTAACTCTGCCTGGAAAGGATTTAGTTTTCCAACTCAGACTACAATGTGCTCTTGAGAGGGCTTTTGGATGAAAAAATACCCAATCAAATATATATCTATGTGAGGACTTTCTTCACGCTTTTGATCCCATGTCTGTATTCCTGTAACTGTCACTGATACACTTTGATCTTTAAGTCGTGTTAGGACTGCCAGCCCACTTTTTTAGTTTCTGCATTTCCATATTTTCTTCAGATTGATTAAAGCTACTTTAAGGATACTTTTAGTATGTGTCAATTGTTGTCAAGCACTGTGGGAAAGCTACATACCTTATCACTTTTCCGATAGTATGAAGGACAATCAAAGACCAAACTCTATGGATAGATACTAAGAACCTACAAGAGCAAAACAATTTATCAAGAAATATCTCACATACAGCATTGGGAAGTTTATACATCAGGCCTCGATACACTAGTCACTGGCTTGACCTTCAGTCTGCAACCCTTTGATTTGTGTCATCCCTCCTCTCTCAACTGTATTTCATGTCTCTCTTCATCTATCCAGTCTCAGAAAGGCAGTGACAAAAAAAGACAAATCTCACTGCTGCATGACGAGCATATATAGCCACTAACACCTATACCAAAGCAACACATCCAGATTGGGAATGTCTGGAAACACAGATCAGATCTGATTACTTTGAAGACCAAAAAGTTGGAAAAACCTGATTAAAAAAGCAAATCTGTTTTTTCTGTGAAAAGACGAAGAAACCTTAATTTAACCTTTGACCTAAAGTCTAAATCCTCTAACAACACCTACAGAAGCAGGGATCGCCCTAGATTTCCTCACTCTCTCAATGTTCCTCAGAAGAGGCAGACGTGCAGGGAACACACACATACGCATAACCTATTGTGTCTCAGACCAACTTGCATTGTTAATACGGAGCACAAGAGACGTTTCCTTTCAAGACACTGAAGCAAGCCTAAGCCTCAAAACTGCGATCCAAGGAAAACTCCACCCTAATGCCACCCAACGTTACCCAAAGCTCCAACTGTGATCTGTCTGACTCACCTCTCTGCTATTACTAATGCTTTTATACGTAGGTATTTAAATACTGCATAAAACTCAAATGACCTGCTGAGATGGCAGAGAGGCAGACAGCTCTGAGAGGCTTTTTAATAGCCTCTTCGCCTGCTGGCAGAGACGCAATAAAGAGCGGCTCTGCTGTAATGAGCTCTATGAGAAAAGTGTTGTCTGGATAATTAGAGATGTGCTTTGTGGGGAATAACAATGATTTTTTAGAATTTGTGAGAAGTTGACATTTCCTGATAGATGGCTGTAAGTGTTTTTGGACCGCAGGAACTTTTTCATAGTTCTAGAAACTGTTGGAACCCTCCCTCTTTTTAGGAACTATGAACTATTTCAGTTCCTAGAATAGTGTTTAGAGGAACGCTGCCTCGGAGTAGGTACCATGGCGGTGCAAATGCAGACAGAGAAAGAGTCCCCATGGTATGTAGTTCTCAGGGAACACCATAGTGGATATTTGCGCTTCAAAAATTCCCCAGAACTATTTGGTCCAAAAACACCTAGTGTAAACGAAGTTAGGTTAAATTTGACTCCTTTGTGCATCTGTTATCAGGAAATGTGAGAAAATAACTATGACAACACTGGTAAATTAATAACCCTCTCTTGTGTAAAAAGCAGTCTTAACAGTGTATAAGATGTTGCTTTTGGGGTGCTTGTGGCCTATAGTGGTCAGTCAGCAGATCCAGGGATCCACCTGGTAACTGTTGCATCAAAAGCCTGCTGCCTTACTTTACAGCCATCAGTGCCACAAGCAAAGCCAGAAAAACCTAGTCCGTAATAAAAAGTGTGATCTAATTTGGTTAAAAACTTTACAACTCACTCATTGTTCTTGTGATTACAGCCATAAAAGCTCAGAGAGATAAAATCCTGACATGCTTAGTTAAAAACAGGCCTAACAGCGTGCTTAAACACTAAATACAACATTGTGTGTTTCACTTTTGCATTGTGAAAGATTCTTTGCCAACAATACATACCAGAATTATTTTCCCTCAGTTGTGGAAAACCTCTGGACCAAGTTACCCTATGATCCTACCAAATGTAAGCACTTCAATCCTCTTCAGGAGTCAAAGAGCCCTTTCATGAGGATTGGAAAAGTCTGGTCAGCTAGACTTGAATCAAAGCCATCCACAATACACAGCAATAATGAATTATAAACACATGGCTGTCGTGTCTAATGCAACACAGCAATGAGTTGCATTCATTGAAGTCAACGTGTCCAAACTTTTCTGTTTTTCTCCACTTTGAAATTCAAAAAGAAACTCTCACTTCAGTCCCTTTTTAAGACAGAAAGCACTGACCTAATAAAGCTCGACAAACAACCTCAGTGATGCTGGGCCTTTAGCTGAAGACTGAGGAAAGTTACTGAGCTTTTCAAAGGCAGCTTCAGAGCTGTGTCACACCAAATATTGGTGCCAATTATTCTCACTCTTCACCAAACATCTACATTTGCCCCACTGTCAACTGGGAGGGATCATTCAAAAAAGTACTATACATTTATAACCTCTCCTCTAAAAACTTCTCAACAAAAAATGATTTCAACAAAGTATAATCTATGTTTAAAAGTATTGTGTCCAGAAGTATTGTGTACATTCACTCTTCAGAGAGAGGTATCCCTGAGGTCCCCAAATGCTGTCACATTCCAGATATAGTCCTGCCAAAATGACCAAGTCTCTTTACTTCAAGGAAATCCAACCTCTTTTGGTCACTTCAACAGATGTTTGTGTTCTCCACTCATGCTCATGTGATTTCAGGTCACTCAAAAGCCACTTCTTTCTCTGCAGGGTTTGCCAAACCTGGCCAGTGGTCAACACTATGGTTTCCCCTCGCAGCCACAGAGGAAAACACAGCAGCACAGCGGAGTCTTGTTTTCTCTGATACCAGAGTGCCAACACAATTGCAGCAAAGGGAGTTAGACTGCAGAGGAAATTAAGAAAAGAAACTTAATCATCAGTCATCACCGGATCCAAATTTTACTCCAGCGAAAAGCTGCATTTTCTTTCTATTTGCCACTAGGGGGCTGGACTCTGCAGCAAGCTGTTAACCCTTTATGATCCAGAGTTTTTATGGAAAACGTGACTAAGTTGCCTTTGACCTGTGAAATCAATCTCTTGGTTCTCCCCAACTCCTGAGTAATTGATCGGAAACTTTAGCAACTCAATGCTCCTTTATGCTTCCTGTGCTATTTTTTTGTGGGAAAACGTGTGAAGAGGAACTATCAGAGGTTAATGAGAGCATTGAGACTGAATCAAAACAGTTAAATGGAGAATGCTCTTTGAGAGTTTTTTGGATCTTTAAGGACAAGTGTTAAGCCTTTTAATAAATCTCTGTGCCACAGTGAGCTGCACAATACATGAAATTGAAACCTGTAGTATAAGATCCCCTCTGATTAATGTACCCCCTGATCTACATAAGCTCTACAGAGCATGACACATTTATACTCAAATGTTGATCAAAGACAAATCAAAATCAGCAAAAAGAATTTAAGAAACTAAGCATCTGATTTATTGTAAAGCTGCAGTAACAGTAATCAATGAGTCCTACAGATCTCAGGTATTCAGGAAGCTTCTCGCACAAGGGGGAAGATTTCAAATTTAGGCTGTTTCACTTGTCTCACTTTTGATCCCGAGAATTCTGGTAGCTGGTATACGAACCATGTCAGGCAGAGAAATAAAAAACAAAGGAAGTCAACACAAGAGGTATTTTAATTTCCTCTCCTTACATTTTTTTTTATCAGGGCTTCACCCAGATCACCTGCATCAAACAGGAATTTCCAGGGAAACAACCAAAATGTTAGGCTTTATCTCTTCATCTTTTTCTCAGGCAGTCACTTAAATCATGCACCATATGCATCACCCAAACACAGATGCCACCGCTCCAAAACTGGCAAAAACCAAATAAGTAATGAGCACGTTTATGACAGTACTAAAGTTTTTGTTTAGAGAATAACAAACTGACTGAGCCAACTAAAGCAGCAATTGTATTGCCCTCAGATTATTTCAGATCAGTGTCCTCTGCTTAAATAACTTTTTGGGAAAGTTTAATTTTTGCTCTTTCCACTAGGAGTCACCAAAGTCTGACAATTTTTTAATTTACATAGAGTCTCTTTGAGAGACTTTGCATGAGTCACCACAATATTTATGTGCAAGCCTGTAACCACCATTAAGTAGCAGCCTCTAATGAGGACTCAGTCTTTCAGTAGTGAGCAGTTTATGTCACACAGAGACCAAAAAATGTCAGCATGTACATTGTATATAAGAGTTAATCTTGTGCAGTGGTATTACTCACTAACCGTGTCAGTTTGCATTTACAGAGCAAGACAGATGCTGAAATGTGTCCACAACAGCACAGACTGCAGCTGGACCCCACACACTCCTTTATAGCAGAGACCACACACACACACACACACACACACACACACACACACACACACACACACACACACACACACAAACATACATAAACATAAACACCCTCACAGCAGCTTTTCCATCAGTCTCAATGGCTGACACAAGGGTTGTCAATGAATGTTAAACCCAAACTTCACCAGACAGAGCCTTTCATATAAGAGGAAGACGAAGTCACAGAAACAAAAGGCAAACTTCATAAAGCAGCATCAGCACAAATGGTTTGTTTTTCAAAATTTCTAACTGGTTTCAGAAAAGCTCTAAATACAGAGTTTTTAAAAAACAACTTTAGATGACATCAATCAAAAACCACAAAACAGAGAAGCTTGGTTTACAGAAAAAAGAAAATGACTCCAAAATAATAGCAGGGATATTTTACCAGCCTGAGAAATGATACCAACAAACTGCTGACTACAAAAAGAAGCAGCTATAATCATAATTCAGAGGACAGCAGAACTACTGAAGGGCTTTTTTACTTCATCATCAGCGAGCTCTCTTTGGGACTGGTGTGTCCTGGCATTTTTTAAGGCAAGATGTGTTGATATCAAAATCTAAAACTTTTACTTTTGTTATTCTGCTTCATGACCCTGATGAAGGCCACAAGCCAAAATGTGTCTGTCTAATTTGTTAATAAAGTTGATCTTCATACTAAAAGTGTTGCTGGAGCATTTTGACCTCTTCAAGCTGTTCACTCTTTATGCACCTTGATAGTTGTGCCAGAAAATCCCACTCTGCTTCTTCACTGTTTTCTCGTTCAACATCCCATCTATCAACTACATGTCCAGCAGCAGCAAACAGCACACAGACAGCTATTAAAGATAAAGGTGCATGTAGCAGCTATAGAGACAGATATTTCTTCAATTAAAGAGGAAGTGGAGACCTCTACGGATCGAATGGAAAATTAAACATTTCACCTTAAAGAGGAAGTTTATTAGAAACACAACGCTACTTTTCTAGACCTTTAAGTGAATAATGATGAAGCTCTGAATGTTCCTATAAATACAAGTTGGCAAACATATTCACAACACTATTCCAAAAGGTAATGTCATGATTGGTGTGTATGGGAAATATTACAACTTTAATTTCTTCTGGATTGATAAAGTCCTATCTTTATTGTATCAGTTTTGTATTTATAGGTCGTTCACACTGCCCCCAAGTGGCCAGAAATATGTTTAAATGAAATCCAGATTTGTTTAATCCAAAAGAAATGAATGAAAATGAATGCTAATGTTCCCTAAAGGTGCTAAACAAACTAAAACACTAAGAGTTACATGTTGAAACAAGTTCTCCATGAACAGCATGCACATTTAGTTAAGAATATTTACAAAAGTAAGTGATGTGCTAAAACCAGAAGTCCTCATAGTGATACTTGTGTAGTGCCTGTACATTAGTAATGACTTCCTGAACTACAGTGTAGCCCTCATCACAACACAAGACACTTAATTTGATCCCTCACACTTGAACGAGCTGTGTATTATTTCACTTTTGTTGTAATTGTGATGTGAATTATACATTATTTTGCATATCAAGCCTACACTGTACTGAATAAATGATTGCAGCCAATTCTATTTTAAGAAACTATAATGTTATCATTTACATGTAGTAAGAAACCCTAAATGCATACCCCATGTTATATCATCATGGTCATATTGTCAAATTGGCTTGACTTTAGCAGCTTCCCCTACACTGAATTTGAGTTAATATACTGTCAACAAAGGTTGCTTGTAGCAAATCTAGTATTTTCTTGTGATCAGTGAAATAAGTGAAGTCATGAGGGATGTGAGTTTTCTCTACTGTAATGTAGCCTCTGAGTGTGAGACAGGTCCACACTGCCACTCACTGGCATCAGAGGAAATATGATCTGCATATACAGTATGTATGGTTATGTTTAACATTAACATATCTAAATCCATCTGATGGCTGTGTTGACCTGCAGACCCAACCCATCCTACAGCTGGGGGGATGTGTTGTGACATGTGTGGTGCACTTAAGAAGAGGATTAATGATATAGTTAAAAGAGGGAAGGGGGGCAGGGGGTGGTGGTGGTGGTGGGGGGCGTGCAGATCTTCACAGCTGGTGTGTGTTAGTCTGTCTGACACCCAGCAGATGTGTGTTCAAGGATCATTGCCGATCTGTGCCTGCAGGCTGCACAAGTTCAAGTTTAAAACATGACACTCATGCTTCATTGGTTTGGATGGAAGAGTAGAACTTGGCTAAATAGGCTGTTTCAAAGACTATCTATTGTTAACAGATGCATAAGATCAGTCAGTGAGATGAGTTCATTTATAAAATGTGTTTTTCTGCTTATACATCTTTAAGACAAGTGATGGTCTTGAGATCATGAAACAATCATTTGACACCTCAGAACGGGCATACAAATGTAATATATGTTAAATGATTTAATGCCATCATCAAATCTGGTGTTCTCACTAAACAGTGCCTAACTGAGTGAATGGTTACTTTTGATTTTAAAATGTTTCTTTACAATATGATCACAAGTAAAATGTTAACTATTCTGTTTTTTTTAAAAGGTGTTCCTGAGTCTTTCCAGAAATTCTTCCAACCTCTCCATCTGTGCTGCATCATGGAAAAAAAAGGACAAAAAGCTGGAGAGCGGGGAGCAGCCATAAAACATGCTGACGCTGATTTATACTGTATATCTAAAAAAAATCCTCTTTGTGCAGCTCTGCCAAAATCAGTTTAGATACGAGCTCCCAATGGAAGCCGAAGCATTGTCGTAATACTGGTAGTAAATTATATGAAAGTACTTCAAACACATAAAACTAAATCTGGAGCGCACACAATTTTTCTCTCACATTTGAAAAAACGTCTCCACCTCTGTATCATAGCAACAGGATACATGTAAACAAACATGTAAACTATTTGGAAGCAGTAGCTCCAAGACCGACTTCCAAAGTAATGCCATTATGTGGAGACTTGAAAGAATAAAACAATTTAACTTGCGCATAAAATCCCAAGTTCACACAACAAAACACAGCAGTGAAAACTCAGCTGAATTCCTCTGTCCCTTTGCAGAGGAAGATTAATGGCTCACACCTGGTCCTCTAAACCCTGCAGCCAACGACCACCACCACCACCACCCACCCACCCACCCACCCTTTCCAATGGACCAAACCCCCCTCTGGTTCTCCTGGTCCATCTGGCTAGTAGTGTGGAAAACAGTTTCTTCACACTTTTCCACTGCTGTACTGGTTTCAGAGAGGGTGTGGTTTTTGGGCTTCTGCGGCAGTGGAAACATCTACCCATCAAACTGCTCTTCTTTAGCGCTCACATGTGGGTGTGGACATTTTGAACATGATCACCAACCTTTAGAGTTAGATAAATGGGCCAATGATCTTTCTAAATTACTGATCAAGTGCAAAAAAATAAGATATTGCAAAATGATGAATGACATTTCTTACTACTTCACAAAAGGTACAACATATTTAGTGGCTTTGGATAGAAGTTGCCTAATGTGATGCATTCAATGCTCAAAAACTGAACTGGAATCACAGCTTGACACCTTTGACCTAGCGACTGAGAGGCAATAATCACTTTACACCTATGCAGTAAATTAAACTTAGCAGTTGACCAAGTATGTCAAACAGCAGGTTTGCATTTTAAGACTTTAGAAGAGAAAAACAGCACACACACCCCTCTGCACATACATGTGTCGTACACAACATTGCTGAGGTCGCCTCCTTCACCCTAACTGCGGCTCACCTCTTGCCCTTGCAGCACTCTCACCACTTAAGTATAGGCTACAGGCATGCTGCTAAACCCACACTGTTTGATATTTACGAGCTATAAGCCAAAAACTCTGTGCAAGCTTATGATTATGACACTCACCAAAAGCGCACATGTTATGACTAGAAACTATGCTATGGTCAATGCACTATTTATAATCCACAGACAGTGCACCCAAGGTCAATCCACAGCAAATTTAAGAAAGCATGCATATGTAGAAACCAAACAGAAGCTGCGAGATAAATCACTTTGACAGGGGAGATGTGAAACTTACCCTGAGCTGAAGTAGTTGTACTCCACTGAATTTGTTTTTGAAGAAAAAAAGTTAAGTCAGTTATGTGAAATGGCTGCACGCTGAACTTCTGGTCATTATCCACCTGGTAAATGCCCCTCGCTGGCTTTTCCAGCACCTCCCAAAGGAAGGCCGCTGAGCAGAGATAAGGTCACTGATAGGAGATGGGCAGAGAGAGGGGTCCTGAGTGAAGAGAGGAAATGGCTAAGACAGAAAGGAGAGACAGACACCCTCACAGTCTTGAACCAGAGGAGCTGTGGTGCCGAGTTCAAGGCTGGGATGGGACAAACTTCCAAACTCCTGGAGTTCTGCCACCTCTCTGTTTCCTCCTCCCACTTTCTCTGAAGAAAAGAAAAAAAAAAGAAAAAGAGGAAGGAGAGGGTGAGCCGGGGGAAGAAGTAAATGAAAACCAGACACATGGCCCTGTTTGGTCTGGACGTGAGCAGTGGGGAGGATGATGTCACAAATCTGAAGCGGGATTTTTCGTCGTACCTTTTCCTACATTTTGCTGTTTCTCCTTCTACCTCTGTATGACCATTTTCTTACATTTAAATCATTTTACATATTCCTCAGAGTTGTTTATAGCAACCAAGCAAAGTGTGTTTAAGGACTACCAGTTTACTATCTCTGTTACAATTTAGGGAGATTAAAGGCAATGCAGTTTTAGTGACTATAATGAATTTGTAAGGTGATATAATCTTTTTGATGGTTCATTAATGACAGAATATGAATGAGATGTACAAGCCACTGTGTCAACATGAAAAACATGACAAACTGTCTACAGGCCATGTTTGTACCACAGATGTTATAATAGAAGTAACAATGAAGACAAAAATATAACTATTGGTTTGTGAACCTGTCTTAGAAATCCCCCAGTTTGGCATTTCAGCGGTAGCCACCTTGCTGATTTTAGACCTTAAGAGACCATATATTGGAATCACTACATCTCTGTCATGGTTAATGGGTTGTCATGGCATCAACTTATAAATACAATAGCCATGGTTTAGCCAGCTCTGCATCGTAAACCTGTTTGCGTTCTAACCTCGATCAATCTTTCAAAAGCGTCTCCAATATTGATCCTAGTTTGAGCACGTTTCTGCTCGTGGAGCTTATTAGAAACATGCAGAGGCTTTTTAGGTCGGGTACAATCACTTCTATCTGAACTAGTTCTCTTGTTTGACCTGATAACTGCTCTCGTATCTGGCAAACCGAGGGGCGTCCAAAACAGCCGTGTGGGGGTGCCTTAAAACCACCTACCTTCTCTGGTCCAAACAAATCCAGAGCATTCAGGACCAGAATCTAAAGTTAGAAGGAGGACATACTGGCTGCTGCATTGTTGTCAGAGAAGCCAGCACTTCAACATAGCATGTTTCCTTAATGTCTGATCATACAGTAAGGTCATTTTGACTGCTGAATTTATGTTGATAACTTAAACATTTAGTGCACTCCAGGATCATTAATGTACATCAATGTGAATTCAAATTACTAGTATAGAATTTATGAATAATATTGAATTCATTATAACATTTTAAGTGCACATTTCAATACTCAGTTTGAGCAGGAAAGGACCCAGCTGCACTTTTCTGTTGAAATTTGAAAGATGACAAAAAGTCAGGGCCAAAAAAAGGAAAGGTCGCTGCAGCTTTTTCTGTAAGGGAGCTAAAACAGACTTATTCCCCAGAGGTCAGAATGTTGTGAAATATACCCCCTTACATTTCTGTGAGGAAAAGCAGAAAGCCTATCTCAAATTAATGTTTATCAGGCAATGTCATCAAAGTGATCTCCCTGAATTATCTCTGCATGTTTACAGTATTATTTAAATCGTCCAAATCAAAGAAAAAGAGCTCAACATATGGAAGTATTTAAAAAACCCTATCCCACTGCATACATGTTCTGTTGTCTGCAGGTCATTACTCACACCACCAATATTTCCTGCAAAGCGCTGCACTGTTTTGTTGGTGCTTAGCAACCACTCCTGTAATCCTCATCGAGTTACAAGCTGTCGTATGTTCTCAGAGAAAATAAAGATCTGATAAGCAGACAGGCTGTCCCCAAAATTTGTGAATGATTTAATAGTGTCTGCATTTCTCCCTTTGTTATTAATGATGCATACTTACTCCTGATTGAGTTCAGTCATGTTGTTAATCAAGATCGAAGACTGAAGCAGCAAGAGAGCGTTGATCCAAACATGCTTGCATCATTTTGGAAACATGTCTTACATATATTCCCCTGTGAGGGAACACTAACCCTGCACAGACCTTCCAAAAATGAAAACTTTTAACAGCCTCAGTGGGACAAAGGTTAATTATATTGTTGGGTGATGTTAATGTCACACTCGCAGCTTTTACCTATTGCAAACGATGTCAAGGCGAGGAGAGCTGACATCTGAGCAAACATGGTTCTTTGATACATGCCACCCTGGTGACTTCATGTGGGTGGATGAAAGTGCAGATTGTTTCCTGTCATGGTTGTCAAAGCTGCCTGACTCTTGTTTTTCTCTTTTTTTAACTGCTGGCTTTCATAACACAGACACCGGACAAACAAATAGAAGTTTTCTTCGGTCTCCGGGTGATGTTTTGGGTGTGGCTGTGCTGTCACAAGCTTTCTACAGCATATTAAAATATAGAAAAACATAGAAAATGGTTCATTCACTCCTGTAAAAAATGATAAACACTCACTCTCTGTTTGTTTTATCCTCAAATAAAAGCATTTAACTCCCCTTAACAGAAGCAGAGTGTTAAACCTGCTCTCTGGAAGTTTCTCTGCTCGCCTGTGAAGACATCATTATTAGGAACAAACTGTTCACTGGCCTGTTTGAGGAAAATGCGTTGATTCCACCACCAGCACGTATTTCCATTTAACATGAGCAAATAAAATGTGGGTGGAGATGGATTGGCCTTACCTCACTCCAAGCCTGCCTGATGAGGAAAGTATTAATGGTCATAGTAACGGTAGATCCTCAACAGAAGGAGGTGCAAATAGGGGAGGAAAACAGAAACTAGTTGTAATTTATTTTAGCTTTTTATAGCTGCCTCCCTGGAACCATAACTCCATACAAGCACCCGTCAGAATCTGAATTAAAGTCTAAAGGAGCTTTAAAGCAGCATCACACAGCCAAAAGTACTTTTTTAAACTTGACTGGGACCTGCTCATTGATTTTTATATTATTTTTATTTATAGTATTTCATTTCTGTTGTAAATTTTTAAACATATGAACTGACATATTTCTCACTCGTTGGACAGTTTTTTGTTAACGGCATCCTGCTTCAGTGCTACGATATGCAGCCCTCCAGTTCTTTGGTCCATTGCACCAACTATGTGTGTAAGTTCTGTCTTAAGTTTGGCTGTAAAGTTCCCACTAAACACTACGTTGACACTAGTTGTGTCACAATGACAATCACCTTGTACAGAGGACTGTACACCTACTAGGCGCTGGGTGTAAGATTTAAGATTTAAATTATGCCCATGATCTCATATATTCTATACTTTTGTGACTATTTCCCAAACTGCTGTGAGACCACACTGTATGTTTCAGGCCTTACGCAGGGCTTTTGAAAGACAACTGTTACTGAGATCTACTTGACAGCATGACTTAATCAAATTCAGTGTGCAACAAAAAGTGAGAAGAGTGAGCACATTGACCCTCAGCAGGGATGAGTTAACAGAGTCCAGATAGAAGGTCAGATGCCAAATATTCAGTCTTACACTGGGCCAGGTTCAAAAGTACGCCAAAGCTCTGCAGGGAATTTAAATCAAAGCCAGAAATGCCTGGTGGAGTGGTCTGCTTTTTCTTTTTTTTTGAGATGGATCAAATGAGCCTTATTCAACTCCTTATGAGGTGACAGAGCGAGCATGTGAAGCATCAACCTCTGTAAAGCTCTGAGTCAGCTTCACTTCAACTAAACACACTATAGTAAGTATTGGGGCAATCACGCTGCATGGTTAGTTGTGCTTCACAAAAGATCACTGCTGATCAAAATGTCATGATTATTGGAGAAAAATCTGGTTTCATATTCGTGCAGATGGTAAAATACTGGCTGGTGCATGTGCTGTACTTTCCACTTCCTGAATGACTTTGACTCAGGAACACCCAATGAGTCATGAAAATTCGAGACTCCCATGAAACAGGCATTTTTTGTTATTTTACAGAAGGTTCTGGAGCTGAAGAACTGTATATGTGGTGCTGGTGTATATGGGGATGTTTAGTCATAATAGCGAGAATGAATTGAAGCATTGTAGCAGCGAGTCAGGGCTGAGTGATTTTGAACTGAACTCTCCAGACCAAAGGCATTAATAATTGTTCTTTTTTAAACTGCACATTCTGAGAAGATAGAAGATGTTCATATTGAATCGACAAGGTGTTAAACTCACAGTGTTTGCTCCCTTATGTTTATGGTGAGTTAAGGCCCAAGGAGGTCGTCCTGACTGTGAAAGATCATTGCCCTAGTTTTTGCGGTGTGTCCAGCTCGACCTGTCTGCCTTTTTTCAGCCAATTCGACATGCTGATTGTTGGTTGGTGAGAGGACTCACTCTGATTAGAACATTTTAGAAGGATGCTTTAACTTCAGCAGCTGAACTCTTAGCCAGTTTAAGAAGTTTGACTCATGACTGGACCGTTGGGAAATAGGTTGGTTTATTTTTAAGCTTGGGAAAAGTGATTTCCCCAGTACAGGGAATAAGAAGAAAAGGAGGAATGAAATTGGCAAAACAAGAGCGACAGAAAGCCGTTCTCCCCGGTCCCCAATAAAAGATGACTAGATAATAAGAGAACCAATCATGTGCCATGTACTGTCAGATGTCTGCCCTCTAAGCAAGCAGAGATGGACGGACTTTAAGTTACTTTTTTGTGCTTCCAGCAGGTGGCCATGTCCAAGGAGCAAGCCACTGTTCATTTCCTGAGGTGGGATATAGCGAGAACATCTGGACATCCTCGCTGGGGCATCAGTCTTAAATATGGAACTTATCAAAAGACAATTCTGTGGAGTCCTGACTTGAATAAGTGACCAGATCATGGGCTGCATCCGCCCTGAGTCAAATGCTGAGTAATGACTTCACGTTAGCCCGACAGAGTGATGGAGGCCCGGGTATAATGAAGGAAGTCTGTTGTTGTCTGAGGGGCAATCTGAGCGCAGTGTTGGAGCGGTAATTTCCCCTCACCAGATTTTTTTGTATGTTATTTCTACAAACATTAAAACATTACTCCAGGCCGCTACACTGACAGGTCTTTCATTAGGGGATAAATGAAGGCAGCACGGACTAGTTTGCAGTTTCACTAAATGAAAACAAAGGACACTTAATTAAAGGCCAGATCAAATAAAGTCAGTTATAAATGTTGTGTGTATCTTTCTGCAATACTTTTGTCCTAGATTGGCTGTGTTGGTTGTGTTCTGTCATTCTGTGTGTGTTAATATGTGTGCCAGCGCCAGAAGCTGATTTGCTGATCAGTTTGCTGCTCCTGATGACGATAGGCTGCGAAGAGGTCTTCCTCCTATTAAGAGGAAGAAAACGTCACCGCAGCGCAAGGGGGAACTTCTCTCTCATCTCCCAACCGGACACCTAATGTTTCCATTTGTTAAGCGATTGCGCTTAGTTAGTTTTGTGTAACATGATGTAGGGATAAATTGCCAGTTAATTAACTTTTGTTTTCTCCTGTTTTTGGTTAGTTAGGGAGGTCAGTTGGTTGTATTTTTTTTTAAATTATTTATCAGGTTAATTTGGTTCACTATCAGTTTTTATTAAACAACTTTGTGGGGAAAACGTTGAAAGTAGTCTCTGTGGCTGTTTGAGAAGTGAGGGGATTTGGGCCTAAATTCAGGTTGTGTCTTGACCTCCCCTAGGCGGCGGTTGTTATATGTTATCCTGTCCAGGTACTTGTGGTTAGCCGACAATAATATGAGTTAAACAATTCATAACAGAACCAGAAAAACTTTGAATTTTTAAGAACACAAGAAAAGAAAAGGAAATGAAAAAAAAGTGTTGCAGAATAAATTGACCTATTCAAAATTGCGCAACCTGGACAACTACTTTACCCGACTTTCACATTGAAGTCTCAGCTAGTTTTTTCTTCTTTGCGATCCTTTAAGCTTCCATTGATTCCATTGTTCCTTCCTTTATGTATGTTAGTTCAGATGATACACAGTAAATGGATGTAGATATACCAGTCCTCTTCACACTTTTAATCATGATTGGGAGAACAAGATTGTGTTGCAGATTTCTCAACTTTGATCATGCTAACTCCAGCTTCTCTCTCTCTCTCTCTCTCTCTCTCTCTCTCTCTCTCTCTCTCTCTCTCTCTCTCTCTCTCTCTCTCTCTCTCTCTCTCTCTCTCTCTCTCTCTCTCTCTCTCTCTCTCTCTCTCTCTCTCTCTCTCTCTCTCTCTCTCTCTCTCTCTCTCTCTCTCTCTCTCTCTCTCTCTCTCTCTCTCTCTCTCTTCATCCTCAATATCTTGATTTCCTGTGTGGCTTTGGTTTCCTTCTCCTGAGTAACTCCAGCTCATACCTGCAGGCTAGTAGCTACTGGCATGCTATTGCTGTTTCAGAGTATCTTCTATTTAAATTATTACAGTGCAGATTGTTATCGCAGTAAAACACTGAGACTACAATATTTTGGCGGTGCAGCGCTGCACCGCTGGATGGAGCGGAGTACAGAGCACTGACGTGCAGCGGGGCGATGATAATTGTTTGACTTTGTTTGTTGTCTACATTGTGTTTTGTGCTCGTTGGTTGGTAATGCCTGTTAGACAGAAACCATACTGTGAAAAGGAATTTCCCCAAGGGGACAATAAAGTCGAAAGTCTAAAGCTCTTTTCCTGGGCAGTAACCATGACAACATAAAAAATAACACAAGTTTAAATTCAGTGAGCAACAAGCCTGTCCACAGTGAGTTTATCAGCGGCTGGTTTATTTATGGTCTTCATGCTATAATTTGCTGAAGCACGGAAAAGAAGGAACTTCCTGGCATGAGACAGACCCAAATAATCAAAATAATGCTGAAACATTTGGCCTGCTCTTAATCCACTGGATACTGCCTAACAAACCTCATATAAGAAATAAACAAATACAAAAATTAAGAAGGAGGGAAGTGCCCTCATTGACTACCTTCTTAATCATATATAAAAAAGATGTAAATTAACTTGTTTGTGGTGCAATTAAGTAAATAATAATCATTTAAAAAAATGATAAATTAGTCATTCGTTGTGAGCTGCATATTGAAGATTATGACTGTTTCACAAAGCAGAGAGGATAATCTTAGTTCAGATGCACCAACTTGATGCTGCAGACATTTATTTTAATACTTCTTAATCAGCACTGTTTACTGTTACCTCCGGCTGCTAGCTGAATTACACCAACGAGAATTGGACTTTGTTGAGATTATATCTCTCACAGATGCAGCAGATGTTCATCAGTGTGTGTGTGTGTGTGTGTGTGTGTGTGTGTGTGTGTGTGTGTTTGTGTTCAGGTGTGGAGGTAAACAGCTTACAGATGGCATCGAGGCAGTGGAGGGGGAACTCGCCGCTCCTCTCTTGAGTGAGGAAACAGAAACTTCTTTTTTGTGTCTCTGCAGCAGGCCTACGTGCCTTTGAGTGATGAGTTTGAGTTTGTTTATGGTCTGTACTTGAGTTTGAGAGTGTTTTGTAATTCTGTAAACCAACTTAAGTTTAGACAATAAAAATAACAACATTCTTGTTAGGTGAGGTGGTTTTGGCCAGACAACGGGTCTTGGCTTAGCGTGAAGATTGAAAATATAATTCTGATAAGACGTTTATTAATGATCAGTAGCAGCACTTTGGTCACAAAGATTAAAGGCAGGGTTGGTCATTTTCTCCAGGTAAACTTTTACCTGAAACGATTTTGGTTGAAATTGTCTTTAGGTCCTGACAGAAATTAATAACTCGTGCTCTGAAAAAGGAACATAGAAAATCTGTCATCTGTAGCAGTTGTAAGCCTGTAAAAACTTCAACCAGTGTCTGCCACGAGTTACCAATCTGATGAACCAATCACGCCTCCCTGTCTCCCTGCTCCTTCTCTCCATGCGTGCTCTAGCTCACACTCAAAGCACGTCACTGATGACTGAGTTTATACTGTGAGTTTACTTACCGCTGAATGAGACATGAGACGACATAGTTTCTACACAATGCAAGTGATGAGCTGAGGTCCACTTCTGGAGCAACAGCGCTCGTGCATGTTAGTGAGGGGGCGTGGCTTTTGAGGGAGCACAGAGGGGAGGGGGTGTAGACAGAGCACTGAGGGAATGCTACTTTCCAAATCATGCTAGTTCTCCAAAATTACCAACCCTGCTTCTAAGTGTACTAACCATGTCAAACTAGTCCTTTAGAGCAGTGGTTCCCAAATTTGGGGTTGCAAGACACTGTGAGGGGGGTCATGAGATGTCATGAGATTCCATCCAAAAACATATACAAATATACCAACATATACAAATGTTCTCAAATTGCATATTTTACCCATGATTGTGAAAATATTTACAAATTAAGTAGTTAATCAGTTGTTCTGCTTTTTTTTCTAGTCTAGCATTTTTTACAATAAATTACTGAAATAATTTCAAGTTGAACAAGCTGTGCACAATGTTAAATGTTGTGACTGCATCCAGGGAAGTTGGGGTCAGCAGTCTCTGGCAACTTCTTTTGGGGGGCGAAAAGTTTGGGCTTAAGAGGACTGTTTTTTCTGGGCTATGAAATAAAAATGTGTGCGTTTGTCTGTGAGCATGTTTATAAATCTGTTTTTTAGCTTATATGTTTTCCTCAGTGTTCATGTGTCTCTTTGTGTGTGTGTGTGTGTGTGTGAGGCGTTGCTAAGGGAAAAGACCCTAAACAAGGCCAAAAACTATTTATACAGGCCATTTCCTCTGCAGGGATGAACCCAGCCCATTAAATCTGCCAAATGACTTGACACTCTGTCGATGAACAGACAGTGTGCATCTGTTCAATCTTAAACCACGTCTTCTTACTTGTATTTCAGATCAGCAGGGATAATCAGGGAGGGGCAGAAAGCCTTATAGTTAGTCTTTTTTTTCTGCTTTGTCATCTCGAGCTGCAGAGATTATCGTTTCAACATCTGTCATAGTTACAAACACGGAAAGATGTAATCATTACTGAGGTCTTTTATTTTGGCATTCCTGCACCGTGGGAGGCTCCAACCTACAGTACCTCTTGCTTCCTCCTTTAACGTCTTTTATCAAGACATGCTGGTTTGGTTTGTGATATAAACTGTTGAAACCATCGAGAGGAAAACTCCATGTTTGTCCCATAAAAGCTTTCAGATGGATGTTAATTATCTATGATCTTCACTGAGCGGTTTATCATTCATGAACAGATTTATTTCCAGTCATAAAGACATAAAAGGAATCAGATTAGCTATTAAAGCATTCAACTATGCATCATTGTTTGTATGTTGGAGAGAAACGAGGACAAATCTACAATTAAAGCCCACATGTGTGTAATATAGGCTGATTCCTGCACTTATTTCAGACACTCTCCACAGGATCACTAAGAAATGGAGGGATTTTCAAAGACAAACGCTAAAGAGGAAGCAGACAAACCTAACAGCTGGCCAAGAGGGAAAAAAAACAGAAAAAAAAAAAAGGTTTTAGGCCCACAAGGAGTTATAAAATGGAAATGTGTTGCACACATGAGGAGCGCAGCTGCATACTGTCCTTCAGTGAAGCCATTTCCTTTGATTCCCCTCACTCTTATCTGGATTAAACACTGATATTCTGGAATGACACCAAGCCGCCCAGATGATCCATGCTGGTGGACATTTCACTGACGTGGCCACTTCAGGTCTTTACCTGGGTCTACATCTGGTCTGCATGAAACAGAGCGGATGAAAATGCAGCCTGCAGATATAACATTTTTAATGTGGCAGAACTTTATAGAAGACGCAAAATAATTAAAGAATGATGTCATTTATCTTGAGGCACAATGGCTCGTCCTCAAGGATCCCAGGCTCTGAATTTGGGCAAGGAGCTCTCAGGGAACAATGCACAGCAGAAGTTTAAGATGCTAGTATCAGCATGCTAACATCAGCATGCTAACACTCTGTTGTTTCTGTTTTACTATTCCTAAACACAGATGTTTAGCAGGAATGTTGTACTTTGTAAAACGTCTTCTAATCTTTACATATCTCCAACTTTATTCATTAGCGTCTTTCACTTTTAAACATTACAAACTTATTTCACGTTCAGATTTTGTATTGCTTTGCTTCAAAACCCAACCATCGCACTCAAATATCTGCTGGCATTAGCATTTTGCTCTGCTTGTGCTCAAAACGTATGCATCCTCCTCACTCTGTATCTGATCGAAGCCTTGTCATTATTATCATTAAACTCATCTAGACAAAGTAGAAGGGAACACATCCTCCATTTGAAGCTCAAAAGATCTGAAATATAAAACATAGGCTACAGTTAACAGAGCAGTGTCGATCATCATAGCGGCTGTTGTCAAGAGACTGCTGTCATAGCGACACAATGCATGTGCAGCGCTTTTATTCTCAGCACACAAGCGCTTCATCCAAGCACTCCAAAAAGTCAGCACTTTTCTCCCTAAAAACTAAGCCAGGTGGACACAGGCAGCTCATGCAGTCCATATAGAGAACAAAAGAGGACAAATGTAGTTGTCTGTAATACGATCATGGATCCCATCAGTGTTTATCTGATATAATTTAGATGTTGAATGCAAGTGCAGCTTAAAGTTTGTTCCTTGAAAAGCTCCTTGACCACTTACTCTATTCTCGCTTTCTGAAGTTTCTAACCAGGCTGTAAACAATAAATTACATTAAATGGACATTTTGACAGGACAGCCTTCAATCTGTGGCTAAACTAGAAAAAATTGGCCATCCCTCCCAGAGGCAGATTACATTAGCCGTTGTGTTTGGTGCAACATGATATCAAAAAGGCATGCACTCAAACTCACAGATCATTATGCTTAAAAATGAAGATTTGTCTTTTAATTTCATGCAATATAAAAGTGGCCAAATTTAACTTTTAACCATCCTCATAGTGGGGTAATTCTTTTGGATAAATTGTTTTTGAAGTTCAGAACTTGACTTTGACAACAATAGTTTTGAGAACATTCACGTATTTTTAACAGAAAAGTATCTACTTAAAATGTGCAGCAATGATCTATAATACGAGTTTAATGATTTATGTGCACTCGTCTTGTTTTTTTATTTCTATGAAATAATTACTTATGCCGTTGAAAATGCAAACCGCTAAATGTGAAGGAACCAGTCATCTCCCTCCAAGTGTCATGACTCAATTATTTCTCTTTGAAATGCACTCACATGGCTCCGCTGTGTTTTTTGTACCAAACCACTGTGAGCTGCAGAGCTTACCAACATTGCCCTTCACGTGATTCACACATATTTCCAAAGTCATTTTGGGTTTGGGAAGCCATTCTGGAATATTCCTCTGTTAGTGTTCCCATGGCCAACCTCAGGGTCCATGTTTTACCTCATCTTACATGACAACCGAGTAACTGACCACACCTTCTTTCCACACCACCCACTCATTCTCACTGGGAGGTAAGTGCAAAAATAGGATCAGATACTGCATCTTTGTTATCAAGAACCAATCCCTCCAAGGTATCCTGTGGACTTCTAAGGAGTCCATGTAATCAACAGTTTAGGATAATTCAGGGAAATTAAACTTTTGGTTCTGATAACTCAGGGCCATACCTAGTATTTTAAGAGCTTTCTGTAAATGTCTATTCTGCAAAAAAAAAAGTAGCTGCCGTGTCTTTGGCTCCCACTCGTCCCCCACAAAAGAGGCCAGGACTGAATGTCTTTCCAACACTTAACTGTTGCTGTAAGTTGCTTCTGGTGGATCACATCTCCCTCTCGCTCTGCCAAGTGTAGCCCGCAGTCCCCCCACCTCCGGTGCTTCTCTGACTCACCAATCACACAGAACAATGCCCACCATTGAACTCAAAATGGGTGTCTTTAATTGACAGCTGGAATATATTAATGCATTAGCCAGTAGCCATGGCTACTCCACAATAAATTGCATACGTACATATTCATGAATGAAAATGCACAGATGGAAACATGGTGGGACTCATAGTCCTTAGCTGTCCTGAAAAGGCCCTTCAGCGCTGCACATGTTAACAGGCTGACTCACAATACCGTCGCCTTTTCCACCCCTGGTCCATGAGGGCTATTTACCTTGAGAGGTTATAATTTCCATGATTTGGATAAATGAGTTGGCTTTCTTGACATCTGGGAATCATTTTTTTCTCATCAGGCTCACGGTTTTGTTAAATTGATGTATGATATAAAAATCATAAAGTAACAGAAAGCTCAGATTTCCATCATGACATGTGTTTGTAATGACTTAATGTCCTTACTGTACATTACATATAGTGGAAAATATGGTGAAAAACAAGGGCTTTACGAGGCTATACTGTGGAAGAGTGAGGTTTGCATAATCCTGTTTAAAACAATATCAAATAAAAACCATAATGAGTAGAGTGTAACTTACAAATCCACCTTAAGGTTGTACAGATTTTAATACTAATACTAATCATTTCAAGACACTTTTTAAAGTAACACATAAAGCCTTTAAAACACTCTGCTCATGAGCATATCTCCATAACTAGTAAAGAACAGGAGTTCAAATAACTTATGGAGTGTAAGAAGAAACATTTTTGACATGCTTGCAAAAATATTACACATGTAAATATTCTAAAAGTTTTTGATCAATATCTGTTTTTAAATTTGAGGATGACACGGCTGCCCTGTGCACAGTCGTGTCATCCAGAGTAACTAGAGCAGGAACAGAGAAGATCAAGATTTCAAGATCGGAGTTTGCAAACTTTAAAGTCTATCTGAACAATCATGGTGTGTGCTGGATCACTCTGATCTTGAAAAGTTAATATTTTTGATCTTAAGAAAATAGGGCACTCCAAACAGAATTCCCTCACCGCAACACCACTTCATGTCTCCTCATGGTGGCGCGTCTGACATGTATGACAGTACCCTGAATAGTAGTGAATTAGCCAAAAACAAAGAAGATAATCTCAATACTTAGTATTCTAATCTTAATACTCAGTACCAATTTATGTGATTTTTTATTCACATTTCCTTTCATTATATGTTGTACAGACTCAAGGGATTTTATGCTTTAAAACTACATTACTAAAAGCAGAATGGATGCACTGGCAGACTACTTTTAATTACAGAGCTTAAAGGAAGAATGTGTGATATTTTACATATGAATACAGCTGAAATCCAGTATATCCTGTAAAAGTCTCTCTGAGTCATGACTGTCTACAATGAGTGAGAAGTCCCGCTGGCTGTGTTGTTGTCAGAGCCGTGTTAACATGGACGGGACTGCCGGCTGCTTTTCTTGGGTATAAAAGCTGTTTTAGTCAAGGACTAGAGAAAAGAAGAAGAATATACATACGTGTTATATATATATATATATATATATATATACGTTTAAGATCCCGGTTAACATGCTATGTGAAGCTACGCGCTAACTAAAGAGTGCTAACATTAGCCTGCTAACACAACAATGCAGGCTACAGGTGATTGCAGCTGAATCAAAGGACAAGTTTGTCTGCCGCTTGCGCTTTTTTTTCCCTTTGTGCAAACCTGAGTGGAGGGGGGTGGGAGGTGTGTCACTGGAGGAGAGCGGAGGTTTTTAGTATGACGGAGGTGTTTGTTTTGGTTTCATGCTGGTGCTCAAGGACGACCTCTACTAGATCAAAAAGTTGCACATTCTTAATTTCAAGAAGTTTGTTTTTCATCTCTTGCATCAAATTAAACCAAAGTATAAGCAACATGTATACTTCATCAGCTGTTTGCAACTGGACCTAGTTTGCAGCCAACCATGACTCATTTAAAAAGAAAACATCCAGCTCACTGTCAAGCTTACACACTGACGGTATCTTACAATCTGTACCATATAATCATGAAAAGCTTTAACTCTGCAGCTGGGTGTTCAGTGTAGTGGAAGGGAGAAAGCCAAGGATCTGACTGAGTGGAATAATGTTTAAGACTCTGAATGTTCTGTTTTACAGGTTGACTAGGGGGGGAGCAACTGTTACGTAATGGCAGAGGCCCGACAAACGCTTCAGCATGGGAGTAAAACAAACAGCTCCATAAGGATGGATTGCTATACTACAAAGCTGCATTTACCTTTACACTCAGTGCTGAATCTAACTGAGGTGAGGCCTCGTTAGGATGTTGTTTTTACTGCAGGCTAAAAGGTCGCTGTCCAATTTGCATAACTGGAGTTCACAGATTGAATTCTGGCTACTCTGAATCATAAAAATGATCTATTCTAATTGTGGTGCTTCAGTTTGTCAACGCACATTCATTTTACACTCAGTCTTGGAGTGCATTTTGTTTTTCTTCTTCTCTTCGAGCTTCCTCTCCTCCCTGGTCCCAGATGTTTTCTGTTACTACTAAAAGTTTTTTTTTTCTTTTGTCTTCCTCCGCTCTTGTGTGCAATGAAAACTGAGTAGTGTGCTGCTTTTTTTCTTACACGTGACTCCTAGAAAGATCAAGGGAAATTAAACTACTTATCAACATTTCAAATAGTTTAAAATCTGAATTAAAGTAGGCATAAAAAGGATTTAGTAACATCAACTGCACACCCTAACCTTTGCAACATACCGAAGGTTGCAGCAAAAACCTGCAGTAAATACCAAAGGTCCCATCAGGAGTTTTGTGTCTGTTCTGGAGCTGTAGAAACATGATGTTGGAACATTGTAGACTCCCTACATTGTTGGTCTGACTGAGTACGCCTCCTTCAACATAAAAGTCTTAGCTTCAAACCAAAACACTCCATCTGAATGCACAACAACCTGTAAGCAACAAAACCATTCAAAACGTAGACGGACCTGCTCATTCTGTGGACATAAAAACATCATTCTAAGGTACCGATAATGCAACACTTCCTATTGTCAGACACTCCTAAAATCATACCTCTGGATGTTATATTCCATACCTGCAAACAACTCTGCCAACAGATTCCCAAATACTGCTAGAAAGTCATATAACCCAAGTTATGTGTGAGAGTTGCATACCAATAAATACATCTTGCACCAAAAGTTGTCTCTACAACAAGCTGGAGACGCTAGAAGAGTCATATTTTTCACAATTATCATTACTGAACAGTCTTTGGTTTCAACCCAGCCCATCTGCTTGTCAACAAATTCACATTGTCCATCATTATTACTGTGTTTTACATCAGTGCTGTTGCATGATTTCCTCCATAATGTGGCTTTAACCCCTTTAATATGACATAGCAAGAATAATGTCTAACCTGCGAAGCCTGCAGAACGCTGCCGTCGGCCTGTTCGCACAGTAAGAGCTGAAACTTTATTACTCCAATCCTTGTTACCATCACTTATTATTGTAAGTGTTGGAATTGAATTTCAGAACACAGCCAGATCACTGCATGAGAGCTTCAGGCTGGGCCCTTTTTGCCAGACAACCTGGAAAGAATGTGATTGTGCACACAGCTGTTACCCCCAACCAGATGCTTTTGGAGCAGGATTGGTGGGAACATTGGACCCAGAGGACAACCAGTGATGCAGAGTGTGGAAGGAAATTTCAATTTCTCTTCAGAGTTTTACAATGAAACTGCATTCCCACAAGGTCTCTATACTCCACGCACCATCATTTTTCATACAAAACTGGTATACTGGTATGTCTAAAATATGTGAGTTTGTTTGGTAAATGGCCAATGTAGTCAAATTTATATAAGGGAGGGGTTTCATTTAGTCTCCACAGTAATATATAGAAATCTCCCTTTATATTAGACAAGTGGAGGGAGCTGGATCTCAGCAAGGGTTTCAGTTTGCCAATAATTGGATATTCATTTGAACTTTGATATGTAGGCTATCTGGAGGCTTATTTTGGCGAACAGAAACCCTGACACAGAATGTGTTGTAATAAAGGACCTGTCCACATGTCCTTTGGTACAACAAAATGTTGGAAACCATTTGCTTTTAAAGAGGACATAACATCTCGGAGCGGCTGCCAACTTTTCAATTCTTTGGTGTAGTCAGCAGCTATGATGACCACTCGCCGTGGGTTCGGCTCTGGCCTCGGCCCTTTGCTGAATGCCATCCCCTCTCTCTCTCTCTCTCTCTCCTCCCAATGTTTCCTGTCACTCTTCAGCTGTCCTATCTAATGAAGGAAAAATAACTTAAAGAAATTGAAAACTGAAATTTGAGGCTTTAAACTCATGACGAAAATAACTGAGTTACATAACATAAATCAATCAACAAATCATCTATTCACTCGTCTATTCAAATCTGTTTTTTTTGTTTTAGCCAGAGGAGTATGCCCTTGCTGGCCATTAGTAAGAATGCAGGTTTTAAAAATGTCATTGACAGCACTCTGTGGTCACTTATTGTTGTCCTCTATCACAGATACTTTACATAAACCCTTTCACAAAAGAAAAAATAAAGGGCGGGACAGTCTGAGTTTTTTCCCTCTACTCTCTTTTTATAGATAATGCAGCTCTCTGTAAAAGACCCGCTTCTGCTGCAGCACTAAAGCTTTCTCTGAAGCGTTAGTCATCGGCTCCAAACATCTTTCAGAAGAAAAAAATGCATTGGCGCTTGGCAGTGCCCAGCTGGAAGTGTGAAAGGAAAGTTTTGCAGCCTAAAGCCTCGGCTTGTAAAAAAGGGGATTCCCATGAAACTACTGGCTCCGTGACCTCTGTGAGAGAACACACAAAGAACCATTGAATACTTATTTCATATCTATGTCCCAGCCCTCTGATTGTATTCACTTTTAAGTGGGATTCAAGAACAATGCAACTGTAAAAAAAAAAAAAAAAAAACAGTCAGTGATTAGAACAATACTGCTTACTTTGGATGAAACCAGTCTCCACCTACCTGGAAGGAATGAAACTAATGATGAAAAAAACAGAAAATGTTTTGGCACTAACTGTAAATATATAAGTTGGTTGATGTTTAGTGCACCAAGAAAAACTTGCTTTCATTGTTTTGCTCTTTCTACTTCTTTTTTTGAGCCAGAGGAAATTTGCCCATTTCCTGTTGTTATGTTTTCATTATAGCATGCTACTAAAAATGCCTTCTTCCTGCTTTCCAATATTTACTGGATCCAAATGACTGGAAAGGATGTTTTAGACTCCAGTGATAAACAAGGAAGAGATAATACACAGGTCCATATCTCAGTGAATTATTTCTCCATAAAGAACCTCTCCAAAAGGGGAACATGTTGATAACATTTGTAGACTTTGGCCCTCTCCGAATTGTCACAGTTCAGTATGCAGTACGTACTTTTAAGTATGGAATTTCAGTATACTGAACTTTCGTGGTCATTCAGTATGCATTTTTGGGGTCCGCGCAGTATACTGAACATTTCAGTATGGATACTAACTTCTGGGTTTCATGCAGTATGGATCGGATGCGAGCTTTCAGGAAATGAATTTTGTTTTACCACCCACAATGCTGTGCGAAATTAAACGTAAATCGTCACTTCACGTCCACCTCCAAATCAAAACAAACGAGCGTGGATTAATTTAATCAATTTTTAATCTAGAGTTAAAGTCCCGACTGAAATCGCTACTTTTAATTAACAACAGAAAATATAACAAATATCTGCATTATTATAAAACCTTTCCCCCTCTATTTAAATAATGATTTAAATGCGTCTTTATTTGTTTATTTTACTTTATATTCTGTATCTTACTGTCTTTCATTTGTTCTTTCCTTTATGTACTGTATGTTATTTAGTTATTTAATCTGCCTTTTACTTGATTTACGTTGTGATATTGTTTTTTGTTTACCTGACTGTATATGCGCATTACTCTTCTTGAATAAAGCTAAACAAAAAAAACAACAAAAAAAATGGGTGAATGCGGCCGGTTCGGGAAACGTAAATGACGTCACTTCCATACTGAATGAATCAGAAGAAGTAGGCACAAATATCTGCCTACTGTGTGTGCATACTGAATAGTAGGTACTAACAGTATGCAGCACGGATAGTAGGTACTGCCTACTGAAAGATTGAGTAGGTACTTGGCAATTCGGATACGGCCTTTGTGTCTGTCATATAAGGTCATGTTTGCTTTCTTCTTCCACTTTGGCCATCCTATTCCCTGTAAAGAAATGATTACAAATTTTACCAAATATTATTTTTTCAAGATGATGGGGTTATAGTAGCCATCAGTACCTTATATGCTCTGTGTGTTTAGGTCAGTGCAGTGTGCACACCAGTAGGGGGCGTTTCAAACCAGCTGGCTAAAGTTTCCCTGTTCTGATGTCCCTGCTCAAAGCCCTGCAGGTGTCATGGAGGGGAATTCATCCTGGACAATGTTAACTTTTACTTTAGATAGGTTTTGTTTTCTCTTGAAGTACTAAACTTTACCATGCTCTGCATTTCTGCTTCTCCTTCATAAAAAAACAGAGACAGCTTTATTGTCATGAGTTATGAGTTGACGAAGCTTTGGCAACATTTGCTGCTCTGATTGTGGCTGTAGCCAATAATGTGCTTTAACTGTTATGACAGAGGATGTGGTAAGTAAAACAAAAATGGATGCAAGTCTGACTACTTGCAGAAGAGAGATGATTGTGCTTACATTGTGTTATTTTAAGATACTGTATTCTGAAACTACTTTATGGCTGTGTAGTTCTCTAAACTGGAAGTGTAACTGCAACACATCTACTGTTCCTTTGTATTGGTGGAATGAATAATACATTGGAAATGAGGGCAAAACTTAATGTAAAGATGCACAAAAGGTATTTAGAATCAAACAAAAATGTACCCTGTAAGGGAATGTATTAGTGTTCAAAGGAAACCAACCACGACTGTTCTAAAGAATAGTGCTACCCATCGAGATGTGTTTCCCTGCAGCTCTGTGCAGTGTAGGGAGCATGATTTGGCAATGGCTTTTTGTCTATACAAAAAAGGCTTCCTCTACTATCTTAAAAAAAAGATTTCAAAACATGCTTCCTGTTTCCTTAAAGTGCAAATGCAGTGAGTAGTGATCCTGCACTGGGTGCATTATTTGATCGGGGATCATTCTCCCTCCAGACACACTTCCCCTGAAATCTTAATAGACTATAAACATGCTCCCCATACTTATCCGCAATATTTCATGAATTGACATGATCAACCTATAGTGCCATCACCTGCATGAACTTAATACTATACTATTTGGATTTACTTATACGTTAAAGGTCCAATATGTAAGAAAATACCTAAATGAAATGATAAAGGTACGTTACTATATGATCAGACATTAAGGAAACATGCTATGTTGAAGTTCTGGCTTCTCTGACAACAATGCAGCAGCCAGTATGTCCTCCTTCTAACTTTAGATTCTGGTCCTGAATGATCTGGATTTGTTTGGCGCAGAGAACGTAGGCGGTTTTAAGGCACCCCCACACCCCCCCATTTTGGACGCCCCTCAGTTTGCCAGTTATGAGACCAGTTATCAGGTCAACAGGTGTTGCAGCGATGGAAGCGGGCAAGAGAAGTGGTTCAGATAGAAGTGATTGTACCCGACCTAAAAAGCCTCTGCATGTTTCTAATAAGCTCCACGAGCAGAAACGTGCTCAAACTAGGATCAATATTGGAGATGCTTTTGAAAAATGGAGAGAGGTTAGAACACAGAAAGGTTTACAGACCGATGCAGAGCTGGATAAACACTGAAGCATGACTAGTCTGATCACTGCTGGCATTCTCATTAACCATTTTTGTACTCTTAGCCCAGAGCATATTAGCATTTTAATATGCTAACAGGCTAACTTAGATGGTGCATGAAAAATACCTGCTCAACATCAGCATATAGGGTCACCCTAATGTTTGTTTCCTCGTTCATACTTAGCTTCGTTTGTTCCTTCACACACCATGCAGGACTGTTTCTAAGACAGGGCCGGCTCAGCATTTCCTGTGTTTTAAAGTGTTGGTCATCAGTGACATCACTGGGCTTTACCAAGTGTAGAGCTTTTCTGTTCTGAAGAAGGTTTCTTCATACATTTAAATCCTTCATGAGACATGGTAAAGACATTATTTACCTGTTTAAAATGTATTTAGTTCAGTAAATGAGCTAAGGGTTGGAGTAGAAGGATGAGTTGTTTTTTTCTATCTTAAGGGTAAACTACATGTCCCCCTCACTGGGTTATGGTACTGCCTGCTGCAGTCAGGTGTTCATTTAACACCCTGGGTGCATCCGAATTGTCCCTCCTATCTCCTTTCACTATCCACTTTACCTTAACCCCGCGAAAATGTCATGAGGTCAAGGAAAGATGTTAGGAGAATTCATAAAGGACTTAGGGAAAGGCGATCTCGTTGCTCTTACAATCCGACCACATTTTCCACTAGACGATGTCATTAAATGCGACGGGCCGGCGGAGGTTAATGACGTGGGTCCGCCGTGTTAAAACTACAATGTTCAGAAAATGGGCTACAAAAAACGCATCTAAAAAACTCTTTCTGTGCCTTCTTACCGGTGAAATAATCCTAATTTTCAAAAGGTTGGGATTGAAATAAAAGAAATATAGACCACCAGGCTACAAGTAAGAAAAGTGAAACCATCAGCTTCCTGTCTACTCAGAAATCAACATCAACATAAATATGAAATTAATTGTTACATGTATGCAAGACAAGAATGTACGACTGAAGAAATGCACAAAACATTCTGAATTTAATGAAATATGTTGAATAAAACATCATCTGATAAAAATGTCTCTTATCTTTTATCTCTTTCATGATCTGTGTCACTTTACGATCATCGTTTAATGTTCGTGAACGGTCGGATGCGCGAGTTGCTTTAAATGTTGCGGCCGCAAGGAATTGTGGGGCGTCATATCTCATCTCCTTTCGTAAAGGATGGTCCAGTGTATCCTATGCTAAAGGAGGTTATAAAGGAAGCATTGACCCACCTTTCCTTAACTTTTAGAGAATTCGAACGGCTCTTATCATGGCCGCCACTTAACTGCTTCCGGGGTTAAGGTAAAGTGGATAGTGAAAGGAGATAGGAGGGACAATTCGGATGCACCCACAATAGCTTAGCTTCTGCAGGGGATTCAACATGGTGTCTTCAGGTAATGTTATGAAGGGGAAGCAGTGGTACATGTCCCAATGTTGGAAGTGCGTAACCAACGTCAAGAAATGATCAAAGCATTACAGAGAATGGTACAAAGTACAGAGCAATACAAGAGGTATTTTAAAAATGGTAAAGAGAATGGAAAGCTACTGACTTAACATTCAGTTTAAGTTTATGAATGAGTGAAAACTAAAACCTACAGGTGGCAGTAATGCTACAAAATGGATGCAGACTGTTGCTAAAACTCCAACAAAGAAGAAGCAGCTTCTACACGGAGAGTAGAGGCCGTCCTCTATCAACAGGTAACTTTTGTCTGATTTAATTTTATGTTCAAGTTTTTGTTTTTTTTATCTGTGTTGCTTACAGTTGAGTTACATGTGAAAATGATAGTCACTAAATAAATACTCACCTCTGGAAAACGGAGAAGCCCAGTCCATTATTGTAGCCAAAGCTAAACTACTTTACACTATAACCTTTTATTCAATGCTCATTTGAAAAAGGTCAAAACTAATCCCTAAAATGCATTTTGTACTGCTCAATCTTTTCATTATTAGATGAACTGTGTGGGTCCCATATCTTTTTATCCCCGAGTAATGTTTGCCACCTTATCTCTACTGCTGCCTTTAACATCAGTGTTTGCACACGCCACAGTGGCTGCGGGGTTAAATACATTGTTGACAGATTAAGTTAACAGGATGTGATGATGACAAGCAATAAGCGCGATAGATACAAGAATGTTATTCCGATTTTGGACAAAAATTAAATGTCAATCATAAATAATTTAGTAGCTCAGTCTGTAGGGTCTTGGGTTGGGATCCAGAGGATCACTGGTATAAGTCCCAGCGCGGACCAATATGGAAATTGCTCTTGTAGCTGGAGAGGTGCCAGTTCACTTCCTGAACACTGCTGCTGTGCCCTTGAGCAAAGCACCAAACACCCAACTGTGCAGGAGCTTCTTCATGCACAGCCTCTCCCACTCTGACATCTCTCCATCTGTACCTGTCCACAGGTTCCTGTTTGTGCATGTGTGTGTATTTCAGCCTGTGTGTGTGTAGCATGTTCAACACGGGGTAAAATTGAATTTCCCCTCGAGGGATTAATAAAGGATGTCTTCTTCTCCTAAGGAAAATATTGATGTCTAAATAACTAAATTAGGAGCAGTGGCTGTTATATGTGACGCTCCCTTGTACTAAAATAAGCCTGCTTTATAATCTTCATGCCAGCCCAGGGACAGTGAAAGACAAACATGAAGACCTGTCAGTCACGTGCCGTACAAGACATACACACTGGTTTGTTTGCACTGGGTGTGATCAGATAAAAAAGGGAGTTATTTCATGCCAACGCACACTGAAAGATAAGTGCAGGAACTCACTGTGTTGTAGAGTTTTTCTCACCCTGTTGTGTTTTTTTTTTACATCTTAAACTGACACTTTAAAGGTGTTAAAAAAACACTAGTACTCTCACTGTTGGGTTTCTAAACTTGACTTATATTCAATGTATTTATCAATATCTCTAAGGTCTTACACAAAAAAGGATTTTTGCAAAGCTGTTTTTTTTTTCTTTAAAATATCAAACGAGCGTTGTGCACTAGCTTGCATTCTTTCCTTACTTTGGTGGCACACTGATGCACCTCCATCCCATTAAGACCAGTGGAGTAGAACAAAAACTCTGGTGACATTTTAAACATTTTAATTAATCATGATAAAAAGTATTAAGGAAACATTATGGACTAAATGTAATCTAATATATGAAAAGAGTAAGTAACCCACTAATGTGCCTTTTGTAGCATAAATGTGTCAATGCTAAAGGTCAGTTTAATAAGCAGGTAAAAAACAATCTGGCCAAACCCTACTTTTATCTGAACAAGAACAACAATTGTATAGTTAAGATTGATTCACCCACCAGAAAAATAGTGAACCCTGTGTGGCCGACCTTTTCCACCCTCCGTGTTCATGATTATTTACTGCACAGGAAGATGACAGTGTCGTGGTTCAGGAAACAAGAAAATTGAATTTTCAATCGAGGCACAAGACTCGACTGAACGTCTGAAAAACAAACCAGTGAAGCAGGAAATGGGAGAAGATCCTCGTGTTTTTGAGAGAGGAGGACGAGGTTCATGAATCGACAAACAAACATCCTCTCAATGTTGTTGTTTTATACAATTAGTTTTAAATGAGCAAAATATTCTTGAGCTGCAAAATAATTATTATTTTTACACGGCCTGCTCATCAATGAACAGCAGACAGGAACACTTTGCAATAGTTGGTAAACATGGTGGAGCATTAAGCAGCTGCAGAGCCAGGTTCAACCTCAGGATTTAGTCCTGACCCATAACTGGATTACATGAGAGAGAATGTGGGATTTTTTCACATCAGGAGGTCACAAACACTTCTCCAAATGAAGGATAAAGTTGCTCCAGATTTATGAAATTAAAAAAAAAAACATTGTGGGGTACTTGTAGCCATGTGGTTAACGCACATCCCATGTACAGAGTCTGAAGTCTTCAAAGCGGGCAGCCTGGGTTCGCATCCAATCTGTGGCTCCTTTAACGCATGCCATCCCCCTCTTTCTCCCTGATTCTGACTCTATCTACTGTACTGTGTCTAAAATAAGGCAACCCCCAAAAAATCTGAAATTTGTGAACGAAAAAGCTCACTAAAACACAAAAAAGTCAAAACTTGCAAATACATTTGTTGCTGTTTGTTCACTTTTTTGTCAATCTATCATTTTAACAGCTCCTCCCCTTTTTCCACACTGTCAGATTTCTTGTTTTCTATGTCAGATTTCTTTTGATAATTGTTCGACTTTTAACATAGAAAAATCTTTTGCACATGTGTGTAGAAGAGTGACGTGTCCATCAATAAGTTAAAGGTAATCTTGAAAACACACATTTATTGGCATTTCGGTGCCAAAACATGTGTGTTTGAAGACAGCGAGTCGGAGTTACATTTAAGTTTTGGACTAATTTCCTTCAAAGCAGTCTCCTATCCGAATATAAGGGTACAGTTCTGCAACAGTTATCTTTGCGATGACTTCAATCAGCCTCTTCTCATTGGAGTCCCTTCAATGATTAAGATGGATGAAAACACTTTGTATCCCAAGTTGTCATCCATTGTGTAAATGTTTGTCCTGTGTGGGGTGTAACGACGACCCACCCGCATTGCAAATAATAAGTCTTACTACTAAGTTCTACCTGCTTAAACCAACATTCAGTCCACTAGTAATCGATTTTTAAAGACTTTGCATTCCTTTCTTGTTGCTGCCGTTACCTTACATATGACGAAACCTCCTTATTTTTGACCAGCTAGACCTGCATGCAGCATGTCAGGGATTAATAAAGAGGTGTCACGTGCCAATTTACAGTTGAAGTCATGCATTGCCACTCTCCCTTATAGGATCCATAACATGTGACTGAAGGCTTAAGCCCAAACTGACCTCTACATGACCTCCTAATCACTGACCACTTAAACAATGTCCAAAGAAATGTCCCTTAAAACTACCTCCAAAATGTTTGATATACCATGAATCAGTCTGTAGACATTTCAAACAATGCAAGCTAACAGGTAGCAGGTCTGATGTGTTTAATCCATCTGCCAATGAGGCCTGAAGGAGCCTCTTTGAAGTGCAGTCAGGGAAGTCAGTGGGCAGGCTTTGTCTCTGTGCTTTTCTTCCTCCTGGTTAACAAGACATGTGATTAGCATTTCTGTCTGCTACCAAGTTTGCCCTCCAGTCCGCCTGCTCTGCCTTCAGAGGGAATACTGCCTGCAGGCTATTCTGTCAACAACAAGGTAAGACAGATTCACAAAGATTCTTTGACAAAAAAATGAAAGGAGGTGGATGCTGCTTTGTCTCAGAGGTTACAGATATTCATTATGTTGCTTTGTTTTTAAGATTAGTGCTGCTCAGTCTCTCAGTGGATGACAGAGATTTGGCTCATTTTGTTGGACCAAACGTCTGCCCCAAACTAATCCAACTTTTAATGCGAGACATCATCCATGTATTTAAAAGAGAAAAAGGGCAAGGCAAGTTTATTTATGAAGCTTAAATCATACATAGAGCAACTAAAAAAGTTAAAAACAGAACATTAGGAACATTGAGAGCTTTAAAAAGATGACATTAAGCTAATTAAGGACTTTTATTGAATCATAGTGTGGCTGAACAGATAATATCAATTATTAATGCAGATGTTTAAGTTTATCTTGGAGTTTCTTTAGTGTAAATTGAGAGAGGAATTGAGGACAGTTTTTAAGGTGAAGCTCAATATCTGTGAACCATTTAGCAAAAATAAGACACTAAAATATCCAAAGAAGAGGAAAGAACATGGCATCAAGCAAAAATATGCAGATCTGGCCTCTTCTGCCATTTTCACCTCTCAGAGCGCCAGAGTGGTTTATGTTGGAGTAAAGTAAGAATTTAAGCTCGTGAAACTGTTCCAGGTTTCCA
Source organism: Labrus bergylta (assembly GCF_963930695.1). Taxonomy (NCBI): domain Eukaryota; kingdom Metazoa; phylum Chordata; class Actinopteri; order Labriformes; family Labridae; genus Labrus; species Labrus bergylta. The sequence continues at coordinate 18,810,659 of NC_089207.1, read as the reverse complement.
CAGGTGATATCAAGGTGAACCCTCCTTCTGCAAACACAGGGAGTCCTTCAGATGTGCACCTGTCGAGTGTCAAGTGTTACATGAACAATGATCAGAAACTCTTTTGTTTACTGGGGGCTATATGATTCTGTTCTTCTTGTAAAAGTAAAAAAAAAAAAGTAAAAAGTCCAAAAAATCATTCATAAAAAAGATGGAAACACAACAAGTGGCATGTTCTTTTGTTTTTTTTTATCATGTCCCCTAAAGGAAACAGAGAACGATATGTGACCAAGTGACACCCACTAAGCAAATATAAATATACAGCTTTAGTGCTCGTTGTTATTCAAGTGTAAGATATGAAGGGTGGGAATGTTTAAGCAATATGTCGTATAGCTGGATGACTCAAATGTTTTTTAGTAAGTTTCTTCCTGCAGATGAGACTTGCTGGCTTGTTTTGACCACTTGCAGAGGCTTAAATTAGATTAGGCAATTAGACAATTATGTGATGTCTCTGAGCATTCCTGTACATCTCCGTGAGAATATCAGAGTTTTGCATGCGTGGAGGTGTTGTTTGTGTGGAGGTGTGTGTGTTCATGTGTGCGTCGCTTTGTCTGCTTGAGTGGAGTTACCTCATCCTCTAAAAACAGAGCCTTATGAATAGACCATGTGAATGTTTTGGGCAGTTTAACGTGATTATGATTCCTGAGCAATGTGACGGTGGATCGGTGCCAGACCTCCACCGATCACAGGACAAATGCATGTTGCAGAGGAACTTTAAGCACCTTATTTAGATAAAATACCCAAAGTCAATGACTCTTCTTGAATTCAATTATTATTGTCTGCTGATTTCAGTGAAACAAAACTTCTAGAATTGCACTTGACCTGTTCAATGATAAACTGCAGACAGAAACAGTTAGCAACCGGTAAGAGACAGCACACTGGAGAAAAACACAGAGAAGATGACTGCAACTTTGCAAACTTTATGCCTTATTTCGAGTCGTTTCAATCACATATGGCCTTCTAACACTCCTGGATTTCTCTATGATGCAAGGCGCCGATCAATTTTTACATCATGTCCAGGTTACATACCCCATGCTTGTGCTTATCGATCAGCAACTGTACCATGTCGAAGCGCACCTCTTCTAACCGTGCCAGGGCTAAGGAAATGTACTGTGCTTGAGCACAATACGGAGCACTCACACCAGTCACACAAACTGGACTTTGAGGGTCAAACATCCTTCTGCACGGTATGGACTGCTTAGTGTGAGTGCACCCTTGGATGATTACATTTCCACGTTTTAGGATTGAATTGGGTTACAGTCTCCTTGGCAAAATCAAGGCTCAAACCATGAGGGCCGAAACTTACCTACTCCCCTAAATCCTCCACCTCCTCCCTGACTGCAGAGTGCACTCAGGTGTGCAGCAAACATTGGGAGGAGGGAGAACCAGGGAGAGAGACAACCAGGCTGAAAGTAAGAAACTTAAAAAGTGACAACACATCACTGTAACAAAATACTTGCTCCTCCACAAGATGTCTAACTCAGACTGCAAGAGCCCCATTAACTTTTCCCACAAAGTGCAGAGGCATTCATGTGCAAACTCTTCCCAAGAAATCAATAACCAACCTCTACAATGTTACATTAATTTATACCATGAACGTCCCTGACCAAATGATTAACTTTCACAGGCTGTTAGCATAAGCACCTTATTGTTCACATGATTTTTGGTAGTGCAAAACAGATGCAAGCTGGAGATCATTTTGACTAGGAGCTAAACCTTGGGAACAACATTTTGTGTTTTATTCTCCTTCTTTGTCCCATCAGCAGCAGTCTGTGTGCTGACTCTAATCCATCACAACCATCATGCCCGGCACCACACCAGCGAAGAAGTTGGACCTCTCCAAGCTCACTGATGAGGAGGCCAAACATGTGTGGGCCGTCGTCCAGCGAGACTTCGACCTGAGGAAGAAGGAGGAGGACAGACTCGGGTGAGCAAAAGAAATCACACATATCTGTTTAATTTCTGTTCGATACAGATCTGTCCGTCAGTAAGCACAGAGCTTATTCAATGCTAATATATTCAGGTAGTTATTGATATGATATTACAGCATCATATAGCTCACATAACACAGAGAGTCGGTAATCAAATGTCCTGTTTTCAAAGCCTGTAATGATTTTAATTGGTTGTCTGCAGTCTTGATAATTGAGAGAAGAAGACGGATGTTTGGTCTAAATTTAGCAAAAAAGGATCGGCGGATATAAATTGAAGTCTGTGCTGAACCTGTTACATCACTAACAGATGATGATTCAGTCGTTTGCTCCTTACTCACTGAGCGTCTGCTCACATGTTTGCCTTGCCGGGTCATATTAACTGAAGAAAGGTCAACATGACCCAGGGCTCTTACACAACACAGGAAGCCAAGGTTTGGTCTTACTGCTGGAACCACTTTCAAACCCTCTACCTTCGGTACAGCAGCTATAGGTCAGAGGTCAAAATCACCCAGGATCTGACAATGTATCTTTGAGTCAGTGTTTCACATATACTGTAGATCTCCAAAGTTAACCAAGCACCTATAAATATAGTATCCCTGCCTAGACATTCAAAATAAAAACTTCAAGGTTATAATTTTCTGGGCCGCCCCCTAGGAGGACAATAGCCTCTGTACATGGGGCGCGTGCACTAATCACTTCACCACCAGCACCCCAGCAATGTTTAGTCACCAAATTTACCTGGTGTGGGTGAAGACAAAGAGCACATATTTGGTTTAAATGAGTCTTGCCTGAAAGTCATTTATGCTAACTGCTGGGTTTGGAAATACAGAGAGATTTGCATCTGCTCTGAGAGGCATACAGTATGTCTCCGAAGGCGTGTGAACTCCCGTGCTTGTGCTCGTGCATGAAGTGTACCGTGCCGAAGCACACCTCTCCGAAGTGTGCCAAAGCCAAGGAAGAGTATTGTAACTGAGCACGGCACGGAGCGGTCACACTGGCCAAACGAACTGGACTTTAGGGTTGAAGCGTGCTTGGGTACGGTATGGATGGCCAGTGTGACCGCGCCCTTAGTTAACCTAACGACAGGCTGAGAGCTTGAGCTGAGGCAAGTTCTAAGCCTCTTGACTAACCATTACCTCACGCCCACCTGTCAATCATGACAGCTACACACACCTAACTATAGCTAACACGTATCGGTTTCAAAATCAAAACAGAGCCATTGAGAAGAAAATCACATTACAGTGTGTGTCCATGAAGACAATAACTAATCAGAACTATTTAGTTTTTTGTACCAGGCTGTAAACACGTTTATGCTGTAAAAACTGCTTTTTGGCTGTGGTTTGTATGTGACTTCTGGTGATCCTGGAGCCAGCATCAAGAAGACACTCGACAAACTGCAGGATTTTGCACCTCTGCATTGGCTTCATTTTTCAAGACTGGAGGTTGCCACTTGGTAACTGCACACTCGTAGTGTGATAACATGGCTTTGTATTTTTGCAAGTACACTTTGTGAGTGTGTAAAAAGAGTTCTGCGCTGATGTTTCCTCAGTTAGTAAAGATTCGAACATCACAACTTCCTCCTAACTGATGCTCTTATAAGTCAGATTTTAAGTGTGTATGGCCTTCAACTACAGAAGTAGGACTCTAGCAGGGTCTATACTCTTGTGTTGTGACTCAAACATGTTTTTTGTTTGTTTGGCTGTTCATGTTGCTTTTTAAATGTGGCCTGTATCAGCCTCCTGTGGGATTCCACATATGAAAGTGACCCATGTTTACACTGTCAGACTGATGGGGACCGAACCCCTGACCTTCTGGTAAAGAGACGACCGGCTCTACCACTAAACCACAGGCGTCTCTGTGTAAAAAGCTTAGGATGATACTTCTGCTCTGTCTTGCATATCTCATTGAGAGACTTTAAAATGTGTAGACTTGAAGACACTATGAAGTCATTCAGAACACTTCCTGTAGATCCTTTTTTGCCACATGGCCGTGCGTCTTTGTCTGATGCTATAAGTGTCATTTCATTTCAAACCCTACGCTTCGCTCACAGCCAAAGTTTCTCTTCTGCATTTTGTTTTCTGTTTTTAATGAGCCGTTCTTTGCCGCTGAGTCAACTGTTGTTTTCTTCCCATGCGTCTGCGATCCTAAAATAGGTACAGATCCTCATGTGGTTTACATATAAAACTGTCATGCCTGAACTTTGTTAAACCACATGTGTTGGATCATTTCAATTATTTTGGCATACTTCGGTATAGGCTTTGTTTTTCCATCAACACATACACTGAAAAAACAGATGTCATTCCGTTTTTTTTAAATGTGTTTAAAACTTTATTTTAAAGTGAGAATTGTGACAATGTCATCAATAAATACTTTGAGTAGCCGATACGTTTTAGATCTATTTGTTTTGTTACCCTTTTTTACCTCCTATTTGCTGCAAGGCTTCATATATCCTATTTTAATCTATTTTCATGCAATTAGCAATGCAGAAAACTTCCATCTATGATGCATTAAAATAAAAAATACTTGATGTCGATGGTCATCTGACTTTAAACATTTGAAAATTCTTCATCTGAAAAAGCTGCAGCAGATTATTTAACCGTGAAAAATGTTTAGTAATGGAGACGTATCCTATTTCTATCTGTCTCTGTCCCTCTCTATCTATTTATCTAGTTAACAAAACTTTTATGGTTAACAGCTGTTTGTTTTAAAGCCGTACTAAGTATATGAGCCACTGGATGTGACGGACAGTGTGGCCCCTTTAGGGAGAGGCCGGCATGAGCACCGGCACAAAAGCTAGGCTAGATGACTATGAAGACAGGATTGTTTGCTCCACATAATTTAGATAAATTCAATAAACACCAAGCTAAAAAACAAAGTCAGGGTTAATGTACACCATGTTGAGAAAATTCCCACTTTTCCACGAACAGGCCGCTTTGTTTTAGCCCTACTTCAGCACATCACATTGGATGCAAAAAAAGGGATCACATAACACCTTGATCAGCTTCCTTCCACTGGCTCCTAGTCCAGTCCAGAATCCCATACCAAAATATCTTTGTACCCTTCATTGCTTCGCTCCAATTTACATCACAGAACTCTTTAAAAGCTCGGCCCCTCAGATAATCAGATCAAGGACTTCTAACTATCCCACCATCAAATCAAAAAATGATCGGAGACAGTGCCTTTCTCTGTAGCGGCAACCAAGACTGTGGAACAACCTGCCATTACATATAAGACAAATGGATTCTCTATACTGCTTTAAAAATACCTGAAGACTCACTGTTATACCCTGTTTCACCAAAGCCTCTATGTGTCTTTATCAGTATGTTTTCATTGCTTTTGCTGCATGCAGCCTGAATGAGATGTTTGAGGTTTATTTCTCAACTATGACTGTGCGAGGCTGTGTGGAAGGGACTGTGCCTGTACCTACGCTTACTATTCTTGCCATGAGATGATCTTTTTATTTTAATTTTAAAAGTGCTTGTTGACCTTTGATATGATCCTCCGTCTGAAGCACACTGATCAGCTGTTTGGGTCTATAGTATAACTAAATAGAGTTGGCTTATCATTATTTTGAAACTTTGTAGGCGGCACGTCCGGTTTTTCAATTTAATTTGTGAAATTGTGAATAAGGTCCGTGAAATATCCACGTTCAGTACATGAGCTCTGAGTGGTGAGTGATGCAGACTGTGGGCATTTGTTCTGAGCTGTCCCTTTAAGCAAAGTGAAACCTTATCTACAAAGCTATGGTGCAGCTGACTTGTCTCTCTCCAGAGAACATTGTGTTTTTGGCTGGGTTGTCTGTGTCTGCCCGTTACAGTGTGTGCACATTTCTCTTTTTATGTCTCTCATTATAACTTTCACTAACCGCATGATGTTCTAGATGATAACTTTGAGAGCTGTTTAAGAGGGTGGAGAGGACAGAGTATGAGACTATTGTGTCAGAACATAGAGAACCCAGAGATAAACTCTCAAATTAAGACTTGTTTTAGAGCACCCCAGGTGGGTGACACTCCCACAGCTAGGTGTTTGTTCGGCCCTCTGAGTCTGCCTTCTCACCGTAAACAATAGGACATGGAGCAAGAAAGCCTGAGACACCCCAAGCCCTTCCAGAGAGGGGGCGTGGTCAGACACAGCTCATTTACATTTAAAGGTACAGACACAGAAACAGCCTGTTCTGAGCAGGGCTGAAATAGAGGGGTTTATAGACATGATCAAATACAGGATCAGAGTGGATTTAGAACAAGAAACTTCACACACATGTTTTAGGGAGCTCTGAGACTTATTTAAACTGGTTGAAAGGGAGAATATTATGTGACCTTTAATTTTGGAGGTGAATTAAAACTATGAAAGTTTTCTGTTTCTGCTGATGGATAGAAGGAGAGGAGATCATGATGTACAGTAACAGTTGGTAAATTAAGTCTTCACAACTGTCCGTGTCTGAGTGAACATCTGGCTGCTGCACCCAAATTCCTGAACTCTGCCAGCTGAGCTAAATGTCTGCAGTTCCTGCTTTTAATTAAATACTGAGGAAAAGTCAGGATTTTCAGGAAATACTGAAGTGTTTAACTTATTACCGAGAATATCACTATTTAAACTTTTAGCGAGTAAAATATGTAATATATAATATATATCAGATTTATGATTTTCACTTTTTAAGCATGAAAGCATGAGGAGGAAAACAAATAACCTTCAAATAAAGGCTCAATTATTGGCGTTAAAAAATAATTAACATGTGCATTGTGAAATGTTTGTTTGTTAAGTCCCTGCTCTAGTTTCAGTCACTCTGATAATAGTTAACCACTGCACTCGTCTTTGATATTTGACCTTGCCAGCGTTTTATTAGCACTTAGAAGGTTAAGAGGTATCCTGCAGCACTCATCTAATGTAAATCATTGAGAGGGTTCTTGTACACCAGATCTGTGGGATCAGATGTCTCAGAGGGCAGATTTTACAGATATTACTTTTAGATCACATCGCTAATGGTCAGCAGCTGTATCTGCAGAGGGTTATGTGAATCTAACAAAGGATCCTATTTATTCAGATGATCTGGGCTATGATTTGAAAAGCATGGCTTTAAAAGAAAAAGCTTTAATAAACAATAAGTTGCCTCTGATCCTCGATGGGTGTTTGTGCCAGACTCCACCCACGCTGAGCGACATTTGGGAATTGTTATCTGAGATTTATTCCTCCCTGCTACTGTCAGTATCTCAGAGCGCTGAGCGAAGATGTTACTCCCCCATCAGCTCAGGTTAACTTTAAACTTTGCTGAAGAGATGCTCCGACTCAAAGCAATGAAGTCATACATGAGACAAGTGTAAGGAGCAGCCAAGTGAAACAGAGGAAGAGAAAATTATTCTTGGAATAGGATTTGGCATTACTTATTAGGGTTTTGTGCAGAATAAGACTGAATAATTGTAGAACTTCTAGCATTGTACAGATTTAGTAATTGGCTGCAGAAAGAGATTTTAACCAATATTCACCACAAATGTACTTTTACAAAAACATTGCACAATTAAATGTCATTGAAACATAACAAGAAAAGTGATTTTCTGCAAATACTTCTTTACTTGTAAGTGATTACAGTAACAAAACCAGTGTTGATTTAAATAAAGGAAATTTAAAGGTTTGAATTATTGGTTTGTTTCATACTAATATAATGACTTAACTGTAATGATAAGGTGGAAGAACTTATTATAACCCAAGATCTTCTAGACCAGTGGTTCTCAACTCGCCTAGCCTCAGGACCCACCACCAAAGGCACTGCTTGTCAAAAGGCAAGGCAGGCAACTGCTTCGGGCCCCAGACCAGTAGGGGACCCCTGAGGGCTAAATAATTTTAAACCAAAGCAGTGGATCAAAATGTGCAAATTTTGCAATGACTGTAGGAATCCTCCCAAAGGGGGCCCCATCTGACAGCACTCACCCTCGTTGCCCTGCTAAGCATTGCATGCACTATTGCTGTGAAAACCAAAGTTTGCCAATGAAAGTCAACAAAGACAAATTAAAAGGAGTAATCCGTCTACAGGCGAGCAAAAGAAACAAGAAAAAAGAGGATTACGCGTCGGGACACTGGCAGACATGATGGTGATGGACGCTGGTTTGAGGGCCCCACAGTTGATTTTTTTCTAGGGCCCTGATGGACTTTAGAATCGCCACTGCCCACCACCAACTTAATTTCTGATATTTTTCGACCAATCAGATGTATTAATGAAAAATTGTGTAGTTTGGACCTCATCTGATACAAAACATGTGAAAAAGCAATAAACTAAACTAACATGTTTAAAAAGCGCTTCACACACTTTTTTTTTACACACGTTTTTTTTCCCAGGCACACATTACAGACACACTGAAAATGGGTCCAGACCCACCAGTTAAGAACCACTGTTGTAGTGTACAAACCAACCACACTGTGCTGCTCTTTTCTCCTGTGTGTAGCAGAAACAGAGGGGTATGGTTTTCGCTGAGGAGGTTTCTGAGATAATATGAGGCTTTGATAAAACCAGAATTCGGTGTTTTGTTCAGACCACCTAAACTGAGAACAAGTCTTGATCAAGACAAGACTTAATGAGTCTTTTTTTGTGTGTGATGTAGACCAGGACAGGCAGAGACTGCATCAAGACCAGGAGCCTCGCTGTTTTACACTTACAATCATAATTGGAATATGTCAACTAAAGGAATGGAGGACACTTCAAGAGTCCTAAAGGAGGACTCTTGAAGTGTTAATGGTCAGGTTAAAGGGCCAATTCCATCTATCCACGGTCTACAGTGCTTATCCTTTTGCTGGCTGTGGAGGGTTGTAGCGACCTCAGCTGACCTATAGGTCAGGAACCCGTTCCGCCCTCATTATGCTTTTGCACTTACACACTGCAACCTTAACGCCATAATATTGGTCTCCTATTTGTGTAGCTTCACACTATGTTACGGTGTTGCAGATGTGTAAGATGCATGGCGAGTGAACACACAGGACACAAACTCTACCCAACACACACATACAGCACTGTTCCACCCTGCCAGCCCTGACATTACACATCGCCATCATTTTCCCCTATTACTCCTCGGTTACTATTTCTAATGGTGGATCAGGGCAGAACGACTTTGCCCCACTATTCCGCCGCAGTGCATTACAGATCGCAGATGTAACAGGACGTAGATCTTCCACCTTGATCTGGCAATATCTGAGTTCCAAGTGATCGTGCATTAGTCGGACTGAAAAGCTTGCATATAGGAGCAATAACCTATCCCCGTATGCCTAAATTTCCCTCAAACTAACACTGCATTAGTTTAATCTCCCTAGATGCAGTAATTTGCATCAATGCCTCTGGCAATGCCACATGGATATTATATAGCTTAATAACGGCATAAAGTGTTATGAAAGCTTAAGATACAGATCTAAAAGGTCATGCTCAGTTTTACTGGCCTCACATCTCAACAGTTTAATCTTATTTGTAGCCACAGAACTAAATATTTCCAGTTCCTTCAGCTTTTACTGACTTCTCTGTTTAAAATGGCTAGCATTATATTTACTCAGAGCTGCCAAATGAAGCCACGCGTTGTCATCCGTGTGCTGACTACCATCTCTTTACACATAACATCCAGCCAACATGTTGACTCATAAATTCTCTGTTTAAGGAAATTAAACATGGTTTTATTTGTTATCTATAAAAATAAAAAGTAGGCCAGTGCAGTGGTTTGGAGATGTAACTTCAAATGTACTTCATGTGATTTTGCTCTGTTGCAGAGAGTGACAAAAGTAGTGAAGGACATGGTTAGCTTAGCTTAGCATAAACACTCAAATGGGGAAAACTAGCCTGCCTCTGACTAAAGTTGAAAAACAAAAAATACACACACCTCTTTAGAGGTCTTAGTTTATGGACCAATGCAAACATAAATCCTATTTGTGGTTTTGGGAGGAGTTAATAAGCATTGTAAAAAAAAAATGTTGGCAAAGCATTTAATCCTTCTCCGGCTCAGTATTTCTGTGTGGTCTCTTCAGCTGAGTGCTGGATGCAGAAAGCACAAGTTTGGTTCTTTCTCTTTGTACCAGAATGGCAGTTTCCAAGTAAGATTTGTTTTTTAAAACCTGTCATTAATTAACTTTAACTAAGATTAAGTGACTAATGGCGATGCACGGTGGAGCAGTGGTCAATGCTGTTGCTTCACAGCAAGAACGTTCCTTGTATGAATCCTCGTCTGACAGGAGCCTTTCTGTGTGGAGTTTGCATGTTCTCCCGTGCATGCATAAGTTCCTCCCACAGTCCAAAGAAATGCTCGTTTGATTAATTGGTTACTCTAACATAGCCCATATAGGTGTGAATGTGAGTGTGGCTGATTGTCTGTCTCTCTATATGTCAGCCCTGTGATTGACTGACGAACAGTCCAGCGAGTACCCCGTCTCTCACCCAATGACAGCTGGGATCAGTTCCAGCCCCCCGCGACCACTAACGGAAATATCTATAGCGGTATAGATATTGGATGTATGGATTAAGTGCTTGAATTTACAGCAAACAAAATAAGCACAGTTGCTCTATTCTAGCAGGTTGCAGCTGTACAGCAAATATTTGTACCAGTAGAACTCTACATGAACCCTCCTTTAATTTTACACATCTATCAAGCCAAGTACACCAGGTGGTAATTTTGCCCATTAACAATATTTAATTGCAATAAGTCCTGTTAGAAAGTCAGTAAAAAACACTTTTCTGTGATACCTGAAGTGGAAAGCCATTTTCTGTTGTGGCTCAGGGTGCCTCTGAGTATTTACTACAAGACTTTATTATGTGACTCTGTAAACAATAAAATTGTTAACCTTCAAGAAATGCATTTTATGTGGAAAAATGCAGTTTCTGCCTTTTCTATAATGTTCCTGCTCAGATTTTTGATTCATGTTAATTAAAATTAAAGTATTTATTCCTACTTACTTTGGGACGAGGTATCAATACAATATATTAAAGAAAAAATGTATCCAACAGTTGAACCCTGTTTTTACATTTCTGTATTTCTAACTTTGTCTCTTTTTAGGGACCTGAAGACCAAGATTGAAAAAGAAGACACCAAGAGAGAGCTGTTGGGCAACCAGAGCAGCCTGACCGAGTCCTACTGTATCCGATGTCTCCAGCCCTTCAAGTTCCTGGTCAACAGCAAGCGTCAGTGTTTGGACTGTCAGCTGTACACCTGCAAGTCCTGCAGCCGCTACAACAAGAAGGAGCAGGGCTGGGTGTGTGACCCCTGTCGCATGGCCAGGTAGGAAATAACACATGGAAACTTGAGAACCGGTTCAAACCGAGGACAGAGACTTGGACGAAAGCTGAAAAATCTCATCAATAAACAGTGGAAATCCAATTGTAAAAGGGATCATTTTTGTAACCTCAGCCTTTTGAAGACAGTTGTTCACCGCTTGATACTGAGAAAGTAATCATTTAAAGGATTTGTGAAAGAACATTTTGGTCTCACATTAGAGGCCACAAATTATGAAAAATACACTGATACAATAATATGTTTATGGAACAGTAATATGTGTCCCTAGCATGTCTACAAACCCACCAATTATAAGAAAAGTCCATCCTCTCCGTCTTTTACCTGCGCCACTTTTCAGAAAATGTGCAGTATGCAAGTCATTTGCATCATTTGGGTCAGTACTGTTGAAATTTCTAACAAATAACAGCTACATTACATAACAGGTCCCTGTGGAACAGAGAAACCCATATTCTGTGTACACTTTGAGGTTCAGTGTGTTTTTCCTGCTCGCTCTGACAGCACATGCAGCGTTGATGGACATTTTGGCAATTTTTATTGACGCAGCTAAGATTTATTTTACTGTGCAAACTCTGCTGGATGCAGTACATGATAACAAGAAGCCATATTCCAAAATGTCAAACTCAAGGCCTCAATACAGCAGTCCAGAAATCTGTGTGAAAAGAAGCGATTCCTTTGTACGTTTTCCGTAAGTCCTTGGTGTTTTGTTTCTCTTCTTTCCTTTAGGGTCCTGAAGATCGGTACATTGGAGTGGTACCATGAAAATGTTCGAGCCCGCTTCAAGCGCTTCGGCAGTGCCAAAGTGATGCGATCGCTGTTCAAGAGGTTGAGCGGAGGACACAGTCACTCCCAGGATGACCTTGAAGGTCAGAAGTATTTCTGTTCTTCGTCTCTCCCTTTAAAAGGCCTTTCTAGGTACTTTTAGGTACAGGATGACTTGTTAATTAGTTCTTGAAATGCTTTATTCTGCTGACATTAGTTGTGCTTTGAGGACATATTGTGTGCATGCCTGGTCAATGTCTAACAGTGCCTTAATTTTTAAATCCTGTCCCTGTGGTCTTTCATCGAAGAGTTTAAACATGCACCAGCTGACTGGAGCTGCACAGGGTTATTCTGAGCAGCTGCCGTGTGAGAACGTCTGTATGAATGAGAAAGCATGCTAATCAAAAGGTTACAAATATGGCAGAATGTCAGTTCTCAGGTCAAGGTTGCTTTGAAGGGACGACCTTAACAAATTCCCATCTGTTCCGTTCATTCCACTCAGGAGGAGCTGAAGGTCAGAAGTTGATGCTGCAGAGAACTGTTGAAGTCTGCTTGAGTTTAGCTTACCATAAGAAATCCACAATAAATGAAAGGATTCAAAGAGTTTCAGCAGCTGCAGGCTGGACTGTTACTGCATGGAAAATATTCATAAGACATCTGAATCACTCTCCAGCATCGGATAATTACTGAAACATCACGATGACAAGTGTACCATAAAAAAGGTCAATTTTCAAGTTCAAATTCAGAAGTTGGAAGAAAGATAGTCGCACGATTTTTGTAAAAGGATACTGCAAGTTTGTTGAAGTAGCATGAACATATTGCAAGGTTGCTATGCTAATTCTTTTGTACAAACTAAATGTCAACCAGTGAATAGTGAAAATGGTTTGAATCAATGGCCGCAGTACTCTACACACTCCCAAAACCTTACAATAGCTACTCTCACACAGCTTCGTTTCCAAACAGATGTCTTCATTCTTTTTTTTGGCCCAATAGGAACAAGAGTTCAACATTAGCATTAACATAAAAGCTGCAAACTCTCTGTGCAGCAGCTCAGTTTCGTGTTCTGTATTGAGTTATGTTCCATTGCAACTTCACTATTAAATAGAATAAATTCAATTACATTACATTACACAGAATGGCATTGCTACAAGTCAGAATCATCTGTTTCTATTGACTCATATGGAGATACTCTGCAAGTTGAGGCTGATGTAATGAGCAAAATGAATCAGGGAAGGATGCAGTGATTAATAAGGACCAATCAGCAAGCGAATGGTGCCTGTTGCTATTTTACATAAAGTCTTTTTTCTGCCTTTACCCACATAAGCTCACTCCAGTTATCAGCCCCCAAACGTTATTTCCAAAAGCCTCTCATTTAAGAGGCTCCAAAATGTTGTATTAATTTGGACACCAGGCAAAAATGTAACACAGAAATATAGATAGCCTAATAAACTCCACATTGTTGTTTTCCTCTCATGAGTTAGCCTCCTGTCCATCAGATCCTTCATTTTTGTGATATTGAGTCACAATAATGAAGTTTCCTTCAGATAGGAAGCATTTATCGTGAGGCTGCCAAATCTGTCACAGGGATTTAATATCCTCCATCTTTTCTGTTTTTCCAATACTGGCTCCACACAGCTGTGCCGACTACTGTCACAGACTATTCTGTCTCAGGACCTGGACCTGACTCGGGCCAAGTCCTCTAGTGTTCTGTTTATGTCCTCGACTCTGTCTTGTAGGACATTTAAATGTCCTCTGTGCCTCTTGAGACTGAATTACTAGAGGAAAAATATGCTGATGGTAATTTTTATGTTGCTCCTCATGTTTAAAGTCAGTAAATACAGTGATTGTATGAGGCATATCAAAACCACCATTTTATCTCCGTTTGAAGTTGCTCACACAGCATTGATAAATATCTTCCAGCCCCACCCACAGCATTTCAAACCAGTGCCCTTGCAGCATCGGCTCTAAACATTATTAGACACAGCAGGTCTCCAAGTGAGATCATAGCAACATGAGATCAATGAATTATGAGCAGACAGCCGAGACTCCTGGTACTGCTTACGCTGAGTCGCCCCGGAGGATTTTGGGAAAGGATACAGAGCACGTTGGCTTAGCCCAGCGGGCCTTGTGATCATCCAGTCACATGTCTCCCATTCTGTGCCTGGAATTGAACGGTGCAGTCTTGCAGAGCTCAGCCAACCGGAGGCAGAGAGAGAAAGACAGAAAGAGGGAAGGAGAACAAACCTTTTGTTTGTCTTGTATTAATGAGGAATAAAGTTAACAGTGTGCGCACAGATGTGTGTTATATGTACCAAACACATCATAAATATGCGTGTTAACAGATGCATTGCGTTTAAAATGATTAGCAATTCATCACATGCAGACATTCACGTGACTACCTGGATTAAATTCAACATGCATGACTGTACGCTCCCTCTCTTTCTCGCCCTCTCTCTCTCACACACACATTCTTGTGCTGTCTTTTTTACTGTATGTGTTCTGCTGAGGTCCGCTGGGCCCCCAAAGCTCGGAGGGTGTCATACTTTGTGTCCAGTGTCTTTGTGCACAAGGACTAACGTTCACATAAAGAGTCTTTGTTCACAAACGTTCAATAAAAATTAAAAAAAAAACAGGGAATAGGTGTTCAACTGGTTTCCAGTTTAATAGTGCAGCTGCTGCTTCTGATTATCATTTTATGTGGAAAAGAAAGGACTACCAAAAATTAGCAACATTTGCAGAGCTATTTATTAGAGTAACTGCATGGCAAGAAAACTAAAGCTAACCTGGTTTATATCCATGCTAGTAGATAAAGGTCAAGAGTGAGAAGGTAATTAAAGATAATCAGGTCGGGTCGCCACAATAACTACAATAAACTAAGTGACTGATTTAAAGCATGAGGAAAGGCAACACAACTCAAGCACATCTCTAATCAGAAGCTTTCTGCTTTTACCTAATCTTACCCTTACAAGCCTGAAACAAAGACACACGGCTGCTATGCAAGCCTTTCTTTTGTTTGAGTTTGAGTTATTTTGTTTTTACCAAAGTGGTGGTCCATTTGGCCAACTGGCATTTCCATCCCTTTTACCTGATAACTAGCTTTGCTAAAAAACAAATAAATAAATGTCATTGTGGTCACTAGAGCTTCTATAAAGGAGCATGGGTCTGAAGTGCTTGTACTACTGTCAGTAATGAAGTCACTGCCATACATATCTTACTCTTTTACTGAACTTATCATCCTTCAAATTTGACTTCACACTTACATAATACACTTTGTCTTTCTTTGTACTTCAGTGATGCTCTTTGCGTTACTCTCTGTAATGTTGGAGCAACCTGGCAGAAAGGTTTCCTTCAGTGTAAAGAAAGTTATTTCTTCTCTTTTCTTGTCTTGTATCTCTTATCTTGTCTCTTGTATTGTCTCTTGTCTTGCCCTGTTTCTTGTCTTGGCTCTGGTCTCGTCTATTCTCATTTATTCTCGTCTCATTTCTTGTCTTGTCTCGCTTGTCTGATGTCTCTGGTCTCTATAGTCTCTGGTCTGGTCTCTGGTCTCTAGTCTCTGGTCTCTGGTCTCTATAGTCTCTGGATTGGTCTCTGGTCTCTATAGTCTCTGGTCTGGTCTCTGGTCTCTGGTCTCTATAGTCTCTGGATTGGTCTCTGGTCTATATAGTCTCTGGATTGGTCTCTGGTCTCTATAGTCTCTGGATTGGTCTCTGGTCTCTATAGTCTCTGGTCTGGTCTCTGGTCTCTAGTCTCTGGTCTCTGGTCTCTATAGTCTCTGGATTGGTCTCTGGTCTATATAGTCTCTGGTCTGGTCTCTGGTCTCAAGTCTCTGGTCTGGTCTGGTCTTCTCTTTTCTTCTCTGCTCTCTTGTCATATCTCTTGTCTTGTCTTCTCTCTTGTCCTGTCTTTTGTTTTGTTTCATTGTCTTGTCTCTTGTGTGTCTTGTCTTGTAAATGATCTTGTCCTGTCTCCTTGTCTATTGTCTCCTTCTCTCTTGTGTAGTCCTGTCTTGTCTCTTGTAATGTATTTTCAGAATTGACTCTACCTATTAGATTATTAGAAAGATTTTTGCCTTGCAGTTCTGGATGTTTCTCACAGTGGGTACTTTGGTTTGGGAGCAGACTAAAATGTTCTGGTTAGGTTGGCACAGTCAGCTCTCCCCGGGCTTTATTCACATTGGCACATCAAGAAGAGAAGAGTAGAGCCAGGAAACTCAATGTTATGATACCATTACTATACTTGGACTGAGTAGTAGCATTAGTAGCTGCACTAGTAACACTTTTTAAAGATTTTCTTGTCCGTCTTGATATTTTTCCAATACATTTTTATTAATAACTTCTTTGAGTGATGTGGAAAATGGCTGTAAAATCGACTTATATCAAAAGTTGTGCAGTTCATATTCATCACAGTCGTGAACAGTAATGTGCATGAACATTGATTGCTACGTTGTTGTTCTGCACAAGCTTTTAACTCTTATCAGTTCATCTGCTAATCTTGAACATGCTTCTTCTCCTTGCAGCTCCCAATCCTTCCATTTCCATTTCTGTTTCCAGTTCAGTAGGCAACTTTTACTCAGAAACGAAACTCACACTCTCGTAAAGAGCAGCTGAAAACATACAATGGTGCAATTCTTTCCTCCTAATGCTGCACTTGTGCCAGACATAATTTTGTAAAATATGCTGCCCCATATACAGAATGCATATGTCATTTTATTCAGGATTTTGAACTCTGTTTTTATAAGTTACATGTAGGTGTGCTCGCCTCAGAGATTTGCAGATGCATGTACCAAGAGGAAAGCCAGATTATTTAAAATGTGCACCACATTATTTATCAGAAATCATAGAACTACATGTACAGTATATTGTCCTTCAGTTAATCTTAACATGCTTTAACACCAACATGTCTGCCTTCTTTATCCGCAGATGGATACGAGGAGCACAGCATGGATGCAGCTGATTCACAACACTACAAAGCGGTACGGAAACTTCTTTTTCTCTCATGGTTTTACAACATGCTGTTCTTGTCCATTTTTATGCGCTCTAACTAATTGTCTAATCTTTGTTTGCTTGTTGAGAGCATTAAATAAGCAACCATCTTGCAGCTATTTTGTAGGCACTTAAGTTTAAGTGAGCTTGCGGTTTGCAGAGAGCATTCCATTGATATGCGTCATAAAACAGGAAATAGATATCAATTTGTATTTGGACAACAAAATGCTAGCATGTCTGCTGATTGCTAATCTATGTTGAGATGTCAGCAAACCCACAAGCCATATCCGATTCTTGTTTTTAATTCCAAAGATTAGGGTTTGGTAGGTTATTTTATTTGTAACGGTGGGCGAAATCAGATTGATGCAGTAAACAATTGTTTTTTTAAATCACAGCAAGAACTACTGAGCAATGTTAGTACAGTTTGGATACAACCTGTGGGTGTTGTGGGTGTTGCGACACCCACACTTTCACCACTTTCACGTATTTTCATCCCCCACACTTTTTACCAGTGGAATCATTGAGGAAAACCTATTAGTCAAGTAAGATTTATTAAGTGACAATTAAGCCAATCATAGCTGTTCGGTTACAGTTGAAGCACAGTAAAGTTACCTGCATTTAGCAGTAATCCTCCTGTCACTCCTGAGCTCAGAGCTAACAAATGGATACATGCTACATGTAGCATCCTTCTGAAAGAGAGTTAGTCACCCAAACAGATGTTTTTAAGATAAATCCACCTCACAAAACAACGTAAGTGTAACATTTTCTCCTTTTGGTTGTCATTTTAGCTGTATTTATTTACTCCTGTAACTTTACGATGTAGCGGAAGTCCCCTTTGCATTTTTTTCAAAATAAAAGCACATTATATTTGAAGACTGGAAATAAAGAGACTGAGGCATAAGGCAATAGAATAGCAAAATAAAAGCATCACAAAGAGCAGTTTTGAATCTAATTTTTAGAGCTAACTGGGTTACTCCACAATGGATGTTCATAAAGTTAGTGTCTATTTATAATATTTTGTAACTTTGTCTTGTTGTATGATGTGTCAGCTAAACTTAGTTATTGGACATTAAATGAACCAGAATGTGTTGATTTGCTAGAGGGTGGTAATATACTAGCATTAGAACACCCGCACTTTTAAAATCGCTGCTCCACCCCTGACTGTAAGTGTCTTTAAATCACGGTCATTCAGTGTCAATTTACATATGTGCCACGTGAAGCTATGAGCTAACCAAAGAGTGCTAACATTAGCCTGCTAACACAATGCACACAATGCACGCCACAGGCAATTGCAGCTCGAGCGAAGGACACTTTTGTCCAGAGCTTTCATTTAATGGAGCTTAACTAGGATTTGTTGTAATTGATACTTCCGTTGTGTGAACAGGAGGGGACAGGGGTTGGAGGTGTGCCGCTGGAGGAGAGCGAAGGCTTCAGAATAGAGGAGGTGTCGCCAAACAGCAGTTTGTTTTGGTTTCATGCTGGTGCTCAAGGGCGACATCTACTGGATAAAAAAGTCACACATTCTTCCTTTAAGTCATTGTTGAAGTTATGTTTCGTTGAGGATAGGACTCCTCTCAATAATTCAGAAGGTTGCTCGTTATGAGGTCATGGCTGGTCTCATTGTCCTGTAGCTGGAAAATATTTTCATTTACTAAAGAGGGGCCTGCAGAAAAAGTTTGGGAACCATTGCTCTAGATATAGACAAAAGTTTGTCAAAAGGACACATCCTTGTGAAGGGCTTACCTGATCTGAATGTGTCCTATTAAAAAAGCTTACAGGCGCCGGAAGGCTGGTGGTTAGTTTGCTCGCCAAATGTACGTAGGCCGCTGGCCGCCAAGTGGCTGGCCTGGGAATCGAATCCAACCTGTGACTCCTTTTTCAGCTGTCATTCCCCACGCTCTCTCCCTGATTTCTGACTGTCCACTGTCCTATCTGTAAGTGGAGGCATTAAAAGCCACTAAACTAAACCTTCAAAAAAGGCCAAGAGTCCAGGAAACAATGTTGTAACCTTAAGTAACATTTTTCTAAAAATAGATTGGTTAAACAAATGGGTGGTAACATTCTTTGAAGTATTCAACTCTTAACAAATCAATATTTTTGTAAAGTTTATTTTGCATGCATATGTTGCTTAAAACATCAAAGAGTAATCAGGGGTCTGCTCTGGTCACTGCTCTTTGTCAGCTCCTTCCTCTGTTGAAAGGCCTAGGTGTTTCCTACACGGGTTATCTTTGTGATGTAGACCAGCCCCAAAAAGCAACTGGAATGCTTTGACAGCTAGTGATGGTTAAGGTCAGGCACGGGCAATTGCAGCGGTGTATTGTGGGTAAATACTTCACTGTCATACACAATGTACATAAAAAAAGCCTGAGCAGAGTTGAAAGAGCTCCAGAGATCTGAGAAAAAGCTGCATTGAGTCCACTGGAATTCATCATAAAACCAAAAACTGCTATTGTTTACACCACAGTCTGTGTGTAATGTGGGAGCAGGACTTTGTTTATGTTCAATCACTGCAGGGTCTGTTGAAGGGGGGAAAAGGCGTGTCAGGACTCCCGGGCTCTGCTGGGTCTCTGGAAAGCTCTGCCTCTGTTTCCACTCGGAGTCCTGATTTAGATTTGATTTAGATCTAATATGATTGGACTTCTGAATAATGAAAGAACAAGGCAGACCATGAGAAGGCCAAGTGAGACTTCCTGCATGCCTTGTTGATTTTCACTTAGACACAGTGCCCCCTACTGTTTCAAACACAGTACTACCGTTGGAAACACCTCACTGCGTGTTCTGTTCTTGGAGTCTTTCTTGCGGTTGTGCACCTGAAGATTGATTAGTTTGAATGTGCTCCTTTTTCTACTGTCTATGGACATGACCACATTAAATGGTAAATGTGCCTATTCTTGATTTTGAGATTTCAAACTTGTTGCAGAGTATGTGTCATAATTTTTTCTCCATATTTCAGGAGATGTCATTTATTAAACTATTTATCTTGTAGTTTGTTTCATGTGATCTGTCTGAGCTTGTTTTTGCACCATTTGGTCATCAAGTTGAACACCAAAGTCCTTTTCCCAGCTATGTGTCATAGTGATCATGGTCTTATCATTCATTTTGATTTCAGTTTTGTCTTCATTTATCCTGCCATATTGACACCAATCAATAATCAGATGCTCTAAGAAGAAGAAAAACATTGTGTCTTTAGCCATTGCAGGGTTGTAATAATTCCACCCAGTGATATAAATTGGTTTTAATAAAATATTAGATTAGACTAGATCAGATTAGAAAACTTTATTAATCCCCAGCGGGGGTAATTCATTTGCCACCTGGTCAATTCTTACACACAACAAACATTACTGACAGTAGAATCACAGTGCACAACAAGTACCGGTAAATAAAAAGCAAACACCACTGAAACCATTTGCCATGAGTCAGAAACACAACTAAAAATGTTCATTAAAATATTGGACTGCTGCAGGAACAAAGGACCTCCTAAAACGTTCAGTGGAACATTGAGGCATTACTAGTCGCTTACTGAAGGAGCTTCAGAATCCATTAAAAACAGTGTGTAAAAGATTTCCTTCAAAGATCGAAACAGTTTTCAGTTTGGTCCTCATTTGCTTATCAAAGGTGTCCTCAAGTGAGTCTGGGGTAATGCTGATAACCGAGCCAGCTTTTGTGATCAGTTAATTGATCCTGTTTGGAGACTGGATCACCATGTTAATCAAAAAAGTTAGTGCATATTGCTGTATCAATAAATGAGATGGGGTGAAATGATCAGTAAGTGATATAATGATACAGGAATGATGTCGACTGTGTCATATTGTGCTGATTGTTTGGTGTTCATCTGTCATGCTTTGGCGATAACAATATTCAACAGTGCTATTGGTGACATTTGGAGGTCAGAAACGTCCCTCACCTCCCCTCTTCTGGGATAACACTCGTACCTTTCCCACCTCTTTATCTTCTCCTCTCTGTTGGTGACAGTGTTTCTCTTTCTGCTCTCCAAGATGAAAAAGGCCAAAAGGAGGCTTCCTGTTGATCCCTTTGACTTTGAGCTGGGCCGTAAATACTCCTCAGACTCCAGAGGACGGTCAAACCAGGTAAAAGGCTGAGCAATCCCAGAACCAGATCTACCCCCAAACTGAACTAATCTGCATGTTTTTGTTTTATACAAGAGCTCCCCTGTCTGTTTCTTCTTTAACTCCTTTCTGTTTTCTTTCTTTGGAAAATTGTCTTTGTCTGGTTTGGCAAGTCTTTATTATATTACAGCCAGTGTGATTATTTATTGTCCATTTGTTCTCTCATTGTTTCAATCCAAATGTGCATACTTGTGCACAGATGATAATACATATTGTCAGCTTATGAACAGACAGCAATGCTCTGACAAAACTGCAATTTACAAAACTGAAAGAGAATCGAGAAGCAAGAAACCAATTCACAACAGCTTTATCACTGGGGATGTGAAAGGAAAGTGGCTCTCTATGCACACTCTGAAACCCTGAAAACCAAGATTTGCAACCAAAAGCAGCAAACTAAACACCAACACAGTTGATAATGGTAGTACAACAACACTAGTCAATTGTTATTTTATAAGTCAAGATGTGTTTTTAACAGTTAACTTAAGTATGAATTACGTGGGGGCGCTGGTAGCCACGTGGTTAGTGCGCATGCGCCATGTACAGAGGCTAAAATCCTTCAAGCTGGCGATCTGAGTTCGAATCCGACCTGCGGCTCCTTTCCTGCACGTCATTCCCCACTCTCGGCCTCCACGATGCCTGACTCTCTCCGCTGTCCTGTCTCTAAAATAAACCCATTAAAAGCCCCAAAATAAACCTTAAAAAAGTATAAATTGCTAATGTGCCACTTATTACGTTGCTATAAAACCAATCAAAATTAGCCCACCTTCACCCCCTCTCTCACACTCATCTCTTGCTAATCCTGAAGAAGTACCTGCACTCACCACTCCTCTCCCTCTTTCCTTTAGGCCCCCGTCTCTAATGACATCATGGACGTAGACGAAGGTGTGAGGGAGTCGAGGCTGGCTGAGGCGGATATGGCCTCTGTTTTTCACCAGATTTTGGTGGAGCAACACAAAGAGGTGGAGCTGGCTTCACCGCAAGGTAAAGGAAGGAGACACACATGGAGACAATAACAGCAAATTCATGTATCCGGACTATCTCACTAAATGTAATAAAAATATAATGGCCACCTAACCGCAGGGCTCATGTAACCCATAAAACATTGTCTGAGATTATCAATACATTCTAACCAAACCAAATATGAGATTTAGCCTAATTAATGCACAATTTATTGACATGGCTGAACAAGGGATCACACACACAACGCCATATCGCTTTGCTTAATGCATCATTAGCAGTGTGAGCTGGAGTGTTGAAAACATTTAGTCTACATGATGTTAGACTGAATTAAGCTAATTGGAGATGCGCTACTTCCTAGCTTGGAGCAAAAACAGGCTGCACTAGATGTTAACTTGTTTTTACTGTTTTTAGCTAATAAGCTAAATACATAAGCTAACCCATTTAGGAAACTTGACCTTGGTTTTCCCGGTTTGGCCTTAATTGTTGTGGAATTGGATAAACAGGAGCAATGAGATTGGTTTGGAGGTTAAAGGGAAAAAAAGGAGAACCTGCTTAAATTCAGAATAAGGTCAACTGAGAGAACGACGTTTTAGGGCATGAAGAACCAGTGAAACCAACAACAATACAAACAAATAATTGACCATATTGTCATCTTAAGTAGACATTGTAATGTTGTACTGCTTATTTTATTCACTGAATTTAGATATTTTTTTTATTTTTGTAGACGATCTTGCGTACTCAGACAACCGGACTATTCCTTCTCGCTCCATCTCCCGGCTCAGTCACTCCTCATGTGGCAGCGGTGGTGCTTGGGGTCCTCGAGACAGCAGCAGCTATCTGCCGGGTCTCGAAGACTCTGAGGAGGAGGAGGGGGAGGAGGAAGACCACTCCCGGAACTTTCCCCTGTACCAGTCTCATCTGGGCCCCTGCAGCCACACCTCCCAGGAGAGTCTGAACTCATCCAACCCTCCACCACAGGTGTGAATCATAGCTTTATCTTTTTTTTCACAGCATAAAATCGTCTGTCTTTCACATTGACAAAGCTTTGAAACCCCTCAGTAATGCAATTAAAGTCTATTTTTTACATTATGCTTCATTCAACACTTTAGGTGGGGGGTCGGATCCCCAGAGTATCAGGGTTACACTTACAGTATGTAGCGCTTTTCTGAATACTCATACACTTAACAAAGAACTACAACAAAATCAAACTGTAATGGGAATAGTCTAAGAGAAGGGGGACGAGAGAAAGGTTGTAATTGGTTGTAGGGGATGATGAGTTTTTCAGGGATTTCTTGAAGTTTTATCCGCTTGGCGTTTTGCCTCATCGTGATGATTTTCTTTTCCTTTCCACTTCATCCACGCCCATCATATTCCCCGGTTTAACTTGCATCCAATCGCTAAATTGTATCCACTCCTAAACTCACCTGCACTCTGTCATTGGCTGGAGGAAAAACACCAGCTCCCCGCCCAGAAACTTCTTGAGTCAACCAAAGCAAACCAGAACATGAAAATCCAGTCAGAGGACAGAGTCTCTGCAGACACAGTAACCACACATGTATGGAGGCCCAGAAGTGATGATGGAGCAGCATTACTTTTGTAAATACATCCAATACATCTTTTAATGACTCATTATAAAAGTTATGTTCCAATATGTGGCCCATGGTCCAGTTTAAAGGTCCATAAAGAGCATTTTGTATGGATAATAATCGTGAAGCTTTAAAGACTGTTATTATGCAAATGTGGAACAAAATAATACTTCACTTTAAAGTGTATTTGGACGAAGTATTAGCTCTGATCTCACCACAACACGGTGCACTGGAAAGAATCAGCTTCATAAAAATAAAGGGTAGGAAAGCACTGTAAACAAAGCTGTTAAAATTCTCAACCTTATGTGGCCCGATGGTTTGCATTAAAATAGGAATTTGGAACAAAACTCTTTATGTTAGTAGAGATATGTGCAATTATTCACTTTGGTGTCCTGCTTTTCATTTGGATATTCCAGTTCCAACAGTGTTTGTCTGAACATGAACACAGACACGTATGGAACAACACACGAGTCGATCAGGTTGATGTGTCGAGTGGGGAAAGAGAGACAGCTGCTAGATCAGAGGGTGGTTTCATACATACATTACATCATTGTCTATTTATGTGTTAGCATAAAACTCGGCCTCTAAAGAGGATCACAATGACTGTTCTGTTCATGGGAAGCAGATAAAAAGCAGACTTTGTTTACCATAAGTTTGGCTGACTCTCCTCTCTGCAGTCAGACACCACTGAGTCTACATGTGTCCTCATGTGCCCTCTGGTTTTGTGTCTTTGA
This sequence comes from Labrus bergylta, assembly GCF_963930695.1. Classification (NCBI taxonomy): domain Eukaryota; kingdom Metazoa; phylum Chordata; class Actinopteri; order Labriformes; family Labridae; genus Labrus; species Labrus bergylta. The sequence goes on along the minus strand of NC_089207.1, from coordinate 18,786,290 downwards.
GCCAGGCATGCTGTGGGACTCTGTGTTTCAGTATGGAGGTATAACTCTAAACAGAAGGGTGTTATTAAAGATAAGGAATATAAAAACAAAGAAAGCATAAAGCTCTGTGTTAGAAGCAAACCATGACAATGAAAGGCTGGCATTATCAGCCCCACCTGGCTTTGTTTGGATTTCCACCATGTCATGGCAAATTCTCACAGCTGGGCAGCACACTGTGAGACACAAACAGGATCCTGCAGAAAGCATCCACTCTGATCATGAGCCTGCCAGACATCAAACACAGCCGTGATATTTGTCATTGTCTGTGAAGTCGAAGCTTATTCAGAAGGCAGCCCTTCATCCTGTGTATGACTGTTGCATCCTGTCGGTTTGATCTTGATTTGGAAAACCGTCCAGTTCAATTTGCTCAGCGAGGTTTGAAAGTCAAGTGACGTACTCTGTTTGATTTAGTTTGTGGCAAAGACATCAGGATGAGTGGATGAGAGCAAAGTCTGCAGGGGACATGAGGTGACTCTAAATTGCCCGTGAGTGTGGCTGGTTGTCTGTCCCTATCTGTCAGCCCTGTGATTGACTGGAGAACAGTCCAGGGTGTAACCCCGCCTCTCGCCCAATGACAGCTGGGATCAGCTCCAGCCCCTGCGACCCCAAACAGGAAAAGCAGTAAAGATAAGGGATGGAGACATAATAATCATGGACACCTGTACAAATGAGCAGAGGGTTATTATAGCTGTGGATTCTTACGCACAAGGTGTGAGGACACACTGTGTGGTTTGATGGATTTAACATAAATTATAAAGGGTTTCATTGTACAGTTACCAGACCTTCACTCAATACTGTGCCAATGTTTGATTTCACATTTTCAGAAAAAGCATAATCCATGTGGTGTTTTGTTCCCCCTACTCGAAATGATTTACTCTCCATCTGCATTTTGACTTAATTCTGTGCAAGTCATTTTAAAAGGGCCCTCTGAATTATTGTGAAATCAGATTTGGGTGTAAATCAGAAAAGCTGAAAGGCTCAGAACTCAGACTTTGACTTTTATCAGGAGGGTGATAAAGAAGGCCATCTGTATTTGACAGACGTATTAGTGTGTCCAAGATGTCATTTGATTGGTTCAATGTGCGTGAATTTGATATCATTTGATTTGATGTTAGTTTGAGGGAGATTTCAGAAATTAAAGTTATGTATGTGTCTGGGTATCTTTCCTTATACGACCATTCTTCTACCATCTGTAAGTGGCCTACTATCTCTACACTTCTGTCTTTTTCATATCTTCATCATCTGACTCTCCCTGTCGTTTTCCAGATCACCGACATGAACAGACGCATGTCGGCCATCGAAACCCTCTTAAACCACCTGGAGCAGAAGGTCACGTCACCATATGACCAGGTGAACTGACTAACTCACACACCACAGATGCCAGATAATCATCATTATCATCTGCAAACTTGCACACAGCTGTTGCAGAAGCTATGGGAATCACACGAGGACCAGAAAGAAACTTAAAACCAAAAGCTTTCAACAAGCTGGCAGGAGCATTGTTTTTATGGACATTGCCATAGCAACGGGTAGAAGCGATTAGCGTGGCTAGCTAATTTCCAAGAGCAATAATTGCATCACACGTAAAAAAGAAACTTAAAACACTGAGATTCAGTTTTTAAGAAACTAAAACTGAAAATGAATCGCTTCACTTCTCTGGCTGCAGAAATGTGTGTAAGAACACAACATGTTCCAAATCCTGTCCCGTTCCTCAGACCGCACTGACACGCTCGTGCATTCACATTTTTTCATGCTTTACGCACAGCTGCTGTTCATTTAAGTCGCTGAAGTCTGAACTGGATGTATACTGGGACTTGGCCCAATCTTCACACATCTTTTATAATGAGTCACTCCAAAGACCTCTGAGTGACTCACATGTTTTCATACATTTGTAGGAGGTTTGAATGGGGCTTGCAAAAAAACAAAGACGTTATATGAAGGGTGATGGTCTGCTTGTTGTTTTATATTTATTTGTACTTGTTCCTGCTGCTAGCAAGTTGAACTTTGGGAAGAGTGAACACTGAACTCAAGTCATATCACAAAAAGCTGATCAAACATTAAAAACGATTGCTCTGGGGCACTGGTAGCCTAGTGGTAAGTGCACGCTCACCATGTACGGAGGTTATAGTCCTCCAAGCAAGCGGGCTGGGTACAAATCCGACCTGTAGCTCCCTTCCCACATTGTCATTCCTGACTCTCTGACTCTCTCTCTCTCTCTCTCTCTCTCTCTCTCTCTCTCTCTGGTTTCTGACTCTATCCTGTCCCTAATTAAAAGCATAAATATCCCAAAAATAAACCAAAAAAAAGGGTTGATCCAAAGTGTCTATGACACATGGAGAATTATGAGGCAGATTTCAGCTCAGTGTTTTGGTTCCAGTTCACATTGAAAGTTTTACTGCTAAACCCTCATGCTAGCTGTATAAAAAGAAACTGCAGATGGACTAAGTTAGTGAACGCTGAATGCTGGAGTTATTTGTGTCCACGGGACAGGCAGCGTTTGGCTTACATGTTTATCATATCAACTTTATTTTTAAGCCACGTATGACGCTCCCAGGTAGCCAAAACATAAAACTTAATGCAGCTTAAGAGAAGTGGAAAGCAATTCTGGAAACCAAGATTTGTGCATCCAACTTTCCCTTTGTACAGCTCCAACTTTTGAATAATTGTGGTCTTTCTTTAAACTTACTTTTTTGTTTACTTAAACATGCCGTCATCTGTTTTTCTTAATTATCCGATCATTTGGTTATTAGAAATAGAGCCCTTCGAATAATGAGCTAATTTATTTGCAATTCATTGTCCAAGCCTTATGGTGATGAAGAGGGGGACACAGTTACTAAAAGTCATCTTTCTTTCATCAAAAGTGATGTCTCATGTGGCTTCTGTGTCTGTTTTTAATTGGGATACCAGCTCTGAAATCCACACCGATATCATTAGAGGAGAATGAACGTACCCGCAAAAACAGCAAACCGTAAAGACACACAGAACTTCAGTCTGGTAATTAGTGGGTGCAAGGCTTCAAATGAGAGCAATATTTAATAGACTCGTGCTCTCCCTTTTCTTGTGGTAAACCACATTTTTAAATCAATTGCAGCACATGTTTCATCGAGTCAGTCTGCATGCTACACGTCTGCTTTAATGATCTTCTTACCGGCAAAGTAACAGGACAGTTATTGTCCTGTCGTGAATCCATGTGCTGTATGAGTCGCCTCTTTGTCTTAAAACCTGTTCTCTGTTCAAGATCGTGGTAACATTGTTGGTACTGGTACGAGAGCAGGGTAAGCTGCACACAGTCTGTCGCATAGAGGCAATTTATACATTTAAGTGCCTTATCATGTGCATAGCGGATTTTTGTAGGTGGGTCAAGCGTGCTGCCTGAAACTAAACTTATGAACTTTTAAGTAACAATGATGTCAAACAACTTCGCAAAAAGGAAAGTTCATCAAATTTACCAGCAAACACTTGAAAATCAAATCAAAAATATCTACCTATCTGATTGAGAAACTCACTGGTGGCTGTGGCTCACTTGGTAGACTCGGTCGTCTCTCAACCAGAAGGTCGAGGGTTCAATCCCCTGCTCCTGCAGCCCCATGTTCGATGTGTCCTTGGGCAAGACACTTAACTCTGAATTGCTAGCATATGGTGGCATATGAGTGTGCATGAATGGGATAAGTTACTTCTGATGGTCTCACTACATAGCAGCCTCTTCCATCAGTGTGTGAATGTGTAGGTGAGTCGTCAGAAGACAAGAAAAGAAATATACAAGCTCAAGTCCATTTACCATTCAGTCACAACCAGTGGTTAAACACTCCGGGGGAGAACACATCAAGCGATACAAAGTAAATCAAACAGGTGTAAGGCGGGTGTGCTACTATGAAGTGCAATAAAAACACAGAAATTAAAGAGTCAGTGCATTTCAGTTTTGACTCCGTTTTTTATGTCCATCTGCTGGTCTTAATTGTTTTTAACAAGGCCTGTGTTTCCAATTAATCAAAACAAATAAAAACAGAGTCTAAATGGGCACCAATTAATCTGAGGGTAGCTGAGAGCTTGCATCAAAATGGTGTAACATGTATGCATGCTGAGTGAGAAAGGATAGCTCATTTACATAAAAACAAACTCTTAGCCATTCTCTGCTCTGGTCTTGCAGACCAGCCAGCCTCCTCTGACTCCAAACAGCACCTCTCCTCTCCCTCAGTGGGAGGAGGTGGACTTAGAGGAGCAGCAGCTGAGGCAGAAGCTGCACGAGCTGACGGACAACATCAGCGACCACAGCCTGACCTCCGATGAAGAAGAGGAGTCCACCAGGCCACACTCCTCCCAAGAAGTCCCAGCATGGAGGAGTCATGAGGTGGATGCCAAACCGTCCAGACTGCCGACCAGACCCACGTCCAGAACCAGCAGTGTCACCTCCAGAGTGGAGGAAGAGCAGCCTCGGCGCACTGACTCACAGAAGGTTAGAGAATGCAATGTGACACACATTATTCCTGGGTTAAAACATCATGTTAAGACAGAAAGTTCTTCAGAAACATACATGCTGCACATCTGGATGGTTGCACATTCTGTTCTTTAAAAAAACAGTCAGCTCATTCCATACAAGCTCTTCTGGAATCCAGCTCGAGCACACACTGTAGACGTAAATCAAGTCACTCAGCCTCAGCATTTACTTCTCCTTTAAAACTGTTCTTCCCAGATTCACTGAAACACAGACAAGAAACATAACTCCTTCTTCAGCTGCTGTGCTAAATCGTCTGAGCTGTTTCAAAAGGCATTTTCTCCCTCAAAGTAACCAAGCTACAGAGCTCACATGTGCAGTTATATAATGTTCTGTTTTTTTTTTTTTTTTTCAGGCCTGTTCACATCTTAATGATTTAAAGTCTCATATCACTCTGGCTTGTACAAAAAGGTCGATACACTTCTATGTAGGGGCCACACTTATAAAGCTAAACTTTTCTTTTGCAGCATCTCGTTTCCATTTTACTGACAGGGTCAAAGGTCGACTGTGATGAAACCTCTGATGTCCCAGCAGCCTTTGTTTTCTGCTCTGCTTTGCGTTAAATCAAATTCTGCCTCATTGACTAAGTTATGGTAGATAGTTTAAGACTACAGGATGTTGTGTTAATGGAAGAGTTGATGCAGCTTGTTATTATATGACATGGCTGATCTAGAAATTTGTGACAGGAATGACGGCTCTTTAAAGGGATCTGAATCATATGACTATGTCCCTCTCATAGAATGACTTATGGATGTCCTTATTGGAACAGGGACTTAGATAAGAACAAGGAAGTTAACATTTTTGCTGGACGACTTCTGTGGCCTTTGATACATGCAAAAAAAAAAAACTTCCAGACATTTTCAGAGTGAGCTGCAAAACTATCCCCATATAGCGTCAGACTTTCTTGCTTTGTCAGCAATCTTGGATATGTTGTAAACAAACTGTGACTTGCACGGCGTCCTTTTCCCTGCAGGCGGTCCTGAAATTCCCTCTTAGTCTTCAGGGTTGTATTTATGAGAAGGGCTCAAGTTTGCTTTAGTGTTTTAACAGTCAGGTCTAAATCTTGTGACTGGCTGGTTCTCAATGTAATAAGTTGCTTTTATTGATCATTGTCAAAAGCCAAACCAGCTCAGAAGCATTTTTACTGACATCAGCTGGACTGGAGGGGAACAAGGAGAAGCGGATTCAGGGCAAGCAGTGAAATTTGAACTAAACCATTTGTAAAAGGATCTCTCAAAAAAATTAGATCATATAAGAACACAATACACTGCTACAGGAAATACATCCTTTTATACACATCTAACACAGGCCAATAAGATCTAAATTGTGTGTAATAAATAAAACAAATTGCCACAATATAATTCTACATGTTGAGTGTCTTGAAACACATTTTAATTCAGCTTCAGACATCTCATTTCAAGAACTAAAATGTTTTTGTCCCATTTGTAGATTTTCTTCTTTCTTCTTAATAAAATAAATTGAAGCCTTATGTTTTGCTTTGAATATCTTGAAATAAGATGGATTGGTGAGTTCCCCTCAAAGCAAAGTTATCTATTTTCAGCTGCTGTGAGTTGCTCTTAATATCTTTAGATACAATGTTTGTTTGGACTTGTCAGAACAAAATGGCTTATAAGAAGTGTCTTGAGATATTTTCAATTAGAAATTAGACAAGCACACTTGCTAAGATTTGAGTTTTTGCAGTGCACAATATGAAGAATTACAGTTGTATGCATTTTATTCTTTAGTACTCTCGTAAATTTCTCCTTTGACAGACAATTCCCACGTCTAATACCTACTCTGTAATAGACATTCATTGCCCTTGTCCTCACCTTCCTCTCGTAGACAAACCATTCGACTGACAGTCTGGAGAGGAAGCGGCTCCCTCTAGAGGAGGGACCAGCAGCAGGCTTCAAAGGCTCATCAGCCTTACTGTGTGAACTGGAGGACCAGGTAGCTCAAGCTGCTGCTAACGTCCAGAACGCCCAGAGTGAAGTAAAGACCAACCAGCAGCAGTGTTAAGCTTAGTGGGAATGTTAAATCTGTTTTAAAGATGCAGAAACAGTAAATACACGCACTTTCTTTTCTATTTTCATCCCCAAGGTGTCTTACATAGAGAACAGGATTGCTGCACTGAATGCTGCTGGCATGCCGGTGGATAAAAGAAGAAGGGTAATGACATTCACTTTCCATTTATTCTATTTGATTATTAGCCAGAGTTTCAGAGTGAGAGCTATTTTTGAAAAGTTTGCTAGTTTGACATTGATTTCGATTAAATCACATGCACATGGAGTTATTTCTGGAGGCAGAGTACTAAAAAAGGGAGATTCAATTATACTGACGCATTGACTTGCAGCCACTTTGATTCAAATCAGCGAATAAGAGAAAATCTATCTCCTTAGCAGGTCTGTCTCTGATAAATGTTTAAACACTTCAAGATGCCAAAAAGAAAGAGTGACATGCCTAATATATTTTCCCACATTTTTCTTATTTCTTTATTTTCTATTTTTTTTGTCCTCTAGTCTGCGATCCCGGTCCAAGCAAGAAGACTTTCCCACAACTTTCCCACAAGTAAGAGCCGACACTGCAGCCCTTGAGCATGATCCCCCAGGGCTGTCCGTATGACTCAAAACATCTTAACCCTGTTAAACTCAGAGAACATGATGATCTACTTTGTGAGCTGGTGAACAGTCGGTGTCCCAATGCACCACAGATTCAGTTTTCCCAGCTGTATGCCACATAATCAGTTTTGCAGAATTCCCACGGCAGTTTGAATGATAAATGATGAAAATATTTTAAGGGCAGGATGGTGGTCGTCGAAGGATTTTGGGTAAATTAAAGGGTCATTTCTAAACTTAGGCCTGATTTTAACATATTTTAGGGACACACATGACGCATATGTATGAAAGCTTTTTGAATTGCCTCGATAGTTTTTCTTAGACTGAAGCCAGGAGATAAGCATCAGAGCCTGTTTCCACTAATGACATTTTTTTGAAGCACCAACTTTCTACCCAAAATCAATCTAGTTCATCGTCACCGCTCACATCCTGATCCTAAGCTCAAAAACGCCCTCAGCGCCAGATGCTTTTTGTCACTGCACTCACAGCGCTAATAGATCAACTTTTAGAACACACTGTGTCACTTCTCCCTCACCAGCCAATCAAAACCAAAAAGGGGTGGGACTTCTGAGATCAGCTTTGTCCTCAACATTGGCAGAGGAGGTGATCACTCATCCTTTCCAGTCCACAGTTTCCTGATCCAGAGCTGCTGCTGCGGGGCCATGATTCCTTTACGTAGTTATTTTTGGTGAATTTTCTGAAAATAAAAGGCCAATATAAATAATTCAACACAAGTCAAACAGACCATATGGTCACTACTGAGGGAAGCGGAAATGCTGTGAGCCAACTTTTGTTACCTAGCAACAGTAAACAATGGTGGGAAGCATTGTGAATTTGGCATTGCGAAAGCTGCAAGTTAAAAAAAACTCTGTGAATAAGGCACATAACTGATGCAACGTAATCTTTCAGAGCAAATATTCAATTCATCATGTGTTCACAAAAAGTGCTTTTGTTCTGCCACTGGGAGGATTTGGGTGATATACAAAGATTCTTACAACAGAAGGCGTTTCAACAAATATTACACATTAATGTAAACGGAAACCCAGCTGATATGTTCTTCTTTATGGGTAAAAAAAAAAGTGTCTTTTTAACGTGCAGAACATGGGAGTGGCTGCTCTACTGCCTAAACTTTTTGGGGGTTTTCTTAAAAGATTCAGTTTTGCAATTCCAAAACTTTCTGAAAACATAATTTAGACACTAAAAAATATATAGAGAAGTTATACTTAATAACAATACAGTAGGAGTTTGTCACAGGACTCGTGTAGATTTTTCTTGTACCCAGACTCCTGACTCATGTTTGTTAAAAGAGGAAGCTATTTCACTCTCCCAGTTATACTCTTGCATTTTGTAATTGTTGGTCTATTTCATCTGAAATGTCTCTCCATCCGCTGCTTCCCTGGGAAATAAAACTTCCAGGTTTTTGCAACTGAAGTTCTAAAGGAAATAACAAACCTGCTTTGAAAATGAGTTGTATTTGCAGCTCTGTTGGAACATGTATGTACATTGTGGTTCCTGTATGTTTGCAGACCAGGTGGACAACTTTGTGAGGAACTCCCCCTACAGGGGCTCCCTGACTCAGAGGACCGCAGTGGCCAAGCCCAAACCCAGGGCTACCTTTGCGGTATGAGCCCACTGTGTGGTGCCGGGTGCAGTGAAGAGTTCAGATCCAATCTTCTTAAAACACCTTTAGCAGAAAAAGTGAAAAACACAGAACAGAAAAAAGATTTGAATTTAAAATGTTGAACATGTTAATGGCAGATTGCTGGCACAAGATATTGATTGTTCAAAAAACAAAAAAGAGTTTGACATTTTTGGGAATTCACTTTCTTGCCAGGTGAAATAAGATGCAAAGAAAAGTACTCTTAACGTCTGTAAGTCAACTACAAAGCAAGAGCGAGGAGGTTATTAGCTTAGCTTAGCATAAAGACAAACAGGGAAAACCAGCTGTGTCTTTCTAAAGCTTTACTTTTACAGACATGGCAGTGATGTTGATTGTGATTTCTCTTGGCAAAAAAAGGTTTATTTTCCTAAATGTCACTCCTAATTTAGTTATGTCTCCATAGTTGGAAATGAACTCTTCATTTACGTGTTTCACGCTTTGGCGGTATGAGTTGCTGCTCTGGTGGTGGCTGGCGTCATAATGGGCTTCACTGCAGTTTAAAAAGAAATGTTCTGTTTCTATGATAGATATACTAATTATGTGCAGTCCTGTGTCATTGAAAGCTTATGCCCACAAAAGCTTACACCTGTTTGGTCTTTAGTCTATTTATCACAGATATATATTTGTGTTTTACTGATCCTCTTCTACCTGCTTTCCTCTCATTACGAGGATTTAAAATACTTTAGCTTGCAGCACACACAGATGTGTCCAAACATTTTGGAGATTAAAGTTATAAAGAATAATAGTCTCATCTCAACCATGAAATACACTTTTGCCATTTTAGCACTTCCATTTGAGCAGAAAAAAGAAAGATAGGTTCTGGTTTTGGAGTTATTATCCTGCAGTATAGGACCGATCCGTTGCTGTCGTTCACTCTCTAATGAGATCTTTCTCTCCCCTTAATAACTCCAACTTGCTATTTTATTTTCTGCTCTCGTCACACCTCTCTTAACACTAGAGCTGTATCAAGATGAAATGACACACTGTCTGATTATTTGGGGCTGATTGCCCCTCTCGTGCATTAAATGTGTTTCCTGTTCATTCTCTTTCTCCTGCGGGAGTAATCCATCTGAACTCTCACATCCTGCTGATAAAGACTTGTTTTAGTTCCTGCTGTATTTGTTTTCATCTCAGATGATATGAATGAGATCATAGCTAATGATGACTTCATTAACCCAATCAAAGCATGATACGATTGACTCTCTGTTAATCAAACAATGATTGTGTGTGTGTGTGTCTCTCTCTCTCTTCCTGCAGAAACCGGTAATGACTCAGGGCTCATGAGGAGGCGGCTCAGCATTTTGTGACTAATCACTTCTTTTATTGTCCTGGTTTGTTTTTAGATTTTTTATTACAATTCTCTGCGATCGACTCGGATGGGGGCTGTTTTAAATTTGTATTTCAGCATGTTGACCTGTGAACTGTAGAGTCATTGTCTTGGTCTAGATCTCAAATATATTTATTGTTTAATTGATGTGAACTACGATTTAACGCTTGACGCTAGATCTGCATCTTTTTACATCCAGATGGTTGGCATCCATTAACATGTGAGGTCATTCATAACAACTTCACCTTAATGTGAAAAAGCATTTTTGATTTGACAAAATGTTCTGAAATCTACACGCTTTTATTTCAATTATTTACAAGGTACAAAATAAATGAGAAAAAAAAGAAACTTTTTCAAAAGCATTACCAAAGAATTAGCATTTTCTGCTTTGTAATAATTTAATATTTAATTGGTTTAGTTTATATCTTTGTAAACAGTTGATACTGATCCTAAGCGAAAAGTTGAATTATGAAATCAGAGCAGGTCCTGCAGGTCTCACCTGGTTATTGGTTATTAGGTATTTAAATGTTGTTGCTTTTGTATTGATGTGAATGATGTTAGACATGTTTTAACATTTTCTACATGATCAGTAATGTTTACATCGACAGCTCACGTTTCATTCTGAAGGCGGTACTTTCCGCATTTATACTCTAATTTTATTAAAATACTTCTCCTTGAATTACAAATTGTGGTTAATTTCATGAAGTCTGTCTCATTTCATGCAGAAACACAATGCAAACAAAAACATGAACTATTTATTTGTCTTACTTTCAGCTTAATAACAGAAAACATGTGACATTTAATGATGCACACTCTTAATGTTCATTAATTAAATTGTGTAATCGATGATGAAGAAATTGTCTGTTGTGATTTTTCAGACGTACAGATGGTTGACACTGATGAGGATCTCAATAATATTGATGATATACTACTGCCTCTGGAGTCACTTTCTCTTTGAGCAAATAATCTGTAGACTTATTGAAATATATGTAGAAATATTGTCGTACTCTTAGGCCAAATCGGGTATTTTTAAAACGGAGGTTTTACTCTTCAGTTTAAAAAAATAATCCTGTCCAAACACGCTAAACTCTCGAAAACATTGTGGTGCACATGAAAATGCAAAACTCAGCTGTCATGAGCATGCCAAGTCAAAAACGATGACCTTGACATGTGAAAATGTTCTCGCCATTCCTCTGCAGTGACCATTTCACTTACAAAGTTGTCCATTCAGGCGTCTCTGCTCGTCAACATAGTGAGCACTAGTTTGGTTACGTCAGCTACTCATCTCACGTAAACTAGAGAGGCACCTCAGTCTGCTCAGAGAGACTCTCTACAGGCGCCTTGTTTTAGTACTGAATCTTTCTCCTCCATTCAACACGTGCACCATACACTTCACACATTCACTCACTTACTCCTTGTCTCTTTTTGGACTTTCATTTATGTTTTTGTTAATAAATCAGCTTCATTATTTCTGTGTCTCTCCCTTTATTTGCCAAGGCCTTTGACACTCTGTATGTGTATAATATGTATGTGTGCATTTAGATATTATGCGTCTGTATGATTACATTTTTTTACAAACTCGACTGACATGTGTTTTTTGTATTTAAATCTCGTCTTATCTCTCTTGTATCATGACTGACACTTCAAACAGCATTTTCTGCAGCAGAACCTTTGATTTGCTATGGTTGCTTCCTTCTTTTTCTCACCGTGACTTCAACAAATCAAGATGCTGTTGATGGTAGAGAGCGTCGACATCCTCGTTCAAGCTGTCATACTAGCTGTTTGTTGTTATGTCGTCATACAGTCCTTTGAATATGTATCTTTTGATGATAACAGCTGTCTACAGTTTCTGTCATGTCCACCTTTAAAGAAAGCAAGAAATGTCATGCCAGCAACACAGGGAAACAATCACATAGGGTTGGTTTGACAGCTTTGATAGTATAGGAGCACTGTGGTTTGTTTATTTCACTGTATTACATTTTATTCCTGCAACTTCAGGACACTTCATGATCTTCCTGTTTATCATCCACATTACTTAGGGGGTTAAAAAAACCGAAGTGACTATTTTAAAAATATTAAAGAACTAACAAACAATAATTTCACAAGCATGACATGTACCCACAAAATATCAGGTTCTGCCATAGGGAGGTAGGTAGGTAGGTAGGGACATAGGGAGTTAGGTAGGAAGGTAGGGAGGGATGGATTTAGGTAGGGAGGTAGGTAGTGATTCACACACACATGTTAATACCATCAGGAGCTTTTTTAGGTTTAGGTTTGTCTCATCCAGGAATTGAACCCCTAATCATCTGATTAAAAAACGACTCACTCCACTGAGTCACCGCCACCCCAATATGTGCATCATATCGTTCTTCTGAAGAAGTGTGTGACATTAGCATATCAGCACACCGCTGCCCCTCCTGCTGGAGTATAGAAGAGATGACACAAATGATGAACAAAGACAACACCACCACCTCAGACGTGCATCCATAGAGCAGGTGAGATCAACACACTCATTTGTCCTTCAGTCTCACTGCAGTATGTGTTTGAGTTACTGGGACTTCAAACAGGCTGTTCTTTCACATTAAGAGAGGGATCATCTCCAGGTCCAGGTCATCATTCCTTCACCTGTACAGCTCCCTGTCTGAACTGGGAAGAGATCGCTTCAACAGCTCAGATAATACACAGGAAATCTTCCAAAAGGTAAGTCTTCATATTCTTTCAATATTCAAGATGCTTCGAGTCACAAATTTGAATATTGTAATCTAGTGGTGTAAAGTACATTTGAGGAATGCTTGCTTCTCAAGGTAGATTTAAGAGTTGATTACAGAATACACTTTTTTGCCATAGTACTGATTCTTGTTCTGAGTTTTAATCAGTTTATTGTCTGGTAAAAGTATAAATTACAAGTCAATGCTCACACAACCAAATTGAGGTTATGTTTGCATTAATGCATCATACAAATAATGAAACAAGAATCTGGTATGTCTAACTCTGAAGGCGATTATTTGGCAGAAGAGCTATTTTACTGTTGCTGCTACTTTTGTACATTCCCTCAATGACATAACTTTGGATGCATGACAAGAACATGAACCAAACTATTTCTTCACTGTGGTTTTATATCTTGTACTGAAGTCAAAGCACTGAGTATTTCCGTCTCCTCTCCGCTCCAGGTCGAGCAGCGATGAGGCTGTGTGCAGTCTTCTGTGTCGTCTTGTTGTTTCTCACTCAGGCTCTGAGTGGATCTCATCACGAAGCGTCCATAAGTATCAGAAGTAAGATATCTCCAAACTAACGAGCCGAAGAGCTGCAGACCCAAAGATTTCAACATGATACATACACATGTAATTATATGGATGAACACAAATGGAATATACAGCATATAAACGTATACAACATTTGGACCTGACTCCAACATGAAAAACATGTGTCTTTATGTTGTAAATCTTTGAATCCTGCCTCTTCATAGAGTTTATTGCAAATTACTTTTAGTTTGAAACGTGTGAAATATAAATGACTTGTTGTGGCACAACGTCTTACATCAAGGCGCCAGCGTTCATGCAGTTTAGAAATGACTGAATATAACCGACCATGAAAGAAGTACAAACTCATGATGCATCCTGTGATTTGAAGTTATACATATATTTGCCTTCATGGTCGTGTGTATCACATTTCCTCTGTCATTCTCTCGGGCTGTCATTTTCTTGGCCTGTCATTGGCTAATCAGCTGCTCATCAGCTGGCCTCACCAATCCAATTGCGTGACAACCCCTTCCTCATTGACAGCATCATCGTTTGACTCACTTTTTAAATATGTTTCCTTCTCTGCCTTTAGTTCCTTCATGCCGATGTTTCATGAGCCCCTCCACCTCCCCATCAACGCCCAGCTTTACAGAATCCTCATCCATCAATTCTTCACCCATCTGGCCTCTCCAAGTCATCAGCCCTCACCACCACCAGTGTCTGCACTCCATGTGGGGGATTCATTTATTCTCCAAACATAACAACCACCCCACAGAGTCAAAGCTCAAAAGGACACTTTTCCATGTTGTTTATTGTAATAAATATTTGTTCTTTATTCACCTGTCTCCTGATTGAAATGTCTATTCATTATTCTTCCCTCTGTCCTCTGTCCTCTGTGCCGCTCAGATCCAGACATCGATGCCTCCTGGTACACTGGCAGGGGGATCAGACCGGTGGGGAGATTTGGACGCAAAGTTGCAGAGAGGAAAAATCAACATCTGGCTTTCATCACGGCCAGAGTTTACAGACCAACAGCTGACGGTGACAGCAATGTTTGGATCACACAGCGCAAATAATATGAATGATTAAAAATGACTTCTGCTCTGAGTTTGCAGTGTTCCAGTTGGCCTTGTTTATTGGTCGGGTTCCTTTAAGGTGTTTAACTTGGATTGTTTTTGTAAACATTACAAAAAGGATTGAAGTTGTTTTCTTGAATAGAGAGCCATGCTCTGTTTTAAGATTGTAAGCACTCTTTTTAAAAGGCAAAGAGGTTAGAAACTTAATATTGAACATGTTTCCTTTTTCTGAACCCGATGACTGCCTACACGCAGGGATGGCACCACATTAAAGCTGGATATGATGCACAAAGACTCGCAACACTCTGGCTCCCATGGATACTTACTTGCTTTATGCATTAATAACACAACTTTTCAAGCTTGACCGGGCTCTTTCATCAGGTGCTGTCAACACAAATCACAGCACCTCAGGCTCAAAACTAAAGTATATCTTTGGGATCCATAGCATTGTAAGTTTTTGTGCATCATATCTATGTTCTTTTTCACAACTCAGCACCTGAATAAGTCGTGTGTTTGTGTTTTCTGACTTTAACAAAAATGAATGCTACTCTTACATCAAACACTCTAATATTAAACACAATGGTGGAAAGTTTGGCAGAACAAAAATCCATCCCTGAACGCCTTTGGCACAAACATCCGTCTTTGTTTTTAGCTGAACGTGTGTGCCATGTAATCTTCAATTTCAAATATGGCAGCCTAACTGAAATCTTCACTTTTTGCTCCATGAGATTGGCTTATTCTAGTCAACTTGTTCTTTTTTGTGGATTTGTACAGTGAGATATAGAGTTTTATAAAACTTAAAAGATAAGCATAAGACATGTTTCTAATGTCTTTATCTTTAGTTTAAACGGAGTACCCCATATTAACGCACTATCAAGAGGATCAAGCTCTCGCAAGGCGAATTCAAGTAATTATAATAACCTTTGAATTTCCTGTTCCGTCAAAACAGGTGACTTTCTTTATTTTTTGGCTTTTTGTGCCTTTAATGGAGAGATAGGACAGTGGATAGAGTTGAAAATCAGGGAGAGAGAGAGTGGGGAATGACATGCGGGAAAGGAGCCACAGCTCAGATTTGAACCTGGGCCGCCCATCTGGAAGACTATAGCCTCCATACATTGGACGCGCGCAATAACCACTGCGCCACCAGCGCCCCATTTTGGGCTTTTAGTGTTTCTTATTTTAAGATAGAACAGTGGATAGAGTCAGAAATCTCTCTCCGTTGATAACCAACTCAATAAAAGATCTATCTACAGACGGCTCGCTTGTCTGTTACATCCAATCATGGGACGTTGGGAATGTAGGAAAGATTTTTTAGAACCGAAAAGCACTTTAAATTGAGCTGGAATTCAGTTTTTGTTCACTTAATATTCAATTTCCTTGGCTGAATGGTTTATCCTTTCTTGTAAAATGATTCGATTCATTTTTCTTAAAGGGTCTAAAACAAAGAAACATACATAAGTACGTTACATAAGTCACTCGAGGGGTTTGCACAACATCTGCATAATGTGAAAAAGCCACGCTGAGGGTTTGTTTTATATTCACAAGATTAACACACTCATAATATGAACCAAATCCTCCATATTTCAGTTTTAATATGTTTTATCCCCCCTCCGTGTGAGGTGACTCTTTGTTTGATGTGAAGACTCCAAACCAAATGAGGACCAGCAGCCCCCTCAAGTCTTTGTTGTCCTGATTGACACCAAGCTCCTGTAAGGCCTGTGACGATAATCATCAAGACCTCTGCAATGTTTTAAATCTCTAAAAAATAAAGAGTGCCCTCTTGGGTCCACCCTGCAGAGAAACTTATGTTTCGGATGAAGAACAAATGCGGGAACATTGTGTAAGCAGTAAAACACTGACTGCAGGGGAGAAACTTTACTCTATGTGGAGGCCAAATGTAAACAGAAACATACCAATGTCTGCAAAGTATCTGTAATACAAATGTTGTCAAAGCATGGGGACAATTTTACCATTGTTTACAGTAGATGATTTACAGCCCAGTGAGTGTTATCCAGAGCACAGTGCATTTTTGTTTTGCACTCTTGTAAATCCTCATAGAAGCAGAGTCATGCAACAGCAGTGCTTCCCACGACGTGGAACATAAACAATAGATTTAAATCAACAGAAAAGTTGTTGAACATTTCTTCTGAACTAAAAACAGTTGAATACTTTCTGTGCTCCCTGACATTAGATCTTCTTGAGTGTTAGAAGATATCTAATAGTCTAATGTCTGTGTGTACAGTTAGGAGCAAGAACCGCCTAGCTTAGCATAAAGAGGAACTTTTTCTTCCCCAACTGGAAAGTTACCGGGACATGGAGGTTCAAAAAGAATATTGGTTCATCTCTGGAAACCTTTGCAAGATCTTGCATAAAGAAACTAGTTTCTCCAAAGTTAGAAACCTCCTCATCTCAGAAGAGAGAAAGCAAATTAGCACATGAGCACATGTTTAAAGTACAGGAGGCAATGAACTCCCGCTCAGGTTGTTAGTGATTTTTTTTTTCTCCCATTTTTAAATCTCTGCTGTTGAAAAACGACGCCAATGAGAAAGTGCAAAAAGCTGCAGTTTGTTAAGTGTCCACATGAGGCTAGCTCCAAAAGACCCAAACACACCCCATATTAAAATGTTCGTTTTGAAAGCATAAATTTACAAGTTCTCAGCCTGGTAGAAAAACGATTTCGGTCTTATAAGTTAACGTCTTTATCGACAAACACTGAACAGGGGTGGAAGTTTTTTATAACTTACCAGTTTTGATTTTACGAAGGAGATAAGTCATTTATTATTAAGGATGTACCTGATTTGTCTGTAGCAGTTTGTCAGGAGGCTTAAGACCTCAGCTCCACCTCTTTGCCTGCTTTCACCTTAACTCAGCTGGTGGGACCTTGGATCATTGTGAACACAATCATTTAAAAACCGAACCAGTTCAATCTGTGGCATAGACAAAGACTGACTGAGTTTATTCTACACCTTTAAAGTACAGGAGACAAACACAGGAACAAGGACAGACAGCATTACAATCAGTGGTTATGTGAGTTATGGTCCAACTCTACAGCAGGATGAGAACATGGTCGATGTGTCTCTAGGATGCAGATCCATGAGTGGTGTCTCGGTCCACTCTGACAGACCTCCCTGCTGCTTTCCGATACACTCAGACACCCTGTGGGCTGAACCAGACCTCTGTTAACAAACGTGTCACGTACATTGATGTGTTACACAGTGAACTAAACTGTAACCTCTTACCTCGACTAAGACTATCTTGCAATAATGAATCCAAAATTGTGTTTGTTGTTCAGATTGATGGTGATTAAAAAAACCCATGTGCTCCACATCTCTGTATCTGCTGCTCTCTAGTGGTATCAAGTGGCCTTTCTTCAGACTTTGGACCTTTGTTTACAGACGTTAGTCTAACAGGAAGACAGGCTGGGAAGCCGAACTCCTTCAACAAAAATCCCCAAAATGACTTTCTAAAATGTCCTCCACTTACCAACATCTAGCAGCAGGTTGCTGACTTGATCACCTGACAGAGCTGATGCCTCTGTGAAGAATAAACCCCTGTCCTTGGCCAGACTTTCTCCTTCCTGTTTGATGAAATAAAGAACATTAAATTCATTTTGTTGTAGATTTAAAGATACTCTGCACACAGAACAGGAATATCAGTATTTTTTCCAACCTCTATCCTATTCAATATAATCTTTGGTGTGTGTTACAGGCTATCATAGCTGCGATGTAATCCCATCAGGGAAATCCTGATCAGAGTAAATCCACCAGAGCCACCTGAGTTACCTTTGAAACAGGGACAGACCTGGGTTAAGAAAGATGGTTTTCTGTTTCTGTACCTGCACTGAGACCTGTCGATCCAGTGCCAGATCTCCCTTGTTGCCTACCAGCCACATTATTGTAGATCCTTGGATGCAGTGTTTTTCCAGCTCTTTGAGCCAAACTTGAGCTCTGATATATGTATTCTGAAAGGGACACAAACAGACACTAGCTTAAGAGCACCATCAAAGACGAGACTGAAGAGGTCGCTTCCATGCTCAGGTGTCTGTTCCTTTTTACCCTTTTGCTGATGTCATAGACCAGGATTGCAGCGTGGGCTCCTCTGTAGTACAGCGGGGTGACACTGTGATATTTCTCCTGTCCTGCCGTGTCCCATATCTCAAAGCGAAGTGACACATCACTCAGGTGGACCGCACAGGTCATGTAGGCACCTAATGACAAACACAGCATAATGACGACTAAGGGGAATCGATTCATTTAAGACCGCTCAGTCTGGATCATACTTAAGTAAACACAGTAAAGAAAGCTGCAGTTTTGTATCAAATAAATAAATCATACAGCAATCAAGGTGCAGCACACGTTATGTTTGGACATTTTCTGAAAGTGAATATTCACTGGAGTAATGTGAGAAAATTCTGGTTTATTTGAGGGAGATTAAACTAAAAATAGAATATGATACTCCTTCGTTGATCCGCAGAGGAGACTTTCAGGTGTGTGACCTAATTGTAATTCCAAGGATTATTTTCATTAATATTTTTTGTTTAGCTGGACTTTTGAGTGTCGCAGCATGTTCAAAAAGTCATGAAAGCCGGCCCGTGCATCAGGCAACTTGAAAATTACTCATATCCTTCATCCCATGCCAATTTTTTTAAAAAGTCCCTTAATATCTCTGTGAAATCCAAAAGAAAATCTGCCATTTTGGATACATTAGCCAAATTAATTGGGTAATTTTGGCCATTTCAGGAACTCCTCCTTATTGTATCTTAATGATTGGAAACAAAGGGAACATATTGCTATTTCATAGGTAAAAAAAAGTGTATAAAGCAGCCCAATATAATCATCTTCTATGAGCCTAGTTTTGTTTAGTTTCTACAGTTTACACTTTCTCTATGAGCTCACTGCTCCTGGAAGCAACTTGTCATGTTTAATAGGTTATTGTTTATAGAGCAAAGACATAATTTGAAAATGGTTAATATTGAGATGTGCAAGGCACCTTATTTTTCTCTATGGAAAGCCATGCTAACTTTTTAGCATCCCATGTTTAGACTAACTGTATGTAACTTTAACAACTGCAAAGCGTTCTCAACATCTACCCTCCTGACATGACATGAGGTAGAGAATAAATTACAAATGTAGCTCCCGGTAACTTCCTGGTAGAAAACCATGACTTATGTTGATCACACTGATTTGATCAGTAGATCTTCTTATAAGGCAATAAGTAAAGGACATGTTAAATGATTCCTTTATTGTTTACTTAGCTTTCACAGTTTAAAAAACAAGAACAGTGTCACTAACTCACAGCCTATTGTAGGTGATGTATTCCTGAACTCGTCCTTCACAAATCTCTGTGCCAGACTGGACTTCCCAACACCAGAGGCTCCCAGAAGGACCATCTTAACCCTGAGAGTCTGCACCGGCCTGCTCAAAGTGTCACTGCAGAGCCGGGTTCCTCCTCGCGACCTTTGAAGACTTTCCCCCATAAAAAAGAGTAATTGACTCCAAAATATTGAAAGAATATGAACAAAAACTGTCCAAGAAGGTCCTCAAATCCCCAAAACTGTGGTCAGTCAGTCCTGTTAAAGACAAGTTAGTAGGTCCATGTCTTCTTTGTAAGAGTCTGTGCTAACTTTGACTCGTGTTCACAGAAAATAAAAGTAAAACCAAAGTCCAGTCTCAACTTGTAAAAGGCCAACAAACAATTTCACTTCCTTTTCTACATTCAGCGCTGAGCCATAAACGGTTACAGCGTTACAACATAAGAAAGCAAACACATAGTATCTCAGTGTTCGTGGCCACACAGCATACTACCAGTTTTAAACCAGTGTTCATGTTTATTTTGGATTACACTCATGTTAGTGAAATGTTAGTCATCTTTCCAAAGTCCAGTGTTGTTTCTCTTCTACTCCGCTATTCTAATTCAAACACTGCATGTCGGGTGAAAACAGATTCACTCTAGTTCACTAATGTGTGTATCATTAACATTTCAGGGATTATCCTGCAGGCCTTTTCTTTCCGGATGTCTAGTGGCATTGTCACTTTATCACCACAAGAGGGCAGCATTGTATAAATTACAGCTTCAAAGTCAGACGGCATAACAGTCTGTGAGCATGCAAGTGAGTTAACTCTACCTTTACATAAAGGCTTTTTATGTTTTTAATGGTCATTTAATCAAAATAGAAAAATATTACACCACCCAACTGGCCCTATACTAAAAGATGCATCACCTACATACATAAATAGAACAGGCAATTATTACTTTAGTAATTAAGTAATATAAAGTTTAACTTCATTATTTTTTATGACAATTTTCATGATATTACTGTCCAATTCTGTAGATAAGCTTTGTGTTGGCATGCTCTATCATGTGACCATATTTTAAATGTATAAAGTACGGTGACATGAGAAGGATTTATGTGAAAATATAAGAGAATGACACAAAATGCAAGTTCCACATAAAGTGGTGCATTTTAAAATATTTTAATCTTGATTTAAAGTCTTCTCTGCTTTTACTCTATGCTACATTATATTTGTTGCTTTTTTATTTAACCTTTACCAAATTAAAAGTAGTCTGTTAACAAACTGAAATTAAAGTTGTTTCCATGTTAGATGGTATGACCTGGAAATATACTCTATAGAAGTTTTGAATAAGATCCTGAACAACAACAAAAAACATTTAAGGTTTATTTGAATCGTATTTCCATGTTGCTTTAATATGAAGATATGAATATAAATTTAAACTTAGATGTACAGGGTTAAAAATTACAGATGATTGTTTTTCTTTCTAGGATTTGTCAATGATAGCTTACAGCAGTGACAAAGACTTATGAAAGTGTAACTATAAATCGCCTTTGATATCCTACCCTGACTGTCTATAATGAGCCTTTGCATCAACAATAAGGGATTCAAATGTTGCGCATTCAAACTGAGGTCATGTGTATCTCTTTAAGAAACTCGCGACTGTTTTTAGAGCTCGCTGGTCATCATTAAAAATAGCAGATGGGGTGTGAGAAAGTGCGATAGCCAATGCTGGAGCTGCGGTTTCTGACTGAAACTGAGCCCCTGAACATGTATGGCGTCTCTCTCCAGAGGTTGATGGCGCGTTCAAATGTCGCGGGAAAACTCCGCAGAAACATTTCTCACACGTAGGCCTACTTATTTAAAAGATGTCTCAATTACAGTGTAAGGATTATGAAAATATATATTTATTTAATTTGAGAAGAAAATGTATCTAAACAATGAACTTTAATAACTTGAATTGTATTTTATTTCACTGTCAAACTGACAAGTCAGTTAATGTTAAGAAAACAGGCTTAGACTCTGTCGCTTAAAAATAAAAAGTTTAAATGCTGTGATAAAAATGTACGTATGTAAACACTGTGAAGGGAAAGGTTGGCCTAGAAGCTTGTAACCACGGTGCCATCAAGGTTTTTAATTATGTAGAAATACAGTTTTCATGTCAGGAGCATGTCCAGAGGGGTGTCCAGGGGTGGCATTGGCCCTAAATCTAAATGGCCACCCTAGGTGCCACCCCAAAGTCCTTCACAATGACTGGCTTTTGTCCTGGTCAGACTCAGGTTAAAAACAAATATCTTGGCTGTGGTGCAACAGGCGGCTTTGTAGTTTCTTTGTATTTAAATGTTGTCCGTGTTTTTGTTAGTATTTGAAAACATAGAAAACACTCTACACATCAAGATAAGTGCACGGGAGAGGAATTAATCCATAAAAAAATTGCAAGCAACCTCTTGCACAAAAAAATATGCGAAATAGATCAGATACTTTTTTCTGATCTGCTTCAAATTTCACATGTATGATCAGGGTTGGCCTCTGAACACATTGACATAACAATAGTCAACTTCAACCATAGCGCCCCCTACAGCAAATGCTCAATTTCATCCAAATTTCATAGCTATCATGACAGTGCCAGCCTGAACTGCTCTACGTCAAAATTTGATGTGATCTTCATTACGTTGCTTATTTCAACATGCCAGTACTACGACTTTTACACAAATCGAACTGCACGGCCTGCTGCTTAGCCACTCTCCGCGGCTGCTGCACTCCCGCGGTCCCGACACACCCCGACATGCACCGGGATGCGAGGGCCCTTCATCACCGCTTGCAGTTTTAATTGGTAATGTTTCTGCTCTTAAATGTTGCTTATAAATGATATATCATAAACTTATGATATACATCTTTCTCTTAAGTATAGCTAAAGAATTAGCAGCTTAGATTGTATTGAAAACGAGTGCTTCCAGTGGAAAATGCACTTTCTTTGGACACAGGCCCTAATGCTAAAAAGACGTGTGTTTTTGCCCCCCCCCCCCTCCCCTGCATATGTCAGCTCCCCAGTCAAGCCACCCTAGTCGAAATAATCTGGACACGCCCCTGGGTTATGAGTTAGGCTGGAAAAGTAATGCAAAGTGTTGCGCCACATTGTTACACAAAAGTACATTTTGGAATTTCAAAAAGTCTATTCCGTTAATGTGACTATTTGTTAACCTTAATAGCAACCAGTTTGTCTTCCGTCACTAATATGTCCGACATCACGTGAAGGCATCTTGATTGAGTACAGTCTTTGAAGTTCCTCAGTGTGTGACAGGTTCGAGTCCGTCGCTCTGAATCCCTCAGGTTGTGGATTCAAACTGCTGAACACACATCACAAGAACAGATATTTACTTATTCATTCATCTTTATTCTTTACTTTCGGCGT
The DNA here is from genome assembly GCF_963930695.1 of Labrus bergylta. Lineage (NCBI taxonomy): Eukaryota > Metazoa > Chordata > Actinopteri > Labriformes > Labridae > Labrus > Labrus bergylta. The sequence goes on along the minus strand of NC_089207.1, from coordinate 18,763,139 downwards.
TAGTTTGATTTTCCATTGACTGGGAGAGAATCACAGACGCGGTTTTAAAAAGGAGAATTCAAATCCACCGAAATCGGTTCTGACAGAATTTGCTATAAACGCACCAGAAGCGCACGTGGGGCGGCCAGCAGTAACCATTTGAAGCAAGACTTTCGTCGCGAGCGTGCGAGTGAACTGAAACACAGGAAGGAGTGTGAAAACGGATGTAAGACAATGACCCATGCTGTGAAAGCGAGCAGACACGGCTTCTTTTATTTCCTCGACTTTCATTTAACATTTTAGCGACACATGAGACCCGCGCGGTAGCTCGGTTTTGGATTACTTTTGTGCGCTTTTCGCCGCAGTCCGACTCTTGTTTACAGTGAGTGGATTAAGTGTGTGGAGGAAACATGGGGACCCAGGGCACAGGACGGAAAAGATCCACCAAGAAGGAGAGGTCGACGGCAGAGGACGATGCCCTGAACCTCATAGCGAGAGAGGTGAGTCAGTGGAGAATTTCTCAAAAGTTTATATTTCCACAGTTCATCAAATAACATCCTGTCAAAAATTAACAGAATGGCAAAACACCGGGGCAGGTCAATGACCCCAAAACCTACACACTGATATTCTTGCGCTAGGGAGACTCTTCTAGAGACCCGTTTAAATGCCCTCAATCCTAATTTAGCCACAATTTTAGGATAAAACATCCATCCTAATGCTGAAAAAGTCCATGAAAGCTCGTATAGTCTACGCCAACACAAACGCCTGCTGGTACCAGTGTTCCCAGTGTACCCAGCTGAACTCTCAAATTCGTCCAGACATTTGAATATGTGTCCTTTTTGGAGACGTTTTAAACCTGATTTTCAACCTGTCAGTCAAATATTTGTTGGCAATAACATTGTAGAGACTTGAAACATGCTTAATAACCACAAGATGTAATTGTTGTTATTGTTGTAGTCGTCAACATAGTCGAGTCAGGTAACATTCACAGCACATTTTCAATAGAAAAGGGAGTTCACCCAAACTGCTGCAGTTAGAGGATGTGGCTTAAAGACTGTCTCATTATAGCTACTGACTTAAATACTCATTTTATAACATTTAAAGACTTGTAACCAAACAAAAGTAACTCCAACATTATGAAAATCCACTACAGAAATGTGTGCAGAAATTCCCACTGAGGAGATTTATAATGAAATATATTTTTAATGAACTTAGTCTTTTTCTATTCTCTAGTTTTCTGGAAGTTTTCAATTTTCAAAACATAAAACACCTACCAGAATTTACATGAAGTTATCCGCAGGAGAATTTCTGTTTTTACAACTTCTTACCGTCTTTGCTTTAGTCCTTTGCTGATTGTTTTGCACCAAAACACCAAGTCAAATTCCCAGTACATGTATGTGTAAATGTACTTTGCAATAAACACCGAATCTGATTCTGAGAAGGGGGGGGGGCAAAGGGTGTGCTTTAAATGTAGTTAAAAGAAAATGTAAATGCTGGGACAAGACACTAGGAGCTGATTATAAAAGAAATAAAAGTCCAGTAACCTTTCGTCTTGAGGTTACTTCACTACCACCAACAGCAGATTTTGTGAAGCAGCAGATCAGGAGTTCTTTTTCATCTGTTTTCTTGTTATTCTTGATTCAGTCAGTCAGTCTGAGACACAAGTTAGACATCTAGATAAATAATTAAATCCACCTTACAAAGATGTTCCTGTTCAAAGCTGGTGGTCCATCCAGGGATAAAATCCCTCATCCAGTTGACTAAACACTGAACTGTGAAACCAATAAACAAATGGGATTTTTAACTGAAGCTTAAATTGGTCATATTTGTATTTTGTCATGATCTCTGAATGACTCGTCTTACACCATATCCTATAATGAAAGCACTAATGATACATAGACATCAGTTATCAGAGCATTAATGCGTGGTCACTTTTGCATCTGATTCTGGTAATGGTTGTAGAAAGCTGTATCTAAGCTTTAAACTGCATGGATGACAGTAATGAGACAGCTATACGTTGAGTGACTTTCAGCTGATTGAAATGGTTTTCTTTACTAAGCAATAAGCCTCTCATGTGCTAACATGCAGGAAGTGTCGGCCTAACCTCGATAATGAAACGCTGGAGCTGGCAGTTGTCTCTAACAGGTGCTGAAGTTGTGTTGTGACAAGTTTGCACTGTTTCAAGGTTTCTAATCTCTGAGTCCAGTGGAGGGTAAATACATGTTTTGTGCCAGGGATAATTCCATGTATGCCTGCAGGACATTTGACATGTGATATCCTGCACACTTCTGACTCCACCTGAGCCTTCAATGTGTTTAAACAGGGACAATTAAACATGATTTGAGTTGTATAGTTTAGCATAATCTACAAACGATGAAGAAAAGCCTCACATTTACTGCAATGTTGTGCCTCTCTCTTTGAGGATGTTAGCCTTAGATTTCTGAAATACTATTGCTCCAGCTCAGGTTTTACCAACCTTGACATGGTTCCAATTTATGCATTCGATTTTTAGTAAATAAAAACAGCAAATGTTGAACATGTTCATACGATAAGGGTGGTTCAAAAAAAAGCTTGAACTCCAGAAATATTTAACAATTCAGAGTCAGACCAACTTCTTTCTAAAAGTTTTAGGTCCTGGCATGGTCAAGTTTTTGGATCTTTGTCTATCAAACTTACAAAAATTAACAGGTTAAAGGTTTTAGTCTGGTTAGCTTTACATTCCTGTACCAAATGGCATTGGGAAAATACTGAATTTCAGGCTAAAATCTCTTAATTAAGGTGTTTTATTCACTGGTTCTAATATCGTTTGTTTGTTTTTGGAGAGGAAGAGTGAAAGATAACACGGATAATTCAGCTCATGGTAGAAACCTTGTTAACAGTGTCCACCAAAGGAATCCTAACATACAGAGGAAGTAACAAACAGTATTGAATAGTATACAACCATGAACACCATCCTCACAGCCGACACACTCGGTTGAAATTGGCTTTGTCAAGCTAGTTGGGAGGAAGTTATGTCTGTGATAACCACACCCGGATGTTTCATCAGATTTGCATGTCACTCTTCACTGACATGCACATTTAACTGTCATTATTTTGTGAAAGCTGTGAAAGGCCCTGCTATACTGATAGCAAGCCTGCAGACATTCTTCTTCTAACTACTGACTATTTACCTCGCTTAAGTGTATCTGAGGTTGCGCATTCTTGTTGCTGGCAATCATTTCTTGTCATTGTTTGTTTGCAGGAATGTTTTCTGGTCAAGGTATTCGGAGAGTTTGATAGAATGTGTGCACAGTTTGTCTGTGGTAGTTCTCTTTTTTGAACCCTCATTTGCTTTTTTTGGTGCTGACAACAGTAAAACAATAACGGTAGCCAGTTTTTTAATCCCATCTGTGCAGCATGGAGAGAAAGTCTGTGCCTTTAAGTATCAAGGGGGTCACGTCCCACACTGGCAGTCCTCATGACAGGATGGTATGTCCGCCCTGATGAGTTGGCCTGTTCTGCCGTGGCGTTTTAAAAATAGACGCCTCTGAAAGATCAGCTGTTGCTGCACCCCAGGTTTAGATTTGGTCTGTGTGGGTGGGGGATGGGGTGGAAGAGGAGGGCTGTGGCTCAGCAACTGGCCATCCTACCAGCAATGGAAACATTGGAGCAGCAAGTCGCTGCATGGGATTGTTAGACAGCGTTGCAGAGAGCCGGAGAAAACAGTTTGAGATGCTGGTGGCTTAAGCTGCTGTTTTAGATAATTTGTTGAATCTTTCTCTACCTCCCCCAAGAGTTAAGAGAAACTTCATGATGTAAACCTGACTGAGTTTTGACCAAAGGGGAGCAGACCACACAGCAGGAAAGAATGTCGGCGCAGAATACCAGAGCATTAGTATTGCTGTACTTCAGGGAGTTGGTTCCCTACACATGTCAAACAATTTCTACCCGTTGTAAACATTAATTTGTGGCATGAAGTTGGCAAACTGTGGCTGACCAGAACTACTCCCAAACTGTTTGAAACTGTTGTGCAATGTTGACAATTACTCATAACAAACACAGAGTAAAGCTGCAATGCTCAGTTGATAATTGTTTTGAGAAACTAATTTGAGAATCGATCAATCCTTTAAGTTATTTTCATAGCACAAATATCTAAAAAGTTCTCAATAAAGCCTCCTAAATGCGAGAATTTGCTGCTTGTCTTCTCCATTTATGAGAATACAAGAAGAGCCTTTGTTTTGGACTATTGAGGGGACAAAAGAATAAATATAAAAATGTCAGTTTGGGCCTTTGGAAGAAGTGTTGCCTCCAGGTAATTTTAAGATGTCTTTGACTTTTGGACGTGTCTGGATTGGAGGTATTTTTGCAAAGCTTGTTTAAGTGAGACATTTCAACACAACTGTTCCTGAGGCTGGACTCGTTTGGTTTTAGCCTGAGGCTAAAATTTGCTTTGTGTCTGGTCTGAAGACATTTGGATGAAGCTCAAGCTGTCGTGCTTCCACCACAACGTGATGAACTTTGAATCCGTACACTGGGACACCAATATTACACCATTGCAGAATCAATAGGGAGATTTAATGACCCCTGAGTTGGTTACAGCGCTGTTACGGAATTACACTCAATGATAGACTTCCTACATGGGACAATTTGAACCATTTAAGCAGAAGTTCAGTTCAGTTGTTAGTGATCAAAATGATTAGTCTGGAGCCACCATCAGGTCAACATTTCAAAGAGTTCCTTACTTAAGATACGTTTACACAAGCGACCCTGGCTACTCCATTTGATATCTAGATTTTTTTGTCCTTTGGTTTGATAAAAAATACCTGTTATGTTTGTAGAACCAGTCAGCTGTTTATGAATCCTGATGAGCAGGCCACTAGCAGATTTGTTTTTTGTTTTGGTGATAAACCAACCCATTTATGAAAAGAGGACAATTGGCCAAAAAAGGATTAATCAAATCCCCACAAGCTGCTCAGGCTTTCTGCTCAGGATTTCAGCTTGTTTATAAGGTCCATAACAGCTACAGTTGTGTATTAGTATGTTTTTTTTCAACGCATAAATGTCTCTATTGGTAAGATATTTTTTTCCCAACAGTGAGGGTGCTGCATACAGATGAAACTTTCACATGTAAAGAAAGAGAGAAACCTGCAAACGAGTGTTGTGGCTTTATTAAGATAATATTAATTCTGTTGACCTGAAATTGTAGAACAAAAACATATATTTTTTAAGCCGTTTTTAGCTTTGCTGCTGCTGTAAGCCACAGTTATGTAGCTGAGAGAAGTAATGAGAGAGCATTCAACCTAAACAAACATTTGGGCTCTGGTTGCAAGCCCTCGGGCTAGCCACTTGATTGCAGTTTAACCAATGCTAACATTGCTTTTGATCGCCTTTAACATCACATACTGCATGTAGAAGATGCATATTCACACAGTCATAACATGGAAAATAATACATCCCTCTGGAACTCTTTTTGATAACTTTTGCTCGGCCTTTAACCATCACCTTTTAGAGTTCTCTGTGTTTACCTTGAAGTGTACCACAGTGCACCAGCACTCTCCTCAATGTGAGGTCAGAAACCCTTTATCAGTGATGATAACAGTCCTGGAATCTGGCCCAAACTAAACTCTCACTTTCCTAAAAAGGGATCTTGTTAAAATTCTTTCCAAGTATGAAACACACCCGAAGATCACAGCCGGCTGAATGTGTCAGAGTATTTATTCTGGTTGATCCTGTTTATGGGCGCATCCTAAGCTTGTGTATGTTGTTAGATTAATCTTGCAACACTCTTGGTGACTGATAGGAAAAGAATAATTGTTTGAAAGACATAACAAGTGTTTATCTTACTGACAAATAGACGAGCAGTCAAGGTTGTTTTGCTTTACAGATACAAACTCACACACTCCTTCACATGCTGCCTTTCTATGTTTGTTTAGGGCTAGTTATACTGTTACATATTTCATAAAGAAATTATATTTATCTGGGCCAGATAGCCTAGCGATTATGTGGCGCGCCCCATGTGCACTGTACAGAGGCTATAGTCTTTGACGCAGCGGCCGAGGGTTCAAATCCAGCCTGGGCTCTTTGATGTCATCTCCCACTCTCTCCTCCCCTCCTATAATGGGGGAAAAAGCCTAAAAACTCATAGAACTTTGTTTAAAAACTGTAGGTCTTAGTTAAAGGACTCTAAATTATGAGGGCTTCCCAATGCATGGCTGCTATTTTATAGCAGCATAAAGTGCAAAAGAACACGGTGATAGTGAATCTAAATCACTAAATCAGAAGGGGAAGTGATGTGATTAATGAAAGAAAACTCCCAGATAATCACAACAGTGCTTGGGCAGGTCTTCATCAGCTGATCAAAATGACAGGGTGGGGGGGGGAACTGATCAACAAGTGGAAGCCCAGTTCTTCAAATCCACTTGTTGCGAAAGGTACAGAGCTGCAAAGCATTAACATTAACACATGGTGTGGGTTCTCTTGTTCATAAAGTACAACGATGAAATCATTTGTAAATGTAAATCAATCCCAAGTGTTTTCAGAGTAGACTCCGCTGGTTTTTAAGTCATAAATTGTCACATCATAAAAGTGGCACAGTTACATCTTCACTTTGCTTTTCAGGGATAAATCATGACATGCCTCTTGAAAGGAGTCAGGGATACAGAGAGGTTTGAAGAGCCACTTTAATTGAACCTCTCCTGCACATATAACATGAAAACCAAAGTATTATCGAGCAGTAATGCGCTGAGTATGGTTCTTCTTCATCAGTCTGCAAATGGTTTATGAAAGATTGAGCTAGTGAGCAGCAGTGTGTAATAACGCTGTGACCTAAACCAAACTGGTTTTACGTCTAAAGAAAACAAATTCACAAGTTACTCAGATATTTTGATACTTAAACTTAATGGTTCAAAAAGACCAACAGACCAGCCAATGTCACCACAAGCCGTGTAGCTCCACCTGTTAGCTTGGCATCAATAACCTAACATGGGTTAGAGCCACGGTTTTGCTCCGTCGGACGGCTCGCGCCCATTCACACTGGATCCGTTTCTGGGACGTCAGCGCAGCAGAGCGCACCCATGACACATCACAGGAGAACTACAAGATCCCGCTGGAATAAAGAGAAAAACACGCAAACAACATGTTGCTTTGTCTTTCTGAAGATGAATTGTTGTTAATTCGGTGCCTGTTCTGACGTAATGTTGATAAAGTGATGAAAAATACCATCAGCAAGTTCGTATATTGTGTTTTATTTTGAAATTGACCGGATGCTCTGTGCATTTCCTTCTCTGACTTCCTGTCCGGGCTGTCATATTCTGTCCAGCTTGACGCGTACCTGCAGCGTACTCCGGCGAAAATAGACTCGCTGCGTATTTGAAACAGAGCGTAGTGTCGTTGGCGGCACGCTCCGGAGACGGACCGCAGCGCGCCCTGTGTGAACACAATGATTGACTAGAGTGGCAGCTAAGTACAACGTAGTGCGCGGTGCTGACGGACCGTGGCGCGCACAGAGTATGTGTGAATTGGGGGTAACAGTCAGGTTGCAGTAATACTCCTCTGCATTGTAAAAGGACTGTCAAACCGTCTGCCCGTAAACCTGTTGGTCAGTGTTGACATTATGAGATAGAATTGGCCTTCCACAGAAACAGCGTTATCAGATTTAGTCAGAATTTGCCCACTACGAGAATTAAAAGAGGGGGACATGACATTTATTATATAACAGATATGTGTGTAATACTGTCATGGTTGAGGATGCTGCATGTACTTAAATACTGATCATTTCATTTGTTGCTTGGATAAATCAGCCAACTGAGAGGATTTCTGTTTTTTTAAGCCCTACTAATCCGCAGTAAATCCATAGTTTTCCATATGTGTTGCTCTGTTACACAGCATTAACTTTTGGAGTGTCTGTTGAAAATCAGTTTTGTGCATGCGACTTTAATGGGTCTGAACTGGGGATTAAGTGGTCATGCTGGTGCTGAGTGGCTGACAGAAGCTCGGTGAAGCGTGGAGGAAAATTAGGTATTTAGGGTGGATTAGTCCGGAGGTTTATGATGGAGAACCACTTGTGTCAGGGGAAGTAGTTTTAATAATTAATAATTTAATCATAGCTAATGGCATTATAGAAACAGACTAAAGTAGTTAACAAATTAATAAATTGCTTAACAAACTCACAAAAATGTGGTGAAATTCAAATGGGTAAAATATGGAAACTACAATATTCCCACATTGAGTTAGGGTTTGGTAGACTAGCAGATTTGTCCTTTGACACTTGCATTTCCAATCCCACAATAATCTTTTTCTTTTCCTATCAACTCTTCTGATCGGTCGAATGGTGAAAATGAATGCTGTCTTTGTCCATGGCGGAGTGTGAGTGCATGGTACATGACGATAAAATGAATTTTTAATTCTTTTGTTGTTTGTTTGTCATGCACATTTGTGAAAGTATGATTAGTTGTGTGTGGCCCTGTATGCCCTTTAAGTATTTCCTCTATATGATGTGGTCCTTTACAGTTGATGGCGTGGAGGGGGAAAACCACCACACCATCCTCTTTTCAGTTTTACACCCATCTAGAGAACAAGTCGGAAAGCCACAGTCCCTCATGCAGTTACTAAGTTAATCTTTAATGCTGAGGACAAGCAGCACCCATTTACACAATGACTGTTTCACTGAATAAATAGTGCAGTGATTTAAAATCTAAGCACTTCAATCATGAAGATTTTCTCTGTTTCACCTAACTGTGTCCGGAGCAGACAGACGTTTTCCAGTGAACACCAATAACGCCATGAAGCACTTTTTAGTCCAAACAATTAGCTTGTGTATTTCCTGATGCGTGTTTAGACACCAAACTCTGGCTTTGCTTCACCTTATCTCGCCTGACTCATGTCTCCTTAAAAGGAAGTGGCTGTGTGTGTGTTGACTTCCTTTTGATGACATCATCACTTGCAAAGCCCATGCAGATTGTTATCACGAACTCCTTCCTGTTTGTGTTCTCCATGATTGAGTTCCTTTCAAAGCTGAGGGAGCGGTGGGGGTGGGTGGGGCTCCATGGGAAGAGAGTGTGGGCGGGGTCTGAATTTAACTTTTTGACTCACCGGCCAAGGTGTCAGGCCGGGTAGGTGAAAAAAATCATAATCCAGAATAATCAATTGCCTTTTTGCTTCATGTTTGTTTCAGCACATTTAATTGCGTTAATAAGGTATTATCTTTCAGTGGATCCAATCACAGATTAAAGAAATGTTTCTGATAATTTTATCAGGTCAGAAAATTAATAAATGATAATAAAAGTATTTGCTTGCCTTTATCTAATTTGTTTAATGAGTGACCAGTCCAGACCCCTATATCCGTCCCTGCAGACTAAGTTTATCAATATTACAAACACAACACAAAAATTCATATGTGAATAATGAAATAGCTTTAATCCACAAATAAAAGTTTTTCTCTTAATTTAATTTATTTTAGACAAAGTTGGTCGTAACCAGTCTCTTCATTTAGAGGATATGGTGTATTACTGGCTGCTCCTGAGGTGAAACGGTGAGAGTGCATTCAGCAGATATCTTCATTGTTTGGGTATAATGTAGCTCTGTTGCTCTTGCAGCATACGACTGAATATTGTAAATCAATCAGTGATGGGAATCAGAGGTGATGGAGACTGAAAAATAAGTGGGTATACTATGCTCCGTATACCTGCGTATACCCTGCACTACACCACTGTTCATAGCCCACTACTACTCCATCTATCCACTGTGTTTGAAGTCTCACTGTCATTTTCAGCTGCATCATGTGATGTATTTTATTCAGTGTTTTTAGCAGTATTAAATTATCAGGTGTTTTTTTTTGGAGGAGACCCCTACAGATAAATTGGCAAAAACCTCTTGAACAATGACAAGTAATTTTTAGACTTGTTCTATTACAGTCTGCCATGCTGCCATGCAACTATGACACAACAAAGAATAATTCAAATCATCATTGACCTTTTAAAGTGTCTGCCTTGGTAGGGTTTGACCATCACTCAAAGGTCCGAGGTCGGAGTTGCTTCCAGAGCCCCTGTAGTCCAGAACATGTGAGCTACATGGAGCTACACTAAAAGTGAACAGAGAGGATCAATGTAGAGAAAGACCAGTGTGCTAAAATGTTGTGATAGCTGAAGTAATCGCTGTAAAGGGTTACAGGCATATCACTGACTCTATTTACCAAACCCATACGATGTCTCACAGGCTTTTGAACCTTACGCCCTACTCCCAACAAGCTCCATGTAAACAGTGTTTATGTGCTGCATAGATGTAGCATGCAGAAATGAATTATCCTATGTGACACCTCCTATGTCACAGAAATTCCTCTCTGCAACTGTTCTGTTATTCAGCTCACTGACTGGGCTAGGTTGGGTAACTTCCTGTGAACTATTGCTTAGTCCCCTCATGCTTTAGTAGCAATATAAACTACTGCTGCCTGAGGCCCCATGTCCATGTTCAGGCTACAAGAAGCTTCCTATTACTTCCAGAAGGAAAAACAAGGACGACCCTGCAGTGTCTGAACAATTGAAAACATGTGGGCACCATTGACAAAAATATAAAAAATGATGGTCATGAACTGCAGGTCACAGTCTTGATGGAGTGACCCACAGTTTGTTGGGAAGAACAGTCCAGTAGTGTGTTTGTTGATTGAATGGTTGGGGATTTTCTACTTCCAATAATTCACTCGGTTGCACGGGAATCATATTAATGTTCTGGGTAAGAAACTTTTTATCTCTGTAATTCCATGTTTGGCTCTGGTAAAATGTTTGGTATTTGGTAAAATACTTTCCCTGACATTGAGATGAAGTAAGGTTGGTTGTTCAAACTGCGCTGCCTGCCTTATTTTATTTTAAGAAATGTCTGAAACATGTTTTTTTTTTTTTTTTCCTGGCCTGATGTGGCCTGCACTGTTGGTTGCTTACCAGTTGGTTTGCAGAGCTGAGAACTGTCCAGCTGTTCTAAGTTTGTGGTGAGGCCAGAGGTTTGATTGCATGCTTGTGTGAGGTAAACAGGAGCTTTAACTTCAGTATCTCAAAGTTGTTTCAATGAACTTACAAAGAAAGGATTTCTGTGCTTCTAATAAATCTGCATGGATCCTTGTTAGTCTGCAAACTTGTCAAAATGGCTGCCTTCTAGCTACACAGCATTTCATATAATCTAAGTAAAGAGGAATGCTGAGCAAACTGTAGTTTGGTGTCAAACTTTAATTCAGGTTAGTAACATTGACTTTTTATAATGCCTTAAGTTTTTGAAACACAGACTCAATTTGTCCACTTCTGCATCCTTCTTCTTCTCCGTCTGTTCAGTTGACTCATGTCTGTGGCTTTAGCAGAAGCTGAGTGTTTTAGCAGCCACTCCCTATAAGGCAGCACCTCAGAGGTTTATAAGGTTTTCAAAGAGGAACTACGCTCTTTTTTTTTTCCATTTCAGTCATCACAACCTTCAACTGTGCAATAACCAAACTGTGTGTGTGTGAATTCACATAAAGGTCCCGCCTCATTTTGAATACATCCGAGGCCTTAAGTTGGTCAGAAATTAGTTATTTCTGTATGTGCTCTTTGTCCAGCTTGTCAGCACTCGTGGTCATTAAAATACCCGTCCTGCTTTCAGTGGCTGAAGACTGGCATTCAGGGCGTGGGAACTCTGCCGACTGAGACTCAGTCAGACCAGGCTGGCATTTAGTTGTGGTGGCACTTGAAGGCTTGGTGCCCTCATAGATTATCAGTAGACACAAGGGATCAGGTTGACAGAAGCCAGGCCAATATGTCTGTCCTTCCAAGTCACCTCAGTATGTGGAACAGACGTGCTATGTGGGACTGAAATGTGCAGATTAAAAACACTGATTAAAGGACCTTTCTAATAATGATGTTGACCAAGAGTTCAGTGGAAACAAAGAAAGTGATCAAGGCAGAGGTGGACCAGCACTTTCTATTTACTTCAAGGAGAAATTACTGTTTTGTTTTTTTAATGGAAAATAACAGAAAAAATCTATCTATCTCGACATGGATCTAATGTTGTCAGACCCTGAGATTAACACTAAAAACCCACTGCCACTCATGATTACAAACCTTTATGATAACACACTTTGATTGGGTATGTCTGCTTTCAAGGACTGTGTTGCAGCCATCACAGCCTCTTCTGTGGCTGTTGGCTGAACACATCAGCTTGAGCAATTCTAGAGGTACCGGTACTTTAGCTCTGTTAGTTATTTAAACTCTTGAATATCTGAAAATAGGACATGTGTCAACATGATGAAATTCCCCTTTAATGGGGCATTACAAATAGTTTATGTTTGGAGAAGCCAATATGTGACATTATTTTGAGCAGAGCTCTACAGGTCGATTTTAAACGTCCTGTCAGGACTAACAGGAAGGTTAACACACAGTGTGTTACACAACCATCTTTACACAATATTTTTGAAATGTCATTCTCTCTAACTTAATGTTAGTTCCTTGTCTTGTCAGAGTATCCACATTTTGTAACGAACTAGCTCATTAGCTCTCAGGAGGAAAGTCACCTTATTGAGATAGTGCTGAATTAGGGCAGTGTTGATGGACTTCCAGACCATGTAGGTCATTATAAATAGCTGAAAAGGAGGAGGGAAAAAGATGTGCAATTCTAATTTTTGGCCTATTTAGACAGATCTTTCTGACTGGAGGATGCTGGAATATACACACATACTGTAGGTACAACATGTGGGGACAGTGACCCATAGTTTTGTTTAATATTTAATTAAAGGAAAATGTTTGTGTTTTAGAGAGCACAAAGAAATAGTTTTTGAAACAACATAACATTGAGACAGTCTTTGTCTCGGAGTTACTTTAATAAACCATGGTTCAAGGAAGTCCTCAACCTCAACTCTGAAACACTTTTCTTAATTTTGACTTCTATATGCCAAGGGTTTTACAAAATGTTACAGAATAAATAAACATTATAAGATAAACACAAATAATTGTACAAATTATTTATTAAATCATAAAACAGGGTTTTCACCTTGTTGAATATACTGCTTTTTTTGGGGGGGGGGGGGGGGGGGGGGGCTGTATATTCAACAAGGTGAAAACTGTAGTATGTAAAAAGCCAATGATTTATTTGGGGGGGGTGGCAGTTTGCACTATTCCTTGTGTTTTATTAATAAATCAGAAGTTTGGATGTTTCCATAAATCAGAAATTTGTTTTGTAAAATGTTCTGGTATATCCCAGAGTGAGTGTGTTTTTTACACATACACATCACTCCCTTCCAACCAATAAACGGCACCAACGATGGAATCATTCACACTTCTTCTGAGTTTCATTTAGTGCTGAAACAACTGGTGTGAAAGCTGACAGTTTGGCAGGAATACATCACTGTCTATGGAAACACTTCTCTGTGTGGGTGGACTGTCTGAATGCTCACTTTTCACACCTTTCTATATTAGGAATCATTTTCCACAAATCCTACTGGACCTCCTTCTTGGTTTCTGAAGTTTATGTTCTCTGTCACACAAAAATATGTGTTTGGATTTATTTCTAGGTAAGGATTGATAACTCTACCTCTGCACCACAACATGATTTGCTGTTTCTCAGACGATGCATCATAACATGGGTTCAGATAGGTAGTCTGTACCAATTAATATAAATTAAGATGTGATATCAATCACTCTGTCCTAAGATTTGACTGCAGAAAAGAACATTGCACAAAATACTTTCTATAGAAGTACAGCCTTTAATTCGGCACACATTAGCTTTTAAATAAAGCTCTTTGAGTTTGGAAAATGTGTTGCGCCTCGACTGTTAGGATCGTGTCAATTTTCCCCAGAAAACTCTTCAGTAGGATTAATTGATGTCCTGGAGTTTTTGTGTTGATGGATATGCAGCATTTTAACACCCTCTCATCAGATGCCTTACTCAAAGCTACTTGTAAAATAATTAGCTAATTATTTCCTCCTGAACATTTAAGTTTTTCCTGTGATCTTGCCTTGTATACACAATGTAAACCAATGACATCCGAGTTATAACAACTCTTAATCCTTAGCTTGAGTAAGTGAGAGTCAGTGCGACATCACCCTCAGAACGAAGTGTTCATGTTAGAGGAGGTTTTTTTCAGAGCTGTGTTTTTGCTGCTGGAGGCTAACAGACTGATGACATGGTACTGCTCTCACACTGCAGCTCTGTCACCCCAAGGGTCATTGATGATAAAATGTGTATTAAGAGCGAGACCCAGTATGTTTAGATGTGTCAGCACTGCTACAGCATTAGCTTAGAGGACCTTCTGTGTGTGTGTGTGCGTGAAGGCCATGGGCATAAATGTTAAGAACCTGAAACACAATAAGCAATCGTTGACTGAGAGGAAATACCATCCAGACAGTCGGTGAGGGAGCCAGAGGCAAGACCGCAATCACTGAGGACTATTTCTGGTACATCTCTTTCAATGCTCTGATGAATGCTTTGAAGAGCTTTTGGTTTTGGTTTTTGTTGGGAATGTCCTGGTTAGACATTTACTCACATCCATGAACAGGAGGTGCTGAGCACGCACAGAGATTACTGCAGGGTAAAACAATCATATCCACTGATGCAGCAACAAGCCGGCTGTTCTCAGGCCGCTCACTTTGAAAGCAGACTTAGGTTGGTAGTCATTATGTAAATTCAACCTTAAGACTTTAATATCCTAAACTTAAAAGTTGCATCTATACTTAAAAGAGATCTACACATTAAATTGAAAGAGGAAAGAAATGCTGCACTGACCTCTAAAGGTTGTTCACTGCCATGATCACAGTTAGGTGCAGTCAGGTTTTTACGCAAATAGGCAGAACCCCAGATGAACACAGGGATGTGTGAAATTAGTGGAGAAATGTCAGTACCTTCCCTAGTCGCCACCAGAATTACTATACAGCTATTATAAATATATTTATTAATGTAGGCCCTGAAAGATGGTTGAAAGTTGTGTCTAAACTGTAACACAGCAACCAGTCACTGGGCCTGCTCTCCCTGCTCTTCTGTTCAGATGTAAACAAGCACAGTGAGTGGACAGATGCCATCTTTGTTGGAGCAGGACAGAAACATGATGCGTATAACCACTGGACCAGAACAATGTGTAACCACATTCAGCTCAGGCATGCGGAGGTTACCCTGCAAGGAGGACTGGAGGCTGGTGGTTCTCGCACTGCTGGTGTTAGCCACACTTAGTAAATCAATTTGACATCCCTTACACGCTGAGTGATGAATGTCACAAAGTTAATTAATATTCAACTTAACTTAATAGGATACACTCTATTGTTTTGCACAGTGTTTATCTGTGTTCATAAAAAAAACTGTTACTACATTTTGGGTATGTTTTTGGAGTGTTTTCTTACCTTTAGACTAATCCAGTGGTTCTCAACTGGTGGGTCGGGACCAAAAAGTGGGTCATGGAGTCATTTTCAGTGGGTCCCAAAGGGTACTTGAGGAAAAAAGAAGTGTCAAATAGTCTCAAAATCACTTTTAAAACATGTTTGTTTTGCTTCATCTCTTTGTTCTGTCATGTGTTTTGTTCCATCTGAGGTCCAAACAGCACACTTTTTCATTAAAAAAATCTCATTAGTTGAAATATCTGAATATTGAATATCTGAAACCTGGGTCGCAATTTCTTATTGAGGAGTTGGAGGTGGGTCCTGAGGCCAGACCACTTGAGAACCACTGGTCTAGTCTGCTCAAATGAATTTAAAGAGACATTTGTCACCAGGTTCATCCCTAAGTATGGTACCTACTTAATCATTACTCAGCATCTGGTTACTTTTGAAGTGTAAGAACAAAAACAGTTATATGATATTCCTTAGTAGAAGACATGCAGCCAAACTACTTAGGTTGGTTTGGATCTCCATTAGCTTCAGCATAAACTTGAAGTTATTCTTCCTGGGGTCTGTGTTGCTGTAGTGTATATTGTGATTATACGGTTTCCAAAACAAAACAAAAACTGTATATTTGCTTAACACCCTCACAAAAAAACAACAACAAAAAACTCACATATTAAATGCAAATGTCATAAATAATTCTGAATACTGATGTCAGGTGGTTGATCCTATTTCATGAGTCTTGTTTGTGTAGACACAGAACATTTCTTGAATTATCTAACCGGAGATGTTTTACTATTGAAATGTAAGATTAGTAAACATCATTTACAGAGTCATGACTTATAGTAACTGATTATTGTTTGTATCTTTGCCTTTAAATCCTGCTCTTTGTGTCTTCTGTTACTTGGTCATGGTGACAGACAGGGGGGGAAATGCATCGGTGTGATGGTAGGAGGGCTTAGAGCGACCCCGCCTAGAGGCAAACAGACTGCTGCAACCACACTGTGTCACCACAAAGTTAGAGGAAGGAAATGCTTACACACTGTGTAACGCACACTCATACAGTACGCTGTCTGAGATAGGTCCTTTTAAGGAAAAGGTCCTACTCCTGCCCGAGTGCTGAGTGGAGCAAAGGCAATGCCTTCAAATACACAAATACATATACATTACACACATTTACACACTGTTGTGACTGCACGTCGGCACGGGCTCTGAATATTCTCACAACTTCTGAGCACATAAATATAGTCAACTACAGCCATTCAGGGTTTAAAGGACACTTGATATTCTGTGTTTATAGTCACTGCTAATCCAGTCGCCACTCAGCAGTGTAAACAACATGATCTGTGAAGATTATTAGCAACAATTATCTTTATTTTTTATATACCGGGAGCAAGATTTAAAAAGCATGACTTTGGTACCATTTTAACCCTCAGAACTCTGTAATAGAAACAGTCGACCAGTGTCTACTACATTGATTATCTGCTTCATGTGATGCTATATTTTCAATATTTTCACATGCTATCTTCCTAGAATCCAAAAACTTACAGGGTTAAAAAAAACAACTGGTATACAAGTTAATAAACTATAAATACTGGTAACAGTATTTAAATGGTATCAGAAATAGAAAGATTCATAAATTATCCAACTGTTATTACAAATAAACACACAAAACATGTTGATCCAATGATTTAAGAAAAAAGGAAACTCCAACAAAATACTTCTGAAAACGCGAGAGGTTATTTGAACCCTTTTCATTTCATCTTTTTTGAGATATGTTTATTTTTGTAAGCAGAGTGAGGAGGGCTTTTGTTGTTTTATCTGCAGAGGAAACACAGGTTTGTTTTGTTTTTCATGTAGTTTCTTTAAATGCTTCATACCCACAAGAGCTGCACAACCCAAAGGTTATAAAGGTTCTCCTTTAGCTATCAGGTTTTGTATTCATTCGTTTCAAATAGAAGTTTGACAACAATCTACTAGACACTCTGTTGGGGATCCATTACATTGCATTACATCTTTAACTCTAATTACGGGGTCCATTATTCTTTGAGATTTTTTCACATCTCATAGAAAACCTTTTGAGGAACTGGACGTCTGTTCACACGACTGTTCCGCATTTCTCAATGTTTTAAGTTGTGTGCCTGGCTAAATTGGCACCTATCTAACTTCCATTCTTTCCCTCTGTTTCCTCTTTCTCTTTTCCTGTATCTCTTTTTACCATCCTCTCAGGCTGAAGCCAGGCTGGCAGCGAAGAGGGCCGCCCGGGCCGAGGCCAGAGAGATCCGCATGAAGGAGCTGGAGAGACAACAGAAAGAGGTACAGTATGCTGAGAAATACACAGAAAAAAACGCTACCACAAAAAACTCTGGTGTAGCTTGTAAATGGCACGTCTACTCATCTGTATTTATGCTGTGACTAAACCTGGGGGAGGTCAACAAATGAATATAACACTATTACTCAAATGTGTCACTATAGGGACTGATGTATGCCACATGGCCTGGTGACATGTAACCATAATGTTAGAGGTCTTGTTGGTAGTTTGTGGCTAAAACATTTCTTTAACACTCATAAGTTGTAACTTTAATAACTTGTAAATAGACTCGTAAACAGGAAGCTGAAGCTCTTGCACATTGGTGACTTTATTACACTTTTAATTGTTTACCTATATCTTAAAAATACAAACAAACTGGTACAGCAGTTGGTCTACAACCAAGTGAACCTAATACCCAGTAAGGCAAGGATGTCCCACAGCGGATGTGATTAAATCAGTAGCCTACATGTAAACACTTGATCATATATCATGTAAACAGGACTGGGAAAGAAACAGATGTGACCATGTAAACAAGGTTATTGTCTTGATTTAATTATTATTTTCCTTTTAATAAACCAACTATACAGCTTATTGAGAAAAAAAGCCTCGGATAGCAGTAGGTGAATAATTGTTTCATTTTGATTGAGGAAGTGTTTAATGTGTCAAATTGAGGCTCAGTTTCCAGTAACATGGACTGCGTCTGAAATCACTCACTCATTCACTACTCCCTATTCACTATATAGTGAGTTTAATGCAGTGGACTATATAGTGCACTCACTCAGCAAAATTAAAAGACATTTCGGACACTGCTCGCTCACTCACCGGACGCTGACAGTGACGTCATTGTTGTCATGCAACTGAAATGTGCAGCCTAGCAACGACCGAGGATCAATAACAACGGTAAATAACAGCAGGTATTTCTGTGATGACTCATATTATACTGAGTGTATTTTCACAAAACATTTAAAAATAATAAATACTTATAAAATATTGAATTTTACATAATGAGAAATATTTTCGGACCAAAACTGAATTACTTATGCTCACAGACTCTGGTTTCTCGTCTGTCATCATCATTAGGACAAACTAACATCACTAAAGTTGACGATCATAGATTTCAGGAAAACGCTCTGAATATGAACTTTATTGAGTTTCTGTGTTCATGCTGGTCGCTCCTCTCGTCCGTTTGAGAGCAGCCGAGTGAAACGCCACTCTCCGCTCGTAAAAATCTTTTGAGTTGCAATGCATGATGGTATATATTCAATTCAATTCAATTTATTTGTATAGTGTCAACTCATAACAAGTGTTATCTCAAGACACTTTACAAAAAGCAGGTAAAAAGACTTTACTCATTGTTATGTTACAAAAAGCAGGTAAAATACCTTACTTATTGCTATATTACAAAGATCCGGCCTAGCCACCATGAGCACTTTAGCAAAGCAGCAAAAGTTACAGTGGTAAGAAAAAACTGCCTTATTAAAAGGCAGAAATCTTCGGCCGGATCCCCGGCTCATGACGAAACAGCCTTCACAGGCCTAGACTGCGCCGGGCTTGGAAAGGGATAGGGGGAGAGATGGGATAAGATGCAGGAAGAGGGATAGGGAGCAAGGGGGTGGGGGGTGGTATATTGCTCGCATAGTGACCATCCCTCATACACTACTTTTCAAAATGCATTGTGGACTATATAGGGTATGACCATGCTCACTCAGAATTCGGACAGCACTACAAAATGGCGTGTCCACTACATAGTGCACTATACAGTGGATAGTGAGTGATTTCGGACACAGCCATGGACATTTATTTTTTACAGTGCAGCGACAGACTGTGAAGTTTAGCACGCAAGCAGCCTAAGCAATGAGACCAAAGCTTTGACGAGGGTCACTTTAATTACTCCATCAAGGAGGGCTTGAACATTTTCCTTTTAATCCCAAACCAAACTGAAAAAAAAAAAAAAACTTCAAAGAGTTAAATGAAAACTTTTCAGGTCACCCAAACTGTTGTGAGCACTTATGAACATTTATTTACACCTTTTGGCTCTGCTATACACCTCTGAAAGGCCACTATGATTATGCACAAAGTTAAAGTGGGACTGGTAGGCTTTACTCCTTTAGATCATCTTCTGTACTTAATACCTGTAAGCCTTTAACTGGGACTTCTAGATGAAGTCCGCAGTGATCTTAAGATTCTGCATTAATCCCCTTCAGTGCCAACCTTTGCACAGACACTGCAGTCAGCCTGATTTGTGTTGAAACAGGTGCAGAGCTGAACCATCTGTGTGTGTGTGCGTGCGTGCGTGTGTGTGTGTGTGTGTGTTGGACTGCAGGTCAGTAGTGTGTTCATGGAGTTTTTCCTTCCTTCCCTCGCCGAACTACTATGTTCAGGACTGTGGGGAGTCCTGCTTTCTCCCAGCTCACTATTCTTAGCGGGGAGTAATCCCAGACACACAAACACACTTCCGCTTCTCACCTGTCGACACCAAACTTATTAAGGTTGTCTGTTTTTCTGTGTCCAGAGCGGATTTGGACGTTAAGACCCCTGAAACTCTAATTACATGAAACCCAGGTGGCCTAGGACATAAATCTCTTTGAACTTTCTCGCGTCAGCCCTTCCTGTAATCTAAAGATTAACTCTTTGTTCGTTTTTTTTATCGGGGAATAACGTCTATTTTCAGCCAAGTGTTCTTACAATAGATTAACTCAGCATAAAATTGTTGATATTCTGATATTGTTTTTTTTACTGCTTCAAATTAAATGGAGAAACATTAAGAGTAGTACTAGGACATGGCCTTAATTTTTTGGCCCCAAACTGTTATGAAACAAGATTATTGAGAAAAAAAGATGACTGTTGAACATTTCCCTCCGCAATGACGCAACACACAACGTTCCCTTATAGCCGTGCACTTTTGTCCCTCTGTTCACATGGATTCAGGCAGACTGCAGACACAAAACATTTTCAAACCAGCAGACGAAATAAACACACAGATCGCTGTGTTTTCTCCTCCTGTGAGGGAGCTATGTCACAGCCAATCTTAAAATCTGTTGTTACTGACCATAAAAAGAGTAAAGCTATTAACTTCAATCACTGATGGTGACAGAAACCGGATTTATTGAAGAGAGACAGTGGTTTATCATTATTATAAATAACTCATTTGTCATTATGAAGTATTGGGATAATCATGGTAGCAGCACTTAATCATTCACAAATCAAAACACATGTGCTGATCATCATTCTACACACATAGACAAACACAGGTCATACACACTGGATTAATGGTCATTGTTAATCTAAGTCTGTTCAGAGGTTGACTGTGTTGATGTATGTGTGTGTGTGTGTGCGCACGCGTATGTGTGTCCCTTAAACCCATTAGCCAAGTTTTAAAGTAGCTTAGCAGGTCGCTCCTTGCCCAAGCCTACAGTGTACATTTGTTGTTGTAGTTGTTGCCGTGTTGACGTGAACATGGCTTACAATCACCTTTGGGACTTCTGGAAGTTTCCTCACATACTGAAGACCGGACTCACTGCTGGATTATTGGCCGTATAGCACAAAAAACGCCGTGGTTACTTC
The DNA here is from genome assembly GCF_963930695.1 of Labrus bergylta. Classification (NCBI taxonomy): domain Eukaryota; kingdom Metazoa; phylum Chordata; class Actinopteri; order Labriformes; family Labridae; genus Labrus; species Labrus bergylta. The sequence continues at coordinate 18,741,989 of NC_089207.1, read as the reverse complement.
TGTTAGCTCAGATCTCAGTGCTCCGTCCAGCCGTGCTGCTGCCTACATGACCAGTCGCGGTCTCACACATTAATTAACGGAGGATGCGACCTTTCTTTGTACCCTGAGGGCAGGCAGGACGGCTGGGCGTCGGCTGGCAGGGAGGGGGCTGAGGGCCGCCCTCTCCGGGCGCCCAGGAACCCCTCCGATCAAAAAGGGGAGCTTGGTGAGTGGAATAGAAGGGGTGCATAATATTTAAGCTGATTGTGTAACTCAATGAATAAGCTTATGACGACGTCTGGCTCTCTCGCTAATTGGTAGTCCAGACATGTAACGAGAGACAAGTAAGTAGACGAGAGCCCACCAGCCTGTTATTGATCTGTTTGATTAGGGGCTTCATCCTCATCATTTACTGTTAATGTTTGAGCCTAGATTGACATCTTTTGGTTTGAAAGCATCTTGTAGCATATGTAGCACATCTAGATGAAGAGATTTAAATTCCTCTGGGTTTAAGGCCAAGAAGCTTTCACTTAGCTTCTAATAAAATGTATTTTTAATGCTGGAATAATGGTGACATCCATTGTTGAATATTTGGATCCAAGTAGAGAAGCTTGCTGGTGGAGTGTTTTTGTAGTTTTTGTGTTGAGCCACTAAAGTAAATCAAAACTCACCTTGACTGGCAGGTGGATTGCAATTACTACTACTACTCAAGCTGAGGACATCACACCCGTTAACCCCAAGTTGGTGCAGGATGAACCCAGTTTGCGTGACCATGTGTGAGCCTTATATTCAAAATGGCTTTATCTCTTTCTAGTTCTAAAATTGTCAATATTGCAATATCTTTGCCAAATTTCCCTGTTTCCTGTTTTGAACATCTCATCATTCAGCCCTGAACCAATCATCAAAAACTTAATCAGCATAATCTACAGAATTATTTTTAGTTGCAAAGGAAATTTGAATGCAAGTCAATTTTTTTATTGTGTAAGCCAATAAAAACATGTTTTAATCAAACGAGTTACAGATGTATTCATGCCAAGTTTCTCTCTACTTGAAGTCATACGTTACATCAAATGATTTTGAAAGTAGATTTATAAATATAAACAGAGCATCAGCCTCTAGTGTTACCCACAATATACCGTTTCAAAGAAAATCTAGACTTTTGTTTTTGTTGCTGAAGTTAGAAAAACAAAAGATCCCTCACCTTGACGCTTGTATATCTCCTCTAGTTTATGAATGTGTTTCACCTTTACAGCTCAATGCCATCTGCTTGGAAGAGACGGTGACTATGTTTTCATGACTAGACAAGATTCAGCGAATTTTAGGAGCCTGCTGTGATTAAAGGACACCAGGGGGGAGACATGACCTTTTGTGGACCAAACCGAACCAGATATAAATCATGAGTAGTGGCCCATGGGGGCGTAAAGGTCCATACAGCGTTTATTATCCAGGAGTGCTTGTTGCTCATGAAGTGATGCAGCGGTGAAAAAGGTCATCTGCGAGTGCATCTCTGAAAGCCAGCATTAGGAGCAGCCAATCCATATAGTGGGCGAGTACACAAGGCAGACAGTGTAGTAAATCTGGATTAAGCACTCGACCAATGGGTCGTGCAGTAGTAAGTGCTGGGTGATGTGTTTTCAGTGTGCTGGAGAGGGCTGGGCGGTGCTCTTCTACATTTAAAGAAGAAATCACACATTTCATTTATACATCCAAAAACAGATCACTCAGACAAAGGAGTGTTAAAGTTATTGTTGGGAAACAGACTCTTCATGACAACACCAGATCATCAGTGAGATGATTTGCTATTTCTATGCAGTTATTTTTAATGCCTGTCATCTAGTCAGATTACTACAAAGCAATGTCGTGCTCGACACTCTGAGAGTCTGTGTTTACTCGTCCTCTTGCAAGCTTTACAACGAGTAGTAGGTTCACAAGTTAATAGAAAGCAGGAGGAGATTTGATTAAGAGAATACAATGCGCTGACAAACTGAGCACGCTCAGCAAAGACATAAAGAGACAGGAGTTGTCTAATAAAAAGCTCTGTAAAAGAACACTCACAAAATCAGCAGTCGATCCTGGTCAGTAAAAAAATCTGATTTCTGAATGTATCATCAAAAATATAAAAAGTAGTTATTTTCTATGATGTGTATTCTCAAGTATTCCACACTTTTGGTGGCAATGCCGACAATTATCCCGTTTTATGTTTACCTGTTTAGGTAGAGGTAAACTAGACACTCCTGTGTGTGTGTGTGTGTAGATTAAGTCTTTCTGTCAAAATACTCTGGTGACGTTTCATGAAGTTATAAGTGGCTGTTTCTTTCTCTTGTCAGAAACCTAAATTAAACAATGTAAGGCATTGAGTGGCAAAAACAAATTCTAGAGATTGTACTTTGATCAGGTGAGCTAAAGAAATCTTGTTAAGCATTTCAAAAACTTCTATTCCTATTAATCATTAAAACCCTCCAAATATGAAAACAAAGAGGCCTGTGTTTGAAAACACCTGCTTTCCTCCTAATGTTTAAGAGAAGAGGCGTTCATTTGGTTTATTATCAGGAGGTCTCTTTGGTGGATCCATGTGTCATCCAACAGGCTTTGACAGTAACTGAACAGACATATCTGTGATTAATACTAAACAAGGCTCCTTGTATCCATAACTGTGATCCATAATTACAAATGGAAAATTCCAACGATGTATTTCTCATCATGCAGCACCATCATGATCATTACAAAGAAAACAGACCGAGCGCTATATCAGGTTTATTTTTTACCAATAGCTCAACTATTTTGTTTTCTTTTTCACATTCTGCTCTTCATGCAAAGTGACCACAACTGTTTCTCAGCATAGCATGAGCTGTACTACGAGTCCTTCGTTGGTTTTGGTTCCTGGTACCAGGATGTGTTAGGAGCCAGTTGTTTGTCACAAGATTCAGATCTGCAGTCACGGGAACATGGACCTGAAGGTGACACTGTAGCACCAGACCACTTCAGCCTTTCTACCAGCCCAAAGGCATCCTGGGAAATCGTCTGATGTTTCCCTCTTGTGGGTCCAGTGATCTGTGTGTTTTCTTGGGTCAGTCACTGTTGGTCCTGCCGTGTAGAGGGGGTACTTCACATTCCTGAGTGGGTCTCATTAGCAGAAACGTTCCTCCTTCCTTTTTCCTTTCCTTATGTTTAATCTTGCATGTTTGTCTTCATCACTACCTCCTGACGCTGTCACCTTTTTTTTTAAGAGTTAAGGTTTCATATCTTTGTTTCTGACATCTCATTGTTTTTCTTTTTTTCTTCCCCTGTTTTCATTCAATCTTTCTCCTCTGTCTCTCATCGGGGTTGGTGTGTAGATCTTTCAGGTGCAAAAGGTAGGCCTCGCTTTCTTATTCTCCACCTTCCTTAAACCATTTTTTATATTTTTATATTAAGCATGATGATTGTCCAAGGCTATGTTTCAAAATGTTCCCAGACACTGTTTCTGTTTTCTGAGACATTTGTTGCCCTAACTCCCTGTCTCTCCATAGAAATATTACGGCTTAAACACCAAAGTAGATGACCGATCGGACAGCAAATGGGGCGATATTGAACAGTGGATGGTACAGTGTTTGTGCTGTGTTGACCAAATTTAACCCAAAAAAAGCCTCTTATTAACAAAATTTGCTCATGTGTCTTTGCCTCCAGGTTTTTGTTTTGTTGGAAAATTGCAGAGTCTGCTTTTGAATTCCACTTAATTCCTGTTAAGCTATTTTGGAAAATAACAGATTATAAAGAATCAAAGCTTGGCCATTAATGATAATCCACTTAAGAGGAGCAGGGTGCCCGTTTGGCCGTTTGGCTTTGATTCAGCATGACCATCTGGCCTGTTGGTGTGAGGCTGCACGGGATGTGTTTTACTTCTATACTTTTCTACTTTGAGTAGTCTATACCTGCAGAGAGCAATGAAGACTGTGTACCACTTCTAATCTCACTAACCGCAGTGTGTTTTCTGTTTGTTTTGACTGAAGTAATTCACTCAGTGTGTCGCAGTTTGATGTGACTCTGTTTGTGCAACATGGGTGTCTTAGTGGTTTTTGGCCGGATTACTGGTGCTGGTTTTAAGAATGTGAGCTGTTTCTGTAAACAAGTGTGCCCCTTACTGTTCTGTTAAAGCTGTCTCCATGTGTTTGATGCAGGTTGGCTGTACACTTTGATTCACAGTGACACAAGAAGAAGAGCTTACTGTATAACATGGGTTCATTGCTACCTAATAACAAGATGTTTAAGCTGAAATAATGGAATAGAATAAAATAAATACTTCATTTTAGGGCTTGGTAATTAATTGAAAATGTATCCAATCCGACATTCAGAACCTCTACCCGACGTACTCGTTCTGTGAAGTGAACAGCCTTCCCTGCCGCTGCTCCTGCATGCGTGTGTGAACACTGACACAGCTAAACATATGAGTCTCTGTCTTTATATTGTTGACTTTCAGCGTGCAGTCCTTGAGTTATTATGGTCCTTCAATGACTTCCAAACATTGATGTCTTAAATGTAAAAATAATTGTGTACAGAATAGAACACTTGCATTTTTTCTGTTGAAGTTAACTCCACTTTATGTGTATGAAGACGGACCACTTCGGTCCCTCTGCACTTCAAGCAGTGTTTACCGTCCTCATACATCGGTCACATTGATCATTAACGTCTCTCGCCTCCCATTCACCCTTCACCTCCTCTCTTCCCCCTCTCCCTCTTCCAGGAGGAGAGTGAGAGATACTCACGTTCTTCAGTTACACAAACGGTTTGTAGCCCTTCCTCTGTTTCTCATCATTCATTTGTTTTGATAAAACACATTTGCCTCCACAAATCTATAAATGGTGCATGAAAAATATGAAAATGTCTGTCATGAAATACAACCGAGAGGAGCTAATTATCTTTGTAAACTTCAGGTCAGTAGTAGGTCTAGATTATTTTAAACAATTTGTACAACATAAAATTGACGTGTAGTTTTTGCAACAGGTTTCTTTTAGATAAAGCTGTGGTTCTTATCAAACTTATCAAGACATGTTGCTCTTTTCTGATCATTTTCTGTTTAGATATTCCCCTTCATTCGCTCTCTATGCAAACTGAACTCTTTCATGTTGACATGTTGCCTGGATTATTCAGGACTAATAAATGTATCTGTGATATTTATTTTTCTATCAATGCTATAAAACACCAACTAACCTAATGAGCATGTCTTTGGACTGTGGGAGGAAGCCGGAGTACTCGGAGAGAACCCACACATGAATGGGGAGAACATGCAAACTCCACACAGAGAGGCTCCTGTCAGACCGGGATTCAAACCAGGAGCCTCCTCACTGTGAGGTAACAGCACTAACCACTGCACCACCATGGATTCCCCCAGGTACTCCAGCTTCCTCCCACAGTCCAGAGACATGCTCGTTAGGTTAAATGGTGACTCTAAATTGCCCGTAGGTGTGAATGTGAGTGTGGCTGGTTGTCTGTCTCTATATGTCTGCTCTGTGATTGGCTGGAGAACAGTCCAGAATGTAACACCGCCTCTCGCCCAATGACAGCTGGGATCGGCTCCAGCCCCCGTTACCCCTGAACAGGGAAAAGTGGTGAAAGATAATGGAATGGATGGATGTGTATAAAAGGCTTAACAGCAAAATAAAACGTTGAGTAAAAAGGTTATTTGATAAAAGGGGAACTGTGCCTTTACTGGGATGAGCTCGACATACTTATAAACTTCAGCTTTCTTTATATTTGTTTATTTTTATGTACTTTTCCTCCCATACTTTGTTAGATTTTTTCCTCCCTTTTTACTAATTGAAATGAAGGTCACAGACAACATGCACATCAGATCTCTCTCCAAAAGTGTCAAAAGGAAACCAAACTATTGATGTGTTGGTCACGAGCGAGGCCGGCTCTATGTTTCGGCTCTTTAATGTGAACGATGGGAGTCCGCTCCCGTTTGAAAGCGGAATCATAGGTCAACGCATTGATACATTTGGCTGATTTCATGAAGCTGAATTGGTACCAGAAGAAGAGCCGTTTGGAGGTCGGCTCTTTTCACTGAGCTGAGCCAAATGATCCAGATCACTAAAAAAAAAAAAAGATCCACAGTTTCCATAACTCAACTGAACCTTGTGTCCTTGCAGCAGGAGAACCTCCTACCTGTTGACCTACATCACATACTGGATCCATCTCCTAAACTCTAACCATCCATTTCAATGTCTCACTCTCTCACACAGCTCTCTGACGAAGATGAGCGGATGTCAGTGGGAAGCCGGGGCAGTGTCAGGGTCAGTATCACTCAAACAGCACATGCTTTGAAAACTCCAAATTCTCTCTGAACCTCTTTTTTTTTTATCACTTATATTATAAAACCTTTGTTTTCCACAAAGAAGCACCTCGTCTTCTTGAACTCTTTGGTTATGTTGGAGGCAGTGTGTCTGTCCTTGGTTATAGTGTGGGTGGCGCTTCCTGGTGATGATATTATTATGTTTCTTTGCACAGTCGGATCTTGATGCAGTCGGTGCTTTTGCTGGAGGGGTAAGGGCTGATGATCCTGATGACACTGTGGATGTGTTTTAAGACTGCCACTTTGTGTTAACCTGTTGTTGTTGGACTAACAGCCAGTTTTCAAGTCTTCAAAGCATGAAGTGAATGTGTCTTGGCTGTGTGATGAATTAAGTCTATTTCTCTTTGAGCATGTTGAGGTGCTGAATGTTCAGCGTGAAATTCAATTTTAAGATGAAAGCATCTTCCTGTTATTTTACATCTTCAATTTCTGATCTAAGAGGAACATTTATGAAACATGTTGTGATTGAATTACTGCAGTTTGAAGGGAAAAAACACATGAATATGGAATCACGTGACAAGTTTTATTTGATTCTATGGTCATTTCCCTTTGTTTTGTTTTGGTTGTTGTGAAGGAACACAGTCAGCTTGGAGTCAGTTAGATTTCCACAGAAAGAACATTGTGTTACAGAGCGCCATCACGCTCCAACAAAAACACATTGTGCAGTGTATTTAAGGCACTGTTACTCCTTAAAATGTCCAAATGATATTTCTATGTGCATGTAATGTGGAAAAAATGTTCATACTAATCATTCCTGGAGACGTAGGAAATCCTAAATATCTGACTCCGTTTGTTTGATTAATCAGTAATATAACAGCACGTTAACACATTGTGGCCTTTAGTATCTTTTACAGTCAGTCAGTACAGTGGGAACAGTCATTGTGCATGAATGTGTTGTGTGCTGCCTGTGTTTCTTTAAATAAGGACGTCACCTGTTGGCTTGTGAAAGACGGCTTTAAAGCAACAAAATGTAGGAATTCAGTTTGGTGTGCTTTGGCACCGACTGAAGGTCTCCGAGTGAAACACAGAGCTGTCATGCCTCCCCCACTACTACCCATCACAGTCAATGTGCTTTTCTTAACAAGGAGAGGAGCGGGGTTGTGAGAAGCCAAAGAAACATGTGGACTGACGTGCTTCAGTTATATTAAAGGATTTTGCACAAATATGAATCTTCTAGTGTGTCCCTTTTTTATAGAGAAAACTTTTGGCCTAAGATGGATTGATTGATTTGTTTATTTGTGTGCAAGCCTGAGACATAACTTTAGGTGACTTTCTGCACCCGGTAAAGCTGCTAAACATGAGACAACGATGACACTGATAACAGTACAGCCTACCTATTTATGTCACAATTTGATCTGAGTAATATCTGCAGGGAGGAACACTCTGACACTGCTTCTTGCTTTGTCACTCTTTCTTTTTCTCTTCTTGGCTTCCTCCGTCATCGTCCTCTTCCTTCTCGGCTACGGTGGCAAATTGTCGATCACAGTTAGTGATGCCCTTAATTGTAATCTGCTTTATTATCTATTTTACCTGAAGTGGAACCATCGTTAAGCAAATATAAATCATTCTATATTTAAGAAGACTTAACAGCAGCTACTGAGATCTTAAAATGAGAGGGAAAATGTTTACTGAGGTTATAAATCAGGAGATAAGTAAGGCCATATTCTTAAGGCATTCAACAGAAAGGCCCCCTGCTGGCCATCAGAGAGAATGCAGGTTTCAGGTATCGACTTTCCTTTTGAGACAAACAGGCTACTGTACGTTCTCCCCTTTGTTTTAAAGTGGATGGGTATGACTTTGCCTGTTTTGCATGTGTGCTGTACAATAAACAAATGAGGTATATTATGCTTTCCTGTTTGAGGCTGAGAGAGATTTTTCCTGATTGTTTTCACTCTTCACTGTTCTTCCTCTTCTGTCACTCGCTCTAAGGGCTCCTCCTCAAACTTGAGTAAGAAGTCAAAGAAAAAGAAGAAGCATAAACACAAAGACAAAGATGTATGTAAAGAATGAACCGTCACATGCAGAAGGCGCCTGCATAGAAAAATGGTGTCAGTGTTTCTCACTCGTGTTCTTTGTTCACAGAGGAACGGCTATGATGATGATTACAGTGTCATATCCAGCAGGGTTAGTAGCCGTGTGTTCATCTGATTGATGTGAGTGCTTGAACAGTTTGAAACAACCTTTAACCTGTCACTCATGATGACCCTCCTCTTCCTCCTCCTGTCAGAGCTCGAGGCTCAGCGATGAGAGCAGAGTGTCTCGCTCCTCCAGACTAGACCTCACGGTGCGTGTCGGCCCCCTCTGATCCTCGTTGTTTATCAGCTGCTGTGTGGTTATCGTTAAACTTCAGTTTGATCAACTGGACACCCGGCATTTTGTGGAATTTTACTCAAAACAATAAAACAAGGCGAAGCAAACCTTTATTTTACAGGCAAACTGGAAAAAATGTTTTAGGTCCAACTTAAATTGAGAAACCTGATATTTGTTGCATGAGGTTGAAAGATCATCTGAATAATGATAATTTTTACAAAATTTGCGCAGACTTGTAAATTGGAAAAAAAAACTATTTAATCACCTGTAAGAAAAAATGAAACACCAACAAGCATTATGAAACAACAGGATTGTCTCATACTTTATTTAAAGAAATGAGATATGTTAAATAATGTAAAGGCTTCATAGACATTAAAGTTTAAGGATAAATATGTACCCTTCTTATACAGTGATCAGATAAATAAACAGCATTTAATTTGAAATAAAATGAAATCAGCTTACTTTCTGTTGGGCTTTTCGCATGAGTGCCAGAAGTTTTTTTTGTAGGTCATTAACATGGTCAGTAGTCGTAACGAATTTCATGCATGTAGGTGAAAGTAACCTCTATGTGGAGGCCTTTCCACCAAAATATCAGATTTCTCGCCAGACCTGACGTGTCGGAAAACATTTTTGTAAGCCTGTACATACCTGAGGACTCACCCAAATTGGCAAAGAGGCAGAAACAATAATAAAAACTATATTAATAATAATAATAATAATTACTTGGGTTCTAATAGGGTCTTCGCTCCGTTGTCAGTGCTAGGGCCTTAATAAATAATGCATGAAAATAACATGAAATATGAAATGTAATTGATGGAACAATGCTGATCATGCATGGCTTGAAATCATGGATATTTGATTTCATTTATTGACTTCTACCTCTGACTTTTTAAACTGCACCTCCTCAAAGTATCTACGTGTTATCCTCTCGCAGCACGTGTCGTGTCTCTTAGTTGAATAGGAAAGGCTGTGTGCTGTCAGATGGATGTAATGAGGATGACGTGCTGTTTGTGTTTGACTCTCAGAGCTCCAGACTAAGTGATGACAGTCGGCTGACTCGTGGCTCCAGATTAGACCTGCAGCCGGTGGGTGTTTTCTTATACCACTAATGGCCCGTGGTGTGCACTTGTCTTACAGCCTGAAGTTGTGTTTATTAACAGGAAGAGTTTTTAAATAAGTGCCTGACAATATTCTGTATTGAATGAACGAACTGAAATACCGTCTTTATTGAGGCATGTAGTGAGCTTAATGTTTTTTTTTTTATTCAAGCAGTTTAGTCTTGTGCAAACAAAACATTTAGTGCATGTATTTTCTGAATTGAATCTCATCAAGATTTTTGCTTTTGTGAAGTCCCTGTGCAGTGTAGTGTAGTCGAGGTTGTGCGAGCATGCAGAAAAAGCATAGTAGTTCTACACATTATAAACAAGTCGCTTCCACCATGACTCTCAGATAAATATCTGTGCATGATTGGACTTTTCCTTGAATAAATCATCATACAGTGCAGGGTTTGGCATTTTAAAAAGGGTACTCCTTTTGTTTTATAAATTTGGCCCCATTTAAAAAAAACAAAAAAAACAAAAAAAACAAAAAACATTCCTTAATAACTTATAGGTGCAAACATTTTGGAGTTCTTCCAGTAGATTGTTTTCTGAAACGGGCTTTAAGGTAGTGAAGTAATCCCTGCAGCCAGGTCTGTCTGATCAAAGTACGTCCACTGAAAAGGCTTTGGGTTTTCTGAGAGGCTGAAATGTGTTAGTCGAAGTTTTAAACAACACCTCAGAAGGGTCCATACAGAGATTCAAACTCCTTTTGATACGGTAAGATACATTTTAAACTTTTTATCACAACAGCCGTAACGTTGCCCTCTACTTCCATAAAACCTGACATGACCTCGCAGAGCACAGGTGTTGCGTCTCTACAGCTATCAGCTGTTCAATTTTATTCTGTGGCTTCAGTGTTTGAGTGGTGAGTCTGGATCAAGCACCAGAATGTTGTTACTCACATCAGCATTAAAAGTGGCAGACAATTAAGTAGCTTGTTCTGCAGGGTCATATTAACATTTCATCAAAGGAGAAGCAAACAGTGTAAAGACTCTTTGTTAAAATAAAGGTCCATACTTTAGATCAAAGGTCTTTCTCTGTGGGGGTTTCTGAGTTTCCTTCATGTATAATGTTTTCAGGCATGTGGATCAACAAACACTTACAGTGGACATACTTTGATCAGGGGCATTTTGCAGTGATCACAGTTTTTTTAGTTTTTTTTATCATAAATGCCACCAGAAGAAAAATAATGAAGAAATTCTTTTTTTTTTATGTTAGTCTAAAGAGGAAAATAGTTGGACTGGGTTTATTTGAAGATGTCATGAAGTATCTGTGTCTGGTTTGTGCATGAGTTCATGAGTGTGTATTTCTACATAATCATACTGAAGGTTTTTTTATTTTGCTATCAGATGCAAACTACCCATTGCAGGGATAAAATTGGATGAATTAAAATATTTCTGAACTTCCCATCTGACTCCACCTCGCTCCTTCTCTTGGCTCATTACTCTCACCTCCTGCTTCCCCTCTCGCCCTCTCAGGCCTCTTATGCTTCCTCTGACTTGTACAAGTTGAATGGTCTGTCCTCCTCCAGGAACCCAGGTTCAACTTTGAATGGTTACAAGGTCTGTATGGACTTGTTCACTTCACACTTGCACAAAACTCCTGAAAAAGTTTTTCGGGATGAGCTGCATGTGTGAACGCAAACAGTCGACATTTTTCACCTGGACTTTATCCAAGAGTTTCTCCTTCCAGTCCCACTAGGGTTTATTCTGCAGAAAGTCGGAGTGAGCTGATGTGAGAAAGCAGCAGGATATTATCAGGAAAATTCACCTTGAGCGAGTGGGAGGGGGTGGTGACCTGTATTCCCTGCGATCGGTGCATGACCATAGACTGTGTGCACGCTATCGGCATTTAATTAAACTGCTGCTTTATAAAAATAAAATATAGCGGACTCTGTTGCTTCATCTGCCACTCCAGCGTCTTTCTTTTTTTTAGTCTCCTGCTGTGAGGTGCATGTGTGAACAACTAGATCAGGAGTGCATATGAGTAAACGGCTTGGAGACAAATTCAGGGTAAAAACTCTGAACTCTGTTGACCTTCATATTTCTGGTGAGAGTGACCGGATGAAAGAGAGCCAGTCATTATCCATTACCATGTTTTAAAACCGTGTGATTTGTAAACCTCATTCTTACTCCTTCTGACTTCATTCTGTGTTGCAGTTCTGCAGGTCACTCAGTCAGGTCTCCCAGCAGCTCTATCGTAGGGTTGGTTTCATTCAGCTTTTCCACTCTGTAACTTCCACACAGTGTTATATAACACCTGTAATAACCACTCACTCAAGTGTTTGTAAGGACACCTTAAACTGAGCTTGTTTATCTGGAGAGCAAAAGGATTTGATGATTAAATAAAGGGCTTCCCGATTAACTCACTTTTAAACTCACTTAACATAGAGGTCAGCCACTCGCTGCATATATTAGTTCTGAATGGACCCACAGATCAGGCACCAATCTTAGGGTGTGTTGTTGCCCTTATTAGATAGACAAGCATGAACTAAAATCCCTATTTTTATTCTCAGTCCTGTTGCTGGTGAATGAGCAATCTGCTAACTTTGTGTGTTTGTGTGTGTGTGTGTGTGTGTGTGTTTGCGCAGAGCTCCTTATACGAGGACAGTCTCTGCAGCGGGTCACGGCGAGTTGCTGGCTCCACCTCCCATGTAAGATTTTCTTGGAATTGCTTGTTTGCCCCATATGAGAGTGGACACGTGTGAAGGTGTTTTTTTGGTTGTTAATTCTACTAATTAATCATAAGAAGATTTCATATTGTAATCTGTTGTGAAATCAAACAATGGGCTCTGTGTGAAGTTTGATTTTGTTTGTTTTCTAACACGGCGCTTTCTCAGGATATTGAGTCACTCGAGTGTTTGTGCTGGTGCATGAGGGTTGTTTTGGATTCAATATTAGAAGTAGATTTAGCCACTGCGATGTCTCCCAATGGTTTCCTGAATACAGTTATAACTTTTTTATTTGGAATTTTGGCTGTCGGTATGTTGTTTCTGTTTTTTTTGGGGCCAAAAGTGACTGTATTAAGAGAACAGGATGCAGCTGGAAAGACAAGTGCTAGCTTTGTTAGAGAAGTGCATCCTCTTTTCAAGATAACTTAAATATTAACTGAACATACTTTTCCAAATGAGCAACATGGTGTATCAAAGAAGACTTCAGACAAGAGATTGAAGCCGTAAACTTGTAGGGAAAATGTTGATTGAGGAAACTGAGAAGGAGGCTACAGTTCTCGTAGGCCGAGCCATCAGACTGTTTTTGCTAGCAGTGGAGTCAGCCCTGCTTGTCAACAGAGAGAATGCAGGCTTTAGGCACTTAGCTTAGCATTTTACTCAGAGGCTACATGCACTTTTTATATTCAGTCTATGAAACGGATTGAAGTCCAGTTCTTAATCAAATATCTTCAGTTTCTGAGAGATGGTCAAACAGGAATTCACATTATGAATCAAGCACCTGGTGATTCCACATAGTGGTAAGCATGCGATTAGTTAGAGTGTGTCTGTGTGCGTGTGTGCATGCCTGCTTGCCTCCTCCTGACTATAGATATGTAACAGTGTGTTTTCTCCTCAGCCTGTAGAGTACTCTAGTTATCGCAGCTCCGGTTCCAGAGTCTCCTCCAGGGCCAATTCGGCCCGCACAAGTCCAGTGGTGAGCCTTAACTCCCCAATACACGAGCGGGAAAGATATATAATGGTCACTCAACTGGAAAGTAACTGTGCATGTACCTGCGTCACCGCTTGACACTCTGGAGAGTGATGATGCTTGCTCTAATCCATATAGACACTCTGCTCTTGACATCCAGAAAGAGAACTGCTACTGTAATACAATGAAACTCTAATGAAACTATATTTGACTGGTGAATAAATCTCATAATATCGGCTCATATCTGCGATAAAATTAGCTGATACGATAATCACTGGATATGCTAATATCGGCCGGTATTATCGGCTGCCCCAAAAATCGGTCGGGCTCTACTATAAAGTGATATGTAGTAGCCGAAATAATTTATTTCTGTCCACATATACAAATATTTGCTCAAGTTTTCTCTTGTTAATTTTCTTATTTCTTGTTTTCTTTGGAACTGCTGAATTTCCACAAAGGTGTACGTAATGATTTGCCATCCGGCTCTTGCAGCAAAAATATTTGATATCTGATTCATGTCCAACAGTCAAGGACGTTGATATATAATTAAACCGTGTTTATTCTGGCTGTCACAGTGACTCAGAGTTACAATAGTTTGAAGAAGCAAACATTATTTGCTCTTTCTGAACAGTACAGGCAGGTATTTCTTGTTGGACCTGTACTGGACTATCACAGGGTTTTAAAGATTTCTTTACATTTTCATGATCATAAGCAACACTGAGGTTAAGAAAATCACAACATTTTCCTCAAATGTTTCTGTGAAGTGCAAGTGTTGCATTTAAGTTGAGGATGACATTCACATCAAACATTTCTAAAATATATATTTCTGGATTGAGATGTTCATTGACTTTTTAATCACGAGACAAAGCAGTACACTCTGAATACATCATTTTGATTTTTGTACTCGTGTATTTCAACGCTGACTAACTTATGAAGCCATGGATTGACAGAGAACTCTATGACTGACTGTGGGTCAATATCTATCTACCTGAATACCATGAATCTGTGCTCATAGGATGGATGTTCCTGCCTTGATGCTGGTCAGATACTTGACTTTTTAACTCTCTGATGTGTTGTTTGTTGTTCTGTGTCGCCCACTGGTGGCCGATATAGGACAACTGCGGCTCTGTTGCCAGTTTTTTGAGGAGTGCGGCCAGTAGCAGTGGCCTCCCCAGGGACCTGGACGATGTTACTATTCCTGACTTTTCTGACGTGAGTCGCTTTGCACCCGAAGGACGGCGAGGAAGTCGTGATGTGAGCTGAATTCTGCTTTTCTTTTTGGCTGCCTGGTCCTTCCTTTTTGTGGACGTCACCCTACAAGGAGCGCTAATAAATAACTGCTTGTGTCTGAGGCTAATTGGTGTGTTGACTGCAGATACTACCAGTTTGTTTTTTGTGTGTGGCAGGGAGTGATAACTTTGAGTGGTCTGCTTTTGGAAGCACTATTGCTAACACTTAACATAATGTGGATTGAGCAGCTGTCTCAGGCTGAGTTTTAACCTGTTAAGTTTGGAGGTTTTATTTCTGAGTGACTTTTCACACCTTGTACTAATTATTTGCACGCTGTGGCAAATAAGAACAAACGTATGCCTTTATTGATATCTTCATGAGCAGAAATAAGAATGGTTTTCTTCTTTTGGTGGCTTCATCTTATCACTGCTGAGCCGTGATTTTTGGAAACTGCTTCCATCCTTCCTCACTCACTACTTCTTCTCGTCCCTGTGGCCCCTTCATCATCATCCTCTGCTTGTTCTGACTGTGTTTTATATTTCTCAACAGGTGGAGGACAGAGATTATCTGGAGAAGGTGAGCTGAACACATTACATTAATTAAAGACGCTAAAAATGACTAAAAAGGGAATTCAGTCAGCAGAACAAACATCCATGTGTCAAATCTGGGAGTCAGCTGTTCAAGCAGTCGAGCCAAAATTATCTATATCCTGTAGAATCTGCCTCCAAGTTTTCATTGTAGATTTAAAACAAATAAAGGACAGCAGGTGTTTTAAACCTTAAACCAATCTTCATATTATTGGTTGATGATGTCTGAATGTTGCTAAAAGTCAGATATAATCTGGCAGATTGCTGGAGAATCAGACTGCAATGGCTGCAACATAATCCTGTTGGCAACAGCTGTTAGATTGCGCTCTTCAGAGCCACCAGACTCCAGTGACAAAAACATACATTTCAACTTGCAGAACAAAGAAGATGCCAGCCCACCACTGCCTCTCTCTTACAACTTCAATGTTCTTTAATCAGCTTTGTGTCTCTCACACAGTAATGTAATGACTTGTGAAAACAATGATAGAAGATTCATTTTTACTTGAATGTGCTTTAAAAATCCCCAAAGAGCATTTATAGGACTTGTTTTTTCCTCCTCAGGGATCTCGAGCAGCTTCTGCCTTAACTGCAGGGACCCTCACCTCGTTAGGCGGATCGTCCTCGCGGAGAGGCAGCGGGGAGACGGCCATTACTGTCGATGCAGAGACGTCTTTACGAGAAATCAAGGTAATGCTGAAGACACACGGCGTCCTGTGAACAGAGAAGACCATTCCTCTTGAACAATTGTTTTCTACTGGATATTATTTGGTGTTATCATCATTTAAATTTGGATCATTTAGATAAAATCATCATGGAAACAAGAAATTACTGCTAATTATTATTAGCCCAAACTTCTAATTATTACTCACTTCATAAATCTAATGTCTGAGTTTTGTGGAATATTCACTTAAAATTCAACACTGTTTGTCAGATTAAGATTTCAGCTTATTCTTTTTTTAAATTTAGTTCAGTGTTTGACCCAAAATCATCAGTCATCTCAGCCTCAGACATTGTGAGTTTTTCCACCATTTCAATCACAGAAAGTTTGTCTTCTCTTTGGTGTCAGATTAATTTAGTTTCAACACTCATGAGGAGACAGATATAGTGTTGTAAAATGTATTTCCTCCCATCGAAATGCTTCATGAAACCACAGAAAATGGGTCTCACTGAAAACAAATAATTAATAAAATAGATTAAGGTAAAAAAAAGAAGCTCTTCTAAGAAGTTTTGTGTTGTTCTTCCATGTTTCATTCCTTCTGCAAACACTTCTGTTTCTCATTGCATGCTCACAAAACAATCTATGACCCTGTGTCTGATGCTGTCACGCTGCTTTTCTCTGCTCGCTGCTGCTGCTGCTGCTGCTGCTGCTCCTCTTCATCTTCAGGAGATTCATGAACTGAAGGATCAGATACAGGATGTGGAAACCAAGTACACGCAGAACCTTAAAGAAGTCAAGGTATAAGCCTGACACCCTCCCTGAACCCTGGACTCAGTACCAACTAATATGTCTGTGTGTCTAACTTCCTGTGGTTACTGTAGGAGTGTTTCTCCCAGTTTGACAAGTCTAGAAAAATATGATTAACCAAGGAATCAATGATATGATGAACTGATGGATAGTTAGAATTTAAAGTTCTCTAACCTTTTCCTGTATAAATCATTTAACTAGAAACGGTGAATGTTATTCTGAATATAAAACAGGTAATCACTTTGCATGACCTATTTGGTCCTTATATTAATGCAAGAGCAAAGGTAACTTGAGTAACTTTATTTTGTTATTAAATCACTACTTTGTGTATGTTCTTAATGAGAGCAATATTACTCACAGTTTACATTATTAATTTGGCTGACCATCTAAACAGCCTTTGAGCCTCCGTTTTGCCCTTGGCATGGTTTCTGTCGTGAGGCTCCACAGGGCAGATTACTGGTGCTCCAGACTTCTACATATTACTGACAAATAGGGCAGGGATTCTTTGGGTGTCTCACGATTCCATTTTGTTTCTTGGGGTCATGATTCGACTAAGGATCTATTTTCGATTCAAAACGATTCTGGATTCATGAATCATGATTCAAAGTCTATTTATGTTAATTAGTACATACTTCAGGATCTACTCCAGTCGTCTGTGAGACTGGCTGCATTTCCTGCTGCTCCATTTGGTATTCTACTGAGTTAGAGAGCTATCATTAGCGCTTAGCAGGGAGGGACTGATTAGCCAAAAAATAAATAAAATGATTTTGGTAACTTAGGAATTAATTTAAAATCTCACAAGATTAAAATCTTGATTTTTACATTACGATTTTTTTTCCCACCTCTACTGACAAACATTTACATTTGTGAGGCTTAGATGCAAGAACATTTTCATTCATTTTGTGTTGCAAAGATATTTTTTTTGCTTGTGTTCAAAGCTGCAATCCAAAGCTGCAAAATCTGCACCTGCATGTTTCTGTAGCAGCTGTTTGTTCCTGAAGCCTACATTTATTTACCCTGATTTCCCATATTCATTCCTTTTTAGAGTGATAGGATATATTTAAGTATATGTTTGACCTTTAAGTACTTTCTTGCATCGTCTGCATCCCTTCAACCTGCATCCACTTATTACTCCAAACATATACTTCAGGCTGTCCATACTTTCTGACAAAGGACATGTGACTTTACAGTTTTTTTAATAATGTTTCTGAGCCACTCTGAATCCAACTTTTCTTTATTCCCTATCCGTAATGACTTTAGGACACGTTAGCAGAAGTGGAGGAGAAGTACCGTAAGGCTATGGTATCTAATGCCCAGCTGGATAATGAGAAAAACAACCTGATGTACCAGGTGGACACGCTCAAGGACTCACTCATGGAGCTCGAGGAACTGCTTTCAGAGTCACGCCGGGGATATGATGAAAAAGTCAAGGTGCAGCAGACGTTGATTGTTCAACCTAAAACTACAGTTATTCTGAGTTTTTTTATTTATTACCTGTAAGGTCTGTTTACCCACAGGAAGTAAAACACGTCATAGGACTTTAACTTGGCTGTACAGACAGTGCAAATTGTGCTCTTTCATATTTATACACTTGTGTGAGATTTTAAGTAGTGGATGTTTCCATTTTCCCAAACCCCTTGAATACATCAAAGATTTTGGAGAGTTTCAGGTTGTACAAAGATTCAGCGTTATTACTCTGTAGTTAGGCCTTTAGTTAACCATCAGATGATGCTTTGTTTTTTATTCAGGCTTAGAGAGAGAGAGAGCCTGAACCCGGGCCACCTGCTTGGAGGACTATAGCCGCCTTACATAGGGCACAACCTAACACTATCTGCTCTCTCGATGATGCTTTATTTTGACTTCACATATATTTACTAAAGCAGTTGATCATGAATATATTACTGGTTGTAAGATCGAACGTTTTATTTGCATGTACATTTTACGTGATGCCATGTGTTTCCTGTAGTTGAGAAAGATGTTCAAGTTAAATATAAAGGAGTAGTTTATCCTCAAACTATCTTTTTGTTCCCTAACAGGACTTTGAGCGAGAGAAACATGCCCACTCTGTGCTTCAGTTCCAGTTCAATGAAATGAAAGAGACCCTAAAACAGAGTGAAGAGTTGCTAAACGTGAGTATCACTCCCCAGTGTGAATGCATCACTAAGCGTGTGAAACAAGGTGCAGAAATAAAGCAACACAGATATTAGGAAAATAATTTAACTCAGTCTCAAAGAAAGGCTGCATGTTGGGCTGCATTTGACACCCTTTACACTTCATAAATATACCTTCACTCCTCCTTTTCTTCTGACCTTCTCTTTATTATTTCCTTAAACTGCTATTTCCCTTTCCTGCTGTTTAGGAGATCCGTCAGCTGCGTATGAAACAGGAGGGTTTTGTTAGAGAAATATCTGACCTGCAGGAGACCGTGGAATGGAAGGATAAAAAAATTGGGGTACGGCCTGTGAGCCCTGGTCCAAAAATTCAGTTATAATACTTTTATAACATTTAGCGTTCTCAATTTCTGACATGAACTTTTATCATCTCCTTTGCATGAAACTGAATGCCAGCTTTTACTTTTCCCTTCTTTTCACCTCTTGTGCACCACTTTTTCACTCTGCCACTTGGGGGCTCTGCTCAGGCCTTAGAGCGACAGAAAGAGTACACAGACGCAATCCGCATCGAGCGAGATGAGCTCAGAGAAGAGGTGGTCACGCTGAAAGACATTTTAAAGGTATTCAGAGTGTTGATGCTTATTTCATCCTGGTGTGTGTGTGTGTGTGTGTGTGTGTGTGTGTGGATTCAGAAGGCAAACTTCACTTCCTGTTTTTTCAAGCATACTGACTACACATCATCTTTAATTATATTCAAACTGTGTAATACATGGAGCTAATGTTTGACTCTTTATCTCATCTAGAAACATGGAATAGTATTGGGACCTGATCTAAACATAAATGGTGACATCGGTGAGACACAAGTCGATGGCTCCCCCAGTGAAGATCCCTCTTCCCCATCGGCTCAGGATTCACAGACACCGGCGGAGGGGAACAGCATGCTTGGTAAAACCCAACATATAAACTTCTAACTGCATGGCTCAGCATAAAACTGTATGAAGACTTTGATTCCAAAACATTGACTGGTTAAGTGATCCTAAATGTACGCAAGCAGCTCTTCTTCTTCAGTTGCTGTCTGAATTTTCAAACAGTTGGTTTTATTTTTAAGTCTTCATACAGAAGTTGTGCTCCTGAACCGCCCCAGTACTAATTCAACTCTGATTTGCACTGACATGAAAAGGTTAACTGTGGCAATACTTCACAATATTCTTCAAATTAAAAACAGAAAGACGAGAAAACACAAGGTCTGTTGGGAAGCTTTTCCTGGAGGTTTTCATCTTTTAAGTTTTCAGTAAAATACAAAGTAGATGTCGACAGGATCCTAGTCGTGGCTAATTTGCAACCCCTCTCCCTGGATAGGTCCCTGGGTCAAGAATTTTTGGGGTAATCTTTTTTTTGTATTGTAAACACAACCAATGGTAAATTGGAAAAGTCTATCCTTTACCACAGAGCCCCCTTGTTGTCCAAAGACAATATGAAAGAAAACAAACTCTCATCATTTAACCATACTGTTGCATATGAATACTTGCACACCAAATGTGTTTCAATCTGCAACGTTCTGTTTGAGTAACTTTACCTACACTTTACAGTACGCAGCTAATTTAGGGAAATTCTTAACCCTTGTTTTGATTTGTTTTTTTTAAATAATTGTCAGTACAACCAGTGGACCTGTGAGCGCTTCCTGCAATTAAGAAAAGTTGTAAAGTAGTGAGTGATGGAGTTCTTTCACACATACAGACAACTCTTGAAAATGTCCAGAGATTTTCTGGATGAGCTGCATAGACTGTAATCCAATGTACACATTTTTGACAAGACAAATGTGAAGAACTGCCACTGTTAGCCTTTTAGCAGTATCCCACCTTCAGCCTGCTGTCTCGTAGAAACTTAGATTGCACTCACAAACTCTGCATGGCTATGTCTTCATTACTAATGGTTTCACTTTTATGCTGTCCTTTTTCATCGATGCAACTTCTACCAATAAGTTCTGATTCACTACTAACGTTGCTAATGCAGGTGGTGTTGGGAGTACAAAGCCTATGAGAGTCATTTTGAGAAATGATCATTAGCAGATAAGGAACATTTATTTGGATTATTGTGGAGATTTTGTGATGTATACCTTTGAGCTGCCGACTTCTTCTCTTATAACTTTGATGATGTGGAGCTCAAGTACTTCCTTTCGATGTTCCCCGCTACTTTCTTCTTCTTGTTTCTCCTTCGCTTCCCTTGGTCATCTTGGCTCTTCGCTTGTCTTTGCCAACAAATCAATCGGGGGTTCTTCCCGATCTTGAATCCTGCTGATCCTTTTCCTTCTGAAGATTGCAGTTTTGAAAATCATGTCTAAAGTCAACATATTTTGGCGCTCCATCATCGTGTGTTCTTCATGATCTCTCAGGCAACACAAAGGAGACTCAGTTGAGAACTAGAGGAGATGAAGATGTGGATCTGGAGCAGCATCAAGACATGTTTGAAGAAGTGAAAGTGAATCCTTTGGGCTCCGATACAGTCTGTAATACTGCTCAAGAAAGTGTCTGCAGCAAGAGAGACATAAAAGTCAAAGAATCTAAAACAGCAGTGGTTGGAGATATGGCAAAGACAAGTAACCAAGTGACAGACAACACTCAAGATAAGCAAAAAAACAATGTTGAGGAATGCAATTTGACTAATACAGAATCGTGTCCTCAGCAAAAAATCACACAAGATGTTACAAAAGAAAATTGTCCCGATGAGTCCGTCCCATCTCTACCAAACTCTGAACCTCAACAAGAGCAGGATGACACCAAGAAGGTTGATAATGATGAAGAAGAGGAAATGCCAAGTCAGGCTCAGGGCGCTGCTGCTTCAGGAAAGAAAAAGAAAAAGAAGAGGAAAGGCAAAAAAAAAGTTGGAAACAATGAGGATAACAACCAACCAAAGGAAAAGGGCAAAACAGAAAAAGGAATGCAACCGGCTACAAAAGATAATGGACCAATCAATGCCAGGTTCTGCTGTTGGCCCGTCACTGAAACCCTCAAGGAATTAAAGGGGAATCAAGTGAAGAATAAGCAGGACAAGCAAAAACAGAAAGATGTAGCTGGAGGAGTACAAGTGGTAAAACCCGTTGAAGCCGTACACAGTAATGACATTTCAAAAGAATCCCAAATGGATCCAGTTACAGATGAACACTGCAAGGAACAAACTTTGGAAACAGAAAAGTTGAAAGAAGTCGAAGCATTGGCGTCTTGTGGATCCATTGAAGCCCCACAGGGGAACGAGCAAGACAGCTTGGAAACTGAAACAACAAAAACAGTACCGGTTACAGCAACCACTGAGACCTTTCCTCATGCTGATATTCTTAAGGAAACTGAAGCAGACTCTGGAAAGGAATCTGAAACAGACCCAGAAAAAGAATCTGAAACAGATCCCGAAAAGAATGAGCAAGGTGAGGAACAGAAATTGGAAGAGAAGGTGGAAGAAATGCGATCTAGAACAAGCCCTGTTCCAGAAAGCAATCTCAGTACTCCTGATACAGGGGAAATCTCCAGTGATGCTGAAATCACTGAGGATGATGCCAAGGATTGTACTTCCAGTGTAGAAAACAGTGAAATGCTAAATGTTACAGAAACAGAGAACATAGAAGAAGTGAAAGAAATTGATACTGGTGAAACCATTGAAGCTAGAGCGGATCATGATACAGATGAAAAGAACAAGGATCAAAATTTGGACTCTGAAATGGTAAACCCAGTAGAGGCAGTGGCAGCCATTGAAACCTTCTCTCATGAAGAATATCCATCTAAGGAATCCAGAAGAGATTCAATCAAGGATGAAGATGACATGGAACAAGCTTTGGAAACATCCGAAGTAGAAGAAGAATCTACATTTAATCCGGGGTCAGAAACCAGTTTCAGTACGTCTGATCTTGAAGACTCCATAAACGCAGAGAGCATTGAGTATCCTGCCAAGAGGTGTACTTCAAGCGAAGGCAACAGTGATATAGAGATCTCCACTAACAGCAGCGTCATCCACACCGAGTCCGAAGCTGTTGACAGTGCAGAGAGTGAAGTGGGTTCTATCAATGAAATCAAATCTGAAACAAACGATGAGGAAAACGGTGAAGGTGACGCCCATGTCCCAGGCCACAGTGACGCTGCTCCTGATGAATCTGAATCCACCAACAGTCCTGATAGTGGTTCCATGGTGTACTCGACCTCCACCGATGGCCTTTACGATGGTCTGTACGATGGTCAACAAAGCTTGTCTGAGTCAGAGCAGCCTTCAGAGCTGCTATCAGAGACTGCAGACATGGACTCGTGCAGTGACAACACTCCCATCGATATTTCTGAAAGAGATTCTGAGGATGAAACTCAGACGGTCGTGGAGTACGAGGGCCCAGAGACTGAAGGAGAATCTCCTCCTCCCACTCTTGATGCTGGTCATTCAGAGCTAGTACCAGACAGGACAGAAGAGGAGGAGCTGAATGGAGACTTACGAGAAGCTGAGGGTTTAGTTGAACCAGACAGCTCTCCAAATGACAAAATCAATGATGCATCAGACACTGAAGAGAGTCCTTTGGAAGCTGTAGTTCAGTCCGAAGGTTTAGATGAAGAACAAAACAAGACGTCAGAGTTTGCAGAGCTGACTGATGAATCACACGCTGAACTGTCTTCTGCAACAGAAGAGATCAACACGATTGACATGTTGGATTCACCAGATTCTCCAAAAGAAGGTACTGAAATCAGTTCCTCTATCAAACAGGACCACAATACCGAAGAGTCCGTCGTTGAAGAAGATCCAGAACGTACAGACATTGATGACGATCAACAAAGTGAGACGCCCTTCTGCCCTCTGATGGAGCAACGGCATGAACCCCTGAAAGACAAGTCTGAGGATTATCAGAGGTCCGAGGTATCATCTGAACTCACACTGCTGGACAGTGATGACGAGGGTGATGTAGACGAAGAAGGACAGTCTTTTGATTTTGATGAATTAGAGATGGAAGACGCTGTCGCAATGAATCTGTCGGAAGATCCCAAACAGATAGCAATAGTAGAGGGCGTTGAAATCTTGTCAAAGGAAAGCCACAAGGGAAGTTTAGATCTGTCCCAAAGCAATATTGATTTAATGGAAAATACTGATCCAGGTGAGGGAGGTCACCGAGTAGATAAGCGACATGAAGAGTCGGACGCTGTAAGTCAAGACACCCAAAACTCTTGGGTTCACGGGGATGCTTCCTCTGAAAATCTGGTAGAGGAGCAGGTGAACATTCTGGAAGAAGTAGGCGTGACAGAGGAGCCCAGGCGTGTTACAGAGAAAGGAAAGGTATTAAAAGTTGGCGTTGTTTCAGAGAAACTTAACCAGGCCACGTCTCTACCTTTAGAGGAAGGATTAGATGCTGTTCAGCATGAGTTAAAGGAAGAAGATTCAGTTTCACTCAAGAGTTGGGACCTAGTGTCAAGCAACACAGAGTCAGTGCAGACAGGCAGAAATTCAAGGAAGGGCAGCAAGAAAGGCAAAGGCAAGGGCAAAGAGGACTGTAAGATGTCATAGCGTATTCATAGTATTGAGTATAGATGATGAATCTTTCTAATCTTCCCTTCACTAGTTCTTGCTTTGCTGTTTACAAAGTGCTAAATTAAGTTAGTCCAAAACCCTCACAGCACTTTCCGCGATGAAAATTGATGTAAGTTTGTAAATAATTTCAATGAAATCAACACCGAGTCCAAGATCCAAAGATGGAGAAAAACAATCATTAATGTAGAGACGAGAATGTAAACTGCCTGGTGACGAGATATTCTAGTTTAGGAAAATACTGCACTCGCTTGTTTTGTTATGAATGCACATATATCATGTTGGCTGTAAACTTGGGATGAATAATGTTCTACACTGGTTTCAGAACACATTACTCATTCATGTATTAATTCTAAAGATGCACTATGAGAAAAACTCGTCAATTTGGATTCTGGTAACTGAAAATTCAGGCTCCGACATGTTGAAAATCAAAAATGTTTGCAGACCCTTTTCTGTTCTTTTCTCTGTAAGAACTTTATTTTTCATTTAAAGTTGTCAAAGATTTTCAGTTAAATTAAAACTCTGTTAAGTGTCTTTTGCCAAAGTTGAGTTCATTGAAGTGTGCTTGACCGTTTGGCCCTGCAATGACGGCTAAAGCATTTGCAGTATTCTTATATTGTTACAGACAGAGTTAATCTTCACCTATCTGTATGATGTCACAGACTTATGTTACTGACTGGGTGTTGAGTTAACATGACCTGAGAAAAATCACAAGACTGTACATCACTTGGAAGACATTTGTCAGCCGGTTAAAAACAACAAAAAACAATAAAAAGATCCATTACGGTTAATCATTGAAGATCCTGTGAACAACCTTGGGTTTTAGTCGATTTTGGTGCCACATGTAGACCAACTTTTTTTTTTGTTTTATAAAAACATAAGAACCTCTTTATGACAAAAAATGTTGTCCTCCTTTTTTTTTTTTAAAGTCCTATATATTGGGCTATTGAGGTTAAAAAAACATCCTAACTTTTTACTCCGATCATCATAGGACCAGCCAAAGACAACCAAAACTGAGATCTTCAAGGTTGCTACTTCAAACAAATCTCCATGTACAAGGACTCTGAATTCTAATGCACAGAAAATGTGTAGTTATGTATGTTTTTTCTTTTGTTGCACTTCATGGAAAAGATGAATGTGGTGCATCTGCGTCCACACTGAAATTCCAATAAACACCCTGCTGTTCCAGATTTCTTATGGACTTTCTTGAGTGACATTATGAAAAGCAATATGGCAGCTCTTTGCACCACTCATGTCATCACCTCTACACAAAGATGTCTCATGACTTACTGTGTAGCCGTATGTTGTGAATGTAGTCCTCCCACCTCTTGTCCACGGTTTGTGCATACTAACACCCCCCCCCACACACACACCCTGCTCCATCACTCCCCCCACGGATGCCTGCTCAGTTGCATGCATCAACCTCTCACCCTGACCCAGACACCCTTCCACCATCTCCTTGGCTCCTCCCACCCCTGGTATGTTCACTTATTTCTCTTTTTGAAGATGGATGCTAACAGTTACATGTTTTATTTTGTTTGAAATTTTGTTTGAAATTGTGTTTTATTATGGCCTTGTGAAGCATAATGTTACATTTGAAATGATATGTAACTCAGAAAACAATGAGTTGTTCCATTTTTTCTTAAACTCTTGCTTTCTGTTTCAGAAATACGTCTGAGGAAACTGGTGGATGAGCGTGAAAAAATGATAGAGCAGGTGTGTCACTTCTTCTCCATTACCTGAAACACTTTTTCCCATTGGAAACATGATAAATATCCACTATTCTCAAATGCACAAAACCCCTGAAAATGTCCCTGAAATATTTAGGATGAGCTGCATGTGTTAACACAACTAGACCATTTTTATCCAGAATTTCTCCTATCAGACCCGTAGAACATGAACGAACGCAGCAGCTAATATTCAGGAAAAAAACAACAAGAGGGATGGGAGTAATGACATTTGTTCATTCGACATCTGGTTAACTCTTCATGCATGTGATGAAACTGCCTCATTCAGATTTTTGCTCACCAGTATGTAAATACATCCAATATCACGTAGCATTTATAAAAAGGTAAAAACTGTCATCAAGGGGTTGGCCTCCCTTGTCTTCCACCATCTTGGTGCGTCATTTTAAAGTCATGGCTTGCCTCTTCCTGAGACCCACCTCCTTCCCTGTCCTACCGGAAAATCTCCCGCTGAGAGGGATATGTATGAACCAGCAACTCAGGAAGATTTCAGGGACAGACTCTGGGAAACTTTCAGGAGTGCATGTGTGAAAAGGTTCACGTTTGTATTGGTTTAGAACCTAGATCAACCCGATTTCTCAGCATGTAGAGGGATGGATCTTTCCATTTAGATATTAATAGAACATTTTTAAATATTATCCTGACAATATCCTATATCACCTTGGTGAAATATAAAAAAATGATCCAGCAGGCGAACCCTCCCCGACTGAGAGTTTGTGATTGTGAGTTTTCATTTGTTCATTGGGAAGATTGTGTTATTTATGATTCATGGCTCTATCGACAGGTGAAGAAACTAAAGGCCCAACTGGATGAGAAGACTCAGAAGAATGGGACGGACAACAGTTCCAGCCCTGACGGGGAAATCCTTGAAAACGGAAATGATCCAAACGTAATAGAAATGCAGAGTAAGTGCACATGTGTGTTTAACTAACCAGTAGTTTCACTTTGTAATTTTACTGTCTCCTACATCTCAAGAATATTTGCTTTGGTGTCTCTTTGCAGGAGATTCAAACAGACAAATGAGTGACTTAAAGTTCAAGCTTGTGAAGGCAGAACAAGAGGTCACCGCTTTGGAACAAAATGTAAGCTATAAGAAACGATAAATTCATACACTGGCTTGAAACGAGGCAACTCTCTCACTTTATGAATGTTTTTGTTTGTTTGTTCCAGGTCAGCAGACTTGAGGGTCAGGTGACGCGCTACAAGTCTGCGTCAGAGAACGCAGAGAAAGTGGAGGATGAACTCAAAGCTGAGAAACGTAAACTACAAAGAGAGGTGGACTTTGGTTTTTCTTACTTTGTCAAAATGAAGAGCGAGATAATTCTGCAAGCTCTGTTTAAACTGTTGACATATTCTCTCCCCTCTTTTGACTCAACAGTTGCGATCAGCACTGGACAAGGTGGATGAACTCGAGTCGAATAACAGCCACCTTTCCAAAAGGCTGGAGAAGATCAAGTCTACTCGTGGCATGGCCCAGACTCCATAGATCGAATTCACCTTCTCTCTATCCAAAACTGGCCGATCATTTCGAAAAGACTCATCCTGCATTTTGGGTTTTTTCTTCCATCTGCCTGATTACAACCTTAGTATACAAAAACAAAAAAAAAAACAAGAATTTAGTATCTACCGAACACCAACAAGCAATGTGCCATTTCTTTGTCTCTTTTCTGTATGATGAGAGTTCGTCGTAGCTTTGCCTGCTCACCCAGAAACTTCATGAATTGGGGCAACAGGTGTTTGCGTACCTCATGACTTTGTCCTGCACCGCTCTGCTGAAGAGGAACGGGCCACATGAAGAGTCTCGTGACTGAACCACACCAGAAACACTTGTCTGAAGTCCGGTGTAGCGAGAGAAAATGTTGCCCTCTTTCTGCCGCTCCTCACCTTGCCTTGCTCACTTGAAGGACGGAGAAATGCAGGAAAAGAAGAATCAGCGTGCAGCGCACAGGGCCGTGTCCATGGCGCCAGACTGCTTAACCCTTTATTGCAGGGAAGACTGAGTTGAGAGTTTTGCGTGTGTATTGTGAATGAAAGAGTAAGATTAAAGGGTAAGTCCTTTGTTTTTAAATCCTGGTATCATATTTTGGTGTTTAAGTGACTAATGAAGTACAAAAAGTTTAAAATCAAAGATGATCATGCCAACAGTTCCACGACGTGCTGTAAACTGCAACATAATCCGTAGAGGCAGTTACGTCCACTAGTAGTGATTGTGTTTGCCACTGACAGACGCAGATTATTATTCTTCCAGTGTGACAGCATTACAGTATTTACACCCCTACAAAGGTAGATTATACCATAAGGGTGTGACGTTCCTCACAACTGACAGACTACTGTAGGGAAAAAAAATGCAAGGTCCCTGCAAACACAAAGTTGCTTGTGTACCACCAACTCCATCAGTGATTTAAATGTGTTGAATCAAAACCCACAAACATATGAATCAATTGAAGTGCTCTGCAAGCCAAAATTCATATTTTTGTCAAAGGAGTCTGTTAACTTTGAAAGGGGCGAGGTAACTTTTGCATCTGATGTTAGTAAACTGATTTTATCTAAGAGAAAAAGAACCATGTTGTCAGACACAAAACAACATTTGTTCAGTCTTGTTGGTGGCAAAAACAACCATTATTAGTTGACTTGTACTTTGATTTGGTTCGATTACTTGCAGGGACAACACTGCAGGTCTTACAGGCCATTCTGTCTTCTGATCAATCTAAAGATCTTTAAAAAAAAATTGTACCTTTTAGTCATTTAGACCCCAGAATGTCAGAATCAGGCCCAGGTTTACAATACCAGAACTTCCCCCTTTATGTATATTTTTCTCGTTCGCACCCAAAGCCAAACTATTTTTAAAAATGTAAATGTTTGGGTGTTTTTCACTTGTGGTCAAACTGAACAGGATGTGTTTGCAGACAGTAATGCCCCGTTTTCACACTGCACCCCATCACAATATAATCACCGGCTTTCACTTGTAGTTCCTTAACACGGTCTGAGGCAGGTTACTGAACGATGAAGAGTGTAACCTCAGAACTTCTGCTAAGATAAAGTCATATCTCCGAGCTCCTCTCTGCTTCATGTAGTCCGTCACTGGTTAGCTCTTGTGTTCACACTTACTAGCTGAGACATGCTGAAGAAATGTGACCACAGGGACTCAAAGCGGTGTTAGCAGGAGACACTGAACAGCTGCTGCTTCACTGTTTACAAAGCTTTAAAATGTTTGTAAGGATACATAAAGATCTGTTATCTTTGTGCAATAAAAGTTCAAACCACATTGGTATCTGCACAAGTGCAATTCAGTACTGTGTTAAACATTGTCTTCTATATGTCATGACTAAATTTTCATTTGTTCCTTCACAGCCTTTTTGGAGGCTCAGTGGGTGCTTCATTCTGAGAAACAGAGTGACTCTTAACTACATCCCGACTGATTAATTGGCCAGCCGATACTAGCTATCAAGTGACTATCAATGACTATCAATATCGGCTAATTTTATTCTAAATAATGCGCCGTTATTACTAGATTTATTCACCAGTCAAAAAACATTTAATTTGAGTTTCATAGTATTACACTAGCAGTTCTTTGTCGCCAGCAGAGGGCGCTATATGGCTTATAACAGTCATTATCACTGTCCAGAGTGTCAAGTGGTGATGCACTTACATACTCAGTTATTTTCAAGTCGAGTGACCATCTTGTCTTCATTTTAAATCTTTTCAACAGGTGTATGAAAACTTCATTTGAGGGATCAATGAAAAATGTGTACATTTAAATCAGCCTCTACAGATTCCATAGATCTAAGAAAGATATCCGCCGATATATCGGTATAGGAATTTTTTCTCTCCCCAATATCAATATCGGTATCGGCCCCTAAAAAGTCATATTGGTCGGGCTTTTAATATGTGAACAGTTTTGGGTTTAGGTGATTAATTGGGGGAACAAAAGAGATATTCTAATCCTCATACAGTGTCTTCATTGTGTAAATTTTCTCAGCAGGATACAACAACATTTTGGCAATTTTCTTTGACATTCAGTGAGATCCTTCTTAAAAAAAGAACCCTAAATTGATGTTTTCCCAAATCATTTATCTTACATGCATTCTGTTGTATTGGTTACTCCACATTTCAAAATTCATCCAGGTTTGGTGAAGTGATTGCTTGGTGATGTTCTGTCAGAGTCCTGCTGTGTACTTGTTGTCGATTGACTGTCGCTGCATGTCCGTTTTTGGATTCGCTGAATCATGCGGCGCCCATAGAAGTCCCGATAATCTGCCGGGAGTTCATCCAGAGTGTGCAGTGCTCTCTCCAAGGCCTGAAGGGCTCGAGCAGCAGCCACGGGGTCTTTGTTACCGTACGGGTCCTTTTTGTCGTAACTGTCGGCAGGAAGATGTCGCCAGAACACGTTTACACCCACTCCAAAGTGCAGAGCGAGGGTGTTGTGGAACCACAGAGCTGAGGAAAACAAACACGGGATGATGTGAAGTCCTAAAGGTTTCTGTGAGAGACTGTTTTAGGCTCCAACTGGCATTTCTGTGCTATTCATGATTTAGATGTGAGAGTTAAATTAGAAACAAATGATCGCTGATGGAAAGATTTGGTTTCTGTGGACAGTTTTCTTACCCGGGATAAAAAGAACATCTCCAGGCTCCAGCACACACTCGTATCTCTTCGCCTTCACAAACTCAGGAAATCGTGTCAGGTCTGGGGAGTCGATATCCAGGACCTCGGATTTATCCCCTGATAGATTCAATTCAAATTTATAGAAGCTTTTATTGTGATTGAAAAAATCACTTGCAAAAAAGATATGAAGTGGACAATAGTTTTCTTTATTTAGAACATTTCTTTCCGAAGACACTAACCTGACAGGTATAGGTGCAATGCATCCTGGGGGCTGTAGAGAACGACTCTTTTGGTTCCTGTCACCTGAGCCAGCAGGTTATCCATCACCTGAGGGAATGAAACCCAAAGAGCAGAAGCAGGAGGACTAAATGAGCCAACTATCTTATAAAACTATAAAACATGGCTGCAAAAACGTTTGTTTTCTGTGAGAGAGAAAACCTTTAAAATGTTTTTATTTTTTTGTTTTAAAACCGTGGAGATATTTTGTTCTATTTTTTGAATATCTAAACTGCAAAGTTTTGGAATTTCTTCTTTTTCTCTTGTAGCTGCTTTGGGTCAAAATAAGATATAAGATCTGTAGCTTTTTAAGCTTTGGTACTTTTTTGATGCTTTCGATCTTTAAGAAACAGTTTATATTGTTTTGAAAAACTTGGTTTCGAAGTTTATCGACATTTTTCATGAGCTTAAAAGAAACGGGGTAGGTCTCAGACCCATTTTAGACTCTGCAGCTTTAGCATGATTGTGAAGGAGTTAGATCAGTGTTTCATTCACTGAGACGCACAGGGAGGAAAAAAAGAGATAAAAAATAGCACGCTCACATCATAGTGCGTCCACAGCTGCAGACCACAGGAGCTGATGCGGAATACGCTGGAAAAAAACTGATCAGGTGCAAAGAACTCCGGGATGTGGAAATCTGCAGCCAAGTCTGGGAACTGTTTACTGAGATCAGCAGGTTCCTGTGAGGAAAGCATTTATGTTTTTAGAGGCACTTCTGCACAGTCAGACTGAAGACAGAAATGTTCATGCGTTATATAAAACTCAATATATTATCCAACTTTACATGTATTTCATTTAAAGACTTGAATACCTTTCGTACATCCTCTCCAAGTGATCGTAGATAATAACTCTCATCCTTAAAAAAAGATCAAAGACGTTTGAAGATATAACAAAATGCAGAAGAGCGATCACACTTTATACTTACTGAACAATGCTTACCTTACACAGGAAGTAATCACAGTGGGTTTTTTCAGATGCTCTTTTCACAAATTCCTTGAAAGGCAGAGTCCTGTGAACACAGAGCTGCAGCTGAGGACAATGCAGATAAGACGCACCGATGTATGTGTCTGCGTGAGAGAGGGAGGGAGGGAGAGCTCACTTGTATGCAAAGTTTTTGTGCAGGAAGTCCATCTGTGGCACAGTGGACACGTGAATCTTCACTTCCTTGTCTCCCCCTTTCTCAGTGAGATATTCAGCTGTCCACTTTTCCAGGCACGGTCCAAGATCCATGCCTCTTAGCACGGCCGGTCTTCTCTGAAACATAAAAGTGAGTTCAGCTGTGAACATCCCTGAGAGGGGACTTCACATCTCCTCTGTGTACACACACACTTTCATACACAACACTGTTTGTGAATCACTAACATGGCCAAGGCATTGTATACTTTCCATTGATCCAAACAGGCCAAAGTAGAGAGTCATCAATTCTGACAAACATGACATTATATTCAATGTTTTAGTATTTTTTAAATGTACACTTATGTTCTTAAAAAGCTAAAAGAGTTGGACAACTCTGTGTTTACTTTTCTGTCTCAGACTTTAATCTTTGTACACAGCTCTTTTATAAATGATATACATTTATAAAGCGGATGTAAAACAAGTAAAATAATAAACACAACTTCGAGGTAACATTGACTGTCAGCTGTTAAAAAAAGAAGCAGTAGTTTCCACCTGCAGTCATGTTTACCTGCTGCCATGAAGACAAAACTAGCCCCCAGGTAACGTCAATGAATCATCTCACCTGTGGATAAATATCTCGCAGAAAAGCATCTTCGTCCAAGTCTGTAAATGTCGGAACAGTTACTGTTTCCTGCAGCTCCATTGCACATTTTTTTTTGTCTGGAGAGAAATATAATCCTAGCTGGCTCAACTCCTAGTGTGTCCCACTAATTGTGTTCCGAGAGGAAACAAAACATTACATTAACATTACATATTAAAGTGACACAATGTGTGCCCTAAAATACACTTTAATGAGTGTGTGTAGAAAGCTATCAATCTGAGTTATATTCTTCGTATTTTACCGCACGAAGTGTCTTTCATTTTTAACATTCTTCTTGTTTCTTACCGGAAGATATATGTACACGGACACTGATACTTCCGTCAAAAAGAAAGATGGCGCTCCCCGTGTTGAGAGGTTGTTATAGGTTGCCGTCAACATTCAGCTTTACTCGCTTAGTTTTAAATGAAGGAATCTTCCTGAGCCGGTCCGGAAAGACTCGGATACCCGCTTCATCACCGGCCGGGGTGAAAGCAGCGGTCCGCCCGTACAGCTCGGGCCGGGGCGGACAGAAACCGGTCCAGAAGGTGATGGTTGTTGGCATCACGAATCCCTTCATCTGGTTCCGCACACGAATATACTGCTTTCTGATCAGAGCTTACTTTGATAGAGAGTTCAGAATTGAAGATTTCACGGAGGGAGCGAAGCAGGTCTGTAAACATTTCTTAAATGTTTGTTCCACTTGGAGGTCCACATGTTGTTCTGCTGGTTGTCACATCTCCACCTCCAGTGTTTTGCTAGTTTTCTACAGTTTCACAGGTTTATTTTTTAACTCCGTTAACTCAACTAGTTTCACAGTTGAACTGAAACTAGTCTGTTGCCTGGCAACCCATAGATTCTATTCTACTGCTCCCTAGCTACGCTGTTGGTGTCCATGGTTACCACAGAGCAGCTACTTAGTAGATAAGATAACAGAAGAGATGTTTATTGTCACTGTACAAGGACAACGAGATATTGTTGGAGCAAGCCTGTAGATGCCTAATATCAGAAATATACAAATAAGAAGTACAATTAAATAATACGATATAGTATACAATATACAATTAATTTGCAGGTGACAGGTATCGAATAAATATATTGAACTTAGTTATACTTAGTTTTTATTATATTATTATACTAGTCCGTATTATGTAACATTATATTGTTCATATTGCACTATATTATATTATATTATACTACATTATATTATATAACTGCACTCTGCATTACTGTGGTACAACACTGCTTCTCTTCTCTGCTGTTTACATCACTTGCTGCTATTTATTTATCACACCAAGTCACTTTAATCACTTTATCTTGTCATTCTCTGCAAATACTGTGTCAATTCTCAATTCCCCCCAGTTAACTTCATTATTCATTTTGTACTGTAGAGACCCCCTGTTTTTATTTTTATTTTTATTTATCTTATCTATTCTGTTTAATGTGTATTTTTTAGCTTTCTTGTCTGTGCTGCTGTAACGCTCGAATTTCCCCTCTGGGGATCAATAAAGTACTATCCTATCCTACAGGACTCCAGTGGGTATTTTGAGAGTCGGGGGGGGGGGGGGGTCCAGGGAGTGGGAGCTTCAGTGTGATGCAGAGAGTCAGAAGGTGGAGAAGGAAGGGACGGTGGGGGCTTCTGTGATGCAGAGAGTCGGTGGGGGGGGGGGGTCGCATCTGTGTCTTCAGAGTCTGGTCGTGTGTGCGTACAGCGCCCTGTAGCGCTTGCCAGAGGGCAAGGTTCCATATGATTGAACCTTTACTCGTATGTTAAAGGAAGTGAATTTTATAACGAAACCAGTGAAATTAGAGTCTGTTGTTGTGAGACTCTGAGATATGAGATTGATAAAGAAAAACTCAGTGAGCTGTAAATGTCCATTATCTTGAACTCCTATGCTGAGGAGGAGTGAAAAGTCCCAGTGATGTCACTCATAGAATGCCTCTTGTCCAATCAGATGGCTTGTTTGGAACTAACGGTTGTATGGGAAATGGACTTGAGCTTGTATATTTCTTTTCTAGTCTCCTGACTACTCAAAATGCTTTTTGCACCCTGATGAGGCTGCTGAGTAAAGAGACCATCAGTATTA
Source organism: Labrus bergylta (assembly GCF_963930695.1). Lineage (NCBI taxonomy): Eukaryota > Metazoa > Chordata > Actinopteri > Labriformes > Labridae > Labrus > Labrus bergylta. The sequence goes on along the minus strand of NC_089207.1, from coordinate 18,707,231 downwards.
TCTAATGCCACTCATACATATTCAACTGTTGCCAACGAAGCAGCGGGGGCAACTTGGGGTCAAGTGTCTTGCCCAAGGACATGTTACTGCAGTAGCTGGGGATTGAACCCTCAACCTTCTGCAAGAGAGATGAATGAATCTACCCACAGCCACCCCAAGTTTGTTAGCCATCTTTTACATTTTTTGTTGACAAAGTTGTTTGTTTACTTTTCCAGGCCTTCTCCCATGTGTCCGGACTCTTATCCAAAAGTCAGTTTGAAGGTTTGGAGGGGCTCGTGGCTAAAGACGTGAGTATGAAAACCCACAAAATCCACATGTTTGGAAAATGATTCAAATAAATGTGTCATTCAAGAAATGTTTAAAACAATGCCATCAAAAGAGCCATTCTCATACTAATGACTTTATTTAATTTCCCCCTCCTTGCAGTTGATCGAGAAGCTGCAGGAAAAGTTCAGCCTGCTGCCATTGAGCTACAAGAAAGCCCTCTCTGCAGGCCCTGAAGAGATCATGTGCACCACACTTGCAGACGTGGGAATCTATTATGATGATGACGGTAGGTGGTGATATCTATCTCTTTGTTTGGTTTTTAAATTTAAAATAAATCCCATGAAAGACCAAAAACAACAAAGGTTCTACATACAAGTAAGGTCTGTGTTTCCTTTCTATCATTTAGATTTGTATTTTTCCATAAACACTTACAGTACCGTACAGAAACATGTTTCTTTTTGGGTGGTCTACCATTAACAGCACTCAACACAAAAAGCAAAACTATCTCAGCCCCCCATTTGATGTCTATCAAGACTTTTATAATGAATGACTTACGATTGGACCCGACCATTAATAGATCTATGTAGGCTAACCCACATTTCAATATGTTGACAAAGACTCTTTCAGCTTGGCTAACATCAGTTCATGAAGCTGTAACAGTCATAAGTTCAATCCGCTACTGATAACGAGGCGTGCTTGAGGTTTTCCAGTTCTTCGATATAATCTTGGCCACATTAATAAAAGTCTGCCAGCGTTAACCCAAGTGGGCCCTTTGTGAGTCCGGCTGGGAGAATAGATTTGTCTCCAAGAGATGTGATGTGCTGGGCAACGGTTGATCTAGGTGTGTGTATCTTTAGCCTGATGTGTCAGTGTTGTCCAAAAAATATGAAAATCACACTATGTGATATTTTCTTTATTACAATGACCACAGACACTTAAATTAAATCGTCCATGAATACACAGTTCTGCTGCTCAACACTCATCCATCTGTTTCAGAGAAATATTTGCTTTTATTAGGTGGGAAGTACACTGCCCTTCTGATGTAGGAAACTACAAAAGTAGAGGAACAATGTTTATGAAGAGGTTTTAACAAAATGAATCATTCATTAGAAACAAGTAGAACCTTGAAGTCCAGGATCAAAAGAGTGATTAACATGCTGTTTTGTGCTAAAGCCAGCCTGAACCTCTGTCATGTAAACACCATACCTTGATATCTATTGTGTTTTAAATTCTAATACTAGTTGTATTATTATGTTTTTATTAATGAAAGAGAACTGTATTTCCATTAGATAAAAAAGAACCTTGAGTGAAGAGGGATTCATCTCCCACCACTGACAGACATGCGTCGGATTAGTTATGTCAAGTTGATTTGTGTCATTTCCGTGTTTCCAGGGAGAAAGTTTGTCAGTATTCTGATGCGTTTCTGGTATCTGACGAGCGCACGCCTCCCTGACGACACCGTGGAGGGTGCCCGTATCTTCCAGGTGGCCTCAGGTGCAGAGGGAGAAGCAGAAACTAAGAGACTGCTTACTGCCAATTATGAGTAAGTATTCTTACCTTTTAGCGCTGTAAGGGTTGGTACATCATTTCAGTCTTCCTGTGAATTATGTTACACATGTTTCATTGTCTTTCTGACAGATTCCAAAGGGAGTTTACTAAGGGAGTGACTCCAGACTGGACCATTACGAGGATAGAGCACTCCAAGCTCTTGGATTAAGCTTCTTTTTACCTGAGGCATTTTTGCGTCTGGAAACGATTCAAAGATGTGAAAGCCCCTTCAAAATGAGCTTTGAGCTAATTAAAGCAAAAACTGAGATTGAGAGGCGTCCTCACTGGAAAGTCAGAGGAAAACAACCAGACAAGCTTGGATTCATCCAGTAGTCATCGTAGAAAAGACATAAACCAATCACGTTTGCTGTCAGAACATGTTCTCCAAAACCAACGATCGGAACCGGACAAGGACGTCCAGAGGAACCAGATATTATTTTCAATTTGTAATTTAAAGTGATTGTTAACTGATGTGTGGGACATCAAATGAACGAGGCTGACTGAATATGGTGTAACACCTGTTCCAGAAAAGTCTGTCACCTTCTTTTCTGTTTTGAAAGACTGATTGATACAATACTGTCATACTAGGTAGAGAACTCAGTTTCTTTATGTTAAACTGTGGGCTATGAAGGTGTTTTGAAAGAATTGGCAAAGAATTGTCTCCAAATAAAAAAAATCCCCCCCCCCAACATACACATACACAAACATTTGCAGGTTGCATTCACTTGCCTCTGTGGTACATGCTGTTTATGTACTGTATGTGTGGACAGGTGTTTGCAATGTTTGAGGCAGCTGCTGCAGACTTATGATTCTTTTATTAAAGATATAAAAGTTCAAATGAATGATTTTTTTCCGCTCTAAATAAATGTATAAAACACATGTATAAATATGACTTACATCTTCATAGCTAAACATGAATACAGTACATTTACAGACACGTTTCCAAAGTCCATATGACTGATCCTCTATTTTATCTTCTATTTTGATGTTTAAAGTTTAAAAAAATATTTATTTCTGAGTTGATTTTAAAATATAAGGGCATACAGTAGTTGGGACAACGCAAAACTGATAATAATGTTAATGTCACTTGAAAAATGCAATTACATACTTCAAGAAAGGTTTTTAAAAAATGCAGTAAAAATAAAACTGAAAAGATGAGAAGACATCAAACTCAATTAGAAAATAAACATATCAATATAAAGCTTTATATATCAATCAAACTGTATTGCAGCCTTTGAGACAAATTCAATTGCAATTCAAATGTGCTTGACAGTGGTGTGGAAAAAGGTTTTTGATTGAATAATTAATTAAATAAAGGACAATAAAATAAAGATGGATGATAAAAAAAAGAATAACAGACAAGAAATAACAGACAAAGCAATGATATAATAAATTAATCCACAGAACATTTAAAATGCTGTTAAAATACAAAAAATAATGCTAAAAAGAATAAAAAACTATATATGTAAAATTATTTAAAAAAAATCTAATATGTTGTGTTAATAAAGTAATAATAATCAAGATATAAACAATAAAAAACACAATTTAAACATAATTTCCTATATCGATAGTGATAACAGTAATTGTAAATACAATTATATAAAGAACTTCAAAAAAGGCTAAAAAAAAAAAAAGGGCTAAAAAAATGAGTTTTTAGAATGTGTTTAAAAGTCTGAATATCCTCAGCTCCTCTCACATCCGCCGGAAGTCTGTCCCATCGCCTCGGTGCGTAAAAAGTGGAAATTACTGAATACATTACAAAGAATTTTGTTTCTTTTTAATAATCAAACTTAAATTGAATCCATTTTTTTCCACATCTGAACGTGTCACTCGCTTTACGGAATCCTATTGGTCCGTGTGTTGAAGTTCTCGCCTCCTATTGGCTGAGCGACCTGCCAATCACTGCTGTTCGTATAGTATGTGGTTCCTGTTGTGTGGCTCCGCCGGTGACTATGACAGCAGCCTGTGTGGTGGCTGTCTGACACACGGCGAGGAGTTTACAGGATGCAGACATGAAAACGTGGAGATTAAACACCTGTGATATCTGAAACCCCACGGTCACACCTGAGAACCATGAAACTCGCCACTGTGGCCTTTTACGGGTTTGCTCTGGCTCTTCTGGCGGCTGGCCTGCGAGAGTTGCTGACTGGCTTCGAGGAGAACAGATGTAGTATGACCTATATGTTTGAATATCCAGAGTACCGGGTGAGTATCATACCTCCAATATTTACCTGTAACATTCATGTGTGAGCTATTTCCTCCGACATGCTAACGTCACCCGGTAGTGATAGGCTCTGTGTTGTATTTCCTCAATGGTTTCTATTAATAGTAACACACACTCTCACCTGTTTGTGCTGCAGGTGTGTTTGGTAAGCTATTGGATTAGGTTAGCTCAAATTAGCCGGGGTTATAATAAACCATAAATGAACGGCTGATCCTTGAATCCTCTCAGCAGTAGGTCATCAGCTTTGCAAGGTGCAAACATGTGTTGCACATCAAAGCTACTACAAGTCAGGAGAAGATATGCAAACGTGCTATGAAGGGATGGCCAATGTAGGTCAACTTCTAATGTGTTCATCTGTCCAGAAGTGGAGCACAGCTGGGGGGGGGGGGGGGGGGGCTATGCACTGTATGGGCATCGCCTCTGTTGCAACCAGGATTGCACATTTTTGTTGTTGTTGTGTTTGTATGAAGTAGACTACAAAGAGTCCCATATGTCAGAAAGGATAGTTCTTCCATCTGTACGTATGGTTATTGATGGAAATTGTGTCTTGAGTCAGAATTAGCCCATGTGTTGAATGTGGGATATATTCATGATCTGCACATATTTAGTGTTTAGAAAAGTCAGATGTTAAAACCTAAAATTGCAATGAAATAATGCAGCAGTGGGTCCCAAAGTAAGACCCGTGGCCATATAAAAACAACGCTACGCCCTTTTGCACTGCCAGCAAAGCAATGGCACATTTCGGGGGAGAGGACTGTCAGGTAGACGTTCGGCCGACAATGAATCTATACCAGGCGTCACACCTATTAAGACAAAGGCGACGAGTCTTGTCTTGCCCTCAGCTGCACCTGTGCAACGGCTGGTAATGCAGAGAGCTACACTCCTTCCTTTTGACACATACTACCTGTGTGAGAGAGTTTTTTTTTTTTTTCTTCTGCTGTTTCCTCAATCAGCTCATCATACAGATCAGAGCTGGACACTGAAAATGAACTAAGAGGGTCAGTCTCACAGCTGCACCCCAGACTCGAGAAGATCTGTGGGACAAAACAAGCCCAGCAAAGGTCTGAGGTTGGAGTCGAACCCAGGGATGCTGCAACGAGGATTATAGCCTCAGTACATGGGGATGCATGACATAACCGCTAGGCTCTCCGGCGTCCTGAAAGTATAAATCTTTAAAGAAGATTTTCATCATTTTTAGTTTATTTTAAGAGAGTTGTTCATCTTCAGAGAGTCAGTCTGTCCATAGCTAGCACCGTCGTTACATCTTACACAGGGGGGGCTTGAAAATGTTTTCATCTGCTGGGAAACCATGGAAAATCCATTTGGGAACCATTGCGTTAGAGTAAAATATGGGGGGGGGACGCTACATATTTGCTCTAACTCACAGTTTCTGTGTCTGATTGCTGTTCCTAATGTTTCTACACAACACCTGTGATAGCAACAGGTTTCTCCTGAATCCCTCATAAATAAATAAAAAAGCTGGGTTTTTTTTCATCTCTAGCTTGGCATCAAGTATCTGGAGCTTAACTGATTAGCTAACACTATTAGCCTGAGCTTCATCTGATTGCATTAAAACGGTGTGAAGGCATGGCAGATATAGCCAGGCCTCCATCTAAAAGGTCAAATGTACACAATGCAGAAAGTTATTTATAAACTATTTTCACCCTGGGTCACATTTTCATAATTATTGTGATGAACCTCTAGGATAGGGGTCCCCTAACTTTTTAGCCAGCGACCCCCAAATTACCAGTGCTAGAGACAGGGGACCTCCACATTCTAACCCAACTCAACAGAATAACAGAATAACTTACCAGGTGAGGCACCGGTAGACCACCACCTCCCACCTCTTTACACCCCTTACATCAAACCAGAACTAAGTGGAGGTATGACGATGAATAATGATGTAAGCCGAGGAGCCTGCTGCAGTTAATCAGACGTATACAGTGCTGTGGTTGCTTTATAAGGTAAATTTGAGACTTATCTAAATGGTCAACAGGGTATCCCGTGCACAGCCTGAACACGCTCTGTGCACATGAAAAATAAATCAATGTGTGGCACACTGAAATTAACTTTATTGTAAAATTTTGAGACATGTTTTGCGACATACGTTGACAGGTGTGACAAAAAATCTTGCCCGACGTTGAAGTGTCCGTGATTGTTCATGTCTGCCTTCACAGCGGGTGGCTCTACCTCGCCGCGTGGCCAGACTGTACCCGGCGTACGGGCTCTACCTGTATGGAGAGGGCGTGTACGCTCAGGAGACCCGAGCGCTCAAACTCACCGGTGCACCTGTTCTCTTCCTACCTGGCAATGCAGGCAGTTACAAACAAGGTCAGTAAAGATATTTTGAAGTATTGGATGTTACATGATTAACTAGCAAGCGGAGAAAAGAGGCGAGGGGGAAAATCTTCATTATATGCGGTGCGTGGTGCTGAAAAACGCTGATAAGACCGCTGCTTGCTGAGGGTCCACGTTAACTCTCGTTTGGGACGTTTGGTCATCTTTTGCTTTCGGTGTGTTCTCACGGGTCATATTGTTTCAAATGAGGGTAAGGGTTTGTTTAGTCTCACATGTCCTCTGGTGTAAGTTACTGACGGTGAGCGGGTTTTTTAGATTTACTTTCTGAATTTTAAATATTTACCACCTCTTGTGTCTTCTTCCTCTGTGGAGAGCTCAATTATTGTCCCTAAACTCTAAAGAATACAAGCAGGTAGCCGCACTGTACGACTTCACTTAACCCTAAGCATCCACCTACACTCTAGTTTATTTTAAGTCCATCCTATATATGGTACTTTGACCTGCAACCTTAAATACTCATTACAGCACCGTGAGTGTTAATAAGTTAATCTGCTGCTGAAAATAGGCCCCTAAATAAAGACACTTGACCCCTGGTGAGGTAAAGTTTACTCATAAATACAGAGCCCCGCCTTTTTCAGAAATAAAATAAAGCTTTTTGGAAATATGAAGCATGATCCATTTGAAAAAAAAAAAATTATCATCAGTTGGATTAGGGGTTGCAAAAGAGACTACCTTCTAGCTCTTAGTTTCAGTCTGTTTGTCTTTGACTTAAATAAAACTCTCATGCATACATTTTTAACTCTATATTTAGTTATACTGGTGTTGGAAAAATTTGTTTTTTGGAGATTCAGACAGTCTTCTGATAATATTTTCTCTAACTAATAACCCTGTTTTATTCTCACTGATATTATCGTGGCTGTTTGTTCATTTTGTCAGTCGTGTGTAGGCGGAAAACACCCGCACGTGAATCCCTGTGAAGAAACAAACGCAGTTGGCTTTCTACACGTTGGTGTTTGTTTGTGATGAAGCTCCATGCTCCTCTGGTCCTACATTTAAAAACCCCTCAGGCTGATGTATTTCAGCTCACGAGTTGCAACAGCTTAGTGTAGTAGCGGAAGTAGAGAGGGGGTGTCAGAGAAGGTCAGGTTGTTGTTGATATATCTGAGGGAGATGGTTCCAGTTGATCCAAGTTTTAAGGTCACAAAGACGATAGAAGCTCAAGAGATGGCGACTCTTATCAATAATTCAAAATATAAAGTAATCATTTGCATTAGAGGAGCGGTGCATAAATAATTCCTGCTACATGTCAGATGCAGGGGTGTTTCCAGAGGGGTAGCGTAGGCCCCCCTTGAAATGTAATTGGCCACCCCAGGTGCCACCCCAAATTTCTTAACTATGATTGGTCATTTGCTTTGCCACTTATGTTGAAATCCACCATTTAGGCTGTGTTGCAACAGGCATATCATAGTCAGTTTTCAGTATGCAGATGTCTCACGCTTGTGAGATGGTGTGACTTTGGACTTCGATTTATTTTAGTCCTTCTTTAGCTTAGAAGAAGTATATGTTCACATTATCTTGTGTTACCTTAAAGTCGATGTGATTAGTGCAGACAGAAGGGGTAAATAAATGCTCTTCATTCAGATGTCTGCATAGAAAATTCAGACCACCCTGCGCAAGTCAGTACCCCGGGCAGACCACCCTGGATCACGGCCCTGGTCAGATGGCAGAGTAGCATTAAAGGGGGATCATGTAATGTTCAAATTGTTCAAAGTGTTACGGATCTACTCCCCTGGATTGTTTCAGCCGGCGTCCATGAAACAGGCTGTCACGGCTGGGACACTCTATTGGCTTTATAGCTTACAATATGTTGCTGGTTTTACTGGATGTGCATTTATTCACACTACTAAAGCCTGTTTGCACCTGCAGGCTGAAGCAATTTTTTAAAAACCTATTTATGCTCCAAAATATGTCCCAACAGGGCCCCGAGTCTAAAGATGCTAAAATGAATCTTTTAAAGCTGAACACATGGTGAACAAGTCAGCTTGTCATCCTAACTTCTGTCTGTGATCAAACACTGAGCATCCTCACACTGCTTAATCTTCAGCAAATGTCTCTTCTTCTCTTCCTGAAGCTCGCTCTCTGGGCTCTGTGGCCTTGAGGAAGGCGGAAAACATGGAGGGAGGTCTCCACTTCAACGTGTTCACCGTGGACTTCAACGAGGAGCTGGTGGCGCTTTACGGCGGCAGTCTGCTCAGGCAGACACACTTCCTGCATGAGAGCATTAAGGCCATCCTGAGGCTGTACAAGGTCAGTCTCCAAATATCATCTGCTCCTCAGACAGGGTTACTTCCACTTCTTGTAGATGAGGGATATAACTGTAGGTGTGATATTTCAGCGCAGGGGTTACTTACCAAACGTGTATCACATTTCAGCTCCTTACTTTGAAACTCAAGCCTTTTTAAATGTTTTTCTTTCTCAATAAAGACGTTAAAATAGTTCAGTAAAATAAGGTCAAACTCCTGAAAAGCTAACTTTAAGTAGTAAAAATAAAAATGCACAATTTACAGTTAATAATCCTCTCCCCGGCTCAGTCCAGACCCAGCTTTGAGGGTGGGTTATATCAGGATAAATGCTGGTTAGCAGCTCTCATCAGGGGTTAAAAGGGATCTGGCAACCAGGCGTTGGATGTGAAGTCAACATGATACAACGAACCACGCTCCAGTGAGGTTACGTTTTTTTGTGCTGACTCAGAAAACTGAAAGGAGACGATCAAATAGGGTTATAAAAAGAATATATATAAACGAAGTAAATCCAATTTAAGGCGACGCTGCGGTAGCTCAGTCTGGACAGAAGTCAGGGACACACGACACATCACAGAGGTCACAAAACCTGATTAACCAAAAACCACCAACTAGACTCTTCACACTTTTAGACCCAGTGCTGCAGTCGCTTCAAACTTTTCTCTGGTTTCTTTTATTTGTTGGATTTATCTCCGAAGTAACGAGCGATTAATGATAAGTTATCTGCTCTGTGCACATACCAGAGTTTCAGAGCTCTGGAGTCACCGGTTTGTCCTGCTTTCAGGCCTGTTCTGTTTCTCATTGGTTTTATTGTTTGGTTTTATCTTACAGGTTTGGCACCTTGCCTGTTATCATTTTATTTCCTGTTTCTTCACTCTTTACAATACAATACACCCCCCCCCCCCTTTCTGAAAGCTGCTACATACATGAAGTGTTATGCAGATTTAAATATGTCTACTCTTATTTACCCTACACATCTTTCTGGTCAACATATCAGCTTGTTTTTTCTAATGGTGTCCTTCTCCTCCGTCTGCTTGGCAGCACCTGAAGACCCCCCCTCAGAGTGTGGTGCTGGTCGGTCACTCTATGGGAGGGGTGGTCGCTCGAGCGCTCTTCACTTTGCCCCGCTTTAACAGCAACCTGGTCAGCCTCATCATCACACAGGCCTCCCCTCACCTGGCTCCAGTTCTGGCTCTGGACCCCTACCTGCTGGGTAAGGAGGACTCTCGTACCCGGTACCCTTAAACTTTGTGCTCCAAGATGCGTCGACATGTCCTCTTTCTAAGTTAACAAAACAACTGCTAATTTGACTGATCATTTAAATACCATTGACCAGATGCAAAGTTACTGACTCTTAAACTGACAGAACATTTTTTATTTTCTTATTTATAAATGAGGGCTGTTTTATTCCTACAAGTGACTCTGACTTGTTTGTGTCAGAATGACTGTTTCATGATCATTGGAGTAATACAGAATATGAGGTCAGATGATTAATAACTCCTTGTTGCATTGTGTTTAACGTTTCTTCTTCCCTGTATAGATTTCTACTCTACAGTGAGGCACAAGTGGGTGACCCAGGCAAAAAAGCTCAGGAACGTCACAGTGTTGTCTGTAGGAGGGGGTTACCGTGACTACCAGGTTCGCTCCGGCCTGATATCCCTACCGTGTCCCCAGGGAGACCCCAATAAGTTTTCCCTGGTGGTAAGTGTTCTTTGTGAATTGGTCGACCCACCTGGTCATTGTGGCTCCTCCCACAGCAGGAACTTTTTAGCAGGAACTTCACCAGACCAGATCCTTATTGGGTTTCAGGTCGATGGTTCTACACGCCATGATGCAGTCAAGTTTCGTTTGAGCATGGCAGACCACATTGGAAGTTACAGGAGCTGTTTTGTATGCACTCCTGACATTTTCAAGATAAATTTAGTAAATCAAGGCCCTGATATTTTTATGAATTTGCCTTTCACACATTCACATCAAGTGATTATCTGTGTCTGACGCGCTCTCACAACTGGAAATACTACTTCTGTGTTAATGTCACTACAACATGTTTGAGAACATTTCTGCAGGATAAACTTCCTTCTAACTGGAGAAAACATGAAAGACAACTGAGGTAAAAGTAGAGAAATTCTGATCATTGTGAACGAAGTTACCCTCGCCACTCACTCGCTGTGAATGTTCTTGACTATTCACACATTTACAGATCCTCAATTTCACTCGATGTTTTCTCTTTAGAGGACTGGCAGAAAGAAGATCACATAAATTTAGGATAAACAGAAGCCATTTTTAGACCTATTTTTTGGCCATATCTAAGCTCAGCCATCACCACGTCTTTGTACATTCATATTGATTCCGCCACAGCGTCATATTCTTGTCCCAGTTTGTGAATTGACCTGCGTTACAGCGTTGTGGAAGCAAGGCACAGCTGGAGCTCAACATAGACACATAGTCAGAAACACACACACAAAGCGCTTCACTGAAACCATCTCGCCTCTTTAACGCCTCTGTTACTACATCCAAAGACAGAATGTGAGGGATCTCTTCGTCCTCCAATTACGCCTCCGCAACATTCAAATTTGAAGGCGCAACATCACAGGGGCGTAATTATCGTGGCTTGAAACAGGGCTAGAGTCAGCTGTACTGTTCACACATGCCTGAACAGTGTTGGGAGATTTTAGAAGGTGTTGTGCATGTGTGAAATGATCTTGGATAGTTGATGATGCAGAAACGGCTCACAATTTGCTTCAATGTTTTCCTGTTTGTGTGAAGGCGACTGCAGTCCCCAGGACATGGGTGTCCACTGACCATCTGTCCATCGTTTGGTGAGAGAAGACGCTTCATGTTTTGGCAGATTTTTAAAAAATGTACACTTTTAAACTCAGTGTTCATGTCTTTGTTTTCAGGTGCAAAGAGCTTGTTCTTGCTACGGTCAGGGCGTTCTTCGACCTCATCGATCCCGAAACCCGACAGGTCGGAAGAACAAAAGTTTATACACATTTTTATAGCATTCATACAAAATTACAAAAAAATACAAAATTCAATACAAAGAGATATTGTCAGAAGAAGGATCATATTCCAATGGAGACTGGTGGGAATTTGTAAGCTTTCAATTCCAGCTCGCTCCTTCGATCTAACCAGTGTGTTTTTAATAGTTCACACACAACCCGGAGAAGAAGATGGCCGTACTGAACCATCACTTCATCAGACACCCTGTGAGGCTGGTGGGAGAAACCCAGGACAACTCCATCTCCATCTTAGGTGAGAGGGAAATTATTCAGCATGGGGTTGCACTTGCAGCTGAAGTAAACTGAATAATTGTACTCACAGACTTGACTCATCTCCTGTTTAGCATTTATTTAGGATGGCTATTTATTCAATTCAATTTTATTTGTATAGCACATTTCATACAAACGTAAACTCAATGTGCTGTACAGAAGACAAAAATAAACAAACACAATACAAACTTATTTCAAATAATAAACAGAAACCAAAACAAAATAAAATAATGATAATAAATGAACAAGTGGATTTAAGAGCTCACTTTAAACCAAAACATATTTGTAAAAGAGCATGCACCATCCCATACAACATGTAGAATGCTCACAGGGACCATGCACTAACCATATGTAAACACACACACACACACACACACACACACACACACACACACACACAGAGACAAACTAGCAACCAAAGGCACGAGAGAAACGAGCCTCATCGGTGCATGTGTTCCACGGAGAGACCGGGAGTCTTGCACCTTGAATAGACGAGTTGTTGTCAGATGATTTTTGAGATTTAGGAATATCAAGAGTGAAATCAGTGCAGCTGGAGTTGATTGCCTGAACTAGCTCGCGGGCGTCGCCTCATTAAGTCAACGACTAAAGAATGACTCATAGCTTTGCTCTGTCTTTTCCCGTTTCTTGTGAATTTTTTCAGATTTTCCTGAAGCATGGAGTGAAGTAAACACGCTGCGTCTGGCTTACAGCACACCCAAGGTGACACACTTTATATAATAACTGAACACCTTTCATTTAGTCAAAGAAGAACAACACTTATTAGTTGTTGTGGAGATTTTGCTTTAGCTCTTAACAAACTTAACATTATCTATAACTCATCTCATGCAAACATTAATGCAGATCAGGTCGTGTCCAGACTATTTGTTTGACTGATTATTTGAGGGTGGGGGGGGAAACCCCTGATAAAGTGTTGTCTCTGGTGTTTCTCTCCATCTGCAGGAGGGACAGGTCAAATACTTCCTGTTTGCACTGTCGAGCCGAAGGAAAGCCTACAGCCACTTCTACTGTCGGAGCAGCAACCTGGTGAGCTTTGTGCAGAGTTTTAATGTTTTCATCCTTTGTGTCAAACTGGAATCAAAGCAGAAAAAGTGATTTGGATTTATATTTGTTGTCCAACAGGAGATGACGAGCTGGGTTTATGGCTGTGCGAACAAGAACGGTTCCTCGTGGTAGAAATATATTTGTGTCTCTTTCTGGTCCACTGTTAATCTCATTTCTTGATTTTGATTACATTGGCAGTATTTGTTTTCCTGCAATTAGTTATCTCAGTTAGACATAATTACATTGTATCTACGCTCTGTGACTCATTCCAGTGTGCGTGCAGTTGATCTGTCCATGGCCACTGAGCTTCTCCCACCATACAAGGTAACGCCCCTATCATGAAACACAGTTCAGTCAATGTTGGTTTTTTGCTGACATCCGTCTGTTTCCCCCTCAGGTCCTGATTCTGAGTCTCAGTGACTTGTCCTCCATCACTCACCTGGTTGTTTCCGCCTCAAACCTCAATGGCAGACAGGTACAGTGTGAGAGGTCCCGACTCTCTGATGTCGTCTCTAACATCTGTCATATTTATTATATAATACTTGAAGGCATTAACAGACATGCACTCTATACATACTGTATATAAATATATATATATATATATATATATATATATATATGTGTGTAAAAGGCTTAATATAAGATAATTGACGATTCAGACTACAGACATCAAATAGGTCCAAATAAGATCGAAATGATCATTCCCTACTCTCTCTCCCTGATTTCTGACTATCCACTATCCCATCTCTCCATTAAAGTTACAAAAAGCTCAAAAATAAATCTTTAAAAAATAAAAAGTTAACTTAAAACAGATCTAACAGCCTCGAGGTCCAAGGAAAATGTAAAAAGTATCACTCATGCTAACATGTGCAGTGGACATCACAAAGTTTTGTCTTTTCCACAGTACACGGTAGAGTGCGAGTGGCAAAGAGAGGAATCGCAGACTCTGTCGGTCACAGTGCCTCATGTTCTGTCCTTCGGTGAGTAGTAGAGCTGTGGTGAGTCTCTGAAACATGGAGGAGAAGAAACACACTTTAAGACTCTGTTGTTCTGCCAGGTTTGACTGCGAGTGATGTTACAGTCAACTCCTCTGGACTCCTTCACGCCATCGAGCTTCATCACTTTCACCAGGTAGCATTCATTAGCTCGTAAGCTGCTCAGTGCACACTCTGTTCCTGCTCTGTCGTTAAATTTAGAACACTTTTGTTTCTTTTTTTAGGCCTATCAAGCTTTTAGAATCAATGTGGCAAGCCAGTGCAAAGTACAGAAAGGTGAGTTAATGTTCAGACACTTCACTAGAAGCACTTGATAACATATAATGATGATTGTTTGTGTGTTTGTCTGCAGAGAGACTACCCAATGTGTACAGAATACATGTACCCTGGTTCAGAGAGGACTCTTTAACAACAGCCAGGTTAGTCCTGTCACTCTCTCAGTTTGTGAGCTGCTACTTCACATTCAGACGTCAGCCGTTTTCACACATGCACTCCTGATCTGGTTGTTCACATACGCACCTCACAGCGGGAGACTATCGCCGTCAGATGGGAGGGGGGCTGGACGGTGGAAGACGGAGCAACAGAGTCAATTATACGATGCTTTAAAGAGAGTATTTACCTTTTTATCAATGCTATGTGTAGTTAGACAGAATCACAATATCAAAAGAAGAGCAGAGAAGAACATACTGGAGAACAGAAAACATAAAGCAGCTGTTTGGTTATGAGTTTGGAGACCATTGCAGTCGCGTCGCTGACTATGGTCGTGCAGCGATCCCACTCGCTCGAGGTGAATTCTCCTGGTTATATCCTGCTGCATTCTCACATCAGCTCACTCAGACTCTATGCAGAAAAGCAACATATCAGGAGCTTTTAAGGGGTTATGTGAAAATGTGAAATCTCTATGATTGACTGTTTCTGTCATGACATGATGTGATCTGTCTCCAGTGTGCCGTCAGTGACTGAGATCTCAGGGATGCTCCACACAAGTCGTCCAGACAACACCTCAGGTGTCCTCCTTCAGCTCCACACTGCCCCCAACTGCCAATATAAGGTACTTCTCCTCAACGGCTTGAAGGAACTACAGCCTGTCAGTGCACATCTTGCTTTAATCCAAATAGAGTTCAGCCTACTCAAGGATCATGTCTGTGATTGGCTAATGATCTTTGCCTCAAAGTTTGCCCTTGCGGCTTTCTGCTGTGAACTTTTTCACCAAGGAGGACAGGATCTCTGCGTCCTGTCTCAAAATCAATGTTGATGTTGTTGCTTTTACCAAAAACTATCAACTTAACCTAAATTTAACCAAAGCTGTGGTGGTTTCAAACTGTTCGCCACAAACTTAGCAAGATCTAAAAACCAACATTAAATGGTTTGGTTTAATCAAATTAAAAATCTTATCCTTGGCACATGGGGTGGCAATTGATATAGACACAAAATATTGTTCCCCTGTGTCTTCCAATTTGCAGTCGTACTAGCCAAATTCAGCCCAGCATGGTGGGAACAAGCAGAACTCTATGTGGGAAAGAAATAACACAGAAATACTCTCTCCAGCTTCTTGCAGAGCATGATGAAAGCTCATTGTGACATAATGTGATTTTTTTTTTTTGTATATCGATAAAAAGGGCGGTGACAACATGACATGAAATGAATAATGTATTTTCCTTCCTATTTTCACCCCAGGTGTCGGTAAGGACTTCATTACCCAGAGTTCTTGGACAGGTACAGCTTTCTTGTCTTGTTTCACATATGCAGTAAAGTGTGTAGTGACATCAGGAGATAATAGATAATGTTTTGTTTTTCATTACCAGTTTTATTTGAATGTCAATAGTCCTAAATACCTGTTACTGTTCTTCCTCACCTGACAGATTCTGAGGTTTTGTGGACCCATGGTGCCGGTGTACACAGCTGTAACGCTCCTCCTGGCCTGCGGGGGGCAGCTTACCTCCATCCTCAAATCAGGGCGAGCTGCAGAGATGAGCCAGGTGGTGGGAAATGGCCTGCAGCCTCACAAAGTCAATCTGCCTGTTTATATTCTGCACGTCTTGCTCAGGTAGGCTTTGCATGTGTTGAATGCAACTTTTAAACCTCACTTTGTGGCCTTTTTTTTTCGAGCTCTTTATCAGATCTTACAGCTGTTGTTTTGTGATGTATTGTGAAAACACTATTTAATTTGTGCTCTTTGCTAAGTCTCCTCTACCTCTCTCCCCTCAGCTGCAGCTGTTTTCAAGAAAGCTGGGCAATGCTTTTCCTCCCCCTCATGGATTCCCTCCCACCCACCACCCCTGATGTAACGTTTCATGAGGGCGTAATACCAGTTGATGAATGGCCGCACCTCCTGTCCCCTCTGCTGTACATCTTTGGGGCAGCTGTTGCATACTGGGGCAGCACACTCCTCCGCCTCATAATGCGACTCGTCTCACTCGTTTTAGCTCCGCTACACAGGTATGATTGGACACTGAAACTTGTTTGTATTGGGTCAGCAACTGGACGGTCTGGGGAATTTGAATATGAAAAAAGCCATTAAAACCTCGGCGATACGATGAATTATCCTGAGCTCTAAATGGAGCGTTGGTACTAACGTTTTGGTATTGCTCTATAGATCGCTTCATAGCTCGATCCGGCTGCAATATAATCCAGACCACAAATGTAACTGATCATGCTGCATCCACTAAAAGTCAGACATCATTGAGGAAAGTGTCCCTACAAAGATAAACTTCATTTAATTAATATAAATGAGAACCCTAAAAGCCACCAGACTCCGATATAACTGATTTCTCCTCTTTAAATTTGTCTAATAACATTTTTAAACTGGAATTAATATAAACCTCTTTTCCCTGACTTTTGACCTTTTCCTTCTTCTATTTTTCATGCAGACCATCTGTCTCCAGAGACTGTGGCACGCTGCAATGGCGGACCCAGCTCTTCATCACTCTGTGTCTGGCTATTTTGAGTTGGATGTCCTGTGGAGCGTTGTCGATCTGTTTCGCCTTTCTGTTCCACCTCTACAGGGTGAGTCTTTGGACACTGGTAGTGATGGTAACTCAACCAGCTCAATGACGATACTGAGTGTATCTCTTAAATGTGTGTTCAGGTTCTGAGGCTGCAGATGACAGAGAGATCGTTGAGCCACATGTTGAATCTGGTAAGAATTTCAGGTTGACTTGGCCCTTTGGCATGTTTATATTTTTGTGTGAAACAAATACAAACACATAAAGAATACATGAGCTTGTTTGGTAATGGTAGAAACCTGGAAATGGCTTCATTTTTTTGGACTGTATTTATGAATGTTGGACAAGCAGTGAACCAGTTTTAATAAACTTTTCTAAACTTCATAGGCCGATGTTAGTGCCCATATATGTCTTGTGCATTAGTATTATTACAGTGAGAATAATTTAGGATTCAACCGTCTTTCCAGGCGCCTCAGAAGCACAAAGATGCTGAGAATGGCACAGGCCATGCTGAATCCTCAAGCAAGCCTAAAGAATGTAACGGCGCCCCCCTGCTGTCAGAGAGTGCTCTGCAGGAGGTGAGGGATGACTTACAGCTCCACCTCTGCCTGTCAGCGCTCTGCACACTGCCTGTTATGCTCATAGCACCCTCACTCATCCACTGGATCCGCAACCTGAGGTATCGTATTCAAATCAAAAACAAACTAGCTGAACAGACAAAGTATCTCTGAACAGGCCACTTTAGGCTTCTTGAAATGCTCATGAATGATTTAAATCTGTTTTAAAAATGTCCACATAAATCTCTCATAAATGAAGTTCATTGGAATTGTCCAGTCAGATTGCCTAAGTCATCTCCATTCCTTCAGTTTAAACTGAGTCTTCAGTCCAAACAGGTGAGAGAGCAAGCTGTGCTTCCCCATGGTGCACTGTTGAGGATGAAGAGGAGCAAATTAAGTGCTTACTAATGTCTCATTTGTTGCAGTGATAGCACGACTAGGAAACCCATTCATTTGTTATCTTTAGCTGTTTTTGCACACATGCACTCTTGAGAATGTCTAGAGGATTTCAGGAGGACTGCGCCTGACGCGGAAGTGGTGGACGAAGCAACAGGGTCCACTATACGACGTTATAAAGAGGATATTTGCCTTCATATTAATACTGTGTGTTTTCGGCAGTCACAATATCAACAAAAGAATGTTAAAGAACATACTGGAGAACAGAAAACATAATGCAGCTGTTTGTTTACTTGCATGGAGATGGTAGTGGTAGCATACAGAGTCTTTGGGCGTGCACAGATTGCAGTTACAGAATGTCACCATCCCCACCCAGTCGCTCGAAGTGAATTCTCCTGATGATATCCTGCTGCGTTCTCACATCAACTCACTCTGACAGTAAACATGCTAGGAGTCTGGCAGGAGAAACTCTTTGATCTGTTGTTACTTTGATTGTTTTTAAAGATTACTTCAAATCTTCTGTCAAAGAAAAAGTACACAAAACTCCTTACTTATGCGCACATTTTGAAGAACAAATTGACACATTTTACGCAGTTTCAGTGAGGCGAGCTTCATGCCTTTTATGCACAAAGCTGTTGAATCTATACCAGCTGTATCTATGCAAAGACTGTTTAAAACACGGACCTGGCCTCAGTGACTTCGGCTCACCAAATTGGTTTCTTCAGAGGCGTTAGGAAGCCCATTAATGGAGGTCACCATTCTCTGAACCTTTACTCCAGCTAACTTCTGGCTAATTAAGGAGCAGGCAAAGAGGCGGAGTTGAGAAGGTCTGAATGAATATCTTACTTGTTGTCAGTCAAGACAGTCACACCCCGTAGTATTCCTTATTATGCATCACTCTCAGCCCCAATTTCCACACAGTCCGTGCGCACCTGGGTCCGAGTCTTTTGTTTTTTTTGGGGGGGGGGCAGCTATTTCACAAACAAATCCTTGCGTCTTCGTTAAGCCTACGTTGTGATCCTCCGCAGGTACTCTCACCAGTTGGACCCAGACCCTTGCTGGCCACACCTTGTGCCTCTAATTCTCGTGTACATGCTGCTTATTAACTGCAACACTTTAAAACTCAGCAAAAGGTAAGAAGACACCCTCACCAAAACACACTCTCGTTAGGTTCATATTCTGGTTTGGCAGCAGAATTCCCCTCAACGATCTTCCTCTTCTTCTTTTTTTTTCCAGTAAATTCCTGCCTCTGACATCCTGCCTCCCTCTCCCCTTGGCCATCGCCATGGTGACGTTCTCTCCGCTCCACCTCTACAGAGTTACCTACTTCCTGTTGGCGGCCCTCGTCCCTCTGGCCTTGTGTAGTCTGCTCTGACGGTACCTGACTGGTTTCAGTCCACATCTCCACCATTACAAGCCTTTCTCTAACTCACAGCTTTACTCACTGAAGCTGGTGGGGGGACGACTCACTCCGTCTAGCTGCCGTGGAGCAGAGCCATAGACATACATAGCTTGGGGAACTGCCTGCTCAATGTTGGCGCTAAAAGCTCCATGGTGATTACACTATGTTTTAATAAGAGAGGATGTAATGGCCCTGGAACATTTGGTGCGAATATGGCTGTGAAGGATCGACCTGAAACCAAGTTTGCCTTACTTTGTATATCTATAGCTCTGCCTTCAAGGAGCAACAACTCCATAACCAGTGAAGCTACTGATACTAGAGGTACACAACAGGGTGTTACTGTTATGATGTGTTCTTTTTTGATTCGTGCTTACAGTGGCTTATGGTCACTGCGCTGTATACTCCTACACTGCCTACTGCTTAGCTAAGACTTAAAGCTGTGTGTTTTTTCTGCTTATATACTGCCGCAGCGTGGACACAAAAAACAGTGGCCGTTTCATACATTCATTCCTCAAGGAAAATCCAAAGTAATCACGTTTGCACTCCTCCTTATACACTCTTTTGAAATAGGTCAACGACAATGGCAGCAAAATGAAAGGCTGCACTGAAACAGGCGTCAGTGCATTTGTAACGTTCCTGCTTTGTCTTGAATAGTCCAGAAGAAGAAAGTCATGATCTAATCAACATTTTAAACACATTGCGATTCATTATGAGGTTACACATAGGATAATATTTTCATTCTTGTTTCTAGTGCGGTACGTTGACATAAAATGAATAATCACTACTTCACTCCCTCAGGCATTGGTGTCTGTTAAAGACCGAAATAATTTAAACGTTAAACTTCAAACTAAACACAGATATCATTTAAAGCTCCTGCGATGAACTTTCACTTTGTGTCGATTTTGGCGCCCCCCTGTGGACAAAGTAGTAATTCTCTGCTGGTCATGTTCTGTACATGCACAAGAAGTATTTCTTGAGACAAAAACCTCAACCAGCTTTCTCATAACAGGCAAACATTTCAATCAATGTAAATGTTGGTGAGGAAAAATGTTGAAAAGGCTGTTTTTGCTCTGTGATGTTGAACACGACATCTGACATAAAAAAGTTGCTGATAGTCTTTTCAACTCACATTGTGTCATCATGATTCATTTTAGTCTTCTTCAAAACCAGCTTAAAAAAGTCCTCACGGGAGTTTTAAAGGGGAAAACATCCATTGACATGTATATCAGCTGTTAGATGGATTTTACTGTGCTGACATAAATAATAGAGCTTTTCAGTTACCGGAGACAGTTACTCAGAAGCCTAATTTATATGAAAAATGTCCAAAGCAAATAATATTTAACATTATCAAACAATTTTAACCATTTGTTTTCTTGAACATGGTTTTTAAAAGTTGTGACGCTACATGTTCTACAAACAGAGCTGAGAGAAAGTACGAGGTAGAGGCTCGCAACTGATGACACACTACATTAAGAATATGTCTGATAGGACAGTATGAACGGATGATGGGAATAAATTATTAAAGTGGTCAGGCTCTCGGCAGCAGCAGACTTAAAATAATCACCTAACAGTCGTGTGGTTAGAAATAATCGTGCCATAATTTTCCTACTTGAAATAAGTGAGCCAAGAACAAGAAGACAAGAAGCGGCTTGGACGCCATTTGCTTTGTTAATGATTAAAAGCCTTGTTTCTTTATTTTAATACTGTTACATCAAACTATTCTCCTCTTGAATTCAGAATCATTTGAATTTTTTGTTGTTCTCAACATTGTGCTGCTCTATTTACAGAAATAACTAAATTCAGTGAGTCGTTTTTAAAGGAATGGCAAACTCTGTCGATAAAACGTCAAACTTCCTGCACAGATATTTCAAATTAAAAGCTTACAGGGAACCATCGATTCAGCGTGATCCCAAAATTTCAGCGAGAATCAGCACCGCAGGTTTTTTTTTATGGATTTAAGACAAAGCTTAATGTTTAGTGAACTAAACAGGAGGAAGACCTCGGTAGGACACATGGACATTACATCATGTTTGAAATAATATTATCTGTTCCTACGAAGGTAAATGTGTTGTGCAGACAGGAGATTTAATAGATACATTCACTACTTGACGCCTTATGCTGCAGCTGGAAAGAATAAAGTTCT
Source organism: Labrus bergylta (assembly GCF_963930695.1). Classification (NCBI taxonomy): domain Eukaryota; kingdom Metazoa; phylum Chordata; class Actinopteri; order Labriformes; family Labridae; genus Labrus; species Labrus bergylta. The sequence continues at coordinate 18,685,822 of NC_089207.1, read as the reverse complement.
GACATGTTGGATTGAGACGTTTGCTTGCCCATTTGAGAATTTGATTAAGAGTGTTTTTGTGTCATTCTTTCTGACCAAAGTCAGTTTCTGGCCTGGATCAAACTCATCAACACGTTTCCTTTGCCAGTCAATCCAAACTACGATACATGGTGGGGATGATTACTTCATGGGCTCTAGTGTTTTGATCAGCGCAGCAACCTCCATGTTAATAATCTCGTCCACTCCAGTCTGGTTGAGTGTGCCAAGTTTTCAACGATGTGCTTGTACTGACTGGTTACTTGAGATTACACTAAAATGTAATGAGGTGATAGTGAGATAAATATGGTGAAGAAAAATAAACATTTGGGGTGCAGTCAAATCATGAATATTCATGATGTTTTTTTTAAGTACTAGAATCCCTTGTGGTTGGTGATGTGAAGGTTCAGAGCTGCAGAGTCTGTATGTTGTTCTGGTAAAGCCGTCAGCTTGTGAAGTTTAAGAAGCTGATTATTTAAGCCTTGGATTTATGTTCAGTGAAGGATTATGAGACGTCTGTTCAGTATTACGGCTGATATACATTTACGGTTTGATTCATGGAGATTTCAACAGCTTCTAGTTTTAATGGTTTTGCGATTCACATTTTCCTTTGCTTTGCACGGCTCAGTGTCGGGGGCAATACGAGGACTGACAGTGAAGTACTGCGGTCACAACAGCAGGGGTACAGGTGTGTAAACAGGGTGTATTTTATCATTCACAATTTCAATCTCAATATGACCAACTAATTTCTATTAAAGGAGATCTATTATCCTCACTTTCACCATTAATCACGTCAGTCTGGGACAACTAATGAGAAGCGTTGTTGTGTAGCTCACACTCAAAAACCTCCTTATTTATCTGATTCTGCCCCCAATTAAACCCCTTATTTCAGCCTCTGCCTGAAATGCTTCATTTTAGCTACTGTCTCTTTAAGACCCCCCCCCCCCCCCCCCCCCCCCCCCCCCACGTGCCTACTTTCCTCTGATTGGCCAGCTCCGTTTGCAGCCGAAGGAGCATTTGAGTGAGCTTCTGTGTGGGCGTGTCCTTGAAAGAGCTACAGGGGTGGGCGTGTCCTAACACTTTGGTCTCTGCTTTTCCTCTAATACCTCGGCAGAACCTAACATCAGATTCTGGCCGTGTCTCGTCAACATCCCGTTCAGAGCGTATTTTGAAAGTGTCTTATCTTTGTCTTACATCCTCCTGCTGTTGCTCACACATGCTCATGTTAGTGACGCCGCTGCTGTGCCTTCCTCCTCTCTCGTGTATGCAGCAGCGTTTCTGTTAACCGCTCAGTCCTCAGCAGCAGTGTCTTTGCTCTACGCTGTGAATGTAAGTGTACTTCACTGGTTCTGCGTGAATGTGTTTACTCTCAAAACATCCACACCACTGCAGTGGGGACTTTTCAAACGAGTGTGACTTTCTAATAACGCAACACTAGAGAGACTTTCATCCGGGGACCAAGCCTCTAAAGGAGGCGTACAATCATTCATCGCCGCACTCTGCAAAGCTGTTCCTCCTAACGTGAATGTACCTGCGCTGAATGTCTCTATGTTTGACTTTATACTATTAGTGCTGTCAGTGATCCGTGCACTCGTCTGTTTGGTGCAGTTTTAGTGCTTTGAGATGCACATGGTATGCCTTGTGGTGAATTGGTGGCACACACTCCTTTTTGTAGTACAAAAAAACTGAAGATAAGAGTTTTTGTTTGTTTTATATTTCAATATTAATGTGATTTATATCGGTGTTCACTGTGATCCTGTCGTAGTACAAGATAAACACATGAGGGTTTTCTCTTTCCAAACACTTTTGATGAAACATGATGTTGCTGTTTAAAATGAGGTTTATGTTTGAGTGTTGTTTTTTTTTCTCCTGTAAAAAAAATAAAGAAGTATCTTGTATTTGTCAGAAACACAGAAAGTCAGTTTAAACCACACGCAGGACTCGGGTAGAAAACCTTGAAGTTGGACTAAAACAATAAACGGGATTGAACTCAACTTAATCTTTAATACTGCCATTTTAAAAAACCGGTGTAGACTGTGATCTAGTTTCTCCTTTTTGTAGTCGAGCTTTTAGAAATGTTCCATCAAATCACCTGATTTTCATCTCCTGACATGAAAAGATCTCAAACAATTGAAAGAAGAAAGTGAATCCATCGTAACTCCACTTGAATAACATTTTCAGTAAAGCTCTATGTGTTGACATGCTCCGGTTCTACACAAAGATCAACGTTAACAAACGATGATTCGCTGTAATTTCACTCAAGTCTTAAAGTTGGGCGATATGATTCTGATCAAATACACTTTGTTTTTGGGAACAGAGCGGATATCTCCTCACTGATTGCTACAGACAGAAGACGAGTCCATAACTCCTCACAACAAGCTGTCTTTGAATCATGTTACCTTTCCTTGTTTTCACACTTTGCAAGTAAACGGTGCAGCCGCCCAAAACCTCGGCTGCATTTCTCATAGTTCAACCTTCAGAAAAAGAGTCTTTAAGTGAATCACACTTGTATTTCTTCACTGAACATTCACTGCTTCTGATCCTTACCTAGAAGGTTTTCGTTTCAGTGTTGAATCAGCAAGCCTTTATGTCCAAAGCACACGTGTCTTAAATGTAGGTACACTAGTACGATACCACAGTGAATATGACAAACACACTGAGACTTATGCTCAGTACAAAACATTAAAGATCACTGTGGAAAGGTTTTCACAAGCTTAGAATTTTTAGTGTTAATACTTTTTAAAGATGGCTGTTGAACTTTAAACCTCATTATTGATTTGTGTTCATATTTAGTCATAAAAAGTTGATTAAAACATATTTCTTTCCAGTGTTTATCTGGTCATGTGGAAGTTATAATTATACTAAATGTCACAGCTGTCTCTAAGTGCTTTAAAGTCTGGTTAACCTATCAGTTTCATTTATTCTGCTTCTGCCTTCACTGACTTTTTAAACCTGCTGGTCCTTGTTGTGCAGTACTAGTTAGTCCTTGCTAAATACTGCCCCCTGCAGTTAGCTGAAGGAAGTGAACATGTGTCAATCATGTCTGAGGGAAAAGATGTTATTTTTAAATTTTGTGGTGAGGCTAAAGTGTGGAAGAGTATGTTCTCCTCAGGTTCAGGCATAATTGTGTCAAAACTGATTGTGTAGGTGTTTTTATATTTTTCACATTTTTAAATGATGTTATTGTAAATGGGCAAACTGCAATTTTTGGCACCATTGTTGTTTCAATAAAAACCAGAAAACGATTGTAGTTGTTTATTGATTATAAATGGGTATGCGCATCACTGTAAAGAATCTTTTCTTATTAACCTTGACTATTTTACATATTTTGGGGTCATAATGACTAATAGCACCAAGGAGTTTGGAAAGCCACAAGCTGATTTTTTTTCAGCTCATAGCCGTAAATCGGGCTGTAATTGCTCCAGCACGTTCCATTCAAAATTCACCTGATTTAAGTATGTTCTCTAAAACTGCAGGCTTACAATGATATTAAAGGTGACATATTATGCCAAATACACTTTACCATGTTTTTCTAAGGGCCTTGTACATGCATCTGTAGGCTACTCTCTTTTGTGGCTAATCTGGCCTTTGTACATGGTTCAATTAAGTAAAAACAAGTCAAGTGAATTTATAGACGCATATAAGAATAGAAGTCACCTAAGGTCACTGTCATTCATCTCCAAGACTATGGAAGCAACTAGCGATCAGAATTCAAATAAAAAATCATATTCAAATTCAATAAAAGACGATTTCATTTTGGTTTGAAAGTGTCTCAACTCAACAGGAAATGTGAAACACTATGATCTCTAAAAGCCTAAGGAGCAGCAGGTTGAATCATCTGTGGAGGTTTAGGAACAGGTAGGGCTTTAATGTAAGAAAATTAATGATTTCTGCTTATGATGCCAACTTGTAGCCTAAAAATGTTTATTTAGCTTTAAGTTCAACGTTAATATTTTCCCAACAAAATCCAAAATGTCTTTTGAACATTTTATAAACTATTGCGAATCTGTGAGCTTTACTGAAGAGTACTCCTTACAGTTATTGGTATTGAATGATACTCAAACCAGTGAGGACACTTGTGTCTTATTTGCAGGCTTCAACTAGGTAGGCTAGGCCTAAAGTCAATTACCAGCTTTTTTATTTAGTCTTTAAAGCTAATTAAAAGCTCTCTTCTTCTGCTCTTTTCACTCATAGACTGTAAAAACTAGTTATGTACTGAGGAAATGTAAGCTGCACTGTTTCCAGGAGCTTAAACTAACTGCATGGATGGGTTCAGCGCCAAAACGCTGGGAGCTGAACTGACCAAAAATGAAAAAAAGTTGAACTTTTAGTGTGTGGGAGATAATTTTCTGATACAAAAGTGGGAGAATAGTGTAATGAAACAACAGGTAAGTAACTGAATTTTCCCAAATACTTAATAATTACTTGTTTTGCTGTGTTTCTGTCACTTTGTAGTACAAAAGATGAGTATGTAAAAAATAGCAAGCTTTTGGTTATTACATGGAGATTGTTTTAATTTCATTCCACTTTAAAAACAGCCCATTACTTTTTTTTTTCTCAACTGATTCAATGTATTTTCTCCTGCACCTCCATCGATCAACCACCAGAGGGCGCCGTTTCCCCGATGACACCTGACTGTCTCTGCGACAGTGGGAGGTGTGAAGTTGCATCACTGATGAATGAATGTATTTGTACTCTGTCCTCATGTTTACTTTATCGTGTTATAGCTGGAGCCACCGTTTCAATGTGGCAGAAATTGATCCATCTGAAACCCTGCGGTCCTAATTTGGTGTTTTGACTAATACACATGTACAAAAATGTCATATTATTTTAGCCTATAGTTATGTTGTCTACAGGCATGTTTATTCACCTGCGCATGTCTTATGTGTGGAAAGATGGAGCTCTACCTGAAGCATTCAGATCATAAGGAGGATGAGCAGCAAAACGAAGCAATAAGAATACTACTCAACAGTAAGACCCATCTATTCAAAATGTTTGATTTACTTTAGTAAAGTAGCCTATTGTAGGATAATTAAAGTATTCATATAGAGTAGATCCTTTTTGAGTGATGCTTAATCATACTTTCCATGTATTATTAATGCTGCATGAACGCATTACACATTTTTGTTGTTGCAGTCGTTTACTCCTCGGTGGAAGAAAGAATAGTTAAATGCATCATATTGATCATGTGCATTAAATGTTATTCTGAAAACATTGGCTGTCTGTCTAATGTAGTTCAAAGTTATTGTAGCACTTAGTGCATCAGAAGAAAAATATTGAAAACCACTAGGCCCTCCTCAAAAATAGCAATAAAGTGTAAGAAATGCCTTCATCTGTATCTGTGCAGTCAGTGTTATTGCTCCACAGGTTGATAACATTCATCTCTCTCTCCCTCTCTCTCTCTCTCTCTCTCTCCCTCTTTCTCCGCCCACATTGGCGTTTTCCCACATTAATATGCAATACATATATGTTATCAAACAGCAAAAACTACATCTCGGGGCTCTCCAAGCTTCAGAACAAATCCCTCCTCGCCTCCAGCAAGAAGAGTGATACACCACTGCAAATAACCAAACAGTGCGCCATCCCCTGGGCTTCGCTTTTCTTTTGCTTTCTTTTTTTCTTTTTTTTTAAGGATTGACAGCGGTGGCATTCTCTGCCCAGTCAGATTTTGTGCATTTACCGGAGCTGGTGGGAGGACGTCGGCACTGACTGCAGCACATTGCGATGCAGAGAGGGAGAAATAAGGATGCGATGCCTGTGTGAGCTGCACGCCTGAAGACTCAGCAGCAGCAGCAGCAGCAGAGTGGCAGGGAGGCTGCTGCCGGAGTTTATGCGCACACCTCTGGAGGCTGCTGCCGAATAGGGCCGAGGTGTCTCTGCAGCGCCGCAGCATTCACAGGGATACCGTCTCGATACGTGACTTCGAGCCTAAGCTGCCCTGGCTCGGGATCTGAGAGGGAGGGAGGGAGGGAGGGAGGAGGGGGGGGGGGCTAGCGCGGCACCCCGCCCGTCTCTCCTCATTTGGACTGCAGGGATAACGACCTAAACCGTGATATCCCCGCGCAGAAACCACTGAGCAGGTGCTGGTGGCAGCGCTGTCATCATCCGTACACCGTGTCTTCCATCCTGCACCTCTGCGCCAAAGGTAAGCTCTGACACACAGTGCAGTCAGGAATGGAGGGACAAGTGTAGGTGTTCATGGCTTCAAGCAGTGCTGCTCTTAACGATAACGATGATGATGATGATGATGATGATGCTCGGGCAGCAGAATATGTCATTTAACAACCGCAGCGTCGCCTTCTGCGTATCGCGGTCTGATGTTGTTGTGGTTTTGCACTGAAGGGGGGGGGGATAATTGATCGATTTTTGTTTTCATGCATGTGTCTGGTGCAAGAGATGCATTAAAAGAAAATGACGTAGGGAATTCCCACAGTAATCCAATAGCGAGCGATGACACCTGCACAGTCCGCCAGTGCGGTCCCTATATGGCCTGCTCTGTCATGTGCGCAAAGCGGCAGCGCGCGCGGCCTCGGCGCAGCGCAACATATTGTGTCGCGAGACGATTAAAGTTGGAGAGCAACTGTTATGTAACGTGATTTTGCTGACGTGATTGGTGCCATGAGCGGGGGTTACCTTCACGTTTCCTTTCAGGTTCCAAGACGTGATGGTCAGATTCCAGAGAGGTGTGTGTGTTTACACTCACATGACCGTTTACCACTCGGAGCACATAGCAGCCCCATGACATTTAGTTTAAAATATCACTTTGTACTCATGATTGAGATTTGTTGATATGATGTTTATATTATTCCTGCAATTTCGTTTAGAAATGCCGCTTTAAGATGAATGATACTTTTTTTTTTCTCCCCAAGGGGTTTGAGTTGATTGAATTCTGCAAAACTGCAAACATGCACAGCTTTCAAAAACATGATACACTTTTGCAATCATGTTGACCCCCTGTAGGTCATTACAAATATCTTTATATGACAGAATTTGTCACATGGTAAACCTGTGATGTAGATTTTGCTCAGAGCCTTTTAATCCCTGTTGCAGATGTTTCTGATGAGTCAGCGTGTGAAGTTTGAGGTTGTGGACTGATGGATTACAGGGTGAGAGAAAAGTTAAGAAATCCAAAGTGCTGTCCTGTACTGGACACTATAGCCTCTAAATCGAAGATTAAAAAAATATGTAGCCACAGTGGTATCATCCATTTGTTTTGAGGATTGCTGGTTCAAAGCAAGTTCAGCATTCTGGCTGTTGCCATCTTTGGTCAGATGTGATATGGATGAGAGGACGGAGCAGAAAGGGATTGACAATGTTACAAATTCATGTTGTATTTTTAATATTACTGGGTACTTTATTAGCACTAATCTGTTAAGAGGCCTCGATATAGGTTCAGAGACCTCACTGATAGCTTCTTATAGATCAAATATTACCAAAATACTAGACTCGCAGTGACTGGAAAAACGTGCCCAGTCCACTTAGTATTGAAAAATAAACCAGCAAGACAAATGATTTGTCCGCTGTTTGCATGAAAATTCTCTAAAAGGCTGTTACACAGAAACACGGCCGTGAGGCGAAGTTCAATGGCTTGAAATAAATGGAGGTGACATCTAGCAGACTCTAGCAGTATCCACCTGTCACTCAAACTCGACACACACTGAAATATGCATATTTTAAAGGTGTAATGTAATTATAACAGGTGGGTTATATAAGAATGTAAAGATTGTCCTGATTGGGAAAAAGAAGCTTTGACGAGCAAAACTAGTTTTTGCACTTGCTGGCTGTTAATGTGTAATTCTACATTAAAGCAAAAATGAACGTTTCCACCTTAAAACAGTCGATCTAACAGTTCAAAAACTTTCAACAGGCGTCCACATAGCTCCCTGGTCGCCTGCTTATAGCACTATATACGTTTGGCAGCAGGCCGAGGTTCTCTCGAGAAGTGTGTACAGCTTTACGGCAGCCAGTTAGTGTGTACATCCCTCCAGATGTCAGTCACAACAGAGCACGTCGAAAATTAGGCTGTATTGCTGTCAGTGTCATCGTTGTCTCATGTTTAGCAGCTTTACCCTCCCCCCTCCCCCCCCCCCCGATATGTCTCATGTTTGCATACAAATAAAGAATTAATCCAACGGACTGTAGAAGCTAGCAGAGTCATATTTTTACATATAAAATCTGCTAGTATGACAGTACCACGTCAGTCCACATGGGTCGTTGGCTTCCCACAACATCGCTCCAATACTTTTCAACAAATGCTCGTTGTCTGTGAGGGGGAGCACAGGGGGAGGCTAAACTGTGTTTTACGACAGTGCAGTTTCACTCAGACACCTTCAGTAGGCGCCACAACTCCGAATTCCTAAACACTGTAGCTTTAAAGTTAGGCATTTAAATAAGGAACCTGATGGGGATTGTCTCGCTCTTGGAGGCAGCCTCAAGTGTCCATTAGAGTAATTTAAGTTTTTTTTTGTATTCTACTAACGGCCACATTTACCAGCCCTTGAGCTTGATGCTCTAAAGTAAGGAGGTGGGTAAAAAGATGTAGAAATCCTCCGTTACCAATTGTTTAATAGATAGAACAAAAGCATTGCACTACTCTCCAAAAGAAGATAAAGATGCCGGACTGCTGTAATACAATAGTTTGTTCGATTAGATTTGGGAGAAGAAATGGAGGCTTTCTTTTGAGGAGTCGACTGTTTGTTGAAGCTGCAGACTCATCCACCCACACAGTTTGTTTTTATGGTCATGTTACCTGATAAGACCTTTTTTCTTGAAGATGTGTGGGTGAGTACAAACACCTCTTGAGTGAGCTCTCCTTTACTCCCTTGCAAGTTTCGCACACCTGTTACAGGAAGGAGGAATAAATGACCTCATCACCTGGTGTTTGGTCTGTGTATATTTGTTAAGAACATGTTCGTATTATGGTTAAGAAGAGCCTTACAATGCAAACTCTCCGCTTCAATTAGAAGGAAAACTATTACAATCTGAGCGACAAGGAATCAGGAATAAGAGTTCTTTCATATTGAGGACTGTCCTTTATTCACCAAAAGTTACTGGACATCATCTCAAAGGCTGTTTAGGTTTGTCATGATACTAAAGTCTTAAAAAATTAAAGTCTTAGGAACCCAATATTGCAGGTTTTTTTGGGGGGTTTAGATTAATTGCAAACAAACACCTGCAAAGTGTCTAAATTGCACAGGTTTATTTGCAATGTTTAGGTACTGAAACATTGCCAATGTATTTGTGTAATTTAGACAGAGTCCCCTTGTCTGCTCCTCTGACCCCAATGTGACCTCCTACCTCCCCAAAAGAAAGGCACAAAATACATTTTTATGTCATTTTTTGTGAATTTGATTTATTTAATCAGAGCATGAAGGTCTTTTGCGTCTCTTATCGCGTTGTTTCCTCCCTTAATTGACAACAAACAAACAAAAAAGTGAAGAAAGCTATGTTGAATTCCTTCCACAAATCAAACACAGATCCGCATTCCCCTTTACAGAAAGGGTGGCGTTGTTCACTCGGAGAGGCCGATATCAATCAGTTTTCCGGCCGTAAAAGCTATTTTGGGCCGGCAGAGGCCTGTCATGAGGGATGCCTCCTGACGAGTGACTCATCCCAGACATGTACACCCAGGGCGATGTGTTTAGAAAAATACCCCGAGCGGGACGGGGTTGCTCTTTTTTTTTTCTGGGAAGTGGGAACACTCTGGCACCAACTCTGTGGTCTGTGTTGTCTCAGAATGACTCACAGAGCTGCGACGTCCAGCGCGGCCTCACTGCAGTGATGCTGGTCACCGCAGTCTTCATGGACCTTTAGGTTCATGGTCAGTTTGTGGAGAGAGTTTATTTACATCTTCTGTTCTGGGTCAGAGTAACTGTTTGAAGCGGCTTGGATAAGAATGTGAACGGGGTTTTGATTAGCCTTGGTGCATTTGTTTCAGTGTGTGATTCTTCTTGCCGCTGATTGTGTGCTTTGTTCTTAACCGCATGTGTCAGTGAGGCACAATAAGACCTCAGTGCCAGCTCCCCAAGGTGCCCGTTCTGTCAGGCTGTAAAGAGCAGCAGTCACCTCCACAGGGGCACAGAGGGGTCCCAATGCTGACATTACCACACACACACAAACACACACACATGGCCAGAGAGGATCAGAGAGGAAGGGAGTGAGGAGCATGAGGAATCCCTTCACTGACATCACAGAACCCACAGTTCACAACACATATTCTTATTTTCACTATTGATCACTCTTCTTTTTATTTTGTTTTATTTATACAATAAAATGATGAAAGTGAACTTCAGTGAAAACTCTTCTCATGGAAGTTACTTTGGTGCGTTACAAAACTGCGTTTCTATTTACATCTGGATATATTTATGTATCGTCATATAGGTTTATACATTTCCTATGCTTGTGCACCCTTTTCTGTACAATACTATAACCCAGAGGTTCAATAAAACGAGTAAAGATCATGCTGCATTTTATTTACCCGTCCCTCAGCTGATACGTCACAGGTTTAGGAGGGAGAATGCGCGTATAGCTCCTTTCACACACTCGCTCTCCTCCTGGAAAAAAAGCTTTTAGATTTTTCAGGTTGGCAGTGTGTGTTAAACACAAACGGCCGAGCAAGAAGTCGGGCTGAGCCGATGTAGAAAGCAGCAAGTGATGTGAAGTTTGCCGCAAGTGAGTGGGTGGGCTGCAGACGCTTTTATCATGCAAGGGGAGCAAAAACCTAAAGCAACTTGTAACAGGATGATGAAAGCATCCACACAGTGTAAGGCGGCTTCATGCTCTTTCTGCATGGCCAGTATGTGCTGTTCCACTCTTTCGCTGATACTTTGGAGACGCTCAGGAAAACTTAGCATTGATGAGCTGTCATCATGGGACAGGCCTTTGTTGCTTTGTCAGGCGGCTTGGATATGTTGCTTCTGCAGCTACCTGTCCTGACAGGGAAAATCACCCGATGTAAGGGACATATTTGAAAAGGGTCACCCTGGAAGATTTCAGGGGGAGATTGTCCTGTAATGTTCTGGAAGTTATCAGGCGTTCCTGTGTGAATAGGGTTTGTACATGACTTTATTTGGGGCTATTTCAACATAATACAATGACATAACTTGAATGCAACTTTATCCCAGAATCCCATGCTGAATCACAACTTTATCACAAACTTTGTCTTTTGTTGTTGTTCAGATTGAGAGACTCCTAGTGGCAGAAATTAATGTTTCTAAAAATAACAACTCAAATTAGTCGTAAAAGTTTTGGATTAACTCTAGATGAAGAGTTTCCAGGGGTAACAGAAACATAAGAAGCACAAACCAGCTGTTGTTAAAGAAAAACATTTGCCACTGCGGTATGTGTGTGATGTGTGTATGATAATGCTCAGTGTGGGTTTGTCTGTGTGTGTGTGTGTGTGTGTGTGCAGCTTACAGCAGTGCATGCGCCTGTGATTTTGAAGATTCAGCACATCTTTTTTCTTGGCATGAGGTGTGTAAGGGGAGGTGTACAGCCTTACAGCTACCCTGATGCCTGTCAGTCACACCTGTCACATGGGACGCTACGCAAGCCGGACGTATTCAGCCTCGACATTTATAAAACACACAGCTGTCACAAATGACGGCGTTATTTGTACTTCCCAAATATCTCCAGATCCTCCATGATGCCATCCTGTTGCAGGAATGCTACACAGCAATCCAGCACATTCTGCCACACTCCATCAGATCCTCCACTGCACATGTGGCTCTTTTTAGTATTCACTCATAGACCGTAGAAAACATGGAGTCTCAGTGGCATAGCCCATTGGTTCAACCATCACCATACTGGAAGTGCTGTATTAACCTAACTTTCTGTAAATCCAGAAACAGACAAAGAGGAGGAGCTGAGGTGGGTCTGAAGCCTCCTGGCACACAGCTATGCCACACCCACCTGTCAGATCAGACACGCCCCTGAATAATTACGCAATTGAATGAAGCCTTGAGGTGTCCAATTTAACAGCATGTTAGTGGTTAGAAGTAGAAACACAAAATACATTTTGAATTACTTTCTGTAACACCTTGTTAATCTGTGTCAGTTTAGGCCTAGAGTCAATCAGTAATCCCATATCAGGTCAAAGCTGAGCAGGGCGGTCGAGTCAGGATTATAAAAGAAAACGCAGTATTTCAGAAGAAAAAGAGCTGGGCGAGTCCAGATTGTTCAGTGTCCTCCCCTGAGGTCATGTTTCGGTCTGTGCTGCTGCGTGCAGCGGGTCAACAGACTCTTCATCCACTCTGATGTGAGCCGAGCTGATGCAGCGTCCCCCCGCTGCACAGCAGGTTTAGAGTTAATGTTTACAATGCTTAAGGCATGGCACACATGAGGAGGGTTGCATGGGCCACACAATTATATAACATCTCAGCAGTTTAACACACATTTACCTCTGTTTGTTTTTCTGATGGTTAATGTGCCCCTCCCTTCTGCTGCAACATGAACACACGTGAGCAGGATTTACGTATTCCTGCATCTGTGATGAAGGTTTTATTCCGTCATAAATCCCCTGTATGCAGTGTGTGTGTGTGTGTGTGTGTGTGTGTGTGTGTGTGTGTGTGTGTGTGTGTGTGTGTGTGTGTGTGTGTGTGTGTGTGTGTGTGTGTGTGTGTGTGTGTGTGTGTGTGTGTGTGTGTGTGTCTGTGATGAAGCCACGCTCTGGTAATCTTGTCGAGTCAGGGGCGTCCAGGCTTTCCCCATGTCAAATGCAGCAGATTTTATTTCAATATCAGGCCTGGCTTATATGGAAACACAGCCAATCCACATACATCAGCTCCGGGGCCGGTTCATCATTTCTGTTCAGTCGGTTCAAAATGCAAAGTGGATTGATTCAGAAGCTCAGGAGCAGTGTACACCGTGTATTGGACAATTTTTCATACACCCAGACTGCCTTGAAATTGCTTTGGAAATTATTTACCAATCTGTGCGTGGGGAAGATTTTCCACAGTCAAACACACACTACTACTACTTCTACTTGTTATCTTCACATTGATACGTCACTAGATTACAAACCAGACTGAAGGCAGAAGAAGATGGGAAAGATGGATGACATGACAGAGCAAAGTAGACATCCAAAAGCAGTTTGCGTGCCATATGATGCATTTACCTCGACCTCAGATTTGAGCCTTTTGTCAGTTTGATGAATGACGTACAGACAGATGTGAGTTGGTGTAGTTGTGGATGGAGAACATAGTGAGGTTAAAGGGACAGGTGAACAGAAGCAGTGCCTACAACGCACAGCTCAATTGTTGTTATTACATTTAATTAAAAGAGGGGCGGCTGTGGCTCAGTTGGAAAGTCAGGGGTTTGATCCCCAGCTCCTGCAGCAACATGTCCGACGTGTCCTTGGGCAAGACACTTAACCCCAAGTCGCTCCCACTGCTTTGTCAGCGGCATGTGAATGTGTATGAATGGATTAATAACTTCTGATGGTTACTTTACACAGTGGCCTCTACCATCAGTGTGTGAATGTGTAGGTGTGACCTTCGGTGTAAAAGTGCTTTGAGTAGTCAGAATGCTTGAAAAGTGCTATACAAGCTCAAGTCCATTTACCATTTACCATTAAATCCTGTATAATCTGCTCCAGTTAACCAAACAAAGACACTCCTTTAAATCCAAAAGTCTGATCATATAGACAATAATATTTACACTACTGAAAATGTACTATAAAAATCTCCAAAGTGAGTATTGGATAAATATCCTTAAATCAGCAAGAGAGAGAAAACAGAGAAGAAATGTGCTTCCAATAACTCCAGGACTTCCATCGGAATCATCGTATTTAAACATTTTCTTCAGTATCAAAGTAATCCAGTTAAAGGTGACTGCACACCAATGGGTCATTGTGCCAATTTCTGGGAATTACATATGGTTGTTAATGGCTGGGCTATGGCAGCTCACCTCAAGTGGAACTGCACCTTTTTGCTCTTGTGGCATAGCTTCATGTACAACACCAGAGGTTACAGCTTGGTTAAGATTCCCATTGGTTCATGAAATATATCTTTAGAAACCTGAGATGTTTTAGGTGAAAACACCACAGCTGAATGAAACGATAGTTTTGTTTTAGTTTTAGTTTTCTTCTTAGTTGGCAGCTTTAGTCTCAGTAGCCTCGAGGAAAATGAAACAATGGTTTATTCATGCAGCATTTGGGATTTTTGATGCTACTTTGGATTCTGGATCTCTTTTTCTGAATGATGCTGTCTTTGAAGCCTATTTTAAGCCGGCCATATTATTTATTCATGACACATTAATAAAAAAAAAAAATCGAATCAGTTACAAGCTAAAAATATCTGGGCCCAAGTTTGATTAAAATCCTGACACGCAGTCCCACAGTTCTTGTGCATGCATGTTACAAAAGAGAGTTTGTAACAAGAGTTAGATTTAAGCAGGATAGCTGTCTGATTCTTTGCCTACATTTCCTCTCTTGTTGCTCAGCAAACTGGCTGCTGGTGATTTTTACTTTACTGATATGAGGGTGGTATTCTGTTGTTAAGGAATCGGCTTGGATATCATCCTTTGACCCTGTTTGTTAGAATTACAAAAAATGAACCCTGGACCGAGTCAGTTATTATTTAGCAATAGAACATGAAGCACCAATCTCAAAACTATTAGTTCAGTATCAAAATATACAAAGGAAATGTAAAGGTCAGTGTCACATGTGTTGAGTGTTTCAAACCTGAGTGACAGGCGTGCAGTTTCACAGTTGTGCTTATTCGAAGGCTCCTAACTTTACAGTCCACATGTTTTTATTAAATACAGCGTTGCATACAGTGCAGCCCACACACTGAGCCCTGCAGAGGAAGCGATGGTTTCAAAGCATCACTGGACAGCTCAGCTTTTGAGACATATACCCACTTAAAATGCCACAGATATCAGGGCTTAGCTCAGACTAAAGCCCACACAGTTTTCCAGTGACTGAACAGGCACATATTAGCTGAATATTACCCCCCCCCCCCCCCCACACACACACAAAAAAACTCTTCTTCTCAGCCTGTCTAAAAAACCAGCTGCCTTTGGCAAGACTCAGAAGTCACATGCCATCCTCCCTTTAAAAACAAAATGGCTCTGATGGAGACAGCGCTCCCCAGACGGCTCCCAAACTGGCATTTGCTGATTGAAGAGTTTCCTGGGAGGCAGATGCAGCTGCCTGTCTCCTTTTACCGAGGCGGCCTATACTGACAGAAACCATAGAAGCACAGATTCAGATATGTGTAAATCGTGTGTGTGTGTGTGTGTGTGTGTGTGTGTGTGTGTGTGTGTGTGTGTGTGTAAAGGTTTGTAGGATTATTTGAAGATTTAATTTCCCAGTAGTTACATGGAAATGACTGACGACAAAATGAAGGTCGCTCCTCTGCCGAGTGGTGAAGTCTCTTCATACCAGAGGATAATAAATACTTAAGTCCCTTTCACACATGCAGCTCTAAACACTTCTAGAACATTTCAGGACAGTCTTCCCCTGGCAGCTGTTTACAACATACACAAGATTGCTAACGACACTATGATGACCTTAACATCAATGCTACATGTTTGAACATATTCACATTATCAACCAAAGAGCGGAAAAGAACAAACTGGCAAGCGGATATGAGTATAGAGCCTCATTATGTTCACAAAGATCCCAAAGATTTCTCATTGGTTGTGTTGATTCAAATGTTAGAGTTTCCTGAATATAAACTGCTGTGTTCACACACTGGTTCCCCCTGACTTCTCTCGGAAGAGGAAGAAGTCTAGATATTGTCGGGGTGACAGATTGTGTTCACACATGCAGCCCACAGGGAACATGTTTGGAAGTTTTCAGGAATGTAGTGCATGTGTGACATGTTTACTCCTTCCCATTATGACAATAGTGGCAATGAGAATTCAAATAGAAAGAATTATGCACATCCATTTCCTCTTTCAGTAGAAGAGTTGTCAGAGGAAGACAGGGAGGAGTATTGAAAATAGTTCTGCTGGGATATTTACTTTGGTAACAGGTTTTTACAGTAAACAACTTCACCAATGACCAAGGGGTGTTCAGTCCTTGGTTGGTTGCAACAAACAGCTAGAAATCCTTTCTTCTCTTTTGTTGGAGCGTTTTTTTTACCTCATAATGAATCTCTTTCTTCCCTGTCTGTGTCTCTTCAGGTCCCTCAGTGCCATTGGAGAACATGAAATGAGCGTGGTCAGTTTTGTAACGATGCAAAGACCGAAAGAGACGATAAGTGGAGCTTTCGTGTCAAAGGAATCAACACATCATCTCTAAGTCTCCTGTATGGTTCCTGTCACGGCCAAACGCTCTTCAAACATGAGGATTTCAGCTGAGTCGACGCAGCAGCCCGAGTCGTAAGAAGCTCCGACTCATCTCGGCCTGTTTTGGGCCTTCTCAGTAGCCGTTTTTACTCCTGGTTGCTGCCCTTTTACCAACAGTTCACCATGCGTCCTTCCCTGGCCACAGCAGTCCTACCTCCAAGGACCCGTTCTCACAATCCTCCTAACCTTGCAGTCGGGGGCCGTGAACACCTGTCAGCGCCTCGAAGGCGCAGCCCCCATCTCCGGCATACACTGAGTCCAGAAAACCTTCGAACTCTTGCAGAGAGGGGCGGAGCTGCTGTGGACACCGTTTCTATGGTCAGCAGTCCTATCGGCCTACCACGAGCTAACAGCGACACGGATCTCGTGACCTCCCACAGCCGGTCTTCGCTAACGGCGTCCACTTTGGAGTACACGTTGAACCGTGGCCAGAACCTCGTCATATCCTGGGATATCAAAGAGGAGGTGGACGCTACAGACTGGATTGGACTCTACCACATTGGTGAGATGATTTTTTCTGTTGCTGGTGAAGCTGATTTAAACTTTTCTCTAGGTGCAGGTATAATCTCAAGATTCAAGATAAATATGAGCCAAGACTCAGATCTTAAAGGAAAGGTTCAAATTTAGCAGATTGCAAATCAAGATCTGAGTTTTTTCGGTGAAAATTCTGAACGATGAATACACTTTCTGTTAAAGCCTTGTTGATATTGTTACTGCAGACCTGAAATGCAGTCCTTAGAATAAACACTACAATGCAAAGCCCTCCTGTTGATGTTAATTTGAATATGCTGAGACTTTAAAAGTGCAGAACTTCAGACTTGATTTTGCTTTCAAGTTGAAGTGAGGTGTCAAGTAAAGGCCTGACCAGTCTCTCTTACATCAACTCTGCAGCTAAATGCATGTCACTAGTTCATCGCATGTATTTTGATTTGTTCTTCTATTTTAGGGCTGAAGGGTCAATGATATGCATAGCTCTGTGTTTTGAAAAAGCACCAAACAAACCAAACTATTATATTTGATGTGATATTTATTATAGATTCTGAAATATTTAATTACTCATTTTTAATCCTTAAGTTCAGAGCAACTACTTCATTCAGCAAACAGCTGGATCAGCAGTGAGCTCAGAGATAACATCAGCTCGTGGTCATATGTGTAGAACAGGAAGCAATCAGAGATTAACAACACAGGTGCTCGTTGATCAGTATTTCTCCTGTATTACTTTTCACCAGGATGGACAGATCCACCTGAAGGTTTGAGCCTGATAGCCTTCCTCAGCACACAGCTCAATGTATTTCTCCCTGTCAAATTCTGTCTCTCAGCAGGATTAGCTGGACTTTATTGGAGACCACCCCACATTCAGCTGAGAGCTGTGCACGCTTTGTGATGGTGTGTATGTTATTGTATACCGAGGCAGAGCTGTTACATGTTGAGTCAACAGCTCCTGTTGCAGTATTGACTCAGAGTTGGACTCTACCTGGCTACTCTCATCCCTCAATAATAAAACACTTGGATCAGCTGAACGGCTTTAAGGTCGCGCAGGTCAAGACAGCTCGTCTCCCGAAGGCATGCAGGTTTCACAAATAGTTCAGCAACAGAGTTAAGGCAGAAAAATAAGTGTAGAGAAGAGCTCTGGATATTATCATCAAGAACACTGAAGAAAAAACAATTAGAGCAACAAATTTTGACCACGTCCTCTTCATGATCTGTCTCAAGATTTTCCATTTCCAGATTGTTAATTATTACATTTTTGACAACTTTTGAAGTTTTGAAGTTTTGTAGATGTCACTTTGGGCTGTTTGAAATTGCATTCATTAATTTTGTAAAAACTTGAGACTTGAGACTCGCTCTGATAATGGACTAAAGGCCCATTCATATGACAAAAGGCTGGATTTCTTACTCTTTGTCTTGCTCGTATATCACTGGGATTTTCAACTTATGGAACAATGAGACGCTTTTGACTTTTGTTTGTTTTTGTTTTTATGTAATAATGTGAAAGACTTCTTGTTACATGTCCAGCACTTCCATGTGTTTCAGGATATATTTAGAACATTACAACAGCCCTTGTGGGCGGCTGTGGCTCAGTGGTAGAGTTGGTCATCTCTCAACTGGTAGGCTGGGGGTTCAATCCTCAGCTCCTGCAGGAACATGTCCTTGGGCAAGACACTCAACACCAAGTTGCTGCCGCTGCTTTGTGCGGGTGTATAAATGGGATTAGTTACTTCTGATCTGTTCAGATTCTGGTCTCACTACATAGCAACCATCAGTGTGTGAATATGTAGGTGTGACTTGCGATGTAAAAGCGCTTTGAGTAGTCAGAAGACTAGAAAAGAAATATACAAGCTCAAGTCTATTTACCATTTCCCTAAATTATTGTTGAACAGCACAACCAGTGTTGTTTGAGCCCCCAAAACAGATCATATAGAGATGTGTCTATGGTTGTTGCCTTCACAATGTAAGTTTCTTTTCTCCCTGTCACTTCGGATAGATTGCATTTTACAGTGAAGCAGAAACTCAAAGTTGTCTCTTCACACCAGATAATAGCCGGTCTAAAACAGTGTCATTTAGAGGAAAATTGCAGTCAGTGAGCTGTGCAGCATGATGTATTGTGTTAGTAATGGATAATGGATTTCTGAACACAATGAATGTGCTTGACTTCTAAGAGGTCACACAAACCTGCAGTAAAACAGATTGCTGGATATTCTGGACACATCATGCCATTATTTCATGAAAAAAACAAAACATTAAAGGTTGAAGAGTTTTCAAACGTGTTTTCCAAATGATTTTGTTGTGTTTCTGCCACCCTCCAAGGCCCCACTGGTCTTGTTTGTTGACTGCGTCTTCTTAACCTTTACCTTGTAGGTGAAACTGCTGTTTAGGAGAAAGAGATAGCGTAGACTGCAAGTGCTGAGCCGGGCGTCAGGTCACTTCATATCGATCATAAGGCCTCCAGGACTTCATTACCTGCACCAGGGTCTTAAATCCCAGAGGGGCTACCACTATCCTCGACTAAGCAGACATTCAATGATAAGCAACTTGCCCTCCCCTTCAAACATACACAGACACACACACACAGGCTTGCTTATGCACACACATATTCTGCACACACACACTCCTCCCTTTCCAGTCAGCTGAGTTTGGTGCTTCATTAATCTGTGTGCAAAAGTGCTATGTACAGCGGAATTCCCCCTCCATGTTTTTAACTCAGAGGAAGTTTGGTGTTTGTCCTTCTGGTTAGAGGTTGAGTGGAGGCTATTTTGGGAATGGATTTCACTGATTAAAGGCAAACATGTGTTTTGAAAGACAGAGTCTGCAGACTAAACATACTAATAGAATGAGCAGATGCAGCTTTTTTTAGTTTGTTGTAGCAAGAGAGGGACCCAGAACTTATACAATTGTCTCCTGTTGTGTCATTTAACATTCTTTGGTTTGAATCAGGAGGAATGTCAACACAGCAAGTGCGCCATTTTTCTCAAGACAAAGTCAACACACACTGCGGTCTAACTAACATTTATTCTCCTCTGCAGATGAAACCAATCCGTCAAACGTTTGGGACTGTAAAAACCGAGGAGTGAATGGCACCCAGAAGGGTCAGATCGTCTGGAGGCTGGAGCCCGGGGCCTATTTTATGGAGCGTAAGTGAACCAAGCTGCGAAAAACACAACTTCCTTTTACCCTTTAAATAACTAAGATTTTTTATGTATTACTGTAATAAAGGTAAAACAATATTAAAGTGGCCATATTATAAACATTACAACTTTAATATGTTATCTCTGTGGAGCCTCTGTAGTAGTGTTGCATGATTTAAAATTAAAACCCTTATTATTCTGTGAAAACCCTAAGTTCAGCCTCTGTTTGACATGGGCAATAATAGGTACTGTCTCTTTAAGGCCCCTCTCCCCAAAAGCCCACTATCCACTGATTGGCCAGCACTCTGGAACACTGGGTACATGGGTGCTTCCTTGTTCAGCTGTGTCTGAGGCATATGACCATATAAGGAGTTCTGTGACTTTGTGATGTCACAAAATCACTATGGAAGAAAAAACTGCCTGATACCTTGTGTTGAGAGCAGACTGCAGACTGAGCTCTGAAGACTGAGATTTCTCCGACACATGTTTTAACTACTGATCTTAAACTTTGTCATAATAATTATGTTTGTCCAGCATTATAACAATAAGTATGAGAAACGTGGAACAGTATCATACCCCTTCTTTAAAGATTCCCATACGCTGATCACAACATCTCATGAAATATATTCATCCTCAAACTCATGAAGTGTATTCTACATGCACTCTGCAGGATCGCACATCCCAATAACTCTTTGCTGCTTTCTCTGCAGCCGAGACTAAGATCTGTTTTAAATATTACCACGGAGTGAGCGGAGCCCTGAGAGCCACGACGCCCTGCATCACCGTGAAGAATCCTACAGTACTGGTCTCTGTGTGTGTGTGTGTGTGTGTGTGGGTGTGTGTGGGTGTGTGTGGGTGTGTGTGTGTGTGTGTGTGTGTGTGTGTGTGTGTGTGTGTGTGTGTGTGCGTGCGTGCGTGCGTGCGTGCGTGTGTGTGCGTGCGTGCGTGTGTTTATGTGTGTGTTTGTCAGTGTCACTATCATCATGGTTAAACTTAGACACTGGATGTGAAGATGATATTGAATAATTGTTTTAATTTCAGAAACGTTTAAGACTGAATTTTTGTGTTTGTTGACTCCCTAGAAGAAGTGAATAGTGAAACTCTTGAACTTTTGAATTATCTCATATTGTTTTGTTTAATGGTTTCAAATGCAACAAACTATCAGAGAGGAATCACACCATTCAAGTTCATTAGAGTTGATTTTTGATCTGAAATAAGTATGAACAAAAGGCTTGAAAACTGTCTGAAAGTATATTCATCTAGAAGTCTTAGAAAGTAATTTAGAATACACATGATTTGTATATAATAGAGCATCAGAGAAGTGCAGCCTGGTATGTGAGTCCTGGTTTGTAGGTGCTACGAGGTTTCATACCATCCAGTTAGTTGAATTCCCGCCTCATAAATGTGGTTCTGCATTAGCATCTTCATTTATGTGAATTTAAAAGACAGCTGTGGTAGACTGTATATGTTTCTGTGTCTGTGTCTGTGGTGTGAAAAGTGTGATGTTGTTCCTTTACAGGCGGAGGGGCTGTCAGAACAGGTGGGCGTCGAACATCCGAGAAAACTGATCAGCTTTACTTTGACAGGTGAGTTTAGAAGTTAACATTTTGAACAACATTTTAACTGCTGTTGTAAAATGAAAATGAACTAAGAAGTAGTTTGTAACATAATGCTGTTCAAAATACTTCAGAAATCAGAACAGTCTGGACGTGGAGATTGAGTAAAGTGTAGTTATTAGCTGGATGGTGACATATGATATACTATATCTTAATATTTTTCTCTGTAAAGAAATAACAAAAAACCAAGTCAGTCCTCAGTCAAATCCACATGAGCCAAAGGTCACACAGGCACTTTGATATACAGCCAGCTGCACGATGCTAATTAAAGAGCGCATCACTGTTAACTTGCCTTTACTTCCTGCTTGTTTAAGATCTGAGGGCCCTCGGCCTGAAGAAGGGGATGTTTTTCAACCCTGATCCGTACCTGAAGATGTCCATCCACCCGGGGAAGAGGAGCGTCTTCCCCATCTTCAGCCACCACGGACAGGAACGACGCTCAGCCATCATCGCTAACACCACCAACCCCGTCTGGCATGGAGAGGTGACATTTAAGCTTCTACCTCGTCATCGTTCATGAAGTGTAATATGGGACTGGACTGACCATCTATTTTTCTGCCTTCTTTGCAGAAATACACATTCGTAGCACTAATGACGGACATCTTGTACATCGAGGTGAAGGACAAGTTTGCCAAGAGTCGACCAATCATCAAACGCTTTCTCGGTCAGCTGACTATCCCTGTGCAGAGACTTATTGAAAAAATACCTGGGTATGTAATAAACACAGACTCCTCCTGCAGACACAAATAAACACACACACATACTTTCAGTCAGGAGAAGGACAGGAGGACACATTTTATGACTTCATCATCAAATTAATGTTTTTTCTTTTTAGTGAGGCTGTATGATTTATTTGTTTCGAGGTCTTAATGATGAATCGGTACAGAGAGTCGTGGATTTGTCCGAGTACACTTCAGCTGGCAGTGGTGAGACGTGCTGTAATGGTTCCAGTGTTATCCTTTGGGGTAGATTTGGCCAGTTAATGAAAGTCCTCTAACAGTCCTTGTGTTTTCGACTCAGACTGTTCTTCAATTTGTCTGACAAAATGACAGAAAGGCTCCCTGCAGAGACCTTTATACTTCAATTATACGCTTTTCAGACCAGTCAAATCTCTCTCTTATAAGCCACCAGACTCAATTCACAATATTTATGTTTTTTTTTTAGATTTCACAGAACATTCGAAGCTGCCTGTCTAATGCTGCCTAAATCAGTTAGTTTGTTGCTATTGTGTGATTTGGCTGTTTTAAAGTGTAAAATCACATCCAAGAAAACACCAAAACAAAGAGGTGGTCCAGATCCTCCCGTGTTGCAAGGTTGTTGCAGGAGGTTGAATTAGCGTTTTTGTCAATGGAGTCTGGTGGTTGCAACGCTGTGTTATTAAGTTAACAAAAAATCTGATTTTTGGCATTAATGGATGACATGTAGAGTCTGCTTTATTAGTTATTTTTAGGCCTTTTTGACCTTTTGTCAGTCAGGAGGGGATGAAATGCAGCACAGGGCTGAGGCCGGATTTGAACCCACTGGCTCCCAACACACTTCAGAATTGTTCTTTCAGGTTGCACAGTTTGAAGCACTGAATGGCTTGGCTCCACTAGGCCCTTTAAATCTTCCGGTTTTTCCACGCCTGGCAGTCCCTCACTATATGAGGTTTGCAGGATCACAGAAATCATGGTGTACTATCACTGTTTTTAATTTTGTTTTGATTTCCAGAGTTCAGCCAGTGAGTTTCTCCTTGTGCAGACGACTGCCCACTGAACATGTGAGTGGACAGTTACAGTTCAAAGTGGAGCTCACATCAACAGGACCAGATGGTAAACCAGCATTACATTTATTTTTGCCACTACGTCATTCTTTTTTTGGAAGTTGTCTTCCTCAGCACTGAAATACAACCTTTCTGCCTCCTGCAGGCGCCTCTCCAGATTCTATCATCGGCATGTCGTCCTTGAACGGAGCTCCAGGGACTCCATCCGATGATGAGGATCTGCCCCATCATCTTCCAGGAGTAAATATTGTATCAGTGGTCTCTGCTGGTCCGTCGCCTACTGGCTCGCAGGGCTCACAGGGCACGTGGGAAGGCGGGGCCTCAGCCTATCCAGAGAAGGACCTGTGTCTTATCGGAGCCGAGGCCAGATATGTAGACGCTGAAAGTCTGTCAGGCCATGAGATGCTTCAGAGGTCACTCATCGAGGGCCTGGATGCTATCGAGGCACCCAAAGGTCCCGGTGAAAGACCCCTGGGCGCGGCCTCACCTAAACTACGCTCTAGCTTTCCGACACACACCAGGCTCAGCGCAATGTTGCACATCGATTCAGACGAAGACGACGAGAGGTCCGGGGCCAATGACATCACTCCCTCGCCGCTGTCACCGCTGCTGATGAATGGGGAGCCGCCAGATATTCCTGATGAAGATGATCCATTTCCTGAGATCCACGAGGAGCCAGAGCAGCTGGAGCCCTCAGTGCTGGAGGAGGAGCCTGGGGGTGCAGGTGATACGGCAGGTGACTTACCTCCTGAGGCCGTGGTGGCTCTGGAGATGGGGGCGGGTTTGGACTTGGATGACTTTTTGGAGCCAGACGTCTTCTCCGAGGTGGACGACACTCCTTTCACAGAGGCAATGTCCCATAATGTTTTGACAGAGGGTGGAGAATTGCCCGAGGAAGGTACGGGGGGTATAGAGGACCCCTCGTCAGAGATTGACACCTGCTCCATGGCAACAGCCCAGCAGACTGTCGTCTCATCATCAGAGAGCTGTCCAATCACACTGACGACGGCTGTGGTGAGTTCATTATCATTTTATCACCATCGGAGATTAAATATCTGTTCTATTAGTACGAAACCATCGGGGTTCCATTTATGACTGCGGCTCATTTTTATTATCTTTATTAAATGTCAACTGCAGATTTTCAGTGGAAAAAACACAACTTAATATTAATCTCAAACACAGAGGAAGGCATAGAGCTGTCACATTTGAGATCCTAGAAACAGAAAATGTTTAACTTTCTGTTAAGGTCAACAAAACAGTGGTTGTTTTTAATGTATTTATTTATTAATCGACTTATAGCTCAGCACTACAGTCTCTCTGTGTTTGCTGTTTTACATTACACACAATAAACGTGCAGAGTTACACAAGCCAATCACATCAGCAAATACCTGCAAGAAAACCCGACGCACAAATTTTCAAATTCAAGAAAACTTTAACGTATCATTGTCAAAATGGGATAAATTCAGTGGAGGGTTTTTCAGTTTTAATTTGTAAACCAACAAAAAATATACATTTTGCATCATTTTCCCACCTTACTGCATCACTGAGCTCTTACAGGTGTGTTTATCACGCCTCCTTAAACTTTTTTATCTTTTATCTTATTCTATTAAGTAGTCAGCAGGAGCCAAAAATAATTAATTAAAATATCTATTTGAATATTATTTTTGTTGAGTACTTACATTAACTCAAATAGTTCCAATAGTTACCAAAGCCAGAGAGATCTGTAATTTAAAGTTGTTACGTCATGTGTCTTGTTGCGATGGCCTCCACGACAGAGCCGCCATGACAGACACCACATGTTTATCGTTACCATGGAAACACCGGATGTCACGTCAAAGACCGCTACATAAGTAAGCGGGAGCTGCTACTGAAAGCTGCCACACTGTTGCTGTTTGTGCTGCTGTGATAAAAACGTCATGTAAATTATACTTTGATACATTAGCTCATCGGTAAACATATTCTCCTCCTCAGGTCGGTTTCGCCCGTTTGACGGTCAACTTAGGGCGCACTCACACTAGGCAAAGTTGTCCCGTGACGTGCCGTTAAGCACAATTGTCCCCCATCCCCATTCCTCACGCTGGCCTGCACTCACACTGCTCCAGGACTAACCGGGCCTGAGTAGGTTACCATCTTGTACATCAAGTCATAATACAACACATGACCAGTGTGAGCTCTGTAGATAAAGACATACACATATGTATCCCATATTGAAAAGGCTGCCCGATATATGATTTATACAAGATTTCCAAAGTATGTCTACATTCCCGTACCCTTTTCTAATATGTTTATTTTTTCATTAATCATCTTACCATGTATTTTTTTCTGAACCTGTGAGTGAGAGTGAAGCTACAGTCCACTCTGCTGTGACTGTAGCGTGTCATTACTTTCCCCACAGCGCACACATCGTACCGAGCAGCACTCTCCTCTGGGTCCTAGCCCCAGCTGTGTTTGTGTGACACTGCACCATAATACATTATTCAATACAAGCTGTTAGATGCACAGTTTCACAGTTAGTAAGTTTGAGAATCTTTTTGCATCTCGCCTGACGTGTATTGAGCGAGGAGAAAGATCTTTGAACAGATTGTAAGTGTGAACTGGTTTGTGTATCCAGTTTTCATGTGATTTAGAGTCAAACGCCTACATACAGTATCACTGAATGTTTACATGAACTTCAGTTCTTTCAACTTCATTTTGTTTCCTTGGTGATGGAGCCAATGCTGCCTCATGTTGTGAACTTCCATTTTTATTGGCTTTCTGTTATTCAGGATGTTTTGTAGCAGTGTGTGTGAATGTCTTAAATATACATTTGTACACTCTGTCAGTGCGAGGCTGAATTTCTATATGATTATCTTTTTTCCTCCAGTGTTTTCACTTCTTTTTGTATTTGTGGGGTGTCCTGTAGGAGGCAGAGGAAGGAGCAGAGACGGCCATCGACCCAGGGGGAGAGGTAGTCTCTAACGTCCCACCAACCACTCAGGCGGTAGACGATGAAGGTGGTGGGCCAGTCAGCATCGCTGAGGCTGGAGCGGCTCCTCTGGCTCCTCCCACCAGCGCGCCAGACCAGGTCGAGGAGGTCAGTGTGAGGAGGCTGAGCATGCAGGCTGCTGGGGGCGTGGCTGAAGAACCAGAAGGGGCGGGGTCAAAGCCGAATGAGGAGGTGGGCTCTCTGGATTCAGAGCAAGTCACCACGGAAACAGATGGAGAGGAAGGTATTGGATTTTTAATGACTCTGTTGTTTGACAGAAGATTTATTCAAAGGAATTTTTGAAATTGAAGAGTTCAGGTTCAGGTGTCTCTGTTTCTCTAAAGTTAACAAAACTAAACCACTCAAACATAATTTACATCATTTTCTCCATAGTTAAACAAACACCTTGTCTTTTGTTGTGTGTTCAGGTTCTCCTGTCAACGGCCATCCTGTACGTTCACTTCCTTCTGTGCGTCATGACATCCACCGATACCAACGTGTGGACGAGCCTCTCCCTCCCAGTGAGTGTGTGTGTCTGCATGTCTCGTTTTGTCTATTGTATCTGTATACACCACCACATGCTTGTAGCAGTGTGTCTTTGTGTGTTGACCTGTCTGTTTTCATTGATATATGTGTCCATTTAAACTACAGTCTGGCACCAAAATAAACTACAAATCCTCGACTACAAAATGTTCCCATAAGACATTCAGATTGACGAATAAGTAACTGCATTCCCATCAGCTGGTGCAAAAATTAGCATGTAGCAAAAAAGCGAACACAGTTGGTTTGGTAAACTCTACACCAGCTTAATATCATTTCAGTTACACTCACTAACTTGGAGGTTTAAGCACTCTATATTTGCACTAAAGTCTCTTTTTACAGTATTTATTTGAACAGGTGAGTTCCTCCGAGGGTATTGAACACCTACTTGTATATCAATTATTAATTTCCTCTCAGATTGGGAGGCTCGGATTGACAGCCACGGCAGGATCTTCTTTGTGGATCACGTGAACAGAACCACCACATGGCAGCGTCCCACCGGGCCTCCTGCCCCGCAGGGCCTGACCCGATCCAACTCCATTCAGCAGATGGAGCAACTCAACCGCAGGTGTGCCTTCTAAAAGACAGATGTATAATAACCATTATTTACCTGGTTAAATAAAGGTTAAATTTAAAAAATGTATGTTCATGTTTCAGTTTAGTTCTCGGTGGTAGAACAGGTATAGAAATAATATCGCATCTCGCTAAACCAAGCACTAAGATCAGCAGTAGAGCTTTAAACAAACCAGGAAACAACGTATCCCCTCTCAGACCTTTTCTCTGTTATGGATTATCTTCTCAAGCCTCTGGGGTTTTCTGTTCTGCTCTTAGAGGCATACAAAGACTTTAAGTGGGGACATATAAAGTTGTTGTATTACTGGTAATCTGTTTCCACTCAAAATGCCTTTTCATCGTTGTATTTAAAGGATTATGGTTACTCTTGATCACAGGTACCAGAGCATCAGGAGGACCATCACCAACAGTGATCGGGCAGAAGAACCTCCACCTGAGCTGCTGCCTGAATCAGATAGTGAACTGTTGCCTCACTCCATTTCTGGTAAATTTCAACAGATTAATAACAACAGGAAAACAGGAATAGAAAAATTACAGGCTTTATTCACAAGAGCGCTGTTTTCATTTGATCAATTACATGACTCATCACTCAATACAATTACGATTTCTTTTCTGCTCACAAAGTCCCTGAAAGAGAAAGCTTGAATGTGTAATAATAAAATGTCTCGTGTTCTCAGCGATCTGCTTCTCTTCTCTGAGCGGCGTGTGTTGCTTTTGTTGCAGAGTACAGACGAGACAGTGCAGTCGCTCACTCCAGTGGTCGCTCGCGGCTCTCCCTGCTGCTGCAGTCCCCCAGCGCCAAGTTCCTGTGCAGCCCCGACTTCTTCACAGTGCTGCATTCAAACCCCGTCAGTCTCTCACGCTTCACTTTCTCTGTCACTTGTAACCCTGTGCCTTTTTTTTTAACATCTGTCAACATATATTTTAAAACGAAGTCGGAAATATTGATGAAAACTCACTCATCACTGTGACTGATTAATGAGCCTTAGAGGCATGGTTGGTAATTTTCTCCAGATAAACTTTTTAAGATTTTGTTTGAAATTGTCTTTAGGACCTGACAGAAATTAAAAAGGAATGAAGAAAATCTGTCATCTGTAGCAGTTGTAAGCTTATAAAACCTGACCAATGTCTGCCACGAGGTACCAATCTGATGAACCAATCAGGCGCCTCCCTGTCTCCCTGCTTGTTCTCTACTCCTTGCGTACACTAGCTCACACTCAAAACGAGTCACTGATGACTGAGTTTATACTGTGAGTTCACTTACCGCTGAATGAGACATGAGACGACATAGTTTCTACACAATGTAAGAGATGAGCTGAGGTCCACTTCTAGAGCAACAGCGCTCGTGCATGTTAGTGAGGGGGCGTGGCTTTTGAGGGAGCACAGAGGGGAGGGGGTGTAGACGAAGCACTGAGGGAATGCCACTTTCAAAATCATGCTAGTTTAAAAAAATTACCAACCCTGCCTTCAATCATCCACTGTCAGCAAGTGTTTGACATGATGGACTGCCCACAAACAGTGATCAATCATTTCAATAGCTTCTCTTCAAAACTTTTTGTATTTCACAAACATTTCAACAATATTTGGTGTAATAGTCATCTTTGACAAACAGGTAAATTTGGTATAAGATGTGCTTGATTGTCAGTAACTGTAAGGTAAAGCAAGTTCTTTGTAGAGGCATATTAAGTGTGTTAAATAACCAAGGCCAGCATTAGAATAAATAAATAAATTACTATCTTAAAATAAAGTGACAGTACAGATAAAGTTTTACCTATTTCATTTTTCAAATTTGACTACATGAGACTATTTTGAGCTCCTTTTGTGTCCGTGCAGTGCATGCTTTATGCAGCACTGATACACAAACATGCACAAACACAAATCACGTCAGAATACACAACTGGCATTTGACTTTATTATCTCAATTAAGGTTAATACCATGGATAAAGATTGCACATTCCTAAGAACACTATGACAGATCGTTTTCCATCTTTGAAGTGTTATTCTCTCATCTCCCTCCTATCCCTTTGTGTTAACTTCACCCGTCTGTCCTCTCTGCCCAGAGTGCCTACCGCATGTTTACCAGCAACACCTGCCTGAAGCACATGATCAGTAAGGTGCGTCGGGACGCTCACTACTTTGAGCGCTACCAGCACAACCGCGACCTCGTCACCTTCCTCAACATGTTTTCCAACAAACAGCTGGAGCTTCCCCGGGGCTGGGAGATGAAGCACGACCATACTGGGAAGGTAGGTGTGTGTGTTTTTGTGAGCGTGTAAACCTTCCCTTTGACTTTAAACCTTTGATTTGACCTCGACCCCAAAGTTTGTGTGGGTTTATTGATTTCAGTCTTTTCTCGGTTGTCCTCGAGTATTTTCCTCTCATCCTTACTCTCACTGTGCTGCAAGTGAGGATTTGTTTTCAGAGCACATACAGTGGAGCTTTTTTTATACATGATTGTTGCTATTTGCATCTCAATCCTCAGCCTTTCTTCGTGGATCACAACTGTCGCTCTACGACCTTCATTGACCCACGCCTGCCCCTCCAGAGCTCTCGCTCCACTGGGCTGCTGGCCCACCGCCAGCACCTGAGCCGCCAGCGCAGCCACAGCGCCGGGGAGGTGAGAGACTAGCCCCCACTGCACCACTTGTCACCTGGAGTCAACTTAAAGCTCACAGAGACACTGCAATGTTTTTTAGAGGCCAGGATGAAGGAGATGGAAAAAGATGCTCAGTGTGTTTCTGCTTTATGGGCACAGGAGGAGAAGTTATCCTGCTGTAGTCGAGTCAACAAGCAAAGAAAACTGTGCTCCTCCTAAATGCACGTTAAGGCATCGGAGGAAATTAACTGCAGTTAATTTATAACGTTCCTCTCATCCGGTACTACATTCTACTGAAATGAGGAATTATATAAATGAGTCAGGATACCTTTAACATAATAGATAACTGTTTTTTGCCTCATTAAAAAGGCTCCTGTCAGGAGTTTGTAGCTGGTTGTGAAAGAGGCTGAAATTAGTATTGATGCCTCTTTATGGTTTACAAAAGCAAACAAGAACTTAAGCGTAAAGATTGGCTTTCTCTGTACCTTAATGCCTGTAACCACTGCTGTTGGTTTGCACTCACTGACGCTGTTTCCTCCCCTTCAGATCCTTGATTGTGTTTTAATTACTCTCGGATGTCTGTCACTTCGGGTTAAAGTGTCTGCTAAATGAATTGTAGAGCTGTTGCAGTGCTTCCCACAGAATGAGATCCCTGGGCGGTGGAGTTAGCGGGGGGGGGGTTAGGGTTTGTTTTTAAATTAGTTTTTTATTTATATCAAAATAAATTAATTTTAGTTTTATCTCTCTTTAACATAAGTGCAGAAGGTTAATGAATAAATTAAAAAATAAATAAAAACAGGTCGGAAATATACTTGGCAGCCATAAATATACTTAGGCGGCCCGCCCAGGTATCGTCCATGTGTGGGAAACACTGTGTTGTTGTTGTTGTTCATTATTCTAGTTTTGGCTGGAAAACAAGCATTGACATTCCGAGATAATAAGACAAATGAGTTGAGATCTCGAGTGAACAACCAAAATGTACGTGTTGTGACGATGAAACGCAGTAAAATAAAATGTACTGATGCCTGTCTGTCCTGTCCTCACTGATGTAGCCAGTAATGTTCTGTTCAAAAGAAATCTTCTCTGATGGATTTAAGTATTTTTTATGAATAACTGTCTTTGCTGAAAAATAACCTCTGTATAGTTTGTTTTACAGGTTTGGCTTTTTGATACACATAGTCAATTGTTTATTTTGAAGATTTTTCTTAAGCTGCCATCTTGAATCTTGAATTTCTTTAAGCGTCGAGGACTTTATTGATGCTAAATGTCGAAATGTTGATTTGAGAGATGTTACAACAAGCTGCCACCTAGCATAGCGCCATACAAGCGCCATACAAGTTGTGTTGTTATGTCATATTATTCTAATCTTCACAACTTGGTATTTGTTCTGTACTTGACTGAATGGATACAAATTGCATCTTGGGCGATTGTAAACCGGAACGTGAATCTGTCTCAGAACTAGGATGAGACCTGAACAGTAGTGTCTTCTTCTGTCACAGGTAGTGGACGACTCTCGCCAGCCCAACCCGCCCGTCATGCCCCGCCCCTCCAGCACCTTCAGCGGCTCACGGAGTCAGTACCCGGATGTGGTGCCTGTGGGTAAGTCGGGCAGAATCCGGTTTTACACATGCATCAATATAACGTAAACCCACATTAAACAAAGATATAAATGCAGGTTCCTTTTTCATTTCTTCAGCCTACAATGATAAGATAGTGGCGTTTCTACGGCAACCCAACATCGTTGAGATCCTGCAGGAAAGACAACCTGAGCTCGCAAGGAACCACTCGCTCAAGTATGTCTCTGTTTTTCCTCCTTCTATGTTTTATTACTTCTCGTCGTCTTTCCCTCTCTCTCTTCCTCCCCAGCAGTCCTCCATTATCATCATCATCATCATCAGTCAACCTGAACGCCCAGTTAACCTTTAATCCTAATGGATTGTGTCAGTTTACCCCCTAATGTGTGTGTGTCTGGGTCTGTCTGTCTGTCTGTGTGTGTGTGTGTGTGTGTGTGTGTGTGTGTGTGTGTGTGTGTGTGTGTGTGTGTGTGTGTGTGTGTGTGTGTGTGTGTGTGTGTGTGTGTGTGTGTGTGTGTGTGTGTGTGTGTGTGTGTGTGTGTGTGTGTGCAGGGAGAAGGTGCAGTTTATCCGCACTGAGGGAGTCAACGGGCTGTCTCGTCTCTCCAGCGACGCTGACCTCGTCATGCTGTTAAGGTGAGGTCTGTGTGTGTGTGTGTGTGTGTGTGTGTGTGTGTGTGTGTGTGTGTGTGTGTGTGTGTGTGTGTGTGTGTGTGTGTGTGTGTACATTTGTGTGTGAGTGCACTGGTTACTGGTCACTTGTTTAAATTTCAGCTTTTGCCCCAGCTCCTCTTTGAGACACCACATTGTTCATATCTGTTTAATCTACCTATGCTAAAGATAGCCTTTTCTTCATGTATATATTTATCTCAAATCCTTAAGGTCCTTTATTGTCAGATCAGCTTTTTTGCCAACATGTCTGGAAGAATAAAAACATACTGTATTTTGTGAGGGCCGTTGAGGTTTTTATTATCCTTTTTGCTGGGAATTGAGAAATAATCAATATCTCGCTACTCTGAAGTTATGGATGACTTGTTTGTTTGTTTTTTAAAGGTACGGTTCTTTAGAATATTAAAACATAATAGTATGTTTTACAGGTGGGGAGAAAAATCGATTTATCTTCTGAGACTTTAAATCGATTCATAACTTCCAAAAATCGATCTAATCAGTCTCTCCCTGCTAACTGCTAATGCTAGTTCTTTAACTCTTTGAATTCCAAATGAAGCAGCAAGAAATTCAGCCAGTCTCACAGATGACTGGAGTAGATCCTGAAGTATGTACTAATTCAAAAATAGACATTGAATCACGAATCCAGAATCGTTTTGAATCGAAAACAGATTCTGAATCGAATCGTGACCCCAAGAATCAAAATCAAATCGAATCGTGAGACACCAAAAAAGTTCCCTGCCATAATATGTTTATTTTATGGAAGAATATAAAAGCTTACGCTCTACATGAAAAGATTGCGTCCTTTATTTACGTAGCGTAGCCAGATGTTTAGCCTGACACAGAAAAAAAACCTTTAATAACTACAGTTCTATATTATTATTATGATTATCTTATATGCCTGTGTCTTTCTGACTTGGTTTTGTATGTGCACCTCTTCTGTGTCTCCAGCTTGTTCGAGGAGGAGGTGATGTCATATGTCCCGCCATTACTCCACCCCAGTCACTGCCTCTCCGCCTCCTCTCCTCAGAGCTCCCCTGGTAAGTCTCTGTCTCAATCTGTGTTTGCATCGTCTTTATTGGCATGATACATCTTTTCTCTCCTTTATTAAATTCTTACCTTTTGATTAAATTTCACGCCTTCCGCCATGAGATTTGGTTTATATTGTCTATTTAAAGAAAATGTTCGGAGAGGGTTTCTAGAGAACACAGGATGAAATCAGTCTAACATTATCGAACAACATCATCACTCTAACTGAACACTCACAGTCCTTCCTCCACTGACTCCTGCTACATATATACTGGACAGACACAAGCAAGCTTAGTTTTCTGTCTGTACTCCCTTAAAATCAGCTGATAAACATATTAACTAAATTTTATGATTCAAAATAAACTGAGGAGAACTGATGAATGAATTCATAAATCAATGATCAATATACATCTCTATGCTTTTTACCTACACCCTCTGTTGTGCCTGTGTCTTACTTTCTTTATGCATTAAACTTTCTTTGTCATTTTTTGTCTTCTCTTTCTTTCTCTCTCTCTTTCATTTATATCTCAGGCACCCAGCGAGCAAACGCCCGAGCTCCTGCTCCCTATAAACGAGATTTTGAGGCTAAATTGAGGAACTTCTATCGGAAGCTGGAGACCAAGGGTTACGGGCAGGGACCGGGAAAAGTCAAGTAGGTTTAAATACAACTACAACTACAAGATATTTATGTATAGATGTCTTATTTAGTACTGATTCATTTTTTTTCTGTAAATGAAGAAGAGGCCTTTAATGTAGTTTACAGTGTTTACTGTTCTGAACCTTACATAAATACATAGGCTGTGCGTTTGTCACATTTAGTCACTCAGCGAGTCAGCGACAAACACCCCCTCAGATTCATTGGTGCAAGTTTGGAGCCGACTGCAGGGTTAGCTAACATGATGGTGGACGAAGTCGAAAGAGCTAGGGAAGTAGGGTTGTTGATGATTTTGAAATGGGGAAAGAAAGTCAGGAAGGGAAAATCTCCAAACGGCCTGTTTGAGCACACATTTTCTGAAAAGTGGAGCAGGAAGAAGACGAGAGAGAGGATGGATTTTTCTCAAACCTTAAATTTCTAATTACAGATTCTGCATAAAAAGACAGGATCCGTGGGTAATCAGATTTTGGAAAAGTGTTGTTTGGTTTAGCGTTTAGTGTTCTTATGTTTGGTTTGGTTGACACATGCCATGCACAACACACGATTGGGCCAGCGTTAGCTATATCGCTCATTTACATCTGTTGTCCTTGGGCAGGAAGGTCTAACAACATACATTATGACAATATAACATCAATTAAAAACAATACAAGCTTCACAAACATATTACATAAAAACAACATTGTATCTCTTTTGGAACTTCTCTGAACTTGTCTGTAGTACGAGTAGTATCGCCCACTAGCCTTTCAAGGGTCATTGGCTGAATTCAGGAAGTAAAGCAATCCGTGTAGTGAGCAAAAGATGCAGAATGCATCGAATCAAATGCGTTTCTCAGCACCATTTCTATTCTCACTTCTCAAGTTGATGGTCGGATTGTAAACAACAGCAAAACATGAGAAAGGAGGTCTTGGCCACAAAAGCTGCAACAAAAGGCCTGGAAAGATGGCCACAAAACATTACAATGAACACCAAGTCCAACACTAATGGATCTGTGCGTGTGTTTTTCATGTGTGTCTCTGGATGTTTCCAGGCTCATCATACGCAGGGATCACCTCTTGGAGGACGCCTTTAACCAGATCATGTGTTACTCTCGCAAAGACCTGCAGAGGAGTAAACTTTACGTCAGCTTTGTGGGCGAGGACGGGTGAGAAAGAAGCATTTCATACCCACTTCATTTCCTTATCACACTTCAGACAGCGCGAGTGTGAAATGTGTGTATTTGGTTACAGTAATTGATCCAGTAGAGTTTCACTCAGCATCCAGTGTTATCTGAAGTTTGAAAATGAACAATTACACACACATCTGATAAGATCCAAGCAGCTGGAACAAGTGGATGAGGAAAGGGACTTCTTCTATAAATCTTGTGAAATCAGTAGAAAGAGTAACTGAATACAAATAGCATCAATTCAGATATTATTGGGAGGATGATTGATCATTACAATATTCTTTATCATTGGTTAATTGTATCATCTTTATCCTTCATTGTTGAAAATTCAAGATGAAAGTTGGGGTGGTGTCTTTTTCTCAGAGTCTAAGAGTTTCTTTTAACTACTGTGCACACCAGATTTGAATATAATGATGATATGATATTATTTTAGCTGCAGAAGAAGTAGATAAAAGGCTAATTAACATGTGTACATATTGATATATTGTAACATGTTTGTTTGTTGCAGGCTGGACTACAGTGGACCCTCCAGAGAGTTTTTCTTCCTGGTGTCTAGAGAACTGTTCAACCCGTACTACGGCCTGTTTGAATACTCAGCCAATGACACGTACACGGTCCAGATTAGCCCCATGTCTGCCTTTGTGGACAACCACCATGAATGGTGAGGTTTCAATATGTTACTGTGCTATAGTATTTGTTTAGTAACGCTGTGCTGAAGTGGTCATGGTGTATGCTCTGACTGCTGGGTGCTGATACTGTAATAGAAGTCATTTGTGGGGTGCTGTGTGGAAATTTGGATCAGCAACCAATTTAGCCTCAGATGGATGGATGGGATGGGATGGGATGGATGGACCGTTGGATGGATGGATGGGATGGATGGATGGATAGGATTTGATGGATGAAATGGGAATGGAGGGATAAGTGATAGAACTGGAGGAAAGAGGCATAAAGGTACCGGTTCATGGATGGCGGGATTTGTGGATAAATTGAGGAAAGAAAGATCGAAAAGTAAATAGGAATCAATCAACAGACAGATTGGATTTATGGATGGATGGATGTGTATAGAAGTAAATTGATGAATGGATGGATGGATGAGTTAGATGAAAGAATGGATGAGTAGACTGATGGATGGATTACTATATGATGGATGGATGGATGGAGTGATTAATCAATAAATGGATGATGGAGGGAGGGAAGAATTATTTCCAAAGACGGATGGATCAATAGATATATCTGTGGTTGGATGGTACAAGGATTGATGGAAAGATGAATGAATGAAAGAAAGATAGATAGATGGATGGGCTGATGATAGATGTGTGGAGGGATGAATAGACAGATAATCCAATCAGTGAACTGTTGGTGAGTGATGGATGGATGGATGGATGGATGTGGTGGATGGATGACTGAATGTTTGGTGGATGGATGGCTGAGTTGGATGAATGAATGGCTGAATAGATTTGTTTATGGAGGGCTGAATGGTTGGTTGATGGATGGATGGATGGATTGATGGATGGTTGGATTGATTCATCAATAAATGGATGGATGAGGGGATGGATTGGTACATAGATGGGTGGATCAATAGATATATCCATGGATGGAACGATGGGTGGATGGTTTGATTGTTTAAAAAACCATAGATGGATGGAAAGATGGCTAGATCAATGGATTGGGGGATGTGTGGAGGGATGATGGATGATCCAGTTAGTGAACTGGTGGCGACTGGTGAATGGATGGATGGATGGTACAAGGATTGATCAAAGAATTAATAGAACTGTGGATACATTGATGAATGTATGATCCAACTTATGAATTGATGGGTAAACAACAAGACAGGTGAACCATGATATCAGAGGATGTATCAAGAAGAATTAGCACCAAAATGCACCTCTTCTGTTAGCCCGGCTGAACAGGCATTAGTCGCTGTTATACGCTTTAAGGAATGTCAATCCAATAATTTTGTTGCTGATGTTTGTGATACTTTCTAAAGTTCTCGATAAAGACAGGATATACAGGATTAGTCGTTATAAGTATGATAGTACACAAAGTCACAGTGACACATTTAAAAACAACATATAGAAAAGGATGTAAAATATAAAAGAAATGTCCTTAAGTGGTGACACTGGTGCCAGATCAGTGACTGCTGTAAGTTGCAAAGCGGTGTCTTTACCCTGCTTTGAGTCTCTGTTGTACAGACTTCAGCACTGTTCTGACTCACCGCTTTGTCCCTGCAGTAAATCTTGTGGGATTTAGTTTATTGTCATGAACAATGTCCCCATCTGGTGCATCCTGAGTTTGAAAGTCAATTTCAAATTTGACTTAAGCCTGTTAAAAGCTACATGAAAGTAGTACACACAAGCCATTCTACGTCCACAATGTTTATGCATCTGCAGAAAAGAAGAATCTAAATCAATTTGCTTTGTTATGCTGCTACTGCACTCCATCTGAAAGAGTTACCCCCTCCATCTGGCACTCAAAACCAGAAACATTTAATCTAAAAAAGAATATGAAAGGACTCTTTATCCAGATATGATGCTGGTGTGCTCACCTGTACTTTTTCTGTGTTGGGTCTAGGTTTCGCTTCAGTGGGCGTATCCTGGGCCTGGCTCTCGTCCATCAGTACCTGCTCGACGCCTTTTTTACCCGACCCTTCTACAAGGGGCTTCTTCGCATGTAAGTCCCTCAGCCTGCCTCTCCCTTACTTCCTATTCTACACCCGCCTGCAGGGCAATGTTGGCACTTCCAATCAGCTCCTCCTCACTAACTTTATGCGAGCGTGCTGAGAATATGAGTGTTTCAGTCAGGGTCTCTCAGCTAGCAGCTGGCTGGGTCTCCTATCAGAAGGAGCAGCATTCTTATTAATAGCTTCCTCCAACAGACCTCAAACCATGCCAAGTGTCTGCTGTAAGGACAGAATATTTATGCATTTATTTGTGTTCTTTTGCTCTGAAGCGACATGGATCTGTTCTTTGCTACATCATTCTTGTGAAGAAAAGGTTTTAATAATGAAAAATAAAAGTACATTAAGGACATCATACATGTTTCTGGAAATGTGTAGAATACGATTAAAAGGCGGCAAAGTCTCCAGGGGTTTGAGTTGAATCTGGGGTGCCCACTCTGAGAAGTATAGCCTCCGTACATAGTACCCGCTATTTAACCACTAGGCTATCCAGCGCCCCAATCATGACTTTCTTATGTATTTTTAAGTACAGGAAGAAATCAAGGTGACTGTTTTTTGAATAAGCACTTTTTGTTGGGCTGATTCCCCAAAATATTAAGAATTATTTATAATACCTGACGCATGATGGAAGCAGCTGTAGCAAGTTATGACATTAAAATATAAACGGCACATGGAACAAACAAATAATGCTTCATGAAAAACACTGATTCTTTTATCTGTAACCCTCCTCTGAATTCATACACAGACGTCGGTAGTGTGTTGAAAAATTGGGGGAATCAATTAATAGCTTTTCTTAGCCACCTAACTTTACTTTAAACTACTATTATTATACAATGAGGTATGGCATACCTAGATCCAATGTGCAGAAGCAACACCAATTAAACTACTTGAAACAGTTAGGACTCTAATAGTTAAGGTATATTCAGGAAAATGAAGTCAAACCCATGTATATGTATAAATAAGATGAATTTAGGATAAAAATCCTGTCGTTGTGTTTTCCCCTCTACATCCATCAGTACTCCGCATGTCTCTGTAAACAGTATGTATTTTCTCGCCATGCATCAATCTGCGCGATATATTTTACTACCTTTTGCTCTCTCACGCTGTTATACATGGGGTAACTAACCTTTAACCTATCCTCTTACAATCAGCCATGGTTTATGAACAGGGCGATCCATCAATACCTTGTTGACCCCTCTGTAAGCTCCGTGTAACCTCTGCCTGCGCTCATCCAGCCCGTGTGACCTGAGTGACCTGGAGTTCCTGGACGAGGAGTTCCACCAGAGCCTGCAGTGGATGAAGGACAACGACATTGAGGACATGCTGGACCTCACCTTCACTGTCAACGAGGAGGTCTTTGGACAGGTATGTGAGGCGGAATCAGATGTGTTCACTATCATTTGTGGTTTTCAGCCTAGTGAATATAAATCTGCATTATTATTTTACCACTTTGGTTTTACGATTAACTATTTACTGAGTCAAATTGCTCTTGGTGATTGCATCAGCAGGAGGCTGCAACCTCATATCTGCAAACAAATGCGCCCGCTCAAAATACGTCCACAAGACCTGCTTTTTTGTGCTACTTTTATTTTTTTATGTGGTTTATAATATTTGGGAAAGATCTCTGGAGAGATAAACCTCTTTTATAGCAAAGATTTCACCTTTTTCAACCAGGAACAGCTCTTGCATTTCTCTCTCACACAACAACGTTTTGACAAAATATTAATATTACCTCACAAAAACACGGGAGATTTGGTCCACCTCTGCCTCAGGTTTGCCTTTCCAAATAGTTCAAATTGATATAAAGTCAGATCAGTCTTAAGAAGAATAAATGCCAACAGAAGGATTTACAAATATATTTGAGGATTTATATGTAAGGCTCTCTTTAACAGGAAATATTTGTCCTTCTTTACAAGTGTAAATCACATGTAAATGGGTTCATACATTTCTGATGCACACACAAAAATGTGTTGTTTACACATTACACATTACACATTAAGTAACTCAAAGTAACACACAAAGAAATGACGGATCGATGCAGCAGAGAAGCAGCTCCTTTGTTCTGTTAAAAACAGTTGTATTAGTTCAGGGAGTTTGGAACGAAAAATTAAACTACCGGAGAAAACCCAAAGCTTCTTGTACCTCAAATAAGAAAAAAGAAAATGTCCCATGATTAAAAATAAAAGTTGCATTTGATCATGAAGTTTCTGTGTGTCTCTGTTTCTGCAGATTACGGAGAGAGAGCTGAAGCCGGGCGGGGCTGGTATCCCTGTCTCAGAGAAGAACAAGAAGGAGTACATCGAGCGTATGGTGAAGTGGCGTATCGAGAGAGGAGTGGCCCAGCAGACGGAGAGCCTGGTCAGAGGCTTCTATGAGGTACAGAACTTAACATCAGCGTCATTGAGGCTACGCTAAGCTCTTATACAGATAGTGAGAAGGCTTTTTTTCTTTAAAGCACATAATGGCTGTTTTAGACTCTCTGACAGGATCGTTGATCAATACCAGTGACGCTGTGATTGCGTCACTGAATCAGGTGCTCAGGATCCTTTTTTTTTTGTTCAAAGGGTCATCCAATATCTGGCATTTTCAGATGAGGATGAAGAGGCTAAAAATAGTTCAATCAATTAATACAAAAGAGCGAGAGACAAAACAGAATTGAATTCCATGAATCTTGATATATTTGCTATTCGCCTGACAGCAGTGTTTGATCTTTGCTCTTTCTTGTTAACGTATCTATCACCATGGAGATGCAGAGGAAATGAAAACAAATCAATTAAAAACAAGATGCCGTAGATAACTGAGTGTTGAGAACGCCGTCCCCTGACTTTGTGTTACCACAGCTCTCTCCAAGTCCCTGAAGACTGAAACAAATCAACACAAATAGGAAAGAAGAAAAGCACATGCTCAGTACATGACATTAAAAATAAGAAAACATTAAGCCTGCTTGAATATTTAATACTGATGATTAATTAAGTTATCAAATAAGCAGACAGACTGTTTTTGTGTTGGCTTATATTCACATATCCATCATTCAATCAATCAATCACACCTCAACTATTCTCGAAAGGACTCTGAGGTTTCCCTCATTTCCAATATCATCGATATTACAAGCACAGTAAAACAAGCAGAAACAACGACAACAAACACTTACAAATCTATGACAAAAGCCACTGAGGTCCATTAAAAACAGTCCCAATTAGAAACAAAGTGGCTAGAAATCAAATTCCTAAACTCTGCAGGAGAGGGAAGACCTCCAATCTTCAGAGTCTGCTGGAGGGCGCTCCGTGAAATTGGGGCATCAAAAGAAAATGCCATTTTACCGAGTTCAGTAAAAACTTGAGGGACTTTAAGAATGAGCCAATTCATAATAATTATTAATAATAATAATAATTACAGTGAACAAAAAGGCTACACGGCCAAAAGAGCTGCTCAGTTATTCACAATGGCAATTTTATCGTGAAATGAGAATACTCAAAATAATTATCCAAACATGTCATGCTTTCTCACTCAGCATGGGTACATTTCACTCATTACATTGAGGGTCTGGGTATAATGTTCATGCTTTCACATCATTTCTCTGCAGTCAGCTCAAGCTAGCTCTCAGCTTGATTAACCCTCAGATGACCCCCCTAGTTAACTGGTGCAACAAAGTTTTTTTCATTTTGGATTCAGGAGGGAGAGGAGAGTTTCAAACCTGAAGAACAGCAATTCAGTTCAGTGATAGCTTATATAAATGCTTTAATAGTTCTTTAAACTTCATACTGTATCATTATAGCAATATTGAAAAATGTTATCCCATACTGTTTATTTTTCTCATATCGTGAAAGCCTAATGGACAATATGATGATAAAATTATAAACTTTTTACATCTTGTTTTCTCTTCATAGAAAATAAGAGAATTCAAAATAGACTAAATATGGAGGAAACAATAGTATAAGGATATCTATTCAATATACTAAAGGAAAAAACAGTAGGTTTATATCCTCTTGTGGTAGTGGTACAATAGCACGTCTTTAAAATGTATTCGTTGGAGTGTCGACTGAACAGCAAAACATTTAAAAACAAGTTTACAAGAAGATGACTTGAGTAAGTGATAGCACATAAAGTCAGAGTGTAACACGTCAAAAAAATGTAAGACATAAAAAAAAACCTTTTAGTTCTGTGGACTTGGATGTTACAGGAAGTATGGTCTGAAAATCTACCAGGAAGTATGGGAATTAGAATCTGCCATAGAATGTAATGTAAAATATGCAGCTGTTTATATAAACCATCTCAATGCACAGAAAGGTTTGGATTTAAATCTAAGGACACATCTGTTCAAACTCTGGATAATGAGAGGTACAAGTGTGTGAATTTCTCTTAAATATGTACATGGGAGTCGGAGAATGAAGTCTAGTGTATAACTGGGAGGATATGGATCTTGATGTCTGATAGTGCTTAACAAGCTCAAAATGACTGAAATCGAAATCTGAAATCTGGACTTGTGCTCATATTCTGCTTTCAGAACTGGTACTAATCCAAACCCCTGTTAAGTACTTTGCCTCACAGGTTGTCAGATAAACAAGGCTTTGTGTGATACATTTGTGTAAATGTGACTTCCAATGCCTCAGTTTGTTAAACAAATCAAATCCAACATGTTCTGTAAACAAACTGGTGGAAGTGTTTATCCCTCTGCTATCGTCTTGTTTTTTCCACTGTGAGAATCCACTTCTACTCCCTTCTCTCCAGACTCCTAAATTCCCCCAAACAATCTGTTGTATGAGTGAAGACTATAGAGTTTAAAGAACAGGCTGTGTCATGACTCACACTGTGTGTTGATGTGTGTTCGTTAGGTGGTGGACGTGCGTCTGGTGTCCGTATTTGATGCCAGGGAGCTGGAGCTGGTGATTGCTGGCACTGCAGAGATCGACCTGGCAGACTGGAGGAACAACACGGAGTACAGAGGAGGTATGTAAAAGCTGCAGGAAAGCAATGAGCCAACAGAGCAGAGATGTAGAGGAAAAGTGTTCATGGCACACTGACAGCAAGGTGAGACAAAACTCAGCAAAGTCAAATGGAAACACTGGCTCATGTTCAAGTGACTTTTTCATTCACAACTTCAGGCTGCAACTTCAGCGAGCAGGGCTCAGTGCAAAACTTGTGTCTCTGCTTTTTTGTGTATCAGGGGGAAAGAATGCAAAGTTTAGCTTATGCTACTTTTGTTGGAGGTTATCGCTAACTAGGTTTACACATACTGTACAGGTTTTTGCATGATTAGAATAGTAGAATAGAAAATATATAATGTAAACAGGAGCACTTCTGCTGTCAGGAAGCCTGAAACAAATCACATGTTCTAATTTGAAATGGGTTTGACCAAGAAAACCTCATTAAGAATCTCATTTTCAAGAGTTTCCTGGCTAAGACAGGCAGCAGCACAATAAACAAGTTACAGACATGGAGAACAGAGTAATTACAAACTCAGATCAACACGCCCTGAGTCACAGAGCAGAAAGTCATCAGTCAAAACATCTACAAACCTGACACGTCTTCTTCCAGTGTCTATAATCTACTTTTAAAAAGATTTAAAGAGACCAGCTGCCCCACACACAAATCCTCCTGCAGGAGATTCCCGGCTGCACAAGCAGCGAACCTGAATC
Source organism: Labrus bergylta (assembly GCF_963930695.1). Taxonomy (NCBI): domain Eukaryota; kingdom Metazoa; phylum Chordata; class Actinopteri; order Labriformes; family Labridae; genus Labrus; species Labrus bergylta. The sequence continues at coordinate 18,642,437 of NC_089207.1, read as the reverse complement.
TCCTTTTCTTGTTTCAAAATGCACTTTGAGGACAGATAACAAGAACACGTTTTGTCACTGGGTGTCAGAGCGAAGACTGAGGCTTCCAGCACTTTTCACATGAATAAAATTACACAAGTATGAGGCTAGCATGTTAGGTAAAGTCTTATAAATTAGTACATGCTGATTTAGTCTACAAAGAGACAATGCGGGCCAGCCAAGTCATTCAAACAGAGTACAGTGATAAATTAGGACCCTGAGATTTGTTTTGAAACAAGTTAGTGCTTCCTGATCCGTATCCAAAGATTTAAGGCATTGAGAAGATGAATGTACATATAAAAACAAATCCATAATCGATCAGAGGATTAAAAAAACAGCAACAAGTCGTTTTGTGCAGCGCTGGAAAAACAAGACTTGTAAGTAAAACCCAACAACTTTTTACAACTTGAGGCTTGAAAGACCAAGTTCAAAAGTACTGAAAAGTAGTAATGATTACTAGATAACTTTTCTACTATATCTGCGTCTTTCAGGTGTACTAAGGTGCAAAAGTAGTGAACAAAAGTCAAAAGAGAAAATGGAAAATAAACTTAAAAAACATTTAGGATTTGTTAAAAGGTTAAACAGAACAACAGTCCGATAAAATAGTTACTAAGTAAACGTATATTAATCCTTGTGATTATTGCTGTTATTATTTAAAATGCTTATGCTACAATGAGTAGTGACTCTTCAGATTGAGAGTTCATTTCATCCTATATTTAACGACTGTATTAGTCTTTACTGTAATGCTTTTTATAATGAGCTCTGAATCATTGGGGAGGTATGCTTTTTAATTATTGTAATAGATATTGTGTTCAGTACGAGCATGGGAGTGCCAGTGTCCAAACCATTTATAAGAGATCACATTAAAAGGCTTTTTAAAGGTCTGGCCAATCCCAGTTGAGAGGCCGCCAGCAGCAAGTAAGACAAGAGAACTCAATCTGACAATCGGCTATGACTCACTGCGAGCCTCTTTTAATAGATGAATCGACTGGGACGGACCAAACAGCTCCGGCCATTAAACATTAAACAGCAAGAAACCATTCAAAAATTACAGAGGATGATGTGAGTGAGCCGGGAGGTGGCGAGAGGAGCAGCGAAGAACAGAGGGGACGGAAGGCCTTATTTGTTATTCATCTGACTCATGCACCATCATCATCTATCTCCCCTTAGGTTACCATGACAACCACATAGTGATTCGCTGGTTCTGGGCAGCTGTGGAGAGGTTCAACAATGAGCAGAGGCTGAGACTGCTGCAGGTACGGCACGTGGGTGACCGCATGCACACGGACTGCCCCCGTGTGGAGGCCCGGGGCGCTGCAGGCACTGCAGAGTCGTGCTCGAGACTGCAGAGAGATGATACTTTGATCTATCCATCATGTAGCCACGGGGTAGCCAACTGCTGCATGCAGTTTGCAGTTATCATCGAAGAAAATAAAATCCCAGTAGATGGAATCCTATAATTTAAAAACCCGGCCGTGTGTTTTCATATATCAGTCCTAAACGTCGAATAGATTTTTTTTTTTTTTTTTAAAAAGGGGTTTGGAATTGTTCCAGTAAACCGCCTCAGCCATCAGCTGCCACACAACTATGATGACTGCAATGTAGCCCCTGCAGGAGAGCGAGCCTGCTTATAGAAACTCAACTAACACAAATGTTTTTGACAGACAGGCTCAGATGGTAATTCTAAGACTCTAAAGCCACAACTTAAAGGATCCCATTGACATAAATCAGTCATTTTGCCTCTAAAATCAAAGGGAGGAGCTGGTCTACCGCTGCCCTGATCAGTTGTTCTTTTTGTGTGTTAATGTCCGTTTAGCAAATATTGTGTTTGGAGTAAACGGAATATTTGAACCATGAAATTCACACAAAAATTAAAACAAATAATTCAGGCAGCAAAACATTCAGCTTCCTTTTCTCTGTGAGGTAAACTTACAGTTGTTGGGATGAAGTCTGGTGTTTTTGAAGACAGCTCTGTAACCTCTGTTTCTGATTTAGAATAAAGTCACTGTTCTACAAGAAGGTGTAACCATGTAGGGATCATTTAAATAATGCAGTCAGACAATTTAAGATAACAATCTGAGCCTGAGAGTGACAGAAAACACATCTTATTGATCTAGCAGATTTGCCTGCATAAGTAATTTGTTATCCCATGCAGCTTCTCTATCTATTAACCTTTTAAGTTCTGAATGTTTTAAATATTGCTTTTGTTTTTCTGTTGCTGCTTTCATACTTTTGTTTTTTTTTGTCTTGCCCCTTCCTTCTAGTTTGTGACGGGCACCTCCAGTATTCCTTACGAGGGATTTGCTTCGTTACGGGGCAGTAATGGACCCCGCAGATTCTGTGTGGAGAAGTGGGGGAAGATCACCTCTTTACCCAGGTAGGATGTGATTCTGGATCCGATTGAAAACACTTCTGGACTCTTCAAAAATCTTGTGTTCTAGCTGGAAAGTTCGGTACCTATCTTATTCCTCCAAGGTTAAGACTACTGTTTTGATTTTTTTCCCATGCATATATTTTTAAAAGCCTTTCAAAGTTGTAAAACTACATATTTAACACAGGATTAAACTGTGACAAAATATGCTAGAGTCTGCACAGTAAGACATAAAAGATTACTTTTGCATTAAGCAATATAATCTATCAAATAAACAATATACTGTTTTCAGATAATCGTCCACTAACTAATGGGAGACATTGTTTCATTTAAAAAATGCAGAAAACCCTAAAAACAAAAGTTTCTAAACATTCCCATGTAATTACAATTCACAATCCTGATGTGCCCTGTGATTGGCTGGGGAACAGTCCAGGATGTAACCCCGCCTCTCACTCAATGACAGCTGGGATCGGCCCTAGCCCCCCGCGACCCCAAACGGGAAAAGCGGTAAAGATAAGGGATGGATGGATGGATAAATCCTGATGGCCTATTTATACACTTCAAACCTGATTTGGTATCTGAAGCTGTCACCTTGTTTTGGTTACTTCATTTCGTGGTGATCAGATCATCACCTCTGAAAACTTTAACCTTAAGTAAAAAAAATACCTAAAGGAACACCATGTCCTCTCTATCGGATAAATGTTAACATTATTAAACTGGAAATGCAGATCTGATTTCAGAGCTGTTGTATCAGATCACATGTGTCTCAAGACTGACTGACAGCTGAGTCATCCTGTCATTCATCTGCTGATCTTTTATTCTGTGTGTTTGTGTGTGTCTCCATAGGGCTCATACTTGCTTTAATCGTCTGGACCTCCCACCTTACCCCTCCTTTTCCATGCTCTATGAGAAGCTCGTCACTGCTGTGGAGGAGACGAGCACGTTCGGTTTGGAGTAACGTCCAATCAGCTTTCACACAGGTTTACTTTTTGGAGACAGAACAATCAAACCTTATTGACTGAGGAGAGAAACCTGGAAAATAAAAACCTATATCCTCAAAAAGGCAACTAACCCATCCTATGGATTACTCTGCTGTGTTTTCAGACTGGCTTTTTTGTCACTCGGCATGCAAGCTTCAATCGATTCTCCGCCTTTCTCTCATATCGAAGAGGAAGTGAGCACGGTTTGGAAGAAAGGCAGAAAATCAGAGGAGGGTTTGGTAAGCTCTGTAGTACAATCGCTTGTTTTCATGGTTACCTTTGTTCATTGAGCCACATGTGTGCTTTATCTCCTAAGTTAATGGCCTTGTTTACTGGATTTCTAGCACCCCCTCCTCCTCCTCCTCGTCCTCCTCCAAACTGCACCTCAGAGACAGCTGCTCAAAATCCACTAAGCCCCCTTCTCCCTCTCTGGACCTCTAAACTGTGTCCTCTCTGCACTGAGGTTGCGTCATTTTGAACTATAATACACACATACTGATCACCTTTGCACAAAACACACACAAACATGGGACATTTCCTTTTTTTATTATGCAAACTGGTGTTTCCCCTATGTATGTATTTTTTATCAGAATGGAAAGAAATGACATTTTAGGTGTTGGCTGGACCTCTATTGATGCCTGCGTGAAGGGGATACACTAGGTTGCACGCTTACACATATAAACATACATAAAATACATAAAAAGAGATGTTTTGAGAGAAAATACACTTTTTTCACATTTTTGATTCCTTAAAAAGGGGGAAAATCTACAAAAAAAAATATGTTGGTGACATTTATGGACAGTGTCATCGACCCATTGTGATAATGACGGCAGGTTCTGGTCAGGACTGTTACCGTAGAAACTGAGAGATTAGAGCTCTTAAGATACATCTAAATACGCAACCGTGTTTCTGCATTTACTCTTCAGCCAATGTCATATTCAAAAACACATGACGACAGTGTTACAGCATTAGCCTTGATGCTGTGATTGCACTTTCTTACGGTCTAACTCACCACACAATACAAATACATTTACTGACAGTTTAATAGAAGTGCAGGGTTCCTCTCTTTCAAACCGCTCCTCAACTCATCATGAGCAATAGAGGCATTTTCTCACTCGGACAGATGACGTCTGCCCATTACTCTGACACACGGCGTCCTTCTCACTGATCTAATCGCCTCCCGCCCCATGAAAAGTGATGAATGTACCAAATAAGTGACTGAATGTATGGACCTTGAGTGACTGTGTTTTGCCCTTTCGAGGAAGATTTGAAGAGGAGGGGTAGGAATGAGGACGCACTTCACTCGACGTCGGCACCTTGATTGAGCCCTGTGGAAAGCTGAAAGGACACGAGCCTGGCGTCATCCAGGTTACTCGTTGAGGGTGCTTTGACGGGACCTTTTTTAGTGCCTCTTTGGTTTTCCATGAAGCCATGAAGTGAAATTTCATACGGGAAGCTGTTTTTGTTTCCTTGAACAAGTTTGACCAGATCCATGTGTCTCACAAATCAAAGATGGTGTAACTTCAAGAGCTGCTGTTTCATTCCCTTAACAGATATCAACAGCAGGTGGCAGCAGTGTGTCCTCTCATCACTATAGTACATTCATAGCAAATAACTGGTGATTTTCTCCTTCTCAAAAGACCTGTCCAGGTGTTAAAGGGATGTCGGAAGGAATCATGAACCAGCCTTTTGGGCTAAATGGATGATGTATTTCAGAACTTTTGGCATACAAGTCCATGCCAGACAATAGTTTTGTCTTGAAAGCATGTGATAAAGAAATTTCTCTAACTGTTAAGTGCACGACACAAACCCTGAGGACCCTCACACACTTTCTTACATGCACACAAACACACACACACACACACACACACACACACACACACACACACACACTAATACACGTACTTGTTTTCTATGGGGTGCATGCAAGATTACACCTACTGTACAGAGTCCTGTTGGAGTTAGACCACAGGGGCTGGGAGAGAGACAGAGCCTCACATGTGATGCAGCATGTGGAGGCAGACTTTCCTCACCCAGCCCCCCCTCTCCCAGTCCAATACTGCATGCGGGATCTCCTCTGTCAGCTCTGTGAGCTGTGCTGGGGCAGAAACCCCTAGATGGCGTTGTGTACTAGCTCGATATTGCATGCTGAAATAGTGCAACACACTGTCCTTACTAGCTTTTTTGCATGAGGATATCGCTATCCATTCAGAAAAAGGGGTGAGGGAGCTGGTCAAGTTGTGTCACTTTGGTTGTGGCGCTCACTTGAGGCATGCGTCCTTATGCTTACCTGACACTGTCATACCCTGAGTGTTACACTCGGGGGAGCAGGGTGTAGGAAATACTGGTAGGTGCTTAGTTTTAGCTCTGGGAATGGACAATGTGTGAATGCCGTAGTTTGTTTTCTCTATGACAGTGTAACGGCAAGTATCTCGGCAGCATGTTTCAAAGATGTTGTTACTTTCACATGTGCGTGTCTGCCTATCTTAGTAATAGGTCCATGGTTATGGTTCATTGTGAATCAGCGATGATTCAATAGGGCTGTTTTTGATTCTGTGAAACGTGAGAGCACATGTAAGTGTACCATGTGTGAGGTCCTGTTTGTCTCTTTGTATATAAATGTATATGTATGTCTGTCCTCTTGTGTGTGTATAAATATATATTTTGCACCGAATGTACCAAAGGTTTGGGGCTTGCAAAGTCAACCATTAGGCCTGCTCTCTCTTTCAGTCTAACACTCACATCCCACTTGTGGCTTCTGCCAAACCCTTACAGAGATCACCTCATGTTGGCTTGAAGGGCAGATTTGTGGCATGGGCAGCAACGCTTCACATTAGGATATAGCTCATTTACTCGGTCAGTTTGATGTTTTCTGCAGCAGAAGACTGGTACAGTAAGATTGACTACTTGCTCTTCGTCTGAATGAAGACAGCCGTACATCTCGTCTTTCTTAGTTCATTTCTGACAGGACCCGGCTCCAGTTTTCAGAATTCCACTCTATGCAAAGCTCCTGTATGTGTGTCTCCATCTCACCCCGATGATTGTAATAAAAGAGAAAATATGGCAAATTTTGATTAACGATACATGAGCCTTATTTGTCTTTTACGGGAGTTTAGTCTGGAATCATTGAGGAACTATTCATCCATTTTAATTGGAAATAGACAGTTGTGACAGTTTGCTGACTTAATACCGTATTACATTACATTTATGGAGTATATTTTTACAGGTTACACACCCTTTTATTTATTCATTCATATTTACCACAGTTGTAAATTACAATTGTTGGAATCAAATTTGCATTCCTCAGCAGAAAGAAGAATTTCCTTAAAGGAAATCAGAAAGGCATTTACAAGAAATACATAAAAAATGTAGGAAAAAATAAAAAAAATAATCAGAATCAGTTGTATTGATACACAAAGAATTTGACTTTAGTGAACTGTGCTCTCTATGTACAAAAGTACAACATTAAATATCAACAATAAAAACAAAATAAGCAAAGACTAATGTGTACAAGACTAAATGAGACAATAATGCATTGGTGAGTAGTGAAAAAAATGCTGAAATAAATACAATAGAATATGTTATTATGTATCAGATAGGTTAATATACATTAGGTAGAGAGTTTTTACATAATTAACATTAAACAGTGTGCATAGATGGATATCTGATTAGTGGGACAACAATAGTATTTACATGGTTAAGTTAGTGACCATGAAATTGGTTTAAATAATAATAAAATATACATAAATCTAAGGCAAAGCATCTTAACATTCCTCACACATCAATTTTAAGTTTATGTAAAAAATTCTCATCATTAGACTCCAACTTAGACCTCAGTCAGGCAGAGCACTCTTGTGAACAAGTGGAAATATCAGCTATACATTCATATAAACATAAAGTAGGCTTTTTCACTCAAAACATATAGAAATATAATGTATTTGCTTATCAATCAAAGTGTAAAAGGATAACAAGCCTGTTAAAATTGTATTGTTTCAAATTTATTCAACCTCTCGCGGCCCTCCCTTTTTTTTTTTTTTTTTTTTTTTTTTTTTAAACACAACCGTAGTGCGCATGCGCAAGACAATGACGTGTCCAGAAAGTGTCAAACAGAAGGATGTAAAAATGATCGAAAACTACCCAGACAAAGTTACAGAGATATTACTTAGTCGCCCGAAGCTGCAGTTTGGATAATTTCTCCGCTGGAATACCCTTAAGGTTTAGTTTTTTTTTTAGGACTAACAACTCGTCTTTGTCTGAGCAACGGAAAATCGGTTTAACTCACTTTTGTACCCGCGTCATTGACCGTCGAGCTAACTTAGTTAGCGACGCTTGTGCTAACCACAGTCGAGTCTGCGGAGACTTCAGAAATGATAACCGGCTCTCACTGACATGTAGCTCATGTCAACCTGGAAGCGTTAATCTTAATTAGACCATTAGGTTAGTTTTCTTCTCCTCTCATCTCTTATTAACTTAAGTAGCTTTCCGCCCGGTCTCCAGCCGGGTAGCTGGCAGCAGGAGGACAAGATACCCGAAGGAGAGGACGATGTCTCGGCGGCGGCTGGACAGTCGTAGCGGGCTGTCTGCGGGACTCCTCGGAGAAACACAGACCCCGATCAGCACCGACCCGCTCGAAAGTGTCTATGAAATCACCGGAGAGCTCGGAAGGTGAGTCAAAACAGAAAGGACCCTTGGAAAATAATGCCTCTTAAATGACAGCAAAGAACATTTGTTATGTCCTTTATTGTGTGTATCTTAAAAGACTTAAAGCACTTTAATAACACATGTTATACAGGCGATATGTTACTGAGCTTCACAGCTTGGATAAAAGCTTGAAGCCTTTATAGATGTCTTAACTTGACTGAAAGGTGATGGTAGAAAGTCAGCTATACGGAAGAGGATTGAAGAAGAAATAAATCATGATGGGTGGAAAAAAAATGTCATGATGCACTTCAAGGATAATGTCAAAGTTTCGAGAAAAGTAGAGATGTTGTGAATTAAGTCGATATTTTACAGATAGAGTTGAAACAACTTCGAGAATAAAGATTATTTGTTAAGTTGAAATGTTGAGAACAAAAATTGAAATGTCAGGAATTAACTTAAAAAGGACAATATCTCGAAATGTTGACATTGACATTTCAGCTTTTTCTCAACTATTCAACTTTTTTTCTTGGACTGCAAAATGAAAAAAAAAAAAATCTTCCACTTTTCTTTATTTATTTCTCATGACTGGCCCCTCATCGTCTTCTGTACAACTGATGTAAAAACTTACAAATGTAGTATTTTGCCTCAAAACGTTACTTAATATTCCTTAGTTTAAAACTAACTTTTATGTTTTATCGTTTGTAAAAAGTTTCAGCATTGTCCAGTTTTCTTTTTTTTATTTCCCTCGTTAGTCATTGTAAGAAAATGTGTGTATTTCTTCAGTTTCAAGTTAATAATTTCCCAGGATATCACATAGAGCGAGCATTAAACAAAATTAAACATTTGAAATGAATCTTGATTGTTTATTGGAAGTCCAACTGGTAAACAAACAGGAAAGTAAAGAAAGTTCTGCATTAGGAGGATGTTTGCTCTAATGGCTCATAACCACAGTTAAGACCATAATTAACAATTACATAAAGCCTGGCAACGATCCAGACTGAGAGTACCGGTACTTAAGAAAGACTTATCAATGCAACAGCATCCTTTTATTATCATAATCATTCAATTATTATGCAATAACGTTTCTTAAACACTCGTACCAGTAAGATACTCAGTAAAACTATATAATGAAACTAGACTGTGTGGCGACACTTAGTTACATTTTAACTACAGATTTGAACAGGAGAGTGATCATGCAAAACATGCTACACATGATGTTTAGACAATTAAAAACAGTCAGAAGATTATCCCTTTTATTGTCAAGGACTTACATGTTATCTCTATTTTTAAATTCAACAAACATATGACACCGTTCAACATTAACAACAGAAACAGGGGAAAAAACACACAAAACCAAACACATACAAAACTTAAATATGCCCCAGACAAACATTAATCACTTTATAAATAACAAGGATGCATCAATTTAAGCAGCAGATATCATCCCTGATGACAGACATGTGCACATCAGGAAATAATGTGGCATGAACTGATGTCAGTTATCGATGTTTATCTGTTGTGTCGTATCAATTTAATGCTGGACTCTAAAACACCGAACTGCTGATTCAGAGAAGAGGTTTTTTATCGTGCATTAGAAGTCACCTGTTGGACAAACTCTGCTCTGTTTTCATGCTTAAACATGAGAGAAGATGTTGGCATTGTGGGAATCTTACACCAAAAGAAGTCATGAAAGGAAACGTCGGAATTGGCTAAATTTTTACTACAAAAAACGGTATCGACCCTGATTTTCACCAAATAAATAAATATATATTCACCTGTGTTCACAAGTGCACATCGATGCATGCACAATAATGCATAGATACTATCAGTTATAGCAAACATATATTTACAAAAAAATATGTCTCTGACAGTTTAAGCAACACAAACATTGGTTTTCATAAAAAGACCAGTCAGAGTGTCTGAAGGAAAGAACTCAAAGGTCTCAATATTTTTTAGGTTTGTAGTTTAGTCCATGAGTCAGTTTGTCAGGAGGGAGAAGTAATGTGATTTGTTACATCCGCATGTTGACTGTGGGCCCAAATATATCAATTTATTATCAAAGATAAGGAGTGAATACCAAAAAAAAAGATAAAAATGCCAGTTTCACTGACTTATTTAAGTGTGTATGACCTGATGATTCTGTATTTTTACTCAGGAAAAGCTCAAACAAGTATTTAAAAAAGGTTAACTACATTGTGGACTCTGAACTGAAAGCTTTACTGTAATTACACAAGGTTCACAGTACCAGCAGACCTGACACGATCGTGCTACAGTAGACCTTTGTCATGTGTCTGACTCTGTTTGGAGCCATGGCAACAGCTGATGGTCGATGATGATCCTATCCTACGATTTCTGTGGTGTGTTTGATGTGATGTGTCATGACACAGTGTTTACTGTATCGTTCTGTACTCAGCACAGGGGGAAGGAAACCAGCACATGTGGAAATGTGACTTTAGAAAGAAGAAATGTCACAGACCACTTCTGTTAACTTCTGTGTGACTGGTCAAAACAGGAAGCTTTGAGGTGCAGTATTTTCAAGAACATGAGAAGGCTAATTGTACTTCTGATTTTGACTTTTAAAGGAATTTGTAGTAATCCCCAGAGTTTTGGTCTTATATTAAAAAGAAAATACCTTTAACTAAGGGAAACTGATGTGTCACTGTGGCTCATGATTTGTTTAGTTTGTAACTTAAGTCTTTTTTTGTTAATCAGTCTTTCAGTTGTTTTTCTTGAATCAGACAATCATTTACAGGTATAATCGTTTTCATTATCAAAGGTGTTATTTACAGTTGTAATACATTAAAATCCTCTCACTGTACTCTTATTGTTTTGTATTACCGGTACATGTGTTTGAACGGATTGTAACACATTACTTTAGTAAATGAGACCTGGTCTTCTCTGATGTCTCTGACAGCCTGTGCACGACGTTAAGCTCAACTCTTGTGCAACAGTTTTAACTTTATATATATTTAATAGGGCCCGACCGATATGAGATTTTTTAGGGCCGATACCGATATTTGGGAGAGAAAAAATCGGATACTGATATATCGGCTATCTTTCTTAGATCTATGTAATGTGTAGAGATAGAAATATATATATTTTCACATTTATTGCGTTGATCTCTCAAATGCAGATATAACAAACACTTGTGGAAGAGATAAATAACGCTCACAAGTACAACTGCAATAAGAAGATGCTGACTCCAGCTCACTTAGTGGTGAGTGCTGTCATTAATGAAAACATGTTCTGTATGTTCTTTTATCTGTTCCTTAAGAAAACGTATTGGCTTACATCTTCAGATGTCAGGTTTTGTCTATACGTCCGTTGTCCTGCTCCTTGGTAGCCAGAAATTCATCAACGGGACAGTGGGCGCCTTGTATTCATAAAGATGAGTTCCCTTGTCAAGAGGAGTGTACCGGTAATTCAGCTCATAAAACCAGTTGAACTATGTCCGTTGACTTCATCGGGGTTATCCCAGCACAGGCTTGGAAAGAACATTGTTTTATACAAACAGTTATGTAAGGTGTGACCGAACAACTTTTGGAATACCAAATTGCCTAAGTGTTACTTTGAAGACTGTATAATTAGGAAAGTCCATTTGGTGTAACAACACCACTATCTGGACTCTTGAATCACTCATTTGGTGTGATAATGAGCCGGTACTTATTTTGTACTGCCAGATATACTAATGGGGAACACAAGCTTTTAAGATGGCAGAAATCTCAGCTATCAGCCATCTCACTGTGCCTTCAACTTTTGAAATGTTCATCACAAGCTATATTTAATATCCCAAATGCAAAGTCTGCATGAAAACATGACTTGTAACAATATCAGCGGGCGCTGCAAATGAGTAGAATAGCTTCATGCTATTGTTCCATTCTCTAAGAGAAATCCTTCAGGGACTGTAACCTTCACATTCATGGCACTCTTATTTTAGTAATGGCTTATTTTAGGATCTTTTTTTTATTTTTTTTATGTTGCAGGCAGCTGTTGCCGGGTTGTGTGGAGACATGTTTCCTATAACGGCCTTAACTATCAGCTGAATGCCAAACTGAAAGTTAATCATAACGTGATGCTGTTTTACTTGCTAACCTGCTGGTGATTTTGCACTGGTGTATCTAAGGAAAGGAACTACAGAGCAAAAATAATATAATTGGTCATGAAGAACATAAAACAGCAAACATTTGGTATTTCTCCTATGTTAGATCATTAAATTAATATCCATCATCCTAATCCGGCGTTAGAGAGCCATTTGTTTAACACAACGATCAAAATAATGCAACATCATTGACACCAAGCTATGTCAGAATGAGCTGTTGTATATAACACACAGATGCTGTCACCTTAATCGTGCACGTTCTGCTCCACAGGGGGAAGTTTGCCGTGGTCAAGCGCTGTGTGGAGAAGGCCACGGGGAAGGTGTTTGCCGCCAAGTTCCTGCGGAAGAGGAGGCGAGGCCGTGACTGTCGGGCAGAAGTCATTCATGAGATGGCCGTCCTGGAGACGGCCCGTAACAATGCCCGAGTGGTCAACCTGCACGCTGCTTATGAGACGGATCATGACATCGTCTTAGTGCTGGAATAGTGAGTGAGAGCATTTATTTCTATCTGTCTATACAGTACATCATCATCAGGGCGGATGTAGCTCAGTTAGTAGAGTCGTCGCCTCTCAACCGGAGGGTCAAGGGTTTGATCCCCAGCTGGGCAAGATGTCCGATGTGTCCTTGGGCAAGACACTTTACCCTGAATTATAAAAGTGCTTTGAGTAGTTGGAAGACTAGAAAAGCGTTATATAAGCTCAAGTCTGTTTACCAAATCAATCAAGCCTTGACCTCTCCAACACTGCTGAACACTGACAAACAAGCAAAATATACAACTAGCAGCATGATGTTGGGAATTCCCTTTTGGTAAATCATAAATGGACTTGTAGAGCTTTTCTAGTCTTCTGACTACTCAAAGGCTTTTACAATGCAAGTCACACCTATACACTCAAACAGATGGTAGAGGCTGCTGTGCAAAGTGATCATCAGAAGTAACTAATTCCAGACACATCGGACATGTAGCTGCAGGAGCTGGGAATCGAACCCCTGATCTTCTGTTTAAGAGACAAATGACTCTACCAGCTGAGCCACAGCTGCCCTTTTTGAACCCTGTTAAAAAGGAGAGCATTTTTTTACAAAATTATTTGAAGTTGGTCTAAAGTTAAATTTATAACAGCTTTGGCCTTGTTCATTTTGAAGCAAAAACACTTAGGCTCCCTTTCTTCACATCATCCCTTGTATGTCCACTGATGACATCATTATGTTTCTCAGTTGTAAAATGTGGTGAAGCTGCCTGAGTGGCAGGAGGTGTCCACAATCTCGCTACAAAACAAAGTTGTTTCCTTGATCTGTTTTAAACTAATCTTAATTAAAAAAAAAAAAAAAAACTTGTCATAGTCTTATGGTTGTAGATTAAAAAGGATGTGTATTATTGGATGAACTCTGAGAAATTTAGTCACAATATTTCTATTGCAGATAATGTGCTTATATAGCAAACAATCTGATGAAGTAACAATTTTAATGATTGTACTTTCTTAGTTTATGACACTATTACACCTTAATCTTTTATATTTTATCAACTCAAGAAGCTTTTAGCTGAGATTGCAAAGATTCTTGGGAAATGAAGCATTCGAATATTACAGTAAGCGAAAACCACTTTAAGCACTAGTGGAGTATATGTAATAGAGTATAAAGGGTTAAAGGCCAAAGTCCTGTTTTCCAATCTTAAGAGCTGGAACACTTTTTATGTAACACGCGTTCTTCCCGAAACATTTATCAGGATTAGTCTGAGGACTTTAAAGGCCCATTTCAGCTAAATAATAAAAGCTTTAGCTAGAAGTCCAGCTCTGAATGACCTCAACAGAAATCTTCTTAGTCTTTCTTTGAATATGATGTCTTCAAATCAACTCTCCGTCTTTGTCTGGCTTATCATAAATCTAGTTTCTCTTTACCATCCAAACAGATACTAGATATGAGACATAGATCAAGAAAGGAAAACTCTGTTGCTATCCTCAAGTGACTTGCAGTGATTTTCTAACCACACCTTTTATACTTCTGTAGACACTTTAATCCTTTCTTTGGAGCAAAGAAGGCTTTAACAATTCACTTTGTTGATCTAAGACTCCCTCGACTATTACAGAACTACCCCATTAGGAAGTTGAATAACCTGAAATGTAATAAACTCAGCTGAACTTACTGCCCTGGGCACAACGCTAAGCTTTTGCGTCTTTGTGTCAACTTTGGCTAACACAGTCTTAACTGTGAGTAAGCAGGGAGGAGGCTTCTTTCTTGCTCAGTGACGGTTTGCTGAGACATGTCGGCATGAAGTCAGTGACCCTCTGGCTGTGGGTTGGCCATTCATACAATCAGGACTCATGTCAATTCATGCACATATGTCTGTTTCTCATCACTTAGTCATTTTCCAAATATTTATAAGATGCTCACTTATACATGTGTATCTATGTATTAACAGTGTGTGTGGTTGTGTGTTTGTGTGTGTTTTCTCGTTGTTCAGTGCTGCAGGTGGAGAGATATTTGACCACTGTGTTTCTGACGAGCTGCTGCCGGAGGCCCAGATCACCCGACTAATCAGACAAACACTGGAGGGAGTCCACTACCTCCACCAGAGCAACCTGGTGCACTTAGACCTGAAGGTCTGCACATACACACACACACACAAAAGACATGCATGAGTGTAGCTGGAGACAAGGGACGCTATTTTTACATGTTCTCTCCCTTCACCACCAACTTCCCCCTTAAGTGCTCGGTTGTGTATTCTCTTTTTTTAGAGCAGTTGTGCACTCCAAACCCCAGTTTCCTGTTTTTATGACACAGTTAGACCCAGAACCAGGATTATAGGAGGTAACTGAACCGTTTACCCAGGACAAAGTGGGGAAAGCTCAACATCACATGCTATGTCTACACATTTTAGAATACACACTACTCTGACGTATCAGAGCCCCTGAAATTGAGATACCTGGAAATGCTGCTTACCCCATATTGGTTCAAAAACTCAAAGATTACGTTTTCATGTGTACATGCAATAACAGATCATCTGGAAAGACATTGTTTTTGTTTTTAAAGCCTTTAAACATAAAAGTGAGCAATGGAGGTAGCCTTGGAAAGCTCGACAGATCAGTCTAAAATGAGTATCTCTACTCTTCTCTGTTAACCTCGACATCAGGCTGTAAGATGAAGGTTTAAATATCTTGCCTTCTTTTAATGATGACTCTGTAAATACTGGTTTGGCTCTGACTTTCTTTTTTGAACCTTTTGTATAAAAGTCACTAAAACCCTGAATTAATTGATGCAAACAAAACCAGCACGTTCTGTATGTTCTGCACTGTTCTCCTAAAGAATGATGCTATCATTTAATAATGGGGCTGTTTGCACAGTGTTATATGGTCGACATATTTTCAGCACTTGAACAAATCATAGAAAGGTAAACACCTGTCCACTCCAGTGCAAACATGTTATTGGGAGTGTTCAAAGAGAACTGGAGAAACTGAGAAAAACGATTATATAATTCGTTTTGAGCCCAGGTTCAAAGTATATCTTATCTTTCCAGTCCTTCTGCTCTTCATGAAGCTCGCTCTGTGTTTTCTCTCTGTGTTTCAGCCGCAGAATATTCTCCTGACCAGCCTGTCCCCTCCAGGAGACATAAAGATCGTAGACTTTGGCCTGTCACGCAGACTGGGCGCGGTCGGAGAGCTCCGAGAGATTCTTGGCACGCCTGAGTATGTGGGTAAGGTGATGTGCATGAAACACGCTTTGATACTCAAAAAACGTCAGACAGGATGTCAGCAGGAGAACCACATCAAAGTTTGTACCAGTCAGAAAAATCCTCCAGAAGCTGTAATGCTCATAAAATGCCTTTGAAGTTTTCAGAGAAAAACTCCCTCCGATTATCTGTTAATAAGACATCCTTAACGTAATAGTCCGTTATCATTAGCATGCATTTCCCTACATTCATAAAAGAAGCCGTTCCTGACCCTGAAATAACACAGATCTTGTGAAACATCACCCTGTCTCTCCTCTCTGTGTAACATTTACTTTCCCTGCACCTCCTTAAGTTACATTTAGTTTTTTGAATCAATGAGAGAGTAACTAAACACAATACTCCATAATAAGAGAGAGAGAACAGAAATGCATATACATTCAGAAGTGATGAAATAAAACAACCTGAGGTCAGGCTGACCCCTAAAAACAGATACTTCTGATCATTAGCTGAGAAGACGGGGTAGACTGCTGTAATCTTAAACATAGTAAAGTCAAACTGGCCAGTCCGTGTTCGTTGCTCACAAGGAAGCTGTATTATCCGCAGTGGTCTTCTAAACAACTGTGGCATGACTTAAAAAAAGAGAAGATGACTGGAAATGTGAGATCACTGAACAACAGTTGGATCTTACATTTGGCTGCGTCTCCAATCTAATTCAGCCAAACATGTAAGTATTTTAAAAATGGAAGTATTGAATCACAACTTTTGTTTCTTCTTTCAGCTCCAGAGATCCTAAATTATGAGCCGATCACAACAGCGACTGACCTATGGTGAGTTAACTCTTACATAACCGGCTTCACTCTGGAGCATGTTCAGGGGTCTTCGTAGATCATTCTGTCTTTTGTGTCTGAAACACAGAGCCAATAGACAATCACACATGTTTATTTGTAAATGACAGTGGAGGTGATCCCTTGTTGTGTAAAGCCACAAACCACAGAGTAGCTCTGCAGAGGCTAATAGTTGTTTACAGTTTGAGTCGTTTTTTTTTCTTGGTCACTGGTTGCAAGGATTCTGAAAATAGAAGGTGTGGTTATTTAATAGAATAATTGAGTTTATAATTCCCCTTGTGAAGTCTCAAACACACCTCTGGTAATCCTGTGCTTCTCTGCATGTTGTGACTCCCTCTTCCATGTGTGTGTTTCTCAGGAGTGTGGGTGTCATAGCCTACATGCTGGTGACGGGTGAGTCTCCATTCGCTGGGGACGACAAGCAGGAGACGTATCTGAACGTGTCCCAGGTCAGTGTGGACTACAGCTGCGAGGCCCTCTCCAGGGTGTCCGAACTGGCCGTGGACTTCATCCGTAAGCTGCTGGTCAAATCCCCAGAGTGAGTAAGCACGACAGACAGCCCCAGAATAGAAACACAGGCAGATGATTTATTTTGAATGAGATCAAAATGGAATGTTTGCACAGAGCTGTGAACAAAAGGACGAGAGATTCTTCTCCACAAGATAACCCGAGCATCACGTAATGTTTTATTTTGGATCAGTTCTGTCTGACGTGGGGAATTCACTTCATTCAACAGTAATGAAGCAATATGAAAACATTTGCAAGAAACTTCTACTCGCTCACACACACACACACACACACACACACACACACACACACACACACACACACACACACACACACACACACACACACACACACACACACACACACACGTGAATGTTGCTCTTTAACCACTGAAAATCTTTTTTTTAAGATTTATTTTTGGGCTTTTGGGGCCTTTAATGGAGAGATAGGATAGTGGATAGAGACAGAAATCAGAGAGAGAGTGGGGAATGACATGCGGGAAAGGAGACACAGGACGGATTCGAACCCGGGCCGTCCGCCTAGAGGACCACAGTCTCCATACATGGGGCGTGTGCACTAACCACTGCTCCACCAGCGCCTCACTGAAACAAACTTTTGTGTAACATTTTGATGAAATAAGGATTCATAACGAGCTGGAATTATTTGAATCTGTTGATTATCAATGAGACGGTTGATCAGCTGCTGTTTGGTGTGTTTTTGTGATACTGCATTCATTCTCTAAAATGTTTACCTGAATGTAAAAAAACAATGTTTTACTCAGATCGTGTGCATACCGTCGTTTGTTCCTAAAATAAATTTTTGTTTTCTTACATTGTCATAACTCATAGTAAACTAAAAATGTTTTGAGTTTCTGACTGAAGAAGAAGTGTATATATTTAAAAGCTATATAGACTTTAAGAACGTATGACCATTCTTTAATCAGTCATGAAACCAATGATAAGTAAAAAGCCTTGATGCCCACTGGCTGCTGGGTAAGACGATCTAAAGCGATCTGTCTTTGTGTTTTGATGACAGGGACCGGCCCAGCGCTGCAGAGTGTATGAGCCACCCCTGGCTGTGGCAGCAGCAGTTCTGCCTGAGCCCCGAGCTCGCCACCACCCGGTCTGTCAGGGAGAGAAGCTGTGGCACAAAGTGGGGCGCCCCACCCGAAGACCCTGAAGACAAGGAGAACTTCCTAGAGTCGCCCCACTCTCACGCAAAAAGGTTCCGCTCGGATGAGGAGACGCCCGCCGCTGGAGACGGTGACTTTTGAACCATTCCTGTAACGATGGGGTGAGGGGAGCACCTCTCCCGCTGAGCTTTTAAATAGTTTTAAACTTCCAGAATACCAGCTGCCCAACACTCAGAAGTACTTACTTATTTACCTTACCCCAACATCGTCCACTCAGACCAAAGATAACCAGATAAATATTGAGATCTATCGCTGTTAAAGTGTGTAAAAATTGTACAGCACATCTCAGCTAATGCAGCGTGTGTAACTTTAAGTATTTAATACCTTTCATTGTTTCATTCTCTGGTATTTTTCTTTGTGTTTAGTCGTACTGATGAAGGCTTGTGTTGAGTAATTCTAGGGAAATCTATGCAATACTTCTCTTGTGCGTTTTAAATGTTTTCTCTGTTTTCTTTTCTAACTTCTTAGCACTCTGCCTTAAAGTCGTAGGTGAAGTGTTCTCAGTCAGCAGCACGGCTCGCTGCGTAGCTGCTGCACCTGTTCTTCAGCAGAAATAAGATACGCAGACTTTTATCACCGAGGAGGGAATTCTTTTTCACAGTCATAAGTTCGACTTCTATAGAAGAGACAAGTGCCACTGCAATGAGGAAGTGTGATAGTGTGCTCATTTACATGTTAGAATGTATGTTAGAGAATAAGGGACGGTACACGCTGTTGTCTCCTCACAGCTCTGTGTCTGAACTACCTGAAACACTGCTGAAATTCATGTTGAAAAGAAGCCAGCAGAGGGGCTGAATAACACAAGAATATAACATTCCTTTTATGTTTGCATTCCCTCAAAGTCTTTCATATTCTCCGTGTCTGCAGCAGCATGAGGAGTTTAACCTGAGCTCAGCATGAAAATCACTTCAATAACCCCTTGCAGAGCTTCCTACTGAACAGCTGTGCCTTCCACATTTGGAAGGACGCTTGTATTCAGGTTATTAAACATGTTCTTGAGTAATGTGATGAATTCCTTATTTTCAATTCCAGGCCCTACTTTTTTTACAGATGTTGGCCTCAGAATAACTCGTCTGTACAAAGTGTCTTCAGAGCGACCACACTCCATTGACAAAAGCGGTCATTTCTACCCTGAGGAACACAGGAGTTTATATTCTACCACTGCCTTTGTTTGTGTTAAGTGACTCAGGTGATATAAATGGTTAATTCTGAGTCAACACAATATTTGAATATCTTATGATGACACAAAAATCCCCTCACTGACCTCGTCAGCTGAGTACTTTGTGATCCTGTGATCTGCAAAGTTAAAGGACTGTTTTTGTCAGTGGAGACTGGTGACTTTAGGAGAGCAATGAAAAGGGGGTTTCTTGTAAAAAAAAATGGTGTTGTTCCCCCACCCTGAATGAGCTTGGTATTAGTCAACTACTAGAGTCATTTCCATTTTTGTACCTATAAGTCATTAAGACCTTAAAATATATGAGTAAAGGGCCTAGGTTTGAAAATACCAGAATAACCCTTTAACTGAGAGGTTTTTTTCCTGAGCATGGTATTCATGGCATTCCAGTTTATCCCTCCATAGTGTGATAGAAACTTAAAACTGTAATGTCTCAACAAACCTGTGACTCATGCAGTCTTTCACATGCCACACCCGCATGTACTCAAAGGATTTCCTCACATAGCTCTAAGTTCTCCTTTGTCAGCGGTCAGCAGTGAAACACAACTCTAGCACTTACTTCACGTATAGAGCTGATAAGCAAACACACCAGCTATTTATGAAAGTTTGTGAGTCCCTGAGAGGTTCTCTGTGTTGTTCAGTCCCTCACCAAAGCCATGCAGAGTGTGCTCATGAAAACGCTGCTCTGTTCTCCCGGGCTCAGGCTGCCTGAAGTCTCGTACTCCTGTCGACCTCTCCTCAGGGCGTGCTGCTTCTCTCTCTCTCTCTCTCTCTCTCTCTCTCTGCTCACTGTGTTCTGTATTCTTATAGGCCTGTTATTATTTATATGCTGGACTTATACTTTATATTTGTATATATATTACGCTCTTGTGTCTTATGAGGAAGTGTTGAGATCATGGTGGGAGAATGAGGATGATCATGCTGTTATTTAAAAACAAGAAAACTACCAGGGTTGTAGTGAATTCAGTAATCATTAAAAAAAAACTGTTAAGAATTGGAAGGTGAAAGCAACGCTTAGATTGAAGGTGGTACTGGGAGGTGAAGAAAATGTGGAAATGGATGAGGAGTCAGATGGTTTGAATAAAGGAAGGAGGAGGAGGAAGATTAAAACCCGATGAAGGAGTTAGGATGTGTTCAAAGGAAGTATTGAGAGGAATAGTTCAACATTTTTTTCAAATGTCAAACTAATCCTTTGAAAGGGGATTCTATATTTCTTTTAGACTGGGTCCAATTTGTTTTGACATATTTTGGGGTCTAAAGGCATATAGGTACAAAAATTGCCTCATTGTTCCAGGAGGTTTCTTAAGGCAGAAGCCGATACACAGACGATAACGTCTTCAATATAAACCTGGGAGAAGAATTAGACCAATCCAATTATTAAACTAAAGGGCACCTTTCTTTCACAGATGGGTTAAGACTTCCTTTTTCAGTGAGTGTCAGTAGTCATTTAGACCCCCAAATATTTATAAAAATGGATCCTGCTGTCAAAGTACTGGAATTCCTCTTTAAGTTGTTGTTGGTTGTAAAGACATGTTGGTATGAAAAGGCTTTCAGGCTGATGAGGAAGTAGGAAGGGTGCAGTTTAAGAAAGAGATGAAGCGTGACCGGATCAGTGTATAATGTGAAATATGAGGTGCTAATCAGTCTTTTGTTGTCGTAAAAAAAAAAAAAACACCTCACCTCTACTAAAAAGCAGCGCTAGCATCTCTGATTGCTCTTAATCTCCAGTGAAACATTCCTCTCTCTGCTCCGAGGTGCCAAGCACAATGAGACCACATTGTGTGTTTTTGTTTGTTGTTGTCACCAGCTGGTACAACGGCCTTTGTGTGGGGGAGATGGGCGTCTCCAGCCACGGCCATGCTCTCACCCGTATGCTGTCATCCTTCAAAACTGGAACACCACACTGTAAAAAACAAAAAAAAAAGTTCATCTCCGAGGATCTCATAGGGCCTGTAGTAAGAATGTTTTCTAGGCTGGCTCCAGAGTGTAATTTATCTCTTCCGCTACTGTGTAAGAAAATAAGCTTGAAACTTACTTCATCTCATTTATTTTCAGTTGGTCTCTTGTATTGAAATGATCTAAATCCAGACTGTAATAGTGCAACTTGATACAGGAAGTGCACATTTCTCAAGCTCCTTATTGACACATTGTGTTTCCTGTTGCTGCATCGCCTGCAAAAACAAGATGTCAGCGTTGATAGTCACTTCACCTCAATAGAAGACGGACTTGTTTTGCAGTGCAGTGATGTCAGGGATCTCACTTTGCAGGATGACGAAATGCACCAAGGATTGGGGACAAAGTGCTGGCATTGTCCACCTCTGTCACTTGAACATGACTTATGCTGTGGTGTCAATTTTGTTATTTTGTTCAGCTATTGTACTGTTATTTTCAGCAGCTAGTCACTCGGTGACCTCTCTGTGCGTGTGCACGTGTTCAGTTGCTCTTCGTCTGACACTCGGGCGACCATCCTCTAGAAGTGAAGCAGCAGCTAACATTCCTGTCTGTTCTCTGTGACCACAGCGAGACTGAAGGAAACTGTAGATCAGAGTCGAATCAGACACAAGCACAAGCAAATAAATGTTCAAGAGATGTTTGTTTATTTTGCATTTTATATTTTTTTTTAATGTATGAGCATTCTGATTGCATCTGAAATGACTTAAAAAGACTTATTGTATTCTGATCAACTGCAGGCTAATATATAAGCATCACAAAGCAAACTGAAAAAGCTCATTAAAGGTTGTAGAAATATCTCATGGAGTGTTTCATGTCCTTTTGTTCTTCTACATTTTCTACTTTCTCCACACTGCTGCTTAATTCTACTCATTTTAAACCTGCACTCTCCTTTTTTTTTCTCCACATATTTTGGGGTGTAATAACTACAATGACTAATAGATAAAATGAATAATAAATACACATGTCTTAGGCTAGTCACAACAACACTTCAAAGCCGCCAAACTTCATTGACAAAAACAGTCATTTCTCCCTGCAGGCCACAGACCTCGCTGCGGCCCAGCTGCCGCTATCGCTTATTTTGTCGTGCTGTTTTTGGGTTTGTCAGTTTGTGTATTTTGTCAGCTTTGAATAAACCAAATACAAACTAACCAATTGAGGCAGCAGTACACCGGCAATTTGTGTGTCCTGCAGGGTAAATTACTGTTTTTGTCAATGAGATTTATTGCTGCGATAGTGAGAGTATTTTTACAGCTGTTTCTATTTTTTAAAATAAATCAGAATTTAACCTCTGAAGGGATTGAAACAACAATCTGAGCCTGTCAGTGGTAAAAAAAAAAAACAACAACAACAAACAAGCACATTTAGAGTACGCCAGGTTCACATTTGAGGCTATTACAGAAGTTTAGTGGCTACATGCTGAACTTTTTCTACCCCCAAAATGAGTACCAGAAGCCCTCCTTTCAGAGTTCTCTGTCCTCTCCTGCATGTAAAGATTAAATTGTCATGATGACAATGTTAACAAAATGATAAGTAGATGATTTAAAGTATGATATCGTGGAGCTGTCCTTGCAGAACACATTCAGAATGCATGTTCATGTTATCCGTACTCCTCTCAGACCTTCAGGGTCTTTGAAACGGCACACAGCAGGTCGTAAACACAATGGAATGATAAGAAGTTACATTCAGCAAAGCCTCCGTCATCAGCATAGTGCAAAGAAGCTCTGAAAGATTACATACAGGAGATCATGGAGTGATCAAGTCGTTCAACACAGGCTGCCACGCCGACACAAAAACAGCAAGGATGCATTCACAAATATATTCTAAGTTTAAACAGTCAATATGCTGAATCCCACCGTGATTCTGACATGAGGAAAACAGATCATGAAAAAAATACATTTTCTTAATACAATCAGGCAGCTTCTCTCATTTAAGAACATAGTCATGGAAATGTGTCTGAAAGTTACAATTTCTCAAGAAAATAAGTTAAAGTGTTCAAACACTAAAGTTACTTACCATGCTTAGGGGTGAATGAAAAGCTGATATTTAATTAAAACAAATGTTATTTTCTGATCTAAAGCGTGTGTTGTTTGAAAAAAAAAAAAAAAGCGGTCAACACAAAAATCCCCACAGCTCAGCTTCCTTATCAGTTAAAAATGCGATACAATCAAAAGCCGCTTCTGTTAATTTATTGATTAGTTCTCAACTATTAAATGATTCTCTAACTGTCTTGATAAACAGTTATTCATTTTTTGAAACATTTACCCAGACTGTCAGGTCATAAATATATATGTTTTCAGTTTGTTTCCCGGACAGTTGAATAATTATCTTTGCGTCATGGACAAAACAAAACATTTTGAGGCTTCCTGTCGATCAGGAAACGATGATAAATATTATTTTTCTGACATCACTAAATAAAAACCTGAAGGAATAATTTGAGAAATGATGGACTGATTCAAATCCAAAAGAAGTGCCAGATGTAGTTTTTGTGTCGTCTACTTCTTTTCCAGAGTGCAGCTGTGCAACATTTGAATAAGTAACGTTTGTGAGACGGTGTACTTTAGGATCAAACTGAAGGAAATACATGTTCCGCTTCTGATCTCGTATCTGGTGAAAGAAACGAGCCACAACATTTTAGTACAATCAAGAATCTCTTCAGAGGAACGACGGAGGAGGTTCAGACATTCAGCTGTCTTAAAGTAGCTCCACACAGGTGCAGGTTTGAGGAGAAGTTTAAAATCACAGACGGGTTAAATTAACATAAATCAACATGCTTCACTTTGTCTGAAAACGTTTATAAATTCTCTCAGAGGTACGATCGACCTGAAACAACATGAAGGACTCGTGTTTCTGAATCAACAGCTCAGCAGCAACAAAAAGTACGAGTCTGAATCAGAAGGAAAGAAAAAGGTCGGCGTTTTCATATCTGCATATTCTTGTCAGAGCTGACAGACCCAATCCCAAAGTCCCCCCCCCCCCCCCCCCCCTTTTGGTCCTACCCCGAGTTTAGGAGCGTCCTGTACTGCGTCCATCATTTGTTAGAACACTGTTTACGCTTTATTCATGCAGCACGAGATATCAGTTTCTGAAAAAGCTCGATGACCAATTTGTGAATAATCATTAAAATTACATACTCCAAATTTGAATTTCTGATTTTTTTTCTGGTTTTTCACCGCAATGGTAGCTCTGTGTCATTTTAAAATAACCTCAAGTTTGCAAGGGAAATTTTGTCTGTTGCTTTGGAGTGGGGTTGTCGTGATACCAGAATGATTCACTTTAATATGATTCTAGTAAAAATCAAACCGTATCAATCCCTGTCTCGATACCATGGCAACAGAAACACAAGGCCTAGACACCAAACTGTGGGTCATCTCTTGTTTTCAATCATCAAAAATTGTGAGCAAACTTCTACATATTGTCTTAATTGCACAAAAATGTAAGCAATGTCATCAATGTATTCATGCAATATAGAAAGTGAGCAGAAGTTAGCTTGTGTTTTTTTTTTTTACGAGGTCATTCCTCTCCTATGAAATATATCTTGTTTTTTTTAAGCTTTAGCACATTGTGACACTATCATTCACTAGAATAACGGAGAGCATCGTTTTTAAACCAGCGGTACTGAGAGGTCTCGACGTCGCCAACATTTTGACCAAAGCATTTTGGAGTGCATTTGACATTTGAAAAAGTCCCCGTTTGAGGGTTTGATGACAACACCTGTTCCCAAATGAAAAGGTGCGTCTAACAACAGGAGCACTCTAAGCCGCGGGGTAGGTCAAGTTTGGGGGGGGGGGGTTCAGGATGCAGCACATTAACAGGGAATCTTTGAAGCTGGGATCAAGTGCATGTAGTGCGTACAACGAGCCAGCGTCCGTCAAACTCTGAGCCCTTAAATCCCAGAGAAACGAGGTACGAGCAGCGAATAAGACACTCTGTCATCATCTAAAGCGCTCACAAGTTCAGCTAATCGCTCAGTATCGTGTTGTTTTTATGTAAGCAGAGCTCAGAACTCCTGGATGACCCTGAAGTGGTTCTCGATGGAGGGGGGCTCGTCCTCAAAGTGCAGCTTCTTACTGGGACAGGCCCCGAACTCCTCCAGGGTTTTAATGAAGAGTGTGTGCTCACGGCCCACCCAGGCCCTCATCGGGTCACACACCTCGTACGGTGTCACATGGGCGTGGATCGACACGCCGCTGGACGCCAGTTCCTTCAGAACCTGCTTGTCAGTCACCCAGGTCTCGCTGCCCCCCGGGTGCCCCCCGTCCAGCCAGAACATGTCTGTGATCTGTTTGATAAAGTGGGACAACTGGGGGTCCGCTCTGGCCCCAGGCAGCTCGTACACCATCTGGTTCAGGACCACGCAGCCTTTGCTGAAGCCCACCAGGATGAGGGAGAAGCCTGAGGGGATGCTGTCGGCGCCTCCTTGTGGCTGCAGGGGGTGTGGGAGGTCAGCTCGCTCCATGCCGTGGCTCAGCAGGTCCCTGAGGGGCAAGAAATGTCAGACTGAGAGAACTCTCACTCCTACACATTTTACTGGATTTCTTGTGTGTAACCATGTTGTTATTATTATCTTATACTTTTGGTCTTTCTTTTGGATTTGCTGTTTTGACATTTTACTGTTAAATAACTTGTTAAACATTTGATAATAATGGAAAAAAGTGGAAATGTTTGAAAAGAGGTGAGAAAGAAACCGGTTCTAAAAAGGCGCCTGAGGCAGAGCTCGGTTTCTGTAATTATTTCACAGCCTGTCTTGCTGAGGACACGGAGAGCACATACACACTCTTCAGGAGCAGTTCTCGACTACAACATGAATAAGAGACGTCTGAAAGGCTGTGGTATCAGAAGAAGACGATATTGTATTGAAGATCATAAGGAAGCTGTAATCATTTGCCCTATTCAAACGGATGTTTCAAGCCGCAATATTTACACCCCTGTGATGTTTGGCCTTCAATCTGAATGCTGTGAGGGGGATGAAGTGATCCCCTCTCAGTACTATCAGCGGGGGAGCACAGCGTTGTGTGTGTGCATGTCTGACTGGGACACCAATATGACGCCGTCATGGAATCTATATGAATGTGCAAAGACGTGATGACTGCTGAGCTTAGTTTACGGCACCCTTATCAGTCTGAAAAGGGTTAATATTAAAGTGTTATTATCTATTGATGTGTATGTATAAGATGTAAGGGTGACTTCTTTGAGATGAATCACCAGACTCTTAAGTTCCTTTATCCCTTCTTGAGCCCCTTGTTTTGCTTCAGTCTCGGATGCAGCATGAAGCAGTTTTCAGCAAAATTTCTCCAATTACGGTTAACTTCCAGATCGACAAAATAGCTGCAAAGTAGCCCGATATTATATATTATATACTCCTATATTATATATTTCCCTCAGAAGTTGCCTGAGGTGTCGTCATCAGGTGATCACAACAGCATCTCTAAATGAAAGATAAGATTGCTCCGTCTTTTGGATGTGTAAATAGTACAAGATGAACTTACAACATCAGCTTAAACATGTCAGTGTGTCTGCCTCACCCCAAGATGTCTAACACTTTACTGTGAAAAAGTAAAGTTAATAAATCATCAATTAAATGAGCTTTATATTGGACTAAACTAAGAAGAAAGAGCAACAAAAAAAACCTGAGGTGGAGAAACGCTCCAAAGTCAGTGGAGTAAGCCGAGTGCTCCGGTGCTCCGAACATGTTGCTCTCCACAAAGTTGTGGTAGCAGCTGAACTTGTGGAGGTACATGTTGGAGGCTCTGACCATCCAAACATGGCGGTCAGGGAAGCGTCGGCCCAACGTGAGAGCGACCTGCTCCAGACTCCAGCGGAGCCACTGAGATCCCTCCGGCTGCAGAGCCATGTCCTCCTCAAAGTTCTGCACACACGCACACACACACGCACACACAAATACTTTAAATCTGCTGTAAACAACTGGAACAGAAAAAGAAGGCGCTTGCTCATCATCACCCTACATCTGTCTCTGTCTTAGAACAAACAGCTGCATACATCCTTATATCCAAAGTTTGCATAAAAATTATCTTATCTAAATTATCTTTTAGTCACTATGCTCGAGACAAAATGTTTTTCAATGGACTGAAAATATGAAGTTCATTCGTGTGCTAACATTTAAAGCATCAAGATATACATTAAGTCATTTTTAGAGTCAGAAGTGAGCATATTGGAGCCACAGATAAGGCTGTGAGGAGCGATGAGTTTGAAATATGACTGAAGAGCAGTGGTGTGAAAAACAGACCAAATTGCTAAATGTTTAGATGTTGGGCCGTTTAGAAGTCACACCTCTACTGAAGAGCTGTACTTTTTTAAAGCTCTTTGTTACTTTTCAATATCATGGGGGCGGCAATAGCTCAGTCCGTAGGGACTTGGGTTGGAAACCGGAGGGTCACCGGCTCAAGTCCCAGAGTGAACCAAGATACGGAAGTTGGATTGGTAGCTGGAGAGGTGCCAGGGCACTTCTAGAGTACTGCTGAGGTGCCCTTGAGTAAGGCACCGAACCCCAACAGCTCTGGTGTGCTCCCTGTGTAGCAGCCCCACTCTGACATCTCTCTACTAATACATGTGTGTAATTTGGGCCTACTGTATTTGTGTGACAAGCATGTCTCTCAATAACCAGTGTAAACCAGAATTTACCCTCTAGGATTAATAAAGTATATAAAATTTAAAAAAATTGGTCACATTCAAACTGGATTTTAATTCAACTGAGAAGTAAGCTACCTTTTCTTCAGGTTGAAACGACCCAGAAATAGTTCAGTCTGTGAAGTGTTTAACATGGCTGATATATCAACAGAAACCTAAATCTTTCCTTTGCCCATCAAAGAGAAAATAAATATTCCTGTGTGAAGGTGGAGTGTGTTTGTTTGCAGCGGGTCACATGTTACTTATGAGCTGATAGTAAGACAGAGCCGGTGCAGACTGTAATGATATCAATATGATAAGATTGTATCTTCGAGGTGTTCTCGTATCTTAAGGCAGACCGTCGCTCGCTGACTCGTCTTGAGGGGCTGTGTTGCTTCATGAAATGTAAAAACCTGAGATCATATTTTCACAGAGTTTTCAAAGTTTGTCTGCATGAAATAAACAGTCGCACAACCAGCATTAGATCTATCCAGTCTGACTTCTTTTTGCCTCGATTTGAGTCGCCCCCTGCTGGCAATTAGAAAGAATGCACTTCTAGTAAAACAAAGAGGTTATGTCTACTTCTTGTATTCAGTCTACAGCTTTAGCATAAACGTCTCCAGCTGGGAGAGAAGAGAGGCTTCCCAGGCAGCGTTAGTCGGCATTTAAACACTTTAAGACGTACAAAAAAAATTAAATAAAAAAATCACACCCATCCGTCCATCTTTGACACAATGAATTAGTTCCATCAGCAGCATCTTCTCAGTGTGCTGTCAGGCTGTGTGGTCTTCAACACAATGACCTCATTCACTTTATTTACATGGAGACATCAGTGTGACAGCCTCCTTTGCATACGAACGACTGCTGGAAAACACCAGCAGCCTGTGGGAATATTAACACTTGCTTGGAAAGTTGCCTAATGAATTGCAGACAAGGACAATGAGGAGATGGATCGGACATAGAAACAGTTTAATAAATGAGGTCAGTTAGAAGGCGAAACAAATGGCCGATGTTTAATCTCCTTTTACTCCTACGTATTATTTTTTTTTACACTTGATTAGTAGGTGTCCCTTGCGCGTACTTAAAAAAAAAAAAGCCTCAGAGAAAGCTTTGCATAATCTGTCAGCATAATCTGCAGCAATTAAAGAGAGGCACTTCCACAGATTGTGTTTGGAGGAGTTTACGCAGAACAGAAGTGCCCTCGTTAACCTTCAAAAGCCCCGTACTGTTCCTCCTGCAGTAAGGACACAATGTACCACTTTTACCCAGAGACAGTAACATTTGCGGTGATTTTTGTCTTCTTTAAAACATCAGATGTCAGTGAAAGGAACAGCCCCGTGTTTAATATGCACGTCAGTAATTATGTTTTAAGGCAAACTGCCATGATGCCATGGGCAGCGATGGGGAATTGGCTTTATTTGCTCATATGTAAATGTCACTATGTGGGTTAAGAAGTGCCAGACTTTAACATAAAATGTAGCACGTCTAAGGCTTCAGTGAGCTGATAACCTTTCCTGGCACCCCTGAGGAGTCACGTGATGTTTATCACATTTTAAAACATTTTTACATTTGCAGAAAACATGAACGTTGCCCTCGATGTGATTCATTGCGAGTTAGCCACGTGGTTGCACATTAAACATGAAGTGACACACATTTTATAGACCCTAAAGCCCACGAGCACCTGACCAGGTCAACGCGGAGAGACTCTCTTAAGGGACAGAATCTCATTGTCCATCTCTGCAAGTCAGGTGTAATGGTTTGTTGACGTTAGACGACAAATGAAGTTCAGTAGGGTGATCTAATGACAAGCTTTTGAACATTTAATCAGAAGCATTATCATCAATGCTTGGCCTGCTGCTATACAAATAAAGATGGGTTGATTATTTGATAGTTGGACTTCTGCAGATATTGATACATGTCCGTTTAGGGCTTCCCTGCATTTGCACTTTAACAAAAACAGATGATCAATCAAAGCTTTCTCCACTGATTTAATGTTGAATGGGTTTACAACATCAAACTGACCTGTGAACACCAAACTGACCTGTCTCAGGTGTTTAGGGATGAAGTAATCATAATGTGTGAGCTCCAACAAGCACCTGTCTCATTCTGTGATTAAGGTTTTAAAGTGTTAATGACTGGAATTACATCAACAAAAAGTAAACACTTAATCATTCAGTATCTTGACACCTCGATAAATAAGACAACTCCCAGATCTTAAGACCCCCCCCACCCACACACACACACACACCCACCCCCACACACACACACACACACACACACACACACAGTTCAAACCCCTCAATCACACTGACCTGAATGTCACCGTGAAAAAACACCACATGCTTGTTGTTGCTCTTCTCCTCTGCAGTGGGACTGTCTGTTTCAGGCCGGAGGAGCAGCAGGTCGTTCATCCGGCTCGGCTGGTGTCCCGGCACCGCCAGCAGCTTCTGGAGCCTCTGCTGCGGGCTCCCGGTGCGTGCATCCGGGGTGACTGATGCATGCAGCCCCCGGGGCTCGGAGGATGCCGTCGCTGCCACAGAGGTCATCGTTTTGGCCACAGTTAAGAGAGTGAAGCCCACGGCGACAGCTCGGGCATGTAGCATGGACTTTAAATAAGAAAAC
Source organism: Labrus bergylta (assembly GCF_963930695.1). Taxonomy (NCBI): domain Eukaryota; kingdom Metazoa; phylum Chordata; class Actinopteri; order Labriformes; family Labridae; genus Labrus; species Labrus bergylta. The sequence goes on along the minus strand of NC_089207.1, from coordinate 18,611,750 downwards.
GAGAAGGCCTTTTTCTTTTAAACGCAGTTAAGTTCGTTCATACTTCTGCTGTCAACTAGCTAGCCACTGTCTCTCTGCTAGCTTCACAGCGTTTTGCTATCAGCAGCGAAATAGATTACTAGAGGAGCCTGTAGGTGGCTTTAAAGCCGAAATACTTATCATTGGTCATTGTGTGCTTTCCGTCGCTAGTCACACATTTCACCAGCGTCAATAAAAACTCTACAATTCCAATTTAATTCGGGCATTTCTCTTTATGGTCACGAAGAGGCGCTGTTTAACAAACTCTGCCAACTGAGCGATTCATCTGCGCATGTCTGTTTCTCTCTTTCATCATGCGGTACCCTGATATCTACTTCCGTTTTTGATATTTCTTTAAAAACCTAAAAAAAACAAAAAAAAACACCGTTATTCGAGAGCATAGAGCAAAAATAAAATGAATAAAGCATGAAAAGACATGTCTGTATTCTTCAAAAAATATATAATAAAAATAAAAGGTGAAAATGATAAACAGGTGTGCAATCTTTGGCCAAATTAAACCGGAAACGGCAGGAAATAGATATTTAATAATATCAGTACAGTACTAATATAATTTCTAATTTAATCTTAATAACTTGTTGTTCAATCATAAATCACATTAAACTGGTAGGTCCCACTTAGTACGAATTTTCATTCTTTCATTCTTTCATTTCGGTTTTAATTTAGCCTTGATTTTCCTATCAAAATCTCATACATTCATCAATTAATTAGAATACGTCGTTTCATTGTATGCATCATCCATAAAGACATATCCTGCTGACATTCTCCCATATTAAGAGTGTTTAAGTAAATAAACACGCACTATACGCAAAGTGCATAATTGTTGACAGCTGATAACTTGGAAACAGGAAGTGAACCCTCTCACTGAAATCTTTCATCTTTAGCAACACATGCTAAAGTTCGGGAGCGTTTTTTGGTGATTCGTGTGTGTGTGTGTAGCGGTGTTTAGTGACAGAAGTTGCTCTTTGTATCAGCTGGTAAATGTGCAGGTGGTACTGAAACATCAGTATAACGCAAGTATGCCACACTTCAAAGTGAAGTTACAAAGCTTCATGTGTTTGACTTGCATGCCACTCATGAAGGTAGACTGGACTTTGTACATGTTCTGTAACTCTACAGACTGTCAGCACTGATAAGCAGCAGCACTCAGTTGAATCATTTCCCACAAGCTGCACTGGACGATTTATAAACTATTAAACTGTTCAATTATTAACACGTCAGATGCACGAAATATAAAAGGAGGCTGCATTTCCCAAGGTAACCAAACTTTATGATTGATTTCGTATTTCTTTGAGATACTGTCAGATGTCTTCTGGTGTTTTTTTCTTGAGCTTCATGGTACACACTGCAGACCTGGACTACAAAACATCATATTTAGTTTATTATTAAAGTTGTAGAATTGTTAATATGACACTGAAGTGTTGTAGGCCTAGTTTCTTGTTCAGAGTCGATGATAGATGCAGTGAAAAGTGTTCTTCATATTTTCCAAAAAGAAAAAATATCAACAATTATAACACTTGTATTCAGATATTTGAAAGGGGCAAGGTCATTAACAAACTAGAACTTTGATAGTTGATTTTATGCTCTCTGTGTGCAAGGCAAATCCCCCCTAGGGGCAATAAAGGTTTCATTCATTCATTCATTAGTGAGTATAACTTTTATGAAATTGAGTTGAATGTTAGAATGAGTCAAATCAAATCAGTACAGTGTCGCAGCAATTTATCAACATTAGCTACCAAATGCTAAACTGAACAGAGGCTGTAGCAGCAAAAGCTCACTGCAAGTTGAATCAAGAAAAGCAGATTTGATTTTATTACCAAGGAATTCAACTTTTAGTGACTCAAACGTTTGTTTTCATGCATGTGGAATAAGAAATGGCTTCACTCTGTCCAGATATTCTCAGGTGGGACACACAGTATAATATCACTGACTTCTCTCTTACACTTTAAGCAGCAGACTTATTCGTATTTTTGCTCGTGCAGAATCATGGCGTCCAGCTCGTTGGGCAGAAGACTGGTGGCTTGTCTCCTCAACGTTTCGGAGGCTCGCAGGAAAGACCTGGTTGAGACTGTAGCCAAGGCGGCGTTATACAACACTGAAGGTGAGAGTTGTTTTACATCATTGTCACACCTGATGTCAACTGAGTTTTTTTTATAATAACAGGCTTCAATAGTTATATCAAATTTGTCTCTCTGTTTATTCTCAAGCTACACAACTCAAAGTAGAACTGAAGCAACGGTTGGTTTTTCTCTAAGTTGCTGCTTTACAAGATTTCTTAGAGGGTTATGAAGAGAGCAGTGAACTGAGGAGTCAAATGATCTGGAGTGTGATTTTGACTTTTAAACCTTTTATAATGATCATACTTCAGGCGTTAGACGAGAGGGGACCACAGTGCTGAACATCTTCAACGACCGGGACTACAACCGCTCCGTCATCACCATCGTGTCCGGCATCGACTCCATCAGTGAGTATTGAACCTTTTTTCATTTGTGTCAAAACATTATGCCCACATATTCCACAAATTCCAGCTCCACCGGGAAGAGCGGCGCTGCAGCAAGGATTCAGTCTCTGTCCGCTGCTCGCCAATCCTCTGAGAGGAGCGAAATCCTTTAATAAGCTTTGTCAGGGATTTAAACACACACAAAAAAAAATTCAGGATGAACATTTTTTGGAAGAGATCTCGGTGAAAAGTTGATCTTATTGAAGGCTTGTACCAGACACGGCGGTGACAATGCAGACAAAGCTGTTGAGGATTTGAGTCCTATTTGTCTAGATTAGATTTTGAAGACAAATAAATTGGGTTAATTTGCCCAAATTTGCTGAAATTGTTCAGTTTAAGGATAAATAAGACATCACATTTATAAATCTACTGCTTTGGATGAAAGATTTAGAGGGGAATGAAAACATCTGAAACTCTGGCCTTATTTTTTTTGACATATTTTCAGATATAACTCACTAACAGGTCGGACATGTTTTTGAGTTGCTCCTGTAGTTTTCTTCAACCGGCAGCTCTAAAGAAGGCAGTGATGGCTGCAGCGTTTCCCAGCAGGAGTGCACGCGTGGGGGATCAGACTGTGTCGGATAAAGTGCTTCTTTTTGTCGCTGACAGGCTCAGGGTGTTTCTCAAAGTGCGTGACAAAAATGAATCCCCCTTTTTGGATCCTTTCTGATGCTTTTACACCCAGAAATAGTTGTTAGATCTTCTCTTAAAAGCCACCAGACATCAGAGACTAAAACAGTTATTTTACGTTGCAGAACAGAGGACTTTATCTACCTATCTGACACTTTAGTTTGTAGATGTTATTGTGTTGTTTTTCAACAAGGCTAACGTATTAAAACACCAAAGAGTCTGGTGACTTTGAAGACAGCCATGTTTTAGGTGTTTCAGGGTAAAAAAAAAAAAAGCATCTGATCCGTATCACAAACATCAACACGTCCTACTCTGTAGAGATGACAGTGAGTGGGCTTGTAACTGTGACGCATTTGCTAAAATCAAAGACCTTAGAAGTTTGAATCATTGTCTTGATTTTAAAAACAATGCTGGATGAACAAACTAAACGTGGGCGAAGTTTCAGATCACAAAGTAAACGCGTGCATGAGTAATCCCAGGATCAGTCTGCAGAGGGCGCTAAACGGCTTGTTCTGCAAAATATGCGATAGCTCCACGATATGAAACCTAGACTTTCACAAGACGGCTTCAAGCCTCGACCTAAGCCACAAACCTCTTACATGAGCCCTCCTCTGCAGCCCTGCAGCGTTCTGCCCTCCCCCCCCCCCCCCCCCCCCCCCCCCCCTGTAGGCTTCCAGAGAGCTGGCCAATCAGAGCAAAGTGGGCACATGGGGAGGGGGTTCGTAGAGAGAGACAGCAGCTGCAATGAACAGTTTCAGAAATTAGGCTTTTTACTAAGAAGGTTTTTGATCTGCAAAGCTTCTCTAGAGGTTTCACAGACTGACAGCATGAAAGGGGAACATGAGGATATTACGGGATCTTTAACTATTTATGAAACAACAAAGTAGTACAAAGTAAAAATGTAAACAATGGTGATAATGGTCAACAGAAAATGTTAAATCCTGCCCTCTGTCTTTGTCTGCCTCCAGTCATACAGATTACAAATAGCAAATAACCAACACAGATACAATACACAGTTTGTCACTGTGAGTGAGTGTGTGGGGATTAAAACATGCTCATTCAGTGAATTTACTCTAAACCTGCTTAACTGTCTTAGAAGACGACATTACAGCCAAACTCACAGCTTCCTGCTGAAGATATTTCAAAACTGTTTGTACATATTGCTCATATATATTTTTCCACACGCATCACGGTAGGACGTTTGCTTTGACAGTATGTCTGATGACATGTTTCTTATGTTTTAGGGGAGTGTGTTCTGTCTGCGTGTGAGAGAGCCTGCGGGCTGATCGACATGCGCGCTCACATCGGGGTTCACCCGTGTATGGGTGCTGTCGACCTCATCCCCATCTACCCGCTGGGGGAGGAGGTGGGAGTGGAGGAATGTGCTAAAGAGGCTCGGGGTGAGATGTGTTTATTACTTGTGTGTGTGTGTGTGTGTGTTCCTGTGTGTGCGTGTGTTCATGTGTGTGTGTTCCTGTGTGTGTGTATGTTCATGTGTGTGTGTTCCTGTGTGTGTGTATGTTCATGTGTGTGTGTTCCTGTGTGTGTGTGTGTTCATGTGTGTGTATGTTCATGTGTGTGTGTTCCTGTGTGTGTGTGTATGTTCATGTGTGTGTGTGTTCATGTGTGTGTATGTTCATGTGTGTGTGTGTGTGTGTGTGTGTGTGTGTGTGTGTGTGTGTGTGTGTTCGTGTGTGTGTGTGTGTGTGTGTGTGTGTGTGTGTGTGTGTGTGTGTGTGTGTGTGTGTGTGTTCATGTTCATGTATGGGTTCGTGTGTGTTTATATGTGTGTGTGTGTTCATGTGTGTGTGTTCATGTGTGTGTGTGTGTGTGTGTGTGTGTGTGTGTGTGTGTGTGTGTGTGTCTGTTCATGTATGCGTGTGTGTGTTCATGTGTGTGTGTATGTTCATGTGTGTGTGTGTGTGTGTGTGTGTGTGTGTTTTTGTGTGTGTTCATGTGTGTGTTCGTGTGTGTGTGTGTGTGTGTTTATATGTGTGTGTGTGTGTTCATGTATGGATTCGTGTGTGTGTGTGATCATGTATGGATTCGTGTGTGTGTTTATATGTGTGTGTGTTCATGTATGGATTCATGTGTGTGTTTATATGTGTGTGTTCATGTATGGATTCATGTGTGTTTATATGTGTGTGTTCGTGTGTGTGTGTGTGTGTGTGTGTTTATATGTGTGTGTGTTCGTGTATGGATTCGTGTGTGTGCGTGTGTGTGTGTGTGTGTGTGTGTGTGTGTGTGTGTGTGTGTGTGTGTGTGTGTGTGTGTGTGTGTTTATATGTGTGTGTGTTCGTGTATGGATTCGTGTGTGTGCGTGTGTGTGTGTTTGTGTGTGTGTGTGTGTGTGTGTGTGTGTGTGTGTGTGTGTGTGTGTGTTTATATGTGTGTGTTCATGTATGTGTGTGTGTGTGTGTGTGTTCATGTATGTGTGTGTGTGTGTGTGTGTGTGTGTGTGTGTTCATGTATGTGTGTGTGTGTGTGTGTGTGTGTGTGTGTGAGCGAGTAGAAGTTTCTTATTTTCCTTTTTACTCGGTTTATTACGTCTTGTCAGCTTCACTTTTATAATGTGTGTAAAACCACTTTAAATAAAATGTTTGAAAACAAGGGACAGAACAGAGGAGTGGACTAAGACTGAGGTGGTATACTTGCTAATATGAATCTTTTCAGATATAGACGTATTAAGAGATGCGTTTGTGGGGTGTGTTTAGGGCTGCAGGCTGATCTGAGTGTGTGTGTTCATGTGTGTGTGTGTTCATGTATGTGTGTGTGTGTTCATGTGTGTGTGTGTGTGTGTGTGTGTGTGTGTGTGTGTGTCTGTGTGTGTGTGTGTTTATATGTGTGTGTTCATGTGTGTGTGTGTGTTCAGGCTTCATGTCAGTACGTTATATTGTCTGTGTTTTGTATTCTCTGCAGCTCCTTCTTCTCACTCATATTTCTACATGTGAGGTCGTAGCATGAGAGCAAAATGAAATAGAAGATGCAAGTCTTTGATCATTTAGCATTTTTGTAATGTAAAGTCTAAATGACTAAAGTCAGTCTGTAGTATCAGGGGAGAAAAAGACATCAGAGGATTATAGTTTAGTTTCACACTGATTATAAAACAGATGTAATGGAAGATGTAAACCTCTGATGGATTTCCCTTCATGCCTAACCCCTAAGACTCTTCCCAAACCTTCCAGGGTGTGTATAAAAGGATTCTGGTCGTTGACATTAATGTTACATTTAAAATGTTTTCTTTTTTACATCCCTGGCTTCCAGTAGAAGTCTGCATACATCCCATGTAGTTCTCCAGTGGAGTCTATTTAAATGTGTTTAATAAGTGATGATGTGACATCTTCAGCTTCCTGAGCTGTTGATTAGTTTCACAGCTTAGCAGATGACTTAGCAGCCGTGTTTCCTGCAAATAATGAGCAGTAACCCAGCATGAAGCCTGCACGCCTGAAGTGTGCACTCTGCATGCTAATCTGTGTGCTGTGATTGCAGATTAATAACTGGCCAGCTCACTAACAAGCATCATCTTTATGCAGGCGTGTAACAAGAGCTCCATGTGTCCATACTTTCCTAACAGAACCCCTCGGGTGTGTTTTGTCTGCCACGCTCTTTCTGCTCTCGTGTTTCTCAAACGGTGTACATGTGATGACATACACCTCATTTGCTGGTTTGGCTAACATGTCTGTGTTGTTGCCGGGGCTCAGCTGTGGCTCGGGGACTCACAGAGCGCGTCCAGGGCACCAGCGCCTTCCTGTTTGGCTGGGCAGACTCCCCCCTTCAGAGGGGGCTGGCGCAGAGGAGGAAGGAGATGGGCTGGTTCAAGAAGACTCCAGATTTACAGGCGATCAGGGCTGACATGGGGCCACGGCCGCAGATGCAGTTTGGTCTCACCGGTGAGTCAGAGGGGAGGTTGTCAGGATATTCCATACCTCGATAGTTAGAGCTACCAGGTGTTTTAAAACGATACAATCTCTGTCATTTTAATGAGCGGCATAATCAAAAAGTGCCAAAGCTTTAAAGCATCACATCTATGATATAAGACAGGAGTGCAGGAGAGGAATGAATCCAACAAAAGCTCTCCTACACATCAGTCTAAATATCAGCACAGATATGTTGACAATGTTTTTGGTAACTTAATGTAGCATGACAACCCAAGTAGGAAAAACCCCTTGAGATGAACGATATCGTTTTTCGAGGGGGAACCTAGACATACGATGCAGACAAAAATATCAAAACAAGAAATGAAAAAAAAAGACATGAAAATAATAGGAAAGACAAAAACAAAACAACACTCAAATATTCCACACTAAGACTACAATGAGGACATTCAACACACTAACATCAGAAAGAGAAATTAATCTTTAAACACAACCACTGGAGGGCTCCAACCAGGCCTCAAACAAATATTTGCCTAGCAAAAAAAAATACAAATAAAAAATACAAACTGAATAAAACATCTTTCTCTTATGAAGAATACGCTGGATATACAGTGCAATGTGTAAGGGTATAGTTATCATTATTATATCAATCAATAATTGATCAGACTTTATTTGTAAAGCTCATTTCATACAAGAAAAATGTAACTCTAACTAGTGCTTTATCCCCCCACCCTGTAATCCATCCTCAAATAAAATGTAAAAGAAATCAAGATCGCAGAATGTGACGATAATAAAAAAGGAGGAAATAAGAATGAAAAAACACGCAGTGATAATCCAGATAACTCAAATAGAATAAGAAGATATAAAAAAACAATACCAAATGTAAACATGAATCAAAATGCTTCTTTTACTAATTATCTGAGTTGAAAGTAAATCACAGGTAACTTTGTGTCAGTATTTAATCAAACTATTTGTCCTCCGATCAAAAAAACATCCCATGTTAGTGCTCAAAGAGGCAGCTCCTTTAAATATTACACAGTAAGCATTTGTATAAATTATTGATCGGTCACTTAAATCGTAAATCATCCCTCGTCTCCAGAGCGACCGTGAACACATTCTCGATAAAACAAAAACAATCCATATCTCCTGTCCTGTGAGTGAATCTCATAAAGACAACAAGACTCTACCTTAAGGAGTGTTGTTTCAGCTCAAGCAGCATCATTACTAAAGTGGCAAAACAACTTTAGTATTAAAACCCATAAAGAGGGGCGCCGGTGGCCTAGTGGTTAGTACAGAGGCTTCAGCCCTCTACTGGAGGTAATTGACATATCAGATATCAGACTGATGGTGCAGCTCCACGTCACCCAGCAAGAAAGAATCGTTGGCGCTTTAAACATTCTGAGCTCGCACAGTCTCACTTTGAAGACATTTACACTGAACTGTAAGTGAGCACAAATCTTCTCCATGACAACATTCAGACATGATGGAGCAGCTCCTTCTGTGTGATCAAAAATACAATTCTTACACTTCAGGTTAAAATATTTCATTTGAAAACCTGACAGCTGTTGCCGCTACTTCCTGTTTGTACGTGAAGCCAGCCCAATGCACAAAACAACACACAGCAATTCATCGGGATTTAAAAGAATATCGGTATCTGTATGGTATGTGTCAGAATCGAATCAGAACTGAATAATAGTGGATTAGTGCATCTCTAACTGCAAGTACTCGGCCCAGGCTCCAATCCGTCCTGTGACTCCTGTCACACATGTCATTCCCCACTCTGGATTTCTGACTCTATCCACTGTCCTGTCTCTAAATTAAAGCATAAAAGCCCCCCAAAAATGTAGACCTTTAAACCTCATAAAGCCGATTTAGCTGAGACTTTAAAAACAAAAAAAACATGAAAAACATTCATGCAGGAAACGTGTTCAAACTGCTTCAAGTGTAAGAGCTTTATTCAGGATTTAATATCTAATATGTATTTTGACTGCAGGTTAAAGGTTATAAGGTCGAACATTTGCATTTAATGACTCATTCTGTAAAACCCTGAGAACCAAGGCCACATGCTCTGTAAATGAGTTTTCTTAGTTGTGATTTCATCCTGCAGGTGTCGGTTCCAGTCCATACGTCATGAACTGTAACGTCACCATCGACACCCAGGACATCACCATGGGACACAGCATCGCCACAGCAATCAGGGAGTCGACCCCGGGGGGAGTGCCTGGGGTGCAGGTACTGGCTTTGCCACATGAGGGCGCTGTGGAAATCGCCTGTAATGTGGAAAGCGTGAAGGGGAGTCCAACTGTTTACACGACCACAAGTGAACCGTGGCCTTCTTTCAGCATTGACGGCCAGCCGTACTGTCACGCTCCAGCTTCACTCATCACGGCGAGGGTCGCAGAGCTGGCGGGGAAGCAGGGGGTCGGAGTAAAGGGCACTGCACTGGTGGGGTTTACCCCCCGCGAGTGCAGGGGCCTTGCAGAGTTAGCTATTTCTCAGGGGATCGCTGAGTTCTGGAAAGATCAGCGCAGGATCCGCATGTAAAAAACAATCCTCATGCAAAGGATCGTCATCTGTGTGATGTCACTTAAAGTAAGATGGGAATTGACTGTATGTGAAATTAAGCCCCGCCCCCCTCTGCTTACTTAGCCAACACTGCTCAGTTTTCTATCTGAAGATCATTTTTGGTTTGAATACTCTTTAGGTTGGACTATTTTAAAGATTTGAATCACCTCAATGGTTTGATGGTCAGGAGGACCGGTGTGCACAGACAAGGAGTTCCTGTCCAATGTTTCACTTCTTTAAATAGTTTAACTGGTCGGTCTGTTAAACAAAGGAAACTGGGAGTAAAGAATATAAACTTAAAATCCTGAGAATAGAGTCTTACTGTATTACATTTTTCCTGGCGTCTCCCAGAGGGGAAAAAGGTTTAAACTGCCTTCCTGTGTTCATCAAACTCCACAACGTGCAGTTTCTGTTCAGCTCTCTCAGCACCATCTCTTTGCACTTTGTGGATTTTGCATTTCTGCTAGCTGCTGGTAGGTTAGTCGAGCTCTCAGAATTAGGGACCCGCAGCTCAATTTGTAAAGAGTCGGACTGCTCAACTTTTGTTTAAAAAAAAAAATCAGTTTTGTGGCAATCGAGCACGAGTGCGGACATTTCTTCTTCCTCAGTCGGCTGCTTTTGCCCTGTACCTACATGATGTGCGTATAACTACCTCCTCCTTCTACTGTGCAAAGATACGCAATGAAAACACAACATATCACAAATGATACAAAATAATATATCTACAAAAGCAAACAAGGCCGTCAGTGTGGAGACTGACTCATTTTACATGGTTGTGTTTTTCTTCTGATCTCTAATATCCCTCAGGTTTTAATCAAGTTTCAGACTTGCTCATTTGTTTGTTTTTCAAAACATCAATTTGATTTTAAAAAGCCTTTTAATAGAAAAATGTAAAATAAATCATATAACACTTAAGTTATTGTATCCTGGTTTTATTTTGAAGAGGACGGATCAGGTGGAGCAAATATTTCCACATCCTCTTTAACACACCTGTCTGCTCGGAGCCTTTCTAACCTGACACTTTGAGTTCACAAGAGTTTGATTTTGATTCTTCTGCACAGCCAAGGCCCCAAACCAGGACTCCCAGCGTGTCGTCCTCTGAAGTTAACTTACATTTTCTTATGTGATTCATTTCCTGTTTGCAGCAAATGAGTCGCTTGTGTTTACAGATGAATCTCTGCTGATGAGTTTTTTCCCATCATTTCCCCCGCCCCGTCAGCGTTAGCATGCATGACTCTGTGGGAGAGTCGCCATCTGTGTGTGTGTGTGTGTGTGTGTGTGTGTGTGAAACAGCTATTTTTATCACAAGGCAAGGACTGAACCTTCTTGAAACATACAGAGTTCTGGCACCGTTTCCACTGACATGAACGCTGAAACAAGATTATTTGTTCTTACAGCTGTTTACCATTAGGCTAAATTAAGAATGTTTTCTTGCATATATTCTCAGTGCACGCTCCTGCTGCATGGGATTAACTATTTAATAAAGTGGAGATGAATTTGACCAGAGGACAGGTCAGGGATGAACTGGGGCGAGATGATTCTACTTGTTTCTTACATAAGGCCGGTATAATGCACTGAATAGCGGCACATTCATGGAGAAAGGATGTATAGATTTGAGTCATTAGGTAATAATAACTTGGGCTATATAGATGAGGCACAAAGGCAGGGTCAGAGTAGGTTTTTAAAAAGCCTGGAAATGCATTAACATAAGCTTAATTTAAAACCATATGTGAAGGAAAATCCCGAGCCAATAAGCACCTAATCTATATACAGCACAGAGTGGGTGCTAATCTGTTAAGCACAAACCAAGATAGTCAAATCTTCCAGAGTAATTGGCATGCTTTAGCATCCATGTCAGAATTTACAACCCTTTCATTATTTCGGGTAATTTTTTTCCTATTTCTGCGTTTTGAGTTACGTAAGGTTTCCCTTTCAGGCAGAAGCGGTGCAGTTTTTTTTCATCAGTGTGTGCACGCTGCTGTGGATAAGCTCTCTTACTGCGCGATTATTCACCTCTTTGTATGTCATCCAGCTGAGGCTCTTAGTCACACACAAGCAATGCAGCCATGCAGCTTCCTCTAGTGCGTACATACACAACTCTCTGCCTCCCTGTCTCACACACACACACACTCTGCTGTCTTCTTCTCTGTTCTACATCCAGCCACGCATGCAAACACACTTACTCTATGGATGGCACAGGCACACACACACACACACACACACACACACACGCACACACACAGCCTGCCAGGCTTGGGAGCATCAAGTCCTAATCTAGGTCACAGCATAAGCCCAGAGGTATCCTGGTCTCTACACACACACACACACACACACACACACACACACACACACACACACACACACACACACACACACACACACACACACACACACACACACACACTTTGCATGTCTTTTTGCATATAAAATCCATTTTGACTCGACTCATTTTCCCTTAAATTAACCATGAAAAGATTTGAATTCTGACAACAGACACACCTCACTTCCCACTCAGAAGTCTTTAATAAAGCCAATGAATTTCACATTTTCCCAAAAACCCCATCCCCGTTTCATCTCCTCCCTCTCCTCTTCCAAATAACCTAATTTGTAACGGCTCTCATGATTGTCACAAGGCCATCGTTTCCGTGATTAAGTGCACTCTGGCGATCTCTCTGCAGCAGATCACTGAATCAACATCCATTTAAGCAACACTTGAAGCGAGCACTGAAGCCTGAACTGAAGCGATTATTTGGTGTGCGATCTGCTCACGTGAAGACGCGTACGTTCCTTTGCATTCTGCTGCGTTTTTTTTTTTTGTGCATCGTTGCTGCAGAAGCACCATAGGATCCCTTTGATCTGACTTCGCCTGACAGCGTACCATCCGAGATGCAACCGTGTGTCACAGCACAGAAATAGAGGAGCTTATTTCTTTACATCAGTCTCTCCAGCCTTCTATAAATATTCCAAAGCTCTCTGTTCTCTCGCTTTTTCCTTTTTCTTCCGTCTTGCTGCTTTCTCTGTTCTCCCCCTCCCTCTCCCTTTCTCCCCCCCCCTCTCTGTTTGTCCATTTTTTCCTACACACTCTCAGCCTCCCACATCTTCCTTTTTTCCCTCTGCTCTTGTCGTATAATGTGGAAAAATGTGCCCCTGTTCTGTCTAGAAAGAGGCAGAACAAAAACAACTGTGCTTGTACGGTTTGTTTTCTTTTTCCCTATTCAGTAGGCAGACATAAAAATAACCCTTCCCTTCTTCCTGTTCTCACTTTTCTATCTTACAAAATTACGCCAATCGAGTACAGTTTGATCGTTTGAAAACAGCCTTTAATCTCAGCTACAATTGCCCTGATTTGAAAATAGGGAGAAAAAGAGGGCGAGCAGATTTTCATCCATTGCCTCTGTCACTTCGATGCTGCTGTTCCCAAAATGTGAGCGCACAGTGCCGTCCTCTCTAACCTATCAGTGTGGGAAGTAAGCGTGCCACCTATGAAGTCAGCAGTCCCCAACCCCCACCCTGAACACATGTTCAACATCCTCTGGGCACAGGCTGAGCACAGCACTGAGACACAGCTGAGAATAGGAGAGAGAGAGAGAGAGAGAGCGAGAGAGAGAGAGCAGTGAAGTGGAAATATGGGTGAGCATCAGAGAAAGACAGAAATAGAGCAATAAAGGAGTGAATTAGGCAGAGTCAGAGCGAGGAGGAGGAGGAGGAGAGTGTTTGAGTGAGGCAGTGATGCTTCGTGCAGACCGGGTTGTTTTCTCGTGAGCTCTCGTCGAGCGTGGATGTGAGAATCTCGTGGATTTGAGCCTCATTGGAATTCATTGCATCTGGATTTGAAGCAGCTGCACTCTGAGGATGTGTCCGAGGCTGGATGTTTGGATCCATGTGGGCCTGTGACGTCTGCACCCCCCCCCCCCCCCTCAGTGATTAGCTGCTTCTTCTCCTTCTTCTTCTTCTTCTTCTTCTTCTCCTCCCCCATAAGGATGTCTCCGTCAGCTCTGACCCAGATTGTGGAGAGGTGGCTCCTTGCCGTGCACTGCTCCTCCTCGGGTGGTCTGTGAACGTGATGCTGTGGCCGGGGCATGCTATACACCTCGACCGAGAGAGCTCAGCCTGCTGACATCTGTCTCCGTGGTTACACAGCAACGAGAAGGGTAAGGATGCACTGCTCTGACCTGCACGCTCAAAATGTCAAGCCGACCGGCGGGGGGGGGTTTGTGTATGTGTGTGTGCACGTGCCTGTGTGCTTTGTGCATACATTACAATCCACTACCAACATGCAGATCTATTACTCCCAAACGTGCTTCTCTTCTTAGCATTTTCTTTTCAGAGACAGTGCCATATTGTGGCTGCGATGGTGTACTGTGTTTTCGTGCACAATGCAGAACGTCCTGATGTTTAATGTATGACCGGGGAGATATCATGGTCAGCAACAAGTCACTGCGCTTCCCCCAAAGTGCTGAGGGAAGTAGGTTAAGGATGACACAGGCAGTGAAGTCCTGGATTAAAAATTGATAATGTTCTTTTGGTTTCTGGAAGCTTTTGGCTTCTTTCTGCATGAAGGGAAATCAAACATGCATGGGGGGTCACACAAGAGGAGAAAAAGGGATATGGTCTGAGCCAGCCCCTTCAGAAGTTTTGATACCAAGTGTTTTAAAACAGTACAACCTCCTTATATTTGAATGATTGATAGCATGGACCAAGGCTGAACACAAGCGTTAGATCTCAGTCATATCTGAACCATAAGATGCCATGAGTGAAAGAGAGAGAGCCCTGTCTACATTGCACAAATATTTATGCAGGAGTTGGATGATATTTCCGAATATTGGGTGCCTTGGACTTGTGTCTTTGTTGCTTTGGTGTCTTGTTTACCTTAGTTTGAAATTCTGGTATGGTGACAACCCTAGTCTCCTCCTCCTCCTCTCTGTGGTCACTACAGTTCAGTTAAGGTCAGCAGAGGTTCATTTAATTGAACGAAGCGTCCTTAAACAAGTCAATAAGACCCATCGCAGGTCAACACGTCTCCTAACAGAAAGCAAAGACGTGGGAGGGGTTTCACTAAAGGTCAGAGAGTTTGCTAACCCCCCTGACCTCCGTCTGACCTCTGAGCAAAGAGCAAAACTGCCACATTTCCTTCAGTAATACACGTTGTATAAAGGTGAGGGCTAGATGCTGACTTCAGTCCTTTTACTTACAATTCAATGTTCATTTTCTCTTCTTTGAAGTCGCTTGAGAGAGACTTTTTTTTAAAATTCCAATGGGTTGATTAAGATGAATATGTAAATGTATCAGATTGGATGATAAACAAAGGAAGTTGTTTCATGAGTATCGCTCATGATGTCGTGAGTATTTTTTGCAGCCTTGGGTCATGAGATGCTGTAACAGAAATAGTTTGTACGACGTGTTGCAGACGTCAGTGTTCATGGAAAATGCAAAAAAAAAAATCATTCTGCACTCTTTGAATATGTAATCACAACAGAAACTATTGTTACTAT
Organism: Labrus bergylta; assembly: GCF_963930695.1. Taxonomy (NCBI): domain Eukaryota; kingdom Metazoa; phylum Chordata; class Actinopteri; order Labriformes; family Labridae; genus Labrus; species Labrus bergylta. Next base: position 18,596,652 of record NC_089207.1, on the reverse strand, counting down.
ACTGTACAATAAATCTGAGAGACAGCATGGGTATGAGCCAGGATGCTCCACTGAATCAAAACTATGTCATGTGCATAATATGAATAAAACAATGGCTCTGTAGTCTGCAGAATAAAATGGTGAATGTTTGCTTCATAAGCACTCAAAAACAGCTCATCAAGTTCAAGTGCCTCTTCTTTTATTCCACTGTACGAAGGCGGTGAGACGTTAGCTGACGTGACCAGTCATCCTCATGTGATTGGTTGATCTTATATCACACTCAGGTTTGGTTTTTTTTGGAAATGAAACACTGTCACACATTAGAAATCCTTTAATGAATACTGTTGATAAAATGATCAAGACTTTGTGATAGTTGTTGCACATCAGCTTCCACTGGACCCCAAAGTGTTTATAGCTTCACTGATCTGTCGGCAGGATGCCATCGAGTTGTTGTGTTGAAATATTCCTGGTCTGTCCTTCAGGGCGTTTGTTGTGTTGTGTACATCACTGAGTAAAGTAGCCTCAGTGTAAATGTCTGCTTAGGTAGGTTTGGAGGATTGTACAAGCTGAACATCATCCTTCTTCTTTGCACGTCATGCAAATTTGTCATTTTTCGTAGTATCTGATGTCTCATGTCCCAACAGTCCTCACAATCTTCATCACATAATACTAAAGCAATACTGATCCCAAACTATTCCAGATCATACAGTGACTTAAATATCTCTCCATAGTCTAAACTATAAATGTTATTTTGTTTCTGTGCTAAGCTTCTTTACGAGCAGAGTGCACACTGCTTTACAGTTTAACCTCTGCGTCATCATGTCGAGTTTCCTTCCACATGTAACAAATCAAAAATGATCATCACAGCAAATGACAATGTGATAAACGCGTCAACAGGTATTCATTGTCAGTGTAGATGTGAGGGAGAATATAACCATAGTTATTCTAACAGTGTAGCAGGAATGTGTCTATATATTTCAGTATTTTGTGATACTGTACGCAATGGTAGTCGGTGGCTGGGAAGTGTAAAATGAGTGTGAGACACTTTTACAAAGCTTAAGACAAATCAACATTTTAAGGGGGGAAAAATCCTGCACACTACTCCTACTAAGCATCATCAATTTATTAGAAAAAATCACAACGTTTTGGTCCCTTTGAGCTTTTGTGAAATGACAAGAAAACACTTTTACCAGACAGAGACAGAACAAATTAACATTTTAGAAAAGGTTTATGCACGATGCTAAACACTTTTTTCCGAACGCCCAGACACATTTACAAGTGGCAGAACACTTTAATGGAAGTGACTGAGAAATAAAAAACAAAAGTGACCCTCATTAAGATTCTTTCCAGAGACCAATCACACAAAAAGCAAAATCAAGTTTATAGTCTTCTAGTGGGTCCCACAAAATGGACAAAACATAATTTGGTCACCAGAAACTGCGTACAGTATAACACGTTCGACACATAGACTGTAAATATTGAAGCCTGAGTGACGTCAGCCATCTGTTCCTGCAGGGGGCTCTGGAGGCTCATCGGCAGCAGCCGCCATGCTGGAAATCCTGTCTCAGGCCCTTTCCGAATTGTCACTGTTCAGTATGCAGTACGTACTTTTCAGTAGGAAGTTTCAGTATACTGAACTTTCGTGGTCATTCAGTATGCATTTTTTGGGTCCGCGCAGTATACTGAACATTTCAGTATGCATACTAACTTCTGGGTTTCATGCAGTATGGATCAGATGCGTGCTTTCAGGAAATGAATTGTATTTTACCACCCACAATGCTGTGCGAAAATTAAACGTAAATCTTCACGTCACGTGCGCCTCCAAATCAAAACAAACGAGCGTGGATTAATTTAACCTAATTTAAAGTCCCGACTGAAATCGCTACTTTTAGTTAACAACAAAAAACGTAACAAATGTCTGCATTATTATAAAACCTTTCCCCCTCTATTTAAATAATGATTTAAATGCGTCTTTATTTTATTTTATATTCTGTATATTACTGTCTTTCATTTGTACCTTCCTTTATGTGCTGTATGTTATTTAGTTATTTAATCTGCCTTTTACTTGTGATATTGTTTTTTGTTTACCTGACTGTATATGCGCATTACTCTTCTTGAATAAAGCTAAACAAAAAAAACAAAAAAAAACGGGTGAATGCAGCCGGGTCGGGTAACGTAAATGACGCTACTTCCTTTCTGAATGAATCGAAGTAAGAACAAATATCTGCCTACTGTGTGTGCATACTGAATAGTAGGTACTAAACAGTAGACAGCACGGATAGTACATACTGCATACTGAAAGATTGAGTAGGTACTTGGCAAATTGGTAAATCTGTTGTGCGTATGTGACTTCCTGTGTTTCCGCAGCCATCCTCAAGCTGACACTCGACAAACTGCAGGATTTTGCACTTTCCCATTGTCTTCATTTTTAAAGACCGGAGGTTGCCGCTTGGTTCCACACAGTCTTTCCGCCAAAACAAACTAAACGTCCGCTCACTCAATCACTTCCGGGTCACTTCCAGCATTCCAGTGTTTTGCATCTTGTAAATTTGTTTTCTAAAATGTGTATTTGTTCTGTCCCTTGTAAAAGTCCTTTTCTTTTGTTTTCCAAAATGTTGATTTTTCTCAGGCGTTGCAAAAGTGTCTCACACTTGACACTGATTTTTGTTTGCACTTCCCAGCCACCGTACAATGGGTTACATTTCTATCTTTTGATCCAAATTGAGGAAACAGTGACAGTTTGAATAACACACCTTATGCATGCACAATGTGTAAAATCCTGAGAAACAATTATCCATGCAATAACAATATTTGTGTTAATCGCAGACACTTGAATGTCAAACAGCATGGCACTACTTTTTATTATGACTGAATTAACATTTTCTACATTAGCATGAAAAAAAACTTTGCATGAAACACTATTGAATGGTGTTTTGAGGCTCTACACAGTATGCTATCACAAAACGTCACATGGCGATATTTGAGTGTGTAAACACAGACTACTCGTGCTGCTGTAGCTCAACAGAAAGCTGCAGAAAGGGTTAACAGCTGAAGCTTCTCAGCAGAGAGCCGAGGCAATAGTGACAGCTGACAATTATAATGAATAAATAAAAGTGCACAAATCGGCCCTGTCCCTCCTGGCAACAGAATCCGACCTGTCACTTTACGGTAATCGCGCCACTGACATGACAATCGGTTAGGAAGTAAGAATTTGTTCATTCTCCTCCGTCCAACCTCACTTACCTCCTCAACATACTATGATACTCAGGAGAAGATTGCCTCGTTCAATGGGAGAAGACCCTTGAAGGTTTTTATCGTAGTGACATGGCTGACCTGACCTCGATGTTTGGAGAGGAAAAAAAAGCCTTTACACAGGAGAGGATGTACAGTAGCTGAGGGAGAGGGGGATAACCATTGTCTGCTACTGTAGCTCCTCCATGTTTGGTGCACTCAAGCAGATAGTCTGATGCATATGATTGGGAGAGCGGATGATAGCATTGTGCAGCAGCATAAAAGGGGTCAGCGGTAGCCTAAAGGTTAAAGAAATGCTTGGACAGTGGGGGGGGGGGGGGGGGGGGGGGGGGGGGGTTGATGCTCAATACTGGTCAGGAAAACATGGTTAAGGAAGTGAGTAATGCTCACTTTCAGATGTCTTTGTATAGAACTCTAAAGACCCACTGTAATCAATATGTTTAATCCGCCTGAGACCACAGCTTTTGTAGGGTGCATTTTTACTTTCTGCTAGCTTTTTTAGTATTCACTCTAACTTCAATGCAGCAATAACAAAAGAACAAAATCAGTACATATGTAAACCTACTTGTAAATAAACCTGATTTGGATTAATGTTGATTGAGTACAAAAATAAGCCTCTTTACAGAATAAAAAATGAGATCCTTATTTGGGAAAATTAGACAAATAACACAATTTAGTCCAGTGTGTAAAGAAAATGTTTTCATTTTTGAATAATGCTGTGCAAAAGATCCAGAGGAGGAGACAACGTCAGGAAGTGCAAAGAAACAGCTCTGAGTCCGATCAGACTCACAGGTGCTGACAGGAAGTGACCAGAGGCAAAGCACAACATCAACAGCTGTTCCTCAAAAGTTCTAATCAGCATCAAAACCATCCTAAAATCATCATCGGCATCATCAAACAAAACCATCATCCTCATCATCATCAAAATCATTAAGTGAGTATGTTCATGAAAGAGCTGGGTCTTTGGCTTTTTCTTAAAGGTACAAAGGGACTCTACAGATCCAAAGGAATTTGGTAGTTTGTTTGAGATTAAATAAATCTCATTAGTTGAAAAATACCAGAAATTTGGGTGGCGGTTCAGACTGAGTTTTCTCCTACTTTAAGAACGTCTTAAGCAGCTGGTGATGTGTTGTCTCGACATCTTGTGTTTTAAAGGTTTTCATGTCCTTGGTGTAACAGATGAACAGAGACAACAGAGGAAATTGTGGTTGTTGGTTTCTGTCTCTATGTTGCTGCACATGGCAGCACATTTGCCAAGGTTTGTAATGCTCTCATTAATTCATTACTTAGCATGTTGCCTTGTGTTAAGCCAATAGACTAAACATGGATGAAGTCTCAGTGACCTCATCCATTGGTGACTCAAGGGGACTGGAGGTCTGTCGATGTCGTTATTGAAAATACTGTCTCAGCTCACCGCTCTGTGGGATGTAGAGTTAGTGTGCATGTTGTTTCATTAGGAAGCCACACCACCAACTACTCGTCTGGCTTTTAGATTGCAGTGTTTTAAGCTATTTCTAAGGATCCATTTGCACAGCGGTTGTTGTTGTTGTCTGAACGCTGAACTTTTTTTGAAAATGAATACGAAAAATGATTATGTTTTCAGTGGATCTTTTTCATGTTTATGAGGCCTTTGACTATGTCCCTGTGTTGTAGAGGCTACATGCTGCAAACATTTAAAATTAAGCATCTTCATATTGTACCCAGTGGCGATTCTAGAGTTTGTTGGGGCCCTAGGCAAAAATTAACAAGGGGCCCCACAAACCACTATTATGACTGCCAGTGTTCCAACGCTCTTCCTCTTTCTTTTTCACTCCCAGACAGTTATCTCCTCTTCTCTTCAGTGGTTTAATTGTATGAAGGAATAATACATGAGATGCTAAGCAGGGCAATGAGAGTGAGTGCTGTCAAATGGGGCCCTATTAGGGAGGTTTCTTACCGTCATTGCAAAATTTGCACATTTCGAGCTACTGCTGCAGTTTTAAGTTTGTCAACCTTTGGGGGTCCTTTCTGGCCTGGGGCCCTAAGCATTTGCCTGCCTTGCCTGTTGACAAGCAGCGCCTCTGAAGCGACCCAATGAGGATTCCTTTGCTTTGGTTGCCAACCTCAAGTGGACCCCTTGAGGAACAGCAGTTTTCTGCACTTCTGTATTGGCTTCATTTTTCCACACTGAGGTTGCTCCTCGGTTTGAACCTTTCCACTTTGCAAGACTGTCTAATACCAACCTGTTTGAACTGTGTCACCATTTTGACAGAAGATATCCATAGTTTCTATAGCTTGAATATAATAACATATATTATCATGAATGAAAGGTTCAGGTGTAAATAATGAAATGACTCTTGGCTGTATTCCAGTGAAGTGCTCTAGTTTCAGGCTCCTGCTATTATGCTTGCTGCTTGTTACACTTTCAAGGCTATTAGGACAGTTTAATAAAACACAGTCAGTTATGGTTAATGTAATGAGTCACACCTGTGCTTTGTTTACTACGACACAAATACTGTCTTTTTTTTTTGTTACTACGGGAAGGTAACATTGTTCAAACAGCATAAAAAAAAGATTGATTAACAGTCTGTTGTTGGCTGAAGTTCCCCACATTACTACTTTCTTCTGATTGGCCAGCTCCCTGGAAGCCTGGGGGCAGAAGGCTGCAGGGCTGCCAGGGGAGGGCTGCAGCTCTCCAGTGCTGGGCGTATAGACTCCTAGTATTTAAAGTGGGTACTGTAGTCCAAATTCAAATCATTAGAGAGTGCTGCTCCTTTAAATTCTGAAGACAACAACATAATATAATCTACTTACATTTTGTAAGTCTTGATGTTGGCCTGCACATCATATAAGGGTTCAGGATACATTAGAGTCAAGGTGGAGCTGAGAGAAAGCATCTCTGATTAGCTGAATCATCCCCCCTGAATAAAATCAAGTCAAAATTAAGAAACTAAACTGTGATAAATAGCTCCTCATCAAACATTGAACCTGACGTTTCCATAGAAATTTGCCACAGAACCAGATTAGAGAGTGCAAACGACAGAATGGTAACGATATTTCTGTGAGTTTGAACCTTTTCAACATCAAGGACGCAGAAAAAAATAGCTTTGTGCTAAAAATACCCAAAGACTATTTATGGACTGAAGCAGAGAGGGATGCATCAAATTTCCATGTTTGCCAGACGAATTAAAACCCACTGAAACCCTGGCAGAAGTAGAAAGGGTTTTCAGTTTCACGATGAATAATTTATGAAGTTTATCATGTTGTTTGCCATTTTAGTGTTTTATAATCCCTCACAAGCCTTACAGGGTTGAAGGTTTTTGATCAAAGCGCTGCGACCTTGACCTATTCCTCACCAATTCTTTGAGGCTGGCTTCACACGAGACCATTTTCAAATCTTAACCGATTTTTGGGGGCTAAGTAGCTCAGGATGCAGTGCAGACCAAGTCTTGGAATTGGTCTGGTAGCTGGAGAGGTGCCAGGTCACCTCCTGAGCACTGCCAAGGTGCCCTTGAGCAAGGCTCTGAACTCCCCTCCCCCAGCAGCTCAGGAACGCTCGCTGTGGGCAGCCCCCCCACTCTGACAGCTCTCCATCAGTGCATGTCCACAGGATCCTGTTTGTGCATGTGTGTGTAGCATGTTCAACAACAGAGTGTAAAATTGAATTTCCCCTTGCTGGATTAATTGTAAGATCTCATTGGCTGCGGCAGGTTTTCCCTCAGAGGCAGCCTGATCTGGAATTTTAGATATCAAACATGTTTAATGGGAGTCCTGGGAGGATCTTATTCAATCAGGAGCAGTAAATAATCGTATTGACCGCACATACTTGAGAATTATTTGGACAAATGAAAAAGTAGGGACAAGTCTCAGATCAGGCCACACCCCGCCTTGATCATTTGGGGGTGCAAATCTAGCCTAAAATCATTAAGTGTGTAGTTAGGTCTTGTTTTCTTTAAGCTTCTTGCATTCTTATTCTTCTTGCAAATCAGTCTTTAATGGATCCTTGATCATTATTGGTCCTTAGATTATGAGTCAGATGATTTTACAAATATTGTGTTTGTTGTTTTGTGATGCTGATGCCCATAATAATAGCGATTGTGTTTTTAGCCATGCTAACAAGGAAGGGGAAGGCGATGGTCTGTATGTTGTATTTATAGTTTAAATATCGCCAAATGAATGGATTACCAAGAAACTTTTACACCCATTCATGGTTCCCAGAGTTTGAATCCCACTTAACGCTGTCGTCCCACTTGATTTTTTTGTTTCTTACACTGAGTTTTGCTCTTGTACAATAAAATAAAGTGAAATATCTTCCTAATTATTGGATAATATTTCACCATCAGCAGCCATGACCTCCTCATTAGTTATTTATCCTTTATTACTTTGAACTGTCAATACTGAATCCAATCGTCCCTAATTTAATTTCATTAATCCCCTCGTGCAACATAACTACTTCAGACTCAATACGTCAGCTGTGCAACACTCTGCCTTTATTTGACATATTGTTTATACTCTTATTATAAGCCATACTTTATTCTTAACTCTAATAAGAGAGACAGTGTGTGGATAAAGGAAGTATTTCTGATTGTGGTGTCTGAAGTTGTGATTCCTTGGTGACAAAACTCTGGTCCACATATTGTCATCAATATTTCAGAGAGGGTTGACAATTTGAGTTATTATCTCCACAGCTGTTGGATGATACCCCAGAAAATAAAATGTAAGTAATGTGGGTCATTTTATTTATACTTAGTTTTACACCTCTAAATATGGAATAACCACAAGTTGATAATTAGCCAATGCTAGCATGGTTACATGCTAAACTAAGATATCGAATATGGCAACACATTAGCATATTGATATGAACATTTATCCCAAAGTGCCAACTGACTCAGAGAGCTGTACAGCTGGAAGCTTTAACCCTGACTTTACGTGCTTCTCTTACTGTCCCTCTTCCAGACACGAGAAGTTTTTCTCCTGTTGTTGTTTTCATGTTTATGATTTATTCTGATAAAGGCCAATAGCCTCGTGGTAAGTGCGTTCGCCCCATGTACAGAGGCCCAGCCCGAAGAGAAGTCATTCCCAGTTCAAATCCGACCTGTGTCTTCTTTCCCGGTTTCTGACTCTATCCCCTTTCTTGTCTCTAGAATGACAGAAAATATAAAGCCCTCCCGCCAGAAAAAGCAAACATATATATATATATATATATATATATATATATACACTGTATATAAGAGCATGTCCTGACCATTTTCTTATGATAGACATAGAGGAATGCAGTTATATCACAGATGTTTTTTTTAAACAAAGTACTGCTATTTATATTTCATGTGAATTCAGAAATTATAAATATCTATGTGTATTAATACTATTATTCATTTTAAGTTTGTATCCAGTAGATAATACATTTTATCAGTGGGAGCTTTGAGTCACATGGAAATCTCGTCGTGTCTCCTTAAATCAACTAACAGCACTCTGCAGAGTCCCGGCCTTCAGTTTAGTACACCTCAGAGTGAGAGCACAAAGAGCCCATAACAGGGAGGAAGGACAGAAATGAAAATATAAAGTTATTCTGTTCGAGTTGTTTTAGTGCACAAAGAGAAGGACTAACTGTAAAGTGTTTCAAAGATTATTTTGTAGGGCATTTTGTGCCTTTATTGTAGAGATGGGACAGTGGATAGAGTCTGAAATCAGAGACACAGAGTGTGGGGAATGACATGCAGGAAAGGGGCCATAGCTTTGATTCAAACCTGGGCTGCTCACCAAGAGGACCACAGCCTCTGCACATGGGCCACGCAAACTAACCCCCAGGCTTCAGGCGCCCCATTAAAGATCACATTTAAGTTAGAATATTGGATTTAAAGTAAGCTCTGAAAAATGTATTTAATGCAGAGTTGTTTAATGAATGCTGGATGATTAGTGCCAAATTAGAGAACATAAAGTCTGAGAAGCAAGTCAATATATTAAAGGAATACGGTTCTTGTAGTTTGAGAATAAAGTATAAATTACAACTTGATTATGATTATACTTAAATGTGACTTGACGGATTGCCTGGTGGTTATGATGCGCGCCCCATGTACGGAGGCTGTAGTCCTCGTCACAGCGACTGTGGGTTCAAATCTGACCTCTGCCCTTTGCTGCATGTCGCCCCTCACTCTCTCCTCCCAACATTTCCTGTCTCTCTTCAGCTGTCCTATCTAATTAAGAAGAAAAAGGCCTTAAAATATCTTGAAAATATATATATATGACTTTATTCCAGCTTTTTAATCGTCAATGTGGCTCTTATACGGTTGTATTTATTTTCCTTGTGTGCTGAGTGTAAATCTGCATTTCACATGTTTGAAAGTACCCAAAATTCCCTTTTAAAGCGTCATCAACGTCTCGTGTGAGCTGAACGTTGCAGTCAGAAGGCCGGCCTGCCCGTATATCAGCAGGATGTGATTTGGGGGTAGAAGAATGTATTCATTTAATACCCAGGGGGCAAAATGTGAGCGGCGTCGTGTCCTAATTCACTTCAACATCAATGCCAGAGGCTGAAGCGCTGCCTTGATTATACCAATTTAGCCTCCCACCCACCCAAAGGAAGACGTGTAATTACTTTGTTTACACTGCAGTGCTGTACCTTGCTGAGACGTCCACCAGTAAACACTCACACTTGTTTTTCTTCTGCGTTCAAGTCCTTATCCTTTGAGTAGTTCTTAAAATGTCCGACTGTTTCTGTGACGCTGATGTACAGAAACATGCTCTCACAGTACCTTAGGAAATTAAGAGGCTGTTAATTAGACTCTAATATGGACTGGATAATGTCTGTATAGGGTACATTATCATCACAAGAGCTAAATGTTTAGAGGATGCAGGTAAACATGTTTGGACTGCAAACAAATCAAAAATAGCTCTTAAGAAACAAAAACATACATGTAAACACGTATATATATATATATATATATTTGTGCTGCTGCCCATCGTGGCCATGACACTCTTGTTCTTAATCTCAATGAGGTTCTCCTGGTTAAATATATTGAAAAAAAAAAAAATATATATATATATATATATATATATATATATATTTGTTGTATATTAAAGTCTATTCAACAGCTTTTACATACTCTTCATCGACCATGATGAGACCACATTTTCAACATTTTAGATGTTGGCTTATTTCTGTGAGTGACCTGTCGGGGCGCCGGTGGTTAGTGCGCAATCCCCATGTGCGGAGGCTGTAGTCCTTTAGGGTGGCCCGGGGTTGAATCTGACATGTTGCTTCTTTACCCCATGTCATTCCCCACTCTCTCTCTCTCTCTCTCTCTCTCTCTCTTTCTCTCTCTCTCCACGATTTCTGACTCTATCCACTGTCCTGTCTCTAAACAAAGGCATAAAAAGCCCAAAATCTCAGTCTTAAAATGAGGTTAGTAATAATAATAATAATACATTAGACTTAAATGTCGCTTTCTGAATAGCTGAAGACGCTTAACAAATAACAACAAAACAAAGAAGAGATAATGTAAGAGAAAGAGAAGTGAGAGCAGTCTGTTAGTGGTTATAGGCGATGTTTAAGAGGATAGTTTTTAAGGATTTCTTGAAGGTGGAGAGTGAGGGGGGTCTCTGATGTTTTTTTGGGAGTGAGTCCAAGAGGGTCTCACTAAGAGGCAATGGAGAAGGCCCTGCTGGCCCAGCTGTCCCCCCAGGACTGATGGTTAGTCCTGCAGGGGTGGGGGGCAGGAGGTTAGCTTAGCATAAAGACTTGGGGGAGGTGTTTAAAAAATATATCAAGAAAAGGAGACAAACCTGCACACCGACTCATGTGTGGTCTTTCTTAGTTTATTTTCTTTACAAAAAACAATCACCTGAAGAATTTGTAATGTCTCGTGGAGCATTGGGTAAGCATGCATATGTGCTGAATTTTTGTTTGTCCTGCACCCCTGTGACGTGTGAAACACCACCCTCCTTTTGAAAGAATGCAGCTACTATCATCCGTGAAGCTGAGGTGTCTGCGGCTGCTGCCTGTGTGGCCAGATATGGTCAGCAGGAGGTTCTGAGTGTTGTTCTGTATGGTGCAAACCTTGAAACTTCAGTTTGCAGAGACTCCTACAAAATGTGCTGAATCACTGAGCTCAACTGTTCAGCAAGAAATAAGTTCTGCATGGAGCTTCCTGGTGTTTGTCCCTGTTTCTGTAATGTGGAAAATATTGAGACACAACTTGTTTTAGAGATTCTTGGCTTTCAAGTCAATGATTTTGCAGTGATGTTAGCTTGAAAGTAAGTAAAATCTACAAGATATTACTTTATGATATGAATCTGTCATGTTGAATATTTACATTGTATATGCAAAGGTCCAGCAACAAGAGTTAAAAATTAGAAATAGTTATCAGCTATCACGGGATGATAATTTATGCCTCTGGGGGCGATGGCCAACTTTTCTGTGCTTCGGGTGTCACCACCAGTTAGAAATAAAGAACTTCTCACCAAGACTTCCTTCTCTGCGTGCTGCATTGTTTACAGGCCGACTAGCAACCTCTCACAGAAAGAATGAAGTTGAAGTTGAAAGGCATTTAAGAGCTGAGATGCACTTACATGCAGATTATATTGTTTATAGAGAGTTATAAAAGCTACATTTTTAGTTCAACGCTGAACACTCTTTTGTTCTCCACATAGGCTATTATATATACGCCGGGCCAACACAAGTGCACGCTACTGCTGAGATTATAAAAATGAATATTGATTTCCACCAGTGTTGTTTTCAGAAAAAACAACGACTTTAAATCCTGATGCAAACTCTGCACCACACAGCATACAGTGTTTAAGTGTTTTTGAATTTAAGAACTTTATTTCTGTTTCATACACTGCAAAAACTCAAATCTTATCAAGGGGATTTGGCTAATATCTCATCGAATATATCCAATTATACAGAATATGAGCAGCATTCACCACACCAGTGCAGATAAACATTTTATTTCATGGTATAATAAAAAAATAAACTCAGGAGATTTGGCTACCTGTAGGTTCTTTAGGCAAACAGCCGCATTTTTCGGGCGGATTTTACCCGGAGTTTATCCGGCCAGACCCCTAGTATTTTATCTGCAGAATATTCGAGTGAGCTGATGTCTGAACGCGGCCGCATATACTCCGGAGATTTCAATTCGAGCCAATGGAAAGAGAATGACGTTTATATAGTGACCGGCTAAAGTGTCTGCACGCGACCGCTACGATCTCCGTGCACGTAATTAAACGGCTGCATTATGTTTTCTGGTCGTCAGTATGTTGTTCTCCACTCTTTTGTGGATGTTGTCATTCCATTGGATTCCACATAGCATTGATATAAAGGCAAATATTCTCATTATAGCATCGTGTAGCGGACTCTGTTGCTTCGGCCGCTTCTTCTGTGTTGTTTATTTACGTCACGTCTTGCGTCGGGAAATCCCCCGAGCCCCCTCCCCTCTGACAGGGAAAGTCCCCCGCTGTGAGGAGCATATGTGAACGGGATAATTTCTGGAGAAGTCCTCCTGTAAATATCTAGATATTATCCGGAGTGCATATGTGAAAATGTCTTAAGTGAGAATAGCTGATGCAGCCAATGCAGCAGGCGACATTTACTTAAGTTTCTTAAATTAAGATCAATATAGTTACAAGATACTTAAATAAATTTTACTTGTTGCATTGACTCTATCTCGAGATAGATGTCGCCCTTGAGCACCAGCACTAAACCAAAACAAACTTCTGTTTGGCGACACCGCCGCTATTCTGAAGCCTCCGCTCTCCTCCAGCGGCAAACCTCCAACCCCTCTCCACTCGCGTTCGCACAGAGGAGTTATCAATTTGAACGCACCATTAAGTGCAAGCAGCAGACAAAATTGTTCTTTACTCGAGCTTTACATGTGTCCTGTTTTGTTGTGTTAGCAGGCTAATGTAAGCGCTTTTTAGTTAGCTCGTAGCTTCATATTGCATTTGACACAGAATGAGGGTGATCTAAAGACTCTTATGTGACATCCAAGTTATTCTTCTTTTCTCTAGTCCTTGACTAAAACAGCTTTATACGCAAGGCCGTCCCGTCCATGTAAACACGGCTCTGGCAACAACACAGCTGGAGGGACTCGAGCTTCTCACTCATTGTAGACAGTCATGACTCAGAGAGACATTTACACAGGATATACTGGATTTATGCTTTATTGTGTAAAATGTTGCACACTAAGCTTAACAGGATATTATGACTAGAATTTTAAGAAACACACTTGATAAGATTTAGATTTTTCTTATTTATTCTGTTTGGTGTTTTGAGCTTTTTCATCCCACGCTGTTTTGTCTTTTAGTTTAAATCTGAATCAAGACTCGGAAAGTGAAGGCTGTGCTGAATTGAATTTGTATAACTTTGTACCTTTACTTGATTACACTTATATTTGATCAAATGCTTCTATCTGACAGCTTCTGCACATTTCAGTGTTTGATCTGCTCGAGTTCTGCGACGCTGACTTCATGTCGTTGATCATTTAGTTCCATTTTCTAAATACTTGTTTATTCACTCGTTAAATCCTTTATATCTTCAACTGTATTCTGAGTGGAAGTCTTTAATTCACGGACTGAAATGTGTAATTGAATGAGCACAAACCACTCGCTGTTGGTAACTGATAAATGAACACACTGGTGAGATCTCGTCCAAAGACCCCTTTGTCACTGTGAGACTGTTTGGGCTCATAATACAGGGCATTCAGGGGCGTGTCCAGAGGGGTGACATGGGCCAGTTAGGAAATCGTTCTTCTGTCTTCAGTGTGTTCACCTGATTTCAGTTCTGAAAGTTGGAATGTTGTCACAATAGCAAGAAACAGCGTGGATGCTATGAAGTTACAAGTTAATTTTTGGGAAAAAAAGTTGATATGCAATACGTGAATTAAAAACATAAAAAAACATATTTTACCCCCCCCCCCCCCATGTGATGATCTAAAGTTGTCGCTCTGACTTCAAGAGGCGTTCACTTGCATTATACAACTCCGAAAGTTGTTTTTCCGATGTGCCAGACACCACATGAATGCACCTTCAAACTGTGATTGGCTTTTTGCCTGCAGCCAATTAATCTATTTTTGTAAGTTAGACAGTGTGCAGGAGTTTTTGTGTCATTAATGAAATACGCTAATAAGCTAATAAGCCATTATCTTGTGTTATAAATTATGCCATTATCTTTGTATGTGTGTGTGTGTGTATGTGTGTGTGTGTGTGTGTGTTTGTGGGAATAGAAGATATGGATCTGTAGAAACATCATGTAGTGACTTTTTCATGTCCACATGTCCAGATCATACTTTTAGTCACATGCAAAGATGGTCAGGTCTTGATGCATATCCTAAACAAAACAAATGTCCAAAATGAAATAACTTTCAGTGACGTTCCCGATTGTTGTAAAGTAATGAAGCAGATTAAATTCACCATGATGATGATATAAAATGATGATAAAAATCCAGATCATTTGATGCGTTTGCTGAGATTATTTGTAATATTTACATTTATATTTATGGAAAGAACTGTGTGTTCCCACCCCCCCGATGTCAACTAACTTCCTGTTCACACTGTCCCCATAAACACCTGATCATACCACCACCTGAACAATTAACCCACCTGACCCTTCTTCACCATCAGTAAAAGTTCTGTAAACAAACTATTACACAATGAGAAACAACAACATCATTGGCCCCTTCACATCATCATGCTGGTTTGAAAGGTTTCATGTCTAAATGAGAGATCGGCTGTTTTAGGGATGAGACGCTTTATGTTTTCACAGCACATACAAACACACAAGAGGTCTTATTGCAAAAAGCAGAGACATTTTTCCGTCAGGATTTCACACTTCCACATGAATCTTACCTAAAGAAAAGTAAAACCTTTAAATCACAACTATGAATAAAGACTAGTCAGTCATTAGGCTACGTCTTAGAAACTGGACCTTTAGATTGGATCCTTATTAGTTTTGTAGGACGATAACCTCTTTTTCCAAAAAGAACCATTGTTGTTTTTTCTTAGGGGAAGGTCACATGACTCATTCCACGTGTGACTCAGCAGACTCAACCAGCAGCATTAATGTGATGTGCAACACGGCTGCAGGCTTCTGCAGTTCCTCTCTTCTCTGTCTCTATCACAATGTGGCTGAAATGAGATTTTGCATGAGGCAGGTGATCAATGAAAAAAGGGAAAAGGAGAGGCAGATTGAGGAAACTGAATCAGGAGCTCCATCTGCTGGCCAAACCGAGAAACAGGTTTGTGCTTAAATTAGAAGGGTTAAACAATACAATAATACTTTACAAATACAACACGTCTAACCAATGCTAAATTACTCTCTATTATATTATTTAGATATTCCTCCATGAATATAAGGCCATCGGATGCAACCTTCTGTAATCTTACAAATGCATGGAAACGGTTTTTTTTTTGTTCAGTTTTGTGAGAGAACTTGTTTGACTTTTGTGGTTAAAAAAGAAGCAGCCTTTAATTTAGTTGAATTTGTGAGTTGAAGGACAAATCCAGATTAGATCAAATCATCAGGTTCCTAGCAGCGGTGCTCGAGGCCAGGCCAGGATGATGCTACCTTTAAGAAACTGTAACGTTAAGTAAAACTTCAAAAAGATGCTCAGAGACAAGCTCTATAACTATGATCTATTACGGATGCATTCAGGTACATATTTTACATTTACAAGTAAATGCTATGTTTCTTATTTCCTATTTCTTATGTACAGTAACACTTTAAATCAAGGTCACAATACTCACCATCAACTTGTTGCTTATTAGCATGCTATTTAGTAGCATACTGGCTGCTTAGCCTTTAGTCATTATTACGAGTGTATTAGTAGCATACCTTATTCTACATGACTAATAGGACATTAACTTAGAGTTTCTCCTCCTAATTCCTGCTTATTGATAGTAAGTTAGGAAGTTGTTGAACATGAATTATGGGTTAATATTATTTATTTAGTTTGGCCCTTATAAGGTAGAAGTAAATAAATCATATGAAGATCATAATTCATGTTCAACAACTTCCTAACTTACTATCAGTAAACAGGAATTAGGAGGGCAAACTCTTAGTTAATGGCCTATTAGCTAACCAAAACGTGTCAGAAAACACAAAATACAGACTTTAGCAACAATGACGTGTTTTAGTAAAAGACTAGTATACAGTAAGTGTTTAAGTATTAGACATTAAGCTTCCTCCACAGATGGAGTTCACCCAGTTGTCATGAAAAGTCAAAACTCATCCAATTTTACATTTTCCAAGATATATAACTACTTCTTTGCTCTCATCCGTCACAAAAATTTAAATATATTGATCATACAAGATCATAAAACTCATTAAGCCCTTCTCCACACATCAGACTTGAAATAAATGTCACCTACAGAAAGGAACAAGAATACTATACATGTTGAAACTTTAAAGTTAATGTGTGGGTTTTTATGTAACAAATACTTCTTAAAAGTTCATTTATTTATTTTTCAAACTAATGTTTCCAACCTACAAATAAACTGACTCTCAGATTTATGACTTTTCACTGTGCATTGATTTAATAGTCACATATCTAGATACACCACTAGATGGCAGTGTTGATCCAACTTTCACATCCGTGTGTGGCGCATGATATTTCTTTATTTTGATGCAGTAGAAAAAAAAAGGTAACCCCATTAACAACAACGTTTCAGTGATATCACAAATCAACTCAAGTACTGCTGTTTCTCTTTGTATGATGTTTGTATATCTACAAATTTACTATTTAATGAAACATGTGAGAGTCATCTGATCATTTTTTACAGCACACATGCAGAATTTCTATTATTTACTTTGTGAAAGAGTATGTTTAGAATCAAAGACATTCAGAGAGCAAAGATCAAGAATTGAAATATGTGAATTACCCCGGTACCCCGTACCCCGGGGTCTTGAGTTATTACAAAACTGGTAATTGTTTGTCCCTGACACAAAGGGCCATTACTGTTCTAGTACTATTGTAATAAAAGTATTCTGTCTTATTATTTAAATCATAAAAGTTACATATCTCAAGCACCTCTTCTTCGTCGTCAAACTCGCTCCCAGAACTCTGCTGAAAAGTTTTCTCAATCCAAACAACTTTATTAATCCCTCTTGGGGCAATTGGTTTGGAGCAATTTCTTACAAGAAACATAAATAAAGATGTGATGAACTGTACTGTACGGACAACAAGTTATACAAAAGAGCTAAAATATAGAATATTACCTAAAAGGAGATACCAATGTTAAGCAAACTGATGAGTAATCAACCAGACTGGATCGAAACACAATCAAATGACCATTAGTCAACTAATAAAATATACAGCCAGTGTGACCCTGATGTCTCAGCATGCAAACCGAACGTAGAGTCAGATGTTGCAAAGTGTTGGCAGCTTGGATGAATTCATTCGAATTTAACTTAACTGCTTAATTGGGGAAATGAGGATACATAACCTCCTGCACTGAGTTTGTTTTTGTCTTTATGATTAAGAAATATTGAGACAAATTAAACAAAGGTTCATGTCATTTTCTTTATTTTTTGTGTGGGGCTTTTTGTGCCTTTATCTAGAGATAGGACAGTGGATAGAGAGAGTGTGGGATATGACATACCCAAAGGTCAGACTGAACCTGGGTCACCCGCTTGGAGGAATAGAGCCTTCATACATGGGGTGTGCTAAATAACCACTACGCTACCAGCACCCCAACAATGTTTAATTTTGATCAATATCTACAGTAAGTCACAATCATTAAAAAATATCAACTGATCTCAGTAGGTAGGAGAGGGGAGTCATAATGAAGAGTTTGTTTTTACTTGTTTTCCTTCCATTAAGAAAGAATAAGTTTGTATTTTGCTATGATGGTAGAGCCCAACCGATAAATCGGCCAGCAGATAATATCGGCCGATATTAGCTTATCCAGTGACTATCTGTATCACCTAATTTTATCACAAATATGCGCCGATGTAACTAGATATATTCACGGGTCAAATAGCATTTCATTTGAGTTTCATTCAATTAAACTAGCAGTTCTCTTTCACCAGCAGAGGGTGCTATATGGATTGCAACAAGCATCATCACCCTCCAGAGTGTCAAACTGTGATGCACAAACATGCACAGTCACTTTCCAGCTGAGTGACCATCTTGTCTTTGTTATATATCTTTTCCACGTGTTTGATAACTGCATTTGAAGGATCAACATAATATACACCGGTGCATCTATCTTTGCAGATAAGAAAGGTATTAGCTGATATATATCGGTATCAGATTTTTTTCCCCCAATATTGGTATCGATATTGGCCGCAAAATTCCAATATCGGTCACGCCCTACTATATGATATGAGATTATTTTTTGGTTTTCCTGTGGCCTCAGTTTTAACCTAGTGTATATTAAATATTTTGGTAGGATGGGGCTCAAAAACAGCATCAGTGAGTGAAGAATAATTGGAATACAAAAAAGCAGTAATTAGTACACTATTAAATAACAAGCCTTCGTGTAATCATGCCGAAACACCGCCTGGTTCAGCAGATCTGATGGATGTGACTAATTTTACTCAGAACTCTTCTGTTGAAGGGATTTGGTGCCAAACTTGTTGAAACTCGAACAAAAACAGGCACACAAAAACAAAACAGTAGATCATTTCTGAAATAGACCGAGCTAGGACATAATCACTTTGATTGTCACTTCCATCCGCCTCTTCATATCTGTGCGCAGACTGAACCGACATGATCTCTTCTTCATGAAAATGTCCATGAAGATAAAACAAAGGCAGCGATTCAAAAAGTGTGGAGAAAATAAAAGAAACAAGTTTTTACTTCATAAATGTCAGGTTTAATTAATATTTTCTTCATATTACGACGTGTTATAAGAACAAGAACCGACCGCAGCCATGATACATTTTCTTTCTCGGCTGAGGAACATTCAGACAGGTAAACACCCACAGGACAGTTCAGAAGGTGATGCACTCATTAAAACATTAACATCACCTGAACTTTTGCTACCAAAACAGCATGAGGGCATCTTAGAATATTTAGATTTTTCTGGTATCTGGTCCCAAAACGACAGCTTACCCAAAGGCGTGTTTAAATGTCAGCAGGAAGGAGATTGTACCTCACAACCTGTCAGTCAGCTGAGGGGGAAACACGGACGTGGACATTAATCCAAAAGAACAGTGTGTGAGCAGAGGAGAGGCGAGGAGAGGAGAGGCGGTGTCATGGTTCGCTTTTTTTCCCACAAGTTAACTAAAAAAGGGAGAAAGTAGATGTGAACAGATGTACTGTATTTTTAAAACTCTTCAGTGGGATTATAAAAATGCAAGATTAACAACAAACTAACTGTGTTTACTTGTGTGCCCTGCAGCTACGCCACCAACGCTGATCCACAATAATAATCCCCAGCTGGAGAACAAACAGCATCTGGGCGAGGAGAGGAAGGAGCGGGAGGAGTCTCAGCAGGGTGGGCGGCAGATGGTTACACTGCAGCAGCACTTCTCCAGGTAAAATACCTTGACCACAAAGCAGACAGGCTGCAGACAGTCACACACTGTGCCAGAGCCTGACTGACAGAGGTTATTAAAATGCAAACACCAAAACAGATTACGGAGAACTTTATCGACCATGCACATCAAAGTCTGTTTACAAGTCTTGGGGAGAGACATTTATTCTGTGCAATGAAAAAATATAAATCCTTTGTTGCTCCAGTGGGAGCAGCAAACAGTTATATAATGTTTGTTAAACTATTTAATTTTTGTTGTTAAAATGTAAAAATCTTAGCGAGAAGCTGCAAAGAAGTGAGCTCTGAAGACGGTTGCTCACTCCACTCGAATGTTCCCGTGAAATAAGATTTTCTTTAAGACTACATCTTCCACTGATCTTCACTTGTTAGCCAGTATGTGGTCCAACAATGAAAAAGGTTGTTTTTTAGTTTGCCAAAAAAAGTGTATAAAATGTTTCACCGGGGTGTTTATTGATACGGCTCCAATGACCCGCTTTCCAACATACTGTACTGTATGTACATGATCTTCTTGCTTTCAAGCAATTAAGAGGCAAATGTTTAAAATGCTACAGCCAGTCTGAGCTACTAAAGGCTTTATTCCATCCATCAAACCACCCATCCATCCATCCATCAAACCATCCGTCCATCCATCCATCCATCCATCAAACCATCCATCCATCCATCCATTCATCCATCCATCCATCCATCCATCCATCCATCCATCCATCCATCCATCCATCCATCCATCCATCCATCTATCAATCCATCCATTTACCCATCCATCCATCCATCCATCTATCCATCCATCCATTCATCCATCCATCCATCCATCCATCCATCCATCCATCCATCCATCCATCCATCCATCCATTTACCCATCCATCCATTTACCCATCCATCCATCCATCCATCTATCCATCCATCCATCCATCTATCCATCCATCTATCCATCCATCCATCCATCCATCCATCCATCTATCCATCCATCCATCCATCCATCCATCCATCTATCCATCCATCCATTTACCCATCCATCCATTTACCCATCCATCCATCTATCCATCCATCCATTTACCCATCCATCCATCCATCCATCCATCCATTTATCCAGCAATCTTTATTTGTATAGCGCCAATTCAAAACATTTTTATCTTGAGACACTTTACAAAAGAATGTAAAAGACCTTATTCATTGTTTAGTTATAAAAGAAAAATGGGTTGGGGGGATGGGATAAGATGCAGGACGAAGGATAGGGACAAAAAGAGGGTGGGATGGGGTGTCCATAGCAGCAAATCCATCCATCCATCTATCTGTCCATCAAATCTTCCTTTTCTTGCAAACTCTTACCATGAATTTTCCCACTTAAGTGAAAAAACATTCTCCAGTTGACCTTGGTAGATATTGATGCCTATGATATTGATGATGTACAAAAACTGCACATTTCAGTTTCATAAAAGCAGAATTAACTTATTGTATTTCTTATTTGCAGTATTTATCAAATTGTGTTGCCCTCTATACTTTTTCATTCACTGATGCTCGTCAGTTAAAGTGACATGGGGATTTTACTTTGAGACAAAGTGTTCCAGAAAGTTTTTATCACGAGTTCATATCTTGTTAGATTAAAAGCCAGTGGCCACAACTTTAAATGGCAAAAGAAGCAACACACACACAATGCATTAACACACATTCATCAAAGGCCGAACACACCAAATGTGATGAACTGCTGCGCCTCTGTGGTGACATTCAACGTTTTCATTAAGTTAAAAGCACACTTCATGTAGAGATCGTCTTTAAAAGAAAAAATATCTGCAATTTTAGTGGAACACTTAACACTCAAAACTGATACGAAGTGTCAACCTCCTGCAGCATGAGACTACTAATGTGTTGCCACTTTATTGATCTTCAACCCAGCGTGCTATAAAGGGAAATAATAACCGAGCATTAAGTCCAGCCAACTGTTAGGCAGCTGCCGGCCCCTCATGATCCCAGTTCGATCCCATCTGCATTTGCTCAGCGGGCTGTGAGATTACCCTGATGATTTGTGACTGTGAATTAATTCACTCCTGTCATGTGGAAGATATTTGAACTGCTGCCCAATATTTAGGGAAATGAGAAATTAAAAGTTTTTTATCTCTCTGTGGTTAGCACATGGTGATGGGTCAGTCAGCTGTGAAACACAACTGAAAAAAAGTCTTAAAGTTTCTATGATTGGCAAAAAAAAGATTCTTCTACACTTCAGAATAAATGACAATGAAAGTTGTTATTAGTATGACTTCACCATTGATTGGTTGTATATTTTAAATCTTTAATCAACTTAAGAGTTTTTGAATATTTCCCATTTGGTACAACACAGATCAAAAACTAACCACAGCTTAACCCAAAGTTCACACAAGACGCAAGACAGTGATTTCATGCACATTATATATTTCCCCTCAAGTTGTACAGGAATGAGAGGAGGATCATCAATTAAATAGAAAATAAAAACACAATGTCGACGTTATTTAGTAGATGTGTTGTGATGCAGTAGCTGCTTAAAGAAGCTAACTAAACGATGCTGCTTTTAAATGAATAAAACTGCTTGTTCCTGTTGTGTCAGTATTTAAATAAGTGTATGAATGTGCTTTAAATATTAAGAAACCAGATTGATTCTGAAGAATAGGAGCAGGGTTCTTCTGTATACAGCTGATGTCCTCTTCATCTATGTAGGTAAAGAGGATGCGTTACTATACGTGGAGGAATCGAGGTCGTTCATTCAGACGTCGTTGTTCCTCTTCAGCTGACGGTCGTGCTTTGAAAAGTTTGGCCCGCAGCAAAAAGTCAGCGAGCAGAAAACCCGTCTGGTGAAAGGAAAAGGGTCCTTTCCATTCAAGACAAATCTGCATTGAGTCACTGGAGCAGTGTCATATACAGACTGTTGACATACTGTACATGTATGCATGGCTGCACATTTGTGTCTTCATGTTCGACACAGCAGGAGTCGACCTCAGAGCAAACAGAGAACGATGTATGAAAGGAAACTTCACCCTCACATGAGTGATGGTCACTCATTGGTGGGACATATTCAATACATCACTCATACAGTGGATATATATCAATATAGTTACAAAAGTAGTGAAACAAACATATTAAATTTACAAACAAGACCAATTACAGAAAACAGGAAACATTTTTCATGAGGACCATATGAAAAGCACGCCATGTTGGGGAGTGCCGATAGCCTTGCGGTTGTGTTGTAGGTCCCATGTACGGGGGGCTCCTGTTTTTTTTTTTCTTTTGTGACTAATGTCAGCGTGTAGCACTGCCTCATGGACGACCTCGGCGGTGCAGATTTCTACTGGATACATACTCCATTTATAACTGGGCTACACTGTGTCGTGCTGGTATGATGTCACACTATTACGTCGCTGACTCCGCTTACCGATGGAGAGTACGGTTGGCAGTGGAAAAGCAAACTAACCGTACCAAACTGCACCAAACCAAATCAGACTGCTTGGTGGAAACGGGGCTTAAGTAAAATCTCAAAGGGGACTTTTAACTGTGACTGGAATCCTGATTTATTGGGGTAAAATGATAAAGTGTCATTGGCCCATACATTAACCCCGACTGCTACCCCATGAGACCTTCTTACTACGACTAAGAGCGACTGCTCTGACTATAATGATGTACTAAAGATGGATTCACATTACAGTTTGTAAGCTCTCATGCAGATGCTAAAAGGGGCATTGCGCATCTGTTTGAGACGCCAAGGGCTGTAACAGAGTGTATTTATTTGACTATTGAGAGTTGGCTAACATTAGCTTCTTACCTACTTGCTCATTGCTGGTTGAATCATTAGCTAAGTAATGAGATGCATTAATGTACCAGATAGACTTGATTATCATATCAGGCAAACCTCACTTTAAGTTTGACTTTTTAAGAAGATAATCGTTTGAAACAAGACAGAATATTCTCATTAAGGTCTTTTAGCAGTGTCCTTTGTTTTTTTTAGGTGATGTGTAAAGTTCACCAGTTTTGAGTTTATTATTCCTGGGTAATCTGGTGAAGGAGTTTTAATCTGTCTCTCGTGAGTTTTTTCAGTGTTGCCAAAGCAACAGTGTAACCGTCTGATAAATCTTTGTTCCTGATGGCTGAGTCAGAGCCAAACAAAAATTCATTCAGCAGCACATCTGAAAAGCGGCTGAACACAGAGGAACAATTGGACCGCAGATATTTCTCCTGCCAAACTGCAGTCATGAGACTGGGATGGAGCGTACGAGGCCTTGTTAGAGTGAAGCCAGACAGGGTGGGAACTTGTTTTTCCCCCTTTATGAGAGCTCTCAGCTGCACATTATGTCCCACATGGTCCACAGGGAGACCAACAGACCCATTTTCCATCGCCCAATCACAAATACAGAGCAGTGACTAACGCTGAGCTGAGGACTCGGAGGACCCGTGCGGGTTCACTTGATTTTAAATGACCAGGCCTGGGGAGAGTCAGTAGGAGAGCAGCATGGGGTGAGTGATGATGAAGCGAGGGGGAAAGTGGAGGCAATGAATGAAATATTTTCAGAGAATAACATGAATTTTAGAAAGGACGCAGGTGTTCAACTTCAAGGGGAGCAGACCTGATGAGCTGAAACTCTTAAAGAGGGCCAGCTCTGTTGTTAGAATTATTCGTTTTGAATTGCAGCAATTCTACTTTGTGTCACTTTAATGGAAAGACGAAGCCATGGCTTTCTTTTTTCATATAAAAAGAAATCTTACAAAAGATTGTAAGCTGTATAAGAGGATGGCATCGAGCTATTGATTACATTTTGTTTCACAGAAATAACAGGCGACAATGATGACAGAGCAACACTGCATCTTAATCAGTTATATCAAACCAGGATCGATTTGTCCTGGGCCTAAGCCCAGCATAAGATGCTGAAAAACAGATGTCCTGGGTCTTTCAAGCAGTTCACCCAATGTTGGCACTGGGGTTGTCACAATAACAGAGTTTTAACCTTCAATACTATACGCGTAAAAAATCCACCCATATCAATGCCTCTTTGAATACCATGTCAACACACCTCCTCTGCTCCCCGTCTGTTTTTAAGAGACAAAAATGTAACTTTTGCATCTTCTTGACTCCAAAAGGACTTCAGACATGTCAGTATTTGAGTATTTTGTGAATTTGAATAGACCACCCCTGCTCTCTATTGAGCCAGCTTTGAGTTAGAAATTTGAATTTCTCTATTTGTTTTTTTTTTTTTTTAAAGCTTTGGTTACAAAATCAGAGGTTGTATCGTTTTAAAACATGTGGAATCTAAGTATTGAAGATTTTGACAACCTGAGCTGGTACAGAAACTTCTATCAAAATTGCATTAAAAAAGATGAATGAATGAATATACCTTTGACTTTGGCTAATTTACGACTATACAGGAAGGGCCGTTCAGTTTAAACAACCCTTGAATTCCTATTTAGAAGCATAAAGCGATCATTGATCAGACAGAGTTTTAACACACAATGTGTGTATTGTTTCAAAGAGAATCACCTGCCTAAAGACGCTAAGTGATGACTAATCTGGCTAAAAATGTGGAATTCCTCTTCAAGATTGCATGTCAGACATTTTTGCAAAACATCACTGGTTAAAACATTCCAGCAGTTACAGACAATTGTGTGTCCGCCTTTACCTGATCTTATAAGTCTTATATTCACTTTTCTTTAACTGTATTTGAGTCTCCACCAACATTTGAGTAAAATACTTTCTCATTAGCTTCATAAAGCTCAACTATGTTCACCTGCTAGTCCCTAACCTTGTGCAGAGTTTGGTTTTCAGTGTTTTTCAAGCTTTCCCTCTGAGTGACGGAAATCAATGAACTCACAGCTTTGAGATTAACCATTTGATTATTTTTAGGGTAACAGTCTTGACTTTATGTAGCTGTAGCTTTTGGGTCTTTTTTCCTTTTCGGATCTTTCTGACGTCGCAGAACTAAAGCACATATCCTCCTTGTAGTTTCTAAATTGGATGATAATTGCTAAAAATCTTACGATGCGCCATCTTTTAAACATTCAGTTGTCTCCATAACTGATTAGCTTCTGCAGTAAAATGCTCCACGTATGGCCTGCACTGATGTACAGTTTCAGAACATTTCATATTTGGTGTAAACACATTCAGATAAAAGGTTGAAGCGTGTGTGGGTTATCGTTTTGAAGCGTACAGTTTGCCATTTTGGTCATCAGGTGAAAATATTGTTGATGAGAATATGTACTAAAAGTTCCCCTCTCTTTTTAGGTCATGGTAGCTGTTGCAGTCACAATCACAGGTAGCCCCGCCCGCCCTTAAGAATACCCTGTTCTTCTATTTTACTCTTCATGGGAGCATCGTTTACAGAATGATGGTAGTGCTGTTATGAATAAGACTTGAGACAACATTTTTAAACCGTACATGTATGTATGAGGTCATTAATCAACTTAAAAATAGACACATTTTCTCTTACATTTATCCAATCAAACTCCTTTTTGCAAACAGTGGAGTTGCCCCCTAGTGGCCATTAGAAAGACTGCAGGTTTAATTAGGTTCACCTTTGAAACCACGACACTACATCCAGTACTTCTTTTTTCTCAGTCTATCATTCAAATCAGTCTCATGCACATTCAGTTCAGTGCGGTTGATGCTGGTGAGGTTTGAACCCCCCAACACTGACGCTCTTTTCAGCCTGCTCAAACCTCTAATTAACACATGAACCACATGTGCATCCACCTCTTACACACAGAACATATATTTACATTAAAATGACTCCATTTACTGCTTTCTGGTCTTTAAACTAACCCTGAGAGCAGCGTTCCCCCTCGCACCACCCTGTCACCCGCTGCTTTCATTTAGTCCGGGTTTGTTTCAGGTCAGTGGCGGTGACTCGGGGCAGGAATGCCAATGATGTGCTTGCAGTCAGCAGCTTGTGCTAATGGCCGTGCCACATACATCAAACTGGGCTAAGAGCTGCTCTGGAAATGACAGGGCAAAATGTCACTGCATTCAACTTCATGAGCAACATAGTCAGTGCCCATCGAGCATGCACAGCTGGGAGGGGAAAACAATCACACAATCACAGAGGGACTGTACGCTGACACACCAAATGTCAGCTGGAGTGTAATGGGTGTGTTGAAGCGTGATTAATGTGTATGTATCATATGTTAAAGAACAGTCTGCAAAACACACTTTGTTCAATACTGAGCTAATCTGTATACAATCATTTGAGGCACTTCATTTTAAAGATACACTTTATACAACTGCATGTTTGAGGAATTTACTTTCTGATTTATATTCAGGCGGAATTTTTTTAACATTTCCACATTAAATTTGGGTCAAGTTAACGGAGCAATCTGTATGATATCTACTGACTGAAATGATAAAGGTACCTTACTCTATGATCAGACATTAAGGAAACATGCTATGTTGAAGTGCTGGCTTCTCTGACAACAATGCAGCAGCCAGTATGTCCTCCTTCTAACTTTAGATTCTGGTCCTGAATAATCTGGATTTGTTTGGACCAGAGAAGGTAGGCGGTTTTAAGGCTCCCCACACGGCCGTTTTGGACGCCCCTCAGTTTGTCAGATATGAGACCAGTTATCAAGTCGACCTAAAAAGCCTCTGCATGTTTCTAATAAGCTCCACGAGCAGAAACGTGCTCAAACTAGGATCAATATTGGAGAAGCTTTTGAAAAATGGAGAGAGGTTAGAACACAGAGGTTTACAGACCGATGCAGAGCTGGATAAACACTGAAGCTTCAGTGTCCGTGACATGACACCCCGCGAGCACATTGACCGATGTTTTGAAAATGGACTGCTGTATTAATTCAAAACACTATGTGTCAGAGTTAAACATTTAAACCTTAAGTTTAACTGTGAATCTTTACTACATTTCTCTATTTTTTATTAAGATAAGATAACTTGTTGTTTTGAGAAAGAGGTCACTTATAGTGTGGATTTATTTGGACATTTTAATTGAACTTACATTTTTGCCTCAGTTCTACAAGGTGTTTTATTCCTGCTTGTTGTTTTGTTTTTCCTCCCTGAAGCTTTTTCTGTTTGGATTCCTTCTTTCTGCTTTCATCAGTGTTGAGCCGCAGCAGGGAGCTGCTTCACTTCAGCCCTTTTATAACCTAACACACTATTTCTGCCGCACACCAAACAAGATACAGACAGAGTTAGAAACTTGAATTTTTTTAATAAGTTAGGAGTTGGTGGAGAACAAAACAGAGACAAAAGAGTGCAAATATTTGTTTGGTAATTATAGAGAAATGGAAACACATAGTAAATAGAAAGTTTATTTGACTTGCTTTAGAACAAACAGCTGCAAACCAACTTCATAGTCCTATGATATATAAAAATAGTTTTTACGTCTTTTTCTTGCTCCTACTAGAGGCAACAAACATCAGTTATTGCACATAAAAAAAAGTTATTTGCCATCCGTTTAAAGGCTTGTCACACCACATGTCATCTGCAGAGAGTCAATTAAAAAAATTAAAAAAGCAGCAGCTGAACTTTATTTGTGCCCCCTTAAGCACCTTTGAAATATTGAAATATTATAATAACTATATTTACGTGACCATAATTCTAAAGTTTAAGTTCAGCCTTCATTTATTTATACTGTAATAATAATAAAGGATTTGGAGATACAATAATTGATGTCACAATTCTGGATAATACTGATGTCAGCACCAAAGCAACTGCAGAGTACAAAGGGTTAAAGTTTTACAAAAATCAAGATTTGATTTATCCCTGTTGAATATGAACATAAAGTTTCATCATCATACATCTCGTGTTGAAGTATTTGTGATGCACTTCTTCCCAAACAGCTGACATCTCTGACCACTTTTTCTCGTGTTGTTTTTGATCGCAGCATGGAGGAGACGGTGCGAACGCTATTACAGAACCAGGACTCACTGGAGGGGCCCAAAGTGGACCCCCTGGACCTCATGAAAGCATACAAGGTACAAGAAGGACCTCCTCGTCAACACCACCGTCACATGTTTCGACTACAAAAGTTTGTGCAAAATCATAGAAAAGTGGACATTTTTATTTACTCAGAGGTGGCAGTGTGTTGTATCTGGATTTTGTACCATTATATCTTATATATTTAATCTGGAGCCCACTGTGATACAGAGAACTTATTCTTCATTTCTTTGTGACTGTGGCTGACTCTTTGATCTGCTCTCTCTGCGTTTCAGGACAAACTGCTGGAGGAGATGTGGAAGCAGCAGGACAGTCTGGAGGGTCCCACAGCCACAGCAGCAGAGATGGCTGCCTCGCCCGAGGCCGGCGGAGGGTCGGAGGAAGATTCAAAGGACAGCAATCCTCTGCTCGAGCGACTCCGAGCCCTGGAGGTAAAGAGGATTGCACGGTCCACCTCTTACACTCCCTCTGACTGCTCAACTATTCCCTACTATTCTCCATGTTCACCATATCTCATCTCTGAAATGTCAAATTCAATCTCGGAGTGAGCGATTTACATTATTAAGAGTAACATGTTTCATTTTATTAGCTTTATTCCACTCAACATGCACAGAGATGTGGAATAAGTGGGCGGCTTAAAAACAGAAAAGTATAGTTTATTCAAGGACCACACATTTATTTGATGTACATGTCACAAGATCTCAATAAACTCTCCAAGAATTTAACCTTAAGAGAAATGTCGTGAAGGCGCTGCATTATATGAATAGATAACAAATTTCTGCAGAACACTGGATCAGATATTATTCTAACGCGTTAGTAAACAAGGTCAAAAGCGTTGGCTTGTTTCAAATTTAATTATCTCTAATACAAAAAAAACCCCACAATGTCATGTGTCTTTCATTGCACCTGACGCTGCACAGCTTCATTAGAAAATACCAGTGAGGCATGTGGATGACAAACAAGAACAATCAGGGTTTGGTCATGCTCGTCTCCATCTGTGAGTATCAGAGAAAATGAGAGTCCATTAAGCTGAAGAGAGGGCCTGGGGGCAAAGACAGAGAGAAGAAAGAAACAGCAGAAGACAAAGGAGTTATTCATATCCAGGAGGTGATAATTAAAATGCTGACAGGGTGGTTAACATTTGCAGTCAGTGTTCCAGTGAATGTACAGTCACACCTTTCCTGTTGAAAGGTGAGAGGACTTACCATCTGTTGAAAGGTCTCAGTGCTATTTCTACAGATATATAAAGGCCCAAAGACGAAGTCTACAACCACCAGCAGAATTCACTTCTCTAAAACTTCTTTACATGCTCTGTTAGACTGTGTGCGGTCTCAATTATTTGCATTTTCATTTTATAAAAACATTCAAATTAAACTACTTCTTTGTTTTTGCAATAATGGGTAAAATATAAGGATGTGGCTCAGTTGGTAGAGTCTGTCGTCTTTCAACCGGAAGGTGAGGGTTCGATCCCCAGCTCCTGCAGGAACATGTCCGATGTGATCATGAATGTGTATGAATAGGATTAGTTACTTTACACAGAAGCCTCTACCATCATTGTGTGAATGTGGAGGTGTGACATGTGGTGTATAAGCACTTTGAGTTGTCAGAAGACAAGAAAAGCGCTATACAAGCTCAAGTTCATTCACCTTTTAAATTATTTTAAAATGTAATCGTTTTTTTGGGGAAGTTTTCTCACTACCACGGTTCACCCCCGTCTTGGTGGCTGGAGACACTGATTTTTTGTTTTTCTTCAGTAAAAAAGAAAAAGGTGAATATGTCAGGCGGTTATCAAAGTGATACTAAATATTGTAAAACAAAATTCATGGTTGCAGCTTGTGCAAACTTTTGTTCAACAACTGCAAACCCTTTCCTGATAACATCCTGATAATTGTTTGCGAGTTCATTTTGCAAACTACAAGTGACTGAACATCCCTCAGTGATTTTTCTGAGATGTTCATATTTCTGTGCGGGTAGTTAGTCTGATACTTAAGAGAGCTGCGTAACTACTCTGCCA
Source organism: Labrus bergylta (assembly GCF_963930695.1). Lineage (NCBI taxonomy): Eukaryota > Metazoa > Chordata > Actinopteri > Labriformes > Labridae > Labrus > Labrus bergylta. The sequence continues at coordinate 18,566,041 of NC_089207.1, read as the reverse complement.
TTAGTGATGATCTTTGGAATGAAGTGCCGCCTTAAATCACATCAATTTCCTTGTCTTGGTTGTTGACCCTGACGGAGGATTTGGAGTGTATTTCCTGGTTATATGCCGTTACCTCTTCATGGCGCCTGCTTTTATTTTTTCCACATTTGTAATTAAACTTTGACGCTGAACTGGAGGAACATTACACGGCTCTACTTTCCAGTCATTTTCACACACTCTGGTACATTCAATACGATGAGAAATGAACACATTTACTCTAAGAACCACCGATCAGAGTTGGAAGATAAATAATAAAAGAATAGACTGAGTTGCTGTGCTTTCCACTGAGGAGAAGTCACTGACTCCTCTGAAGCTAAAAGTAATATTCAGTGGAAGTTAAGCTGATTGATGTGATGCTCTCTGCAGATCAACCGTGTTAACTCTGCACAAACAGGGATGATGGAGCACAGCGGTAAATGCACTGACAAACCCTTGGAGTGATTTAGTTTTACATTCAGGATAATTTTTCAAGCTGCAGTGCTTTATGCAGATGTAAAAACAGTTCTTACATCATTGTAATTTTACATTTTAATCCAGAATACATAATTTATTGACAGGGAAAATTGAAATTTAAAACCTTTTTTAATTGCATTCTGATATTTCACATGCTAATCGATCAAGCTCATTTGTTAATTTGATGTAATGTCACTCTTAATAGCAGGAGTTAGCTCACATAACACGTCCAGTGAAACATTTTAAAAAGTTCAAACTCATAACTTGGACTTCCCTGACCTTTACACACACAGGCTACAAGCCTTCAGGCTGATCCGTGGCCTTTTAAACAGTGTCCAAAGATCCCTTCCTAGAAAAGATCCAGCCAGAACAATCAATAGTCTTGTGTGGTGAATTATTTTTGATCAATTTCAGGATCCAAATGGTTTCATTCAGTGCTGAAAGTCATTGAACTGGGTTAAAATACTGCAGTGGTTATGTTTGCATGTAGCTTGAGGTACTTTTTTGTCCGCACGATTATAAAAAAGGGTTCTCCCTCAAAGTGTTCTGAAAGGATTTAAAAAATAAAAGATGATGATAATGCAGTTTAAAGACATTTTGGAGATGTTTGAGGTGAATATTTATTTGAAAGGATGTGGAAAGTCAGTCAGAGTAAGTGTGAGAGAAACATCGTTTTATAGTGCTGTGGATAACTTACTGTATATTTATAGCTGTGACGATGCTGCGCAGTCATTTGATACATGAGATGCACCAAACAAGGCGATCAGCACATCACACATAATGTACAAAGACGTTTCAAGTATCACTGTTCAACTGCAGAGTCAGCTCTCACAATGCAAAGAAGAAAAGGAACAAAAAGGGGAAAATATTTCTTAGATACTCTTATTACTTTACCAGCAGAAAAGGAAAACACCACTTGGACAATTTTTGTTATTTTATTTATTTTTTACTAGTTAATTATTAGCATGCTAATTGGTAGCATACTGGCTGCTTATTAGTCACCTATAGTTAATAGGGCGAAACAGGAATGAGTTCTAAAACCAAGAAGTAATTTAGCATTTTAGCGCCATGAGGTCGTTTGCCTCATACTTAGTGGGGTTTTTGAATGGGTTGATGGTATGATGCCTGAAATAAGAGCTGTTTGCACGTTAGTGAATACCCCCACTTGTGAAGTTTTTTTTATATGTGTCCTTAAAAAGGCGGTTGCTAACAAGTGGCTAAATGAAACTACAGTGCGGTTGGTTGGGAACATCATCATCCCTGTTTGAAGTTAAAATTAGACATGAGGTCTCCTGTTGGTTAAATTTTTGGGTTAAGGCAAAGAATAGGTTAATAAACAATTTATTAGGCTACGGTTTCGCTAGCTAGTCAAAACTGATAGTTAGCTTGTCTGAGGCATAGTGGTGGTGACGTTCAAGCCATGCGACCATAGTGTTAGCTTTCTACTTCTGGGGATGGCATTAACGCTTTAAACATCATAAAAGTGGAGTTAATTTGTGAAGATAAACTTTCTGAACCAAAGGTCGAAAGCATAATAAATGTGTGTTTGTTGCAGAGCTTATTTTCTGCAATGATCCAAAATTTTGATGCTAAAATCCCCATGGCGATGCTAACTTCCTTTTTGGCCTACAAAAATCTTAATATGCTTTGCTTAGTGTGGCCCTTTACAAGTTAGAAGAAAGTTAAAGGTGCCTAAATGTTCTTTCCATCATCTTTTCTCAGCTGACGGGTTTTATAGTGCAGGTTTTGGAGGGAACTGGACCCCCTCAGCACCTTTACTCTCAGTGTCCATGACCCCTGCTCACTCCTGTGAACATCCTCCCTCTCTGTGAGTTTCTGTGAGCCTGTTGTTCAGAGGAGTTGCCTGCAGCACTCAAGTGAAAACATGCCATCTCAGGTAGCCAAGCCTTTAAGATTTACTGGATTAATCATTTCAGTGGAAACTCACCTCCTGAGTTCCCTGAACGCTTCGTGTTCCCCGCAGTGCAGAACCTCTGTCAGTAATTGAATTTAGCTGGTGTATCTAAAGTGAGCCTGACAGACACAATGGAGGGCTGCAGGCTGGAGTTTGGATGCCTGAAATTTAAAGCATCATTCATTTAGAACCAACTTCACTCCTGCAGCGCTGCAGGGAGAGAAGCCTCCTCATCCATCTCTCTGTCCATCTGTGTGCCTCAGAGAAGACAGCATCATGAAAAGATCACATCTATCGCTCTACACATTTGGTTTTTCACAGACGTTACTGTATTATTTAAATATGAATATGACTTTGAGACATAAAATCTCTGTCATTCATGCAGTTTCCCTGTCCTGTGTTCTGTGTGTTCAGGCGGAGAACTCTGCTCTGTCGATGGAAAACGACAACCAGAGGAAGCAGTACGAGCGCTGTCTGGATGAGGTGAGTGCGACTGCTCTCAAAGCAATTTCTACAACAAACAGAGACTGTTCATGCAGAATGAGTATTTGTCTCATCTTTAATTGGAAGTGAACAGAATTATTACTCGACTGAAGTTGTATCTTGTGTTGATGATAACGGTTTGCACAAGCAAACACTGACACTCTTCAAACCTCAGATTCACACACTGTAAACATTGCATGTTTTCCCCTGTATCTAAGAGGATTAAGAGAAACCACATTATTACTCAATGGATGTGAAAATAGGAAAAGAAAGCTGCACACTTAGTCCTATCATTTTCAGAGTCAAATGTTATTAAAAATGTCTTCACGATGCTCAAGAATATTGAGAAATGGTCTAACTAGGTTTACTAGGTTTTCTAGCAGACATAATACAAGTAAATAATACAATAATGCAAGTAAAGAAATCTTTCTGAAAGTTACGCTGATATAAATCACTGTAGGGTAAAATATGGATGCATAGCTTAGTTTAGCTTAGCTTCAGGAGCACTTATGTGTTCTGTATCCTGCACAAAGACACGCCGACATGCAGAAGGGAGGAGAGAGAATGATTCACACAGTTACAGCTTGGATTTGTATTCTTTGCCCGTTAGTAAACAAGATGGAAATTATTGCCTCAGAAACTTAAAATTGTTGTCCCAAAATATCAGTGCAGAACATGTTATTGGTGAAGACACAATTTAGATTTAGTGGCAAACTAAGGCTGTTTTTGAAATCACACTCACTATACTGTGATTACACCAGAGCACTTAAGTGAGCATTTTCATACCTTGTATCCCACAATGCAATGGAAAAAGTGGTCACTGTCCAAGCAATATATATACCATCATGCATTGCGGTTCAAGTATTTTTGCAAACAGAAAGTGGCGTCTGACTCTGACTGTTCTCAGACAGAGGAAAGGAGCGGGACCAGCATGAACACATAACACAGAAACACAAAAAGTTCATGTTTGGGGGCATTTTGATTAAAATCTAAAAGCCTTTTTAATGAGGAGTGAAGGTTTCTCCACGGAGTACTGTTAGTACTTCCTAATGATGCTGACATGGACTGCAAGAGTCTGTAAAAGCAAATAATTGGGTTTCTGTGCAAAAAAAGTAAAGCTGCACGTTTTAGTTGTGCAACGGTGATAATGTTGTTATAAGTGACCGGCATGCGAGCGAGGAGCGTTCACTTCTGAGATCTCCACATGAGGGAGGAGGGCATGAGTGTGTGATTTCAGACACAACCTAACAGATTCATTGGCATTTATAAGGTTAACAGTTTATGGTCAAAGAAATGGGACAGGCTTCGGCTACTGAATCGCAATGCATCCTGGTACATGTAGGCAACTCCGGCTTTTTACACAGCAACTACTAACAGAGGAATACATTGCTTTAATTGTCTACATTAAACATCAACATTAAAATAGCAATAAGAACTGATAAACACTCACTGAAATATCTACAAATGATTTGACTAAATTGGATGAATGTCGGCTTCTCCATCTTCTCCAACACACACACACACACACACACACACACACACACAGAGACACACACACACACACACACACACACACACACACACACACACACACACACACACACACACACACACACAGAGAGAGACCATGTCTCATAGGGAGGCCCACAGAGGACAGGAAGAGAAGGGAACATCTCTAATTGAAGTGGACAGACAGCAGAGCTCGGGGCGTTGTGTGATGAGAGCTGGACGGTCGAATGTCAGCGCTCAGGAGGACGGACCTTCAGTGCGTCTACCTGTTCCTCTCTCCTCTGCTCTCCCTGACGACTCTTTGATTGTCTCTCCGTCTCATCCCGTCTTTCCTTCATCTCTCTCCAGCCAGCGAGTCTGCTCCACTTAACTTTTTTTTAGAAGCCTTCACTAATGGGCTTGTTACTATGGAGATTGCTGCCCATGAGAATTTAACATAATGGTTGAGGACAGAAAAATTTCAGACTCTCAGCTATGGGATTCATTTCTCCTCTCCTGCTTTCAGTCTCATTATGCGCATTAATCTTTTTTTGGTGGAAAGCATTCAGAAGGCTTCCTGTCATGGTCTGAATGAGCTGAGGCGAGTCGTTTTTGATTGAAAGATGAAAGAGGCGAAGGGAAATCATTTGGCGGCAGACAAAAGTGGAAACATAGTTATTATTCCAGCGTCGAGGTATAATGTGTGCTTCCACTCTGAAATCAAAATAAGAAAGAAAGGAGGCAGTCCAGGTGATAACGCTGAAATGAAAACTTAACTTTTTCCTCGAAATTCGTATAGAAAAGGAAAATAAGAAACATCTAGGAGAGGAAACAGACTCTACAAAAAGAAACTATTCAAAAAGACGTGTATGTTTGTATATTTTGGTTTCTCTGTGTTCTGAGGATAAAGTTTGCTCTAATAACTGGAGGAAGCTGCTGTGTGATTCTTCTCAATCTGGCTGTGATGCAACATGCTGTCAATTTGTCCTCACTGCATTAAACATGCTGCAGGATTCTCTCTGATGGTGTTTGCACTCGGTCATTTTTCATTTACAGTCTCCCTGTGTCGGAAAGCAAAGAAATACACACTTAAAATTACTAACTGACTCATAACAACACTTTGTTTTTATCATGTTTTAAATTATTTTCTCTTGTCTCCTCAAGGTGGCGAACCAGGTGGTCCAGGCCCTCCTCACACAGAAGGTTTGTCTCTGTCTCTGAAGCTTGAGTTTTGACACCTTTAATCCAGTCAGCTCTTAGGATGAGGTCAGGGCTCATGAGACATGAAGGAATGAAGGACTTTTTTTTCGAACCAAAAATTAAAATGAGATCATAAAAAAAAAAGTAACAGTGATAGAAAAGGTGGAAGGAAAATGTATCCCTTCCCCCTCCTCGCTTTTCTTCTATTAGTTGATATATTAATCCAACAAATGCTCACATGTATTTACAACTAATATACACATGTATCCCCAGTTTGTTTGCCATAATGCAACACAAAACAAATTAACTTTATAGCTTTTTGAACTTAAAAAACATCTCTTAACTATGACGGAGTAATAGGGTCACATAATAGAAAAACCCCTCAGAGATTATGATCTCATAGTCATAATAGCAGGAGTTTAAAGTTGTAAATTTACGAGAATAAAGTCGAAAAACATGACATTTTGAATATTTTCTGTGTGAAAGGTTGAAAGCAAAAAGAGTGTTGGGGAGGCAGTCTATGAAGGTGCAGCTCTTTACAACTTAGCAACCCTGAGTCATGACCTCCTTCTTTTTTTACATAAATATATGCTGCTTTGAATATAAAATATAGTCTCCAAACATGGATCAGTGTCAGACTTGTGTCATTATTTGTTATTGTTTGTTATTGTTTTGACTCAACTTGAATAATAGACTCCTGATTTGGAATGACTCAACTTCTTCCCAAGCCTAGACTTAAAGGTCACAATTTATTCTCCTCTTCAACCAGTTTAACTAAGTCTCATAGCTCCTCAAAAACATGCCTATAAACCCCTCTATTTCAGCCCTGCACAGAACAGGCTGTTTCTGTGTCTGTACCTTTAAATGTAAATGAGCTGTGTCTGACCACGCCCCCTCTCTGCAAGGGCTTGGGTGGATCTGGCTTTCTCGCTCCATGTCCTATTGTTTACGGTGAGAAGGCAGACTCAGAGGGCAGAACAAACACCTAGCTGTAGTAGTGTAACCCACCTGGGGGAGGGGTTACTGCCCTTTGTGATGTCATGAAGGGAAAATCTCCAAACGGCCTGTTTGAGCACACATTTTCTAAAAAGTGCAGCAGGCTAAAGACAGAAAGGATTGACTTTTCTCATAACTGGGGGAGTTTGTCGACAGACTAGGGACACATGTTATTTTGCACGTATTTGCATAATTTGTGACCTTTAAAATGTTCTACAAAACTTATATCATTATGTACCGTTGCTGTAAATAAAGCATCTTAAATACATCTCTTTCTCGGAAATATCCACCATCGTCATTCACAGTTATTTTCCTTTCTGGATGCTTTCTAGGACCTGAAGGAGGAGTGTGTGAAGCTGCGGACACGTGTGTTTGACTTGGAGCAGCAGAACCGCATACTGAGTGTGCTGTTTCAACAACGGGTCAAGATGTCCACGAATCCCGTCTCCCAAGTAAGAACACACGGCAGCACGATACACACACACCGACACAACTGAGTGAATATTACATGAGCAGAGCTACACCTTTAAAGGTTACTACCTTCAAAAAGAGACAGAATCCACCCAGAATAACTGGAATTCAAATCTTGAGGAGAACCCATTTTACTGTCCGATTAGGGACTGAAAATGGATTAAATGTCGACTTTTATTCCTCCATTCTTACACTCCTACAGTTCGTTGAGAGTCTGCTTGAGGCTGGCTCCAGGAACATCGGAAGTCACATACACATACAGCATAACTTATCATCTTTACAGCCTGGTTCTAAAAACAAATTAGGTCTGATTAGTTATTGTCATCACTGGCACACACTGTACGGGGGGTGAATTTTTTTTTGAACGGCTCCGTTTTGATTTAGAAAACTCAACGAATTATCCATAGTTAGGCATGTAGCTGACCTGATTGACAGTTGGGTGCGATGAAACGATTTGTCAAGAGGCTTAAAACCCGCCTCAGCTCCAGTTCTCAGCCTGTTGTTAGGTTGACTGAAAGTTATGCTGAGACAGGATTTCCATCATGGCGGCTGCTGATGAGCCCCCAGAACCCCCTGCAGGAACAGATGGGTGACGTCACTCAAGCTTCGTCCATTAATATTTACAGTCTATGGCAGTGGTTCTCAAACTATGGTACGCGTACCACCGGTGGTACGTGGGCTCCCTGTGGTGGTACGCAAAGAAATCTCCACAATATAAAAAACAAACCTGTCCAGCATAAAACGACAATTTTTTTTTGTCGTACTCTTATCTGTCTTGTTTCTATTGGGTTGACTTTAACTTCAACTTTAATCTGCTCAATTTATGATCGCACACAGACATAAACCAAAACAGGAGAGTACGCCTCACGTTTTGAAAAGTTCCACTCGATATTCCGTTAAAGTTCAGTACTGAAACAACAGCAAGCAGCTGTAGTCCTACATTAACAGATATTCTGTTAATGTAGTCTTCATTAACAGATATTCTGTTAATGTAGTCTTCATTAACAGATATTCTGTTAATGTAGTCTTCATTAACAGATATTCTGTTAATGTAGTCTTCATTAACAGATATTCTGTTAATGTAGTCTTCATTAACAGATATTCTGTTAACAGATTCTGTTAATGTAGTCCTACATTAACAGATATTCTGTTAATGTAGTCTTCATTAACAGATATTCTGTTAACAGATTCTGTTAATGTAGGCCTACATTAACAGAATCTGATACTTGGAGAGCCAAATATTTTCGGAGGTGGTACGCAGTCTAAAAAGTTTGAGAACCACTGGTCTATGGTATATGCTTAATGCTATGCAGGTTGTTAAACAATCCAAATCAGTATGTCAGACATTCAGCAAGTTATTGTTGTTAAGGCTGTACTGATGTGCACTGAGTAGTGCGTACCCATAAAATCACTGTGTGAGTTAGCGAAGTACTACATTTTTTTGATTTGGTTTATTTATTTTTTCATTGTTTTAGTAAACATTTATTTTAAAGATACAAAATTACTCTCCTCCAGAGTATACTGTTACAAATTACATTTGACCTTGTTCTAGCCCCGTCACATTCCATTACAAGCTGCAATGAGAGGGTAAACGTGAGAGATTTCTGCCAGTCATTGTTCTGATTTATGACTCATAATATTGTTTCACTCTGATAAAGTATGGGCATATTATACATTTCCTGAATCCTTAGAGGCTTGTGAGTATTCCAGTTTCTGTGTTTTGTGTCCCTGATGTTCCTAGATATCACAGGGCTAAATGAGAAAGTATATTTTAGGCGGAAATTGGGGGAAAATTTATGTTTTTTTTACAATTTCAAGAGCCACAGTTACCTCAATGTATGTCTGAAAGATTCGGGGTGTCTCTTCATGAGCTGGTTTCTGTGACTCAGCTGCCACTCAGGAAAGTCTATCATACCAAAATATAATCTACAGACATGGACATTTCTAAAAATCATCACTAAGTTTTGTCACCTTGAGTGGTACCGACAATTGAAATGTTGGGCTCTGGCCCATGGAAGAATAGGACTCTGAGATAAAGCTGCACACTCTGAGCTGCAGAGCATCGGGGATAAGTGGTTTAAAGTGGTCAATAGATATTGCTCAAAGACTTTTCAAAGCATTTTTGCACCTTTTATCTCATTGATTAGGATTTTATGGCTTTCTATCTTTTGATTTGTTTTGTTATTCCAGACAATAGTTGTGTTTTTATTTAATGTGATTGTGTATTTAAAAAAATATATATTTTGCTAATTGTATGAGCTGGGTGATGATGCATGTTAGTTTGTCTTTTCCTTTGACGGAAGTACAGTGTCTTTGAGTACCCATTTTGCATTATTAGCATAGCTATTTATATTATTAGTATCACCATTAATTGAAGTTAGCAGCTAGCTGATGAACATTAAAGTGGACTTAGCAGACAGAGATCCAGATTACCTTTCAGGATGTCGTTATGATCTAAACGGTTTTCTTATATGTACACTTGATAAAAAGAGAGTGCAAATATTTTGTTTTTGAGATGATTATGCAGCACCCTCCTAAAACAAAAACAAATGAAATCCAACTCTAAGCTTAGATTAAGGTAGTTGCCCACGTTGAATTTATTCATCTGTTTTTTAGCAGGGATAACCCACTGACACTGAGGTCTTGTTTCCTGCAGCAATACAATAAAAAAAAACAGGACAAGAAAACATATAGCACAGTTCAAATCATTAAAAATACTTAAACAACACTGATGCTTGCAAACCCATGCACAGGTTAAAAGGTCACATTTTAAAGCAGGTACAATTACTTTTCTTTAGTAGTTCAGACAGTAGCTATAGATACAAAAGAAGGCAGCTTAGACGTCATTCGAAAATTGTTCCACATAACAGGTGCAGCAACAGTAAAAGCAGTCTTTCCCCATTCAGTCCAGATTCTATCCAGTCCATATGGTTGCCAGATCTGTCACAATAACACATTCTCCCTCCAGCGCGCCAAAAAATGACGGCCTGGTCAGTGGCTCTTTGCACAGCTTTGAGGACAAGTTAGCTAAAAAAGTATGCCACGCCACCTGATGCCAATGAACTAAAATGTTCATGTTTCACCTCTCTAAGAGAAGTGTTAAACCATAAACTGCAGTAATGCCTCACCTCTCCATTTCCCCCTGCAGCAACAGTGAAATGAACTATAACAGCAGGTTGTAGAAATGAATTCTCCTTTAACCTCTTCCTCCAGCCGTGGTTTGATCCTCAGGTTAGTTTGTGTAACCTTGCTGACAGGCTGTGTTTAAATGCTTTGATCAGTGTGCGACTATAATGAGGCAGCTGTGCACGGTGACGGCTGAAAAGCCCTTTTTAAACCGATGAAAATCTCTTCAGATCTGGAGGATGTTAAACATGAGAAAGGTGATACGTGTCGTTCTTTCTGTGTATTGGTTTGTCTTTTTTAAAGAGAGGATTAAACTCATTCATCTTTATCATAAATGTCAGGGTGAATCAAGATAATTCAGAAACTCTGAATAGTACATTTGGTTTGATTTGAGTATACAGTATATTATCAAACTGAATATCCGAACAGAATAAACAAATCAATAATTCACATTTTCCGCGGACCACAACAAAAAGCAATGTGTTGCAATGTCTAGAAACTCTAGTGGTGAAACTTACTGAGTAAAAAATTGAAGTTAGCTGGCCGGCTCAGTGGTAAATAATTGATGATGGATCGTACTTCTGATGGACGGATGATTTCTGTTACAGTCTGAGCTGAATACTGAAAGGAAACAGGAACCGATGGAAGCTGCAAGTGACAGAAATGTTATAAAGAATCTGAACTCTATTGTATCACACAGGAACTCTTGCTAAATCCAGTCTATTTGGACTTACTCTTCTTCTTCTTCATGCCAAAACCTCACAGTTGATTGTAGTACCAGAGGACATCCAGACTTTCTCTAAATAACTTAAGTTCTGTTAATATGACCCCTCTGTCTCTCTCAGAGTCATAATCATTATGCAGAAAGGCAGATGAGATGTTTCTTTGTTTCTAAAGGTCTCTGTGCTTGTCGGGCTCTCAGCGTGACTCCTCTCCTCTGACAGACTGCAGTTTTCTGTTTTCACGAGACCACTTTGACTTCACAGACAAATTTGGCAATTAACAGAAATGTTGAACATTGTAGATTATTTTCTTCCAGCTTCATAAAACTGGTCATGGAAAAGGGTGGAATTCCCAGACCTGGTCATTAAGTATGCTTCAAAGCCGAGCCGAGCAGGACTCGCTGTCCTTCTTCTTTAACCTTTTCACTAAAGGTCAAACCAGCAGAGGAGTTCTGTCTTTGTAGGACTGAATGTATCAGAGCAGAGCTACTGCTGCTGAAAGCAAGTTTTATAAATCCTGACAATCAACGTTAGAGTCTGAATAAACACGTTCACATTGTTCATTTACAGTTGATTCAACATTTGCTTCAGTGTGTCGAGTTTAAAGTTATCTGTTTGTCTTTAGTGACAGAATGAGCATGCATAAGTGGGCAAGATTCAATTACTGTAGTTTGCTGAGTTCTTTGAGTTTCAGACAGTCTCAGTTCATAATATCACAGAATTGTTCTTCTTAAAGATTTATTTTTCTGGCTTTTTATGCCTTTATGGGAGAGACAGGACGGAGGATAGAGTCAAAATTAAGTTTTACAGATACTTTCCAACTCATTTTGCTGATGTAATAGTTCTTATTGCCCGATGAAGCATTAACTGGTATACTTATCAAAGAAGAGATCGTTTGATTTTCCAAACCTTTAACAATAATCACATGACTTTTCTCTGATTATACACTCAGTGTAGAGGGTTTTTATTTCTTTGCCAGGAAATGGACGTTGTTGACACTACATTAGTTTGTGACTTTGGATGGAGAATTATAAATCTTATTGATTAATTTGCATGTTTCAACAGGCATAATGGAGCAAGAAAAATCCAGTTAACAACACAACACTGCCGGCAGCATGAGTCAGAAAAGCCTTTTATGTGTTGAAAGCTGCCTTTGATTTCCTAATGCAACATTTTCCGATATCCAGGAGGCTAAATACGTATAGTGTAAGATAATTATGTTAACGCCTAAAGCTTGAATATGAACTACAGTTGTTATATTTCTTTCCTCTTAAGACACAAACAAAACTTTTGAGAGCAACCCCCCCCCCGCATTAAAATGATTGCTTTCAGTTGTTAGTCATGTCTTCTTGACAAAAGGAACAGATCCGACTTCCTGCTGTGCAGCTGAAGCACATTTTATTTGTGGTTTTGTATACTGCAGGAATTTACTGAGTTTTTGAAGTTCTTAGAGAAGTTAGGGAATGTGTAGATGTGAATCTGATTTGTTCAAATAACAAGACGAACACCTTCTTGTGCTGGATATATCTGGTCCTTTAAGAGCTTAATGCTTGATGTTCAACTGCCTTGATTGGCTGATAGTGTACAAAGGGCATATCAGAAATTGTCTCTTATATCTCTCATAAGTATTTTCTGTCTCGTCTGAACCAAAACAGTTTACCTGTTAGTTATAAAAACAATTGATAGAAGCCAATAAATATTTGATTTGAACCATCGTATATATCTATATATGTGCATGTATCTATCATGTCAGGGAGCACAAATGAGCAAGAAAAATAAGTATTTTGACTGCAATACAAAAAACCTTTCATGCAAAGTGCTTCTAAATTACATGCCAGCTGCATCAGGAAATTCTGCCAGAAAGCTTTCTCTTCCACCTATAGGAGTCCGCGGTGTGCAGCTTGTGTAACTAGAAGTCAATGTTCTTGTCTTATTTTGTCCAAACCATGATTTTTTCCCCCCTAAACTATCTGTCACAAGATGGTTAGTTTTTGTGGCTGAAAACAAAGAAGCAGTGGCACTATGTTAAAGTGAGGTACACACAAGATAATGGGGATGATTTTGGGCCCAATTCCTTCTTGCAAAAATACATTTATTGGCATGTATGTCTATTGCAACTTAAACAATGTGCACAGGTTTTTCTTGGTATTTTTTATGGAAATAGTAAAGTATTATTTACAACTGAAAGTATGACTGTTGACCTTTTAAAAACAGCCAGAATAGTTGACCCAGAATAGGGGGCCCATGCCACCCTTGGCCACCCCTCTGGACACGCCCCTGATGACTAGCTAGCTAGCTAGATTAACCTGTTTAAGCGACCTGTGAATTCATTTGGCCCTCCTAAACTCCTAAAACCTGTGACAGTCAGCATTTGCAATATGCCGACCGCTGTTGTTGGAATTCACAACGCCTCCTCAGAAACCAATGGGTGAAGTCACTAAGCCTGCTGTATTTAGGTTTTATGAATGACCATGTGTTGCATGTCATGCTGTCTGCCACAGTCTTCTATATACAATCTTGTCAATGGAAGACCTTTTACATTTTTACATTGAGTCTAATGTCCTTTAATGGAAAACTTTTAGCAGCTTTCCAACAAGTTGATGTTGCCTCTAACATCCCTCTGTGTGCATTACATTGATTGTGACAGACATGGTATGACTCAAGGTCATTGTTCCTCACTTTCTACATGATTCTCTCACCTGTCTCTGTGATGAGTCTGGCCTCTTAGATGATGAGCTGTGTTATAACCTCTCTGACAGATTGTGGCCTTTTGTATTTCCACTAAGTCGGAGTGAAGAGGCCATCAGACTCAGCTCTCACACAGCTGCAGAGAGTCCTTGAAAAAAAATGAAACACGGGTCGTATCATCGTCCTCATCAGTGATCAGTGATGGAGGGTTTCGGATCGGAGATGTTACACTCTGGCTGTGTATCAGTTTGTCAGAAAACATAGAGGTGATTATCTACAAATTACTGAAATGGAAAATTTGTTTTTCACCGCGAGTTCTGCTTGTTAGGTTCCTTAATCACTGTGACAGCACACCTGTTCCCAGTCACGTCCACTGACTGGGAGAAGTTTCAGTCAAGTGTCTGGCATTTAGTTGCACGATACACAAAATATGATAACAGACAGAAAAGGAACAATTCAGAAGTCTGTGCTTTCACTAAGGGAATGAGAAAAAAATGACAGGCAAGTGAGCAGAAATACGTTGCATGAATAAGGAAAACAAACTGGAGGACACAATAGTTCCAAGGAAACTATTCAATTTTTTAACCAAAGCATCTCAGACAACTTGGTATGAAAGCCAATAGCTACGGGACAATTAGGCCCCGCCCACTCCAGAGGGAAAAAAAACTCTTGACTCTCCATTGACCTCGTATTGCATGAAGGTGTTTTCTTTTCACTTCTATCTCCGAGTAAATGATAGAAACATACCTGAAAGATGTCTAACGGTGGATGCTTTATTAACAGTGTAAAGAACCTGAGATTACGTTAAGGCAATAGATACAGGCAATAAGATGTGAGGCGTCAGCAGGACGCAATTGGAAACGTGGGGTCCTGTCACTCATTTGGCCAGACAAATGAAAAAGAGGTTAAAGCTAAGCAGCACAAGGCCTGGCTTTGATATATGTTAGGTTAAATGATGAATGTTAAATTATATCAAGGTTGTTGTATTCTGGCCATTCAGTGGGCATTTGCACTTCGTATGTATTCTTTGAGTTTTATTAAGTATATGTGACTCCCCCTGCAACTAAATTTACCTACAGGTAGAAATAAAGTAACCTGAACCTGAACCTGAAAAATAAAAGGTAAAGGCACACGTGCTGAATTCACAATTAGTTCACAAAAACTCCAGACAACTTCCCAAAATTGAGTAAAATCTCTGCATGAGGCCGAGGTGAGGCATGATGTCTGTATGCACACACACACAGGAAAGAATAACACTTACTTACCCTCTCTGTCACCACGACCATTCAGATTTTAAGGTAGGCCCATGCAGGCCAACCCTGGTCACATCACTGATCTGCCCCTGACTTCATGAAAACTCTTTTCATGACCAGGACATCCTCTATGTGCAAGCTGGCACTGGATGCTTTCAGAGTACAGTTAGTGACTTTGTCCTGCTTTCTTCTTACCCAATCACCGTCAAGTAACAGGGTGTTCTGTTTGCCAAACATACTTTCTTACATTTAGCGTGAAAATACAGTCTGATAATTCAAAATAATTAGTGGACTTATCTCTATATGAAAGAAGGAATAATAAGGTCCAAACTCACATTTCCCCATCATATATTTTTTGCTAAAGGTGTGACAAAACAGTGCACTGAATATGGGCGTGTCTTTATTTTTGATGATTTGACAGCCACAGTCCTCAGCAGCACATTGGACCAACTGTAAAAAAAATTATCTGTAAGCTGGCTAGCAAATGGTGCACAGACTGTATGTGAACTGTGCAGTTGGTCATTGACTAGATCAAATAAAAACAGTCTGGAGAAATGTCCAGAGTACACAGACATTAGCTGCAGTAAGACAGAAAGATGATGGGTCATTGTTTAGTGATCAGCAGCAGCTCTGTCTCTGTACATTTGTCTCATCTAGTCTCACTTCTGCTCTTGTCCCTGTATGTTTAGACGGCTTGGATTGTAAACAGCCACATTATCTCTCTGTGTTTTTCTTTGCCAAAGAGTCATTTGTCAAAGTGTTATTGAAATGCAGCAGCAGAGAGACACTCTGGAGAGCGCGGCCCTGGAGGTTTTCTAAACAGCAGCAGGTGTCTCTCTCCTCAGATAAACTTCCTGTGAGGGCTGCAGTCACAGATAAAGACTCATTTAGAATATAGTCTCATTTATTTGCCTCTTTGAAGTTTTTTTTTTTTACACAGCCCATATGTTTCTCTGTGAACTCATACAGCAGAAGCAAATACATTTAACCTTTTTGAAGTTTCTGATGGAAGAAATGGTTTCTCTTTCACTGAGCAGGAAGAGTCACAACACAATAAAGACAGACAAACATTTCTATCCGGCCTCTTTCACAAACTGTGGGAGGATAAAACTCCTGGGCGTTATGCTTTCTTTGAGCTCTGAACTGAATACTTAACTTGACTTTCAATCATTTCATAAATGTCAAGATATAGCGCTGTGGCTACAGAACGTTTACGCCTCAAGATGTGCTTCAGCCCTGTAACCACAACACTTGATACATCCATTACTTCCTTCTGACTACCTGGTGCAGCCTGCTCATTTTCCACCTTTTCACTCCTCTCTTTGTATTCTCATATTAAAGCGAACAACAGTGTTTTTAGTCTTAGCTCAGCCCAGCAGGCATAACGCAACACGGGCAGTGCAGGTGAAGGTGGCATGAAAAGGAGAGGGAGGTGTAGATGAGCAGCCAGCATAAATAATCAGAGGCCTGAAGAGAAGAATGATGAGTTGGTAGTTGTTATGTGTGATGAGCAGTGAGGATGGCGACAGTTTCCGAGACTAAAGTGGAGAAAACGGCAGCGGTTGGGTGAGTGTAACCTCGCTATGGGCGGCTCAGGGGGACGCATGGACGAATTTTGATGAGATTGTGGAATTTAAAGTGAACTCAAAAGTCCAACGAAGCTGAAGAACATCGTCCTTATGTCCGAATGGTCTGCTGATCTGCAGCCTGTTTCAGTGGCAGTGAATGTGAAAGTCCTCAAAGGGAATTACAGTTTTAATATCACATACAAGACATAGTTGTACACTTTCTTTTCTCACATGTTTTCAAGGAAAGTTACCAGAAGAAGAGTGAGAACAATACAATGCAATATCAGTGTTTTCAAATAGAGCCCTCTAATACTGGCACTGCTGTAATGAATACAAACATTAAAGCTGCTGTGGTTAGCTGGTTATGAAACAGACTGAAAATTAAGACAGATGCCACTTTTGAGCTGATTATTGGAGAGAGAAAAAAGACAGTTTTCAAGAACTTGTATTTAATTTGTAGAGTGAGAAAAAACAAGCAACATCAAAAACAATGTCGTCTCATCACTGAGCTGCAAAATCGAGTAAAGGCTATCTGAGGCCGCTTTCTCGTTTCAGATGTCCCAGCTGTGATACTTTAGGAAGAGTTGTGATGCCCTTCATCTTATTTCTGCTTTGAATCCATCAAACAGTTTCTTGTACTGTGAAAAATTGAGCAGATTGAGAAATCTGCACCTGAAAATTGGTTTATCAACATACACGACCTGCTATTTCAGGATATAACCGGCTCTTAAAACAATAAAAGCTTCTTATTTAGGAATTATTTTGAAGGATTAACATCATCACGAAGAATGCATGTTCGTGGTGCTGAGTGCAACAAAGTTTGTTAGAGGAGCAGAAAACCAAAAGAGTAACAAAATCACAAAGCCAAATTTCAGAAGTGTCCCCCCCCCACACGCTGTCTCCAGCTGAGCAAATACATGAGTGGCTGCTCCTCATGTACTGAGCTTTCAGTGTGCTTTATCCTTCTACATTCACAGGTTATGATTCCCATGAACGACAGGACAGATTACACAAGATGTATGACATGAAATACAACCGCTGTGAGCACCCTATAGAGTTTTGTGCTGTGAGGAGGCTGGGATAAGGCATCATCATGCAGTAACAGTGTACAGTGAGCTCTGTGGGGGATCCTCATGTTCCTGCTTTATTCTGACTGAGAGGGCTGGATGGGGGCAGAGAGAATATGATTTATTTACACAGGTCTCTCCACCTGCCTCCCTGTGAGGATGTTTCTTTGTCTTTAAATCTAAACAGAGATGATTACTGGACAAAGATCTGGATGGATGAATGCATGAGGCTTTATAGTCGATCTTAAAGGAGTATTCCCAAAATGTGCCATTATGCTAAAACGATGGGAGACCTGTTTTGGAGAAGGCTTTCTTCATTCATTGTTTTTACTTATACCTATGAAAATGTATATCCTAAAATCCTAATCTAATCTAAATTAAGCCAAAGCAAATTGGACACCAAATTGGTAGGGGACAACAAATAGGTAAAACAGTGCAGGAATTTTACCAAGGAGATGGGGATTTGTTAAATTTAGGGCTTAAAAGATTGTTTTAGTCGAGCATTAGCTGTACTGTTAGGTATTAAAGGACTTGCACAGAGCTCTGGTCTCTCTTTATTGAAAGAATGTGAACGACTTCATGGTATAAGCAGAAAAACTACACAGACACGCCGATAACGTTATATGGTGGTGTTTCTGCTGTAAATATCCAGTGACTAAATAACCAAACAGGCTGTGGATTATCTCAGAATTTATCCAGCCGAGGTCAGACAGCAGCAACAGAACACAAACGGCCGATTAAGTTTTCATGTCAACAGACTTTCTTATATTCTGTTAGCAGGTACACCCGACAAATTACTTTCTATTTGGGTACACTTCTAATAGGCTAGACAGAAGACATCACCTTCACTTGTAAATGTCAGATGTAAACATTTCTTCAGCCTCCCCTAATCATATTTTATTTCCAGCTTACAACATACACTTGGCTCCTCTTCAAATATAGCTGAGGTGTCTTTATTGAGGTGAATGACCCTAAGATGGTATGCAGATTTAAATGGTATTTCCACAAAACTACCAAGATAATGCATTCAAGAAAATTCATACAAACAGATTTGTAGGTTTAACCATCCAGAGGACTGATGAATTCTGCCTGTTCTCAACTTCGTTCTATCCTGTTTGTAGCATTTGTTTTTACATGACAAGTATTTCATGAAGATGTGGTGCTGATGCATATTAAGCGAATCGTCTTTTTTTCACCCTTTAATGAAGTCATGTCCTTTGTAATGAGCATAAAACTTAAATATTATGAAAAGTAATTTCACAAAGGGGGGAACTACAAAGAGGAAAAAATATCTCCAAAGCCCTGGAATTTGCCCTTGATGATAAGTATGCTGCCACGCTGACTGAACGTTTTGTTAAACTGTATCACTTGTGTCAAATCTCTGATACCCCTCGACATGCTGGCTGTAATTAGTTCCAAGATTAATCCGGACGAGCTTGGTCGAATGTGGCCCTTCCCACAGTGTACGTGAAATAAAGGCCAGCGCGGATAATCAAATAATAGGTGAATATCAATGAATGGACCAAATCACTTCAGTCCCAAGCTCCCTTATGCAATTATTTCCTATTCACATTCATTATTGCTAACAGATGACATTAATGACTTTGAGAGGAAGCTGGCCGTGGCAGCCCTGCAGACGATCGATGCTTTTTAAAATTGGGTCACAACACTTGACACCTTTGAGGCGTGTATGATTGGAAATGGCACAGAGTCAAAAAAACATCCAATGCATGCCAGTTTACAGTGGAAGCAGTTTCACCAGGAAGATTTTCTGAACAGGACCCAATTTCTGTAAATAACAGACTTAAAGGCATTGAAAAATAGTTAATTAAAGAGGAAACTCCACCTTAGACATGTCCTCAAGTCCAATCTTTGTATTATAATCACAATCACAATCAAAGATGACATTTTGATTTTCAAAGGTTTTGTGGAAACTGTACTCTAAAGTTATGTTTGAGCTTGAGAAAGTCTGTGAGATATCCATTTCTGAGAGTCAGGACTCTGGTTGTTGGTAAAAAGAGTCTGTTGGTGTGGTGTGATGTTTTGGTGATATCTTCACTTACCCAAAGAAACTGTTCAATCTATGATTATTTCTCATCATGTTGAGGGTCTCTCACATTTTCAAAATCTGATTGAAAATCTGTAAGTGTGGTCCAGTCATACACAGGTGAAGCTATTTTTCTGTCACAAAAGGATACTCAGTACCCAGTATTAGGAAGGAAAAACTTGGGGATCAGATCATCTCTATTTATCATCTTATTCTTTTGCAGGAGGTCCAAAGAAATGGAAAGGCGGGTGTTCCTGCAGGAAGGTGGCCCAGCCTGTTGAGTCTAACATGCCCACGCAGTAGTGGTAGCGGCAGTGGTAGTGAACAGTCACTATCCAGTGCTTGTAGTGAGTACTCCAGCGGCTCCCACACATGGGCAGAGGGGCGTGGATTCTCCAAGCAGGTTGGTTTCATTCATTTCCATCAAATAATTTAAAATATCTTGAAGCTATGTTTGGGAATGGAGGGTTAAGAATGTGATCAGTGATTTAATACTATTTTAATGACAATATATATCTCTTTCATGCAGTGTGGCATAAGCCGGGATAAACGGATGAGTACAGGTTCTGTATCTAGCAATAATTCTGCATCCATCGAACAGACAGAGCTGGGGTGGAAGGAAGGACACATTCTGAAAGGTCTGAAGCGTCTCCAGACAAGCTCAAAAGAGGCATCCTCCATTGCACCTGTACCACACTGCAAAGACTGTATGACCTTTAATGAGGGCATATACTCACTTGGTGTGAAGTGTGGCCAACAAGGAAGCACAGCCAAACAGGTAGCCTCAACAAGTACGCCTGTCAAGTCCGGTATTGCTGCCCTTGACTCTGATTATACAGAGGAAGATTCACCTAAATTACAAAGAACTGAATCCAGTGACCAACCAACAAATGAACCTCTTGGTTCGGAGAAGAAGTTTGAGAAGTTTGATATCCCAAGAGATGACGACAACAATTATCAAGAAGATCCTGTGAAACTTGCAAGGGATTCTGGTCTTTTCCCCTCACCTGTCGCTGACAACATCTTATTTCTGGAAGGCCCCACAGTCCAACCTGGTGTTAGCCCAACAGAGAGCCTTACAAATTTGGAGCAAAGAAAGGACTCACTTGAAAAAAACAAGCCTTCTGGGATGAAGCTAAGTGACAAAAACAATAACCAGGAAAGGTCTACTGACCGTAAATCCAGACTTGATCATGTCAAAAGACAAGAGGGCAAATTTGCAGCCAAGCAGGACGAAGCAGGAACAAGTGATGTGAGTGCTTCTATTCAGAACTCTGCAACAAGAGCTCTAATTTGTGTGAGTGCAGCCAGACAGCGCAGCTCCTCCATGGAGGTTCCTCACTGCAGGGATCAGGCCATTCAAGCTGGAGGTGGAAGCCACAACCACACTATCTCAGAATCTCCTCAAAGAAAAGCCAAACCTCAGCTTTGTGACTCAGCGAGGAAAGCTTTCATTCTGCGGAGCAAGAGTGCGGATGCAGGACAAGAACAACCTAAGCATACACATTCTCCTCTGCACCAAAAGCTTATCAAGGGTCACAGGCCCAAAGGACAGTCAACCCCTCCTGTGCATAGTGTCTCCAACAAAAGGACCACTCTTACTAAAACCCATGGAACAAGCAAGGGAGCTTTACCTCAAGTGGAGAAAGATGAGGACTCTGCTGTATCAACAAGTTCCAAGTCTCTCAAGAGTGTGCAACAGTGTTCTCCTCTTGCTTCCCCTGTGAAAAATTCAAAGACATTTAAACCTCAAGGGATCAATGAATGCTCAAAGAGCCCAACAAAACTACCTTTGCAAATGACAAGACCTCAATCGATCAATGACTCTGTGGAAGAAGGCATTTATGATAACCTGCCCTGCTCTCCACGAAAACAACGCCGCCAAGACCAGCACTGTGATGCTTCCCATCCAGAACTTAGGTCCCCATCTCCTCCACCACCACCCCCTGGTCGGACTTCTTCTCTGGTTCTTAGACCTGGTTGTGACAGCTCACCCAAAGCACAGATATCTGCAGGTCAGGCTCGGAGTTCTACTACTGGGAAGACATCATCGAGCACCACCAAGCCACAATCGAATCAGCTTTCTGCTGCTTCACAACCTCAACATTTTAACACAACAAAAGACAATCTATATTCAGCCCCAGGAATGAGTGCAGAAGGTATAAAAGAAAACCCCACCAAGCAGTACCATACCAACTCATCCAAGATACCAACCGTCCCAGTTCAAGAGTCACAAGCTCCAGAGTCAATCCAGTCATCTATGGAAAGATGTGTGACTTGTCACTATGAAAATGGCCCTCCTGTTATGTTGCCAAGTCAGAACATTTTACAAAGATCCCAACAGAGCATCAGTGAGCCAAAACTTTCAGAAGTCTTGCCTCAGGCGTATTCTAATGTTTACTACCATGGGATCGCAAATAATCCTCAAAGTTCCACCTCGAGAGCTGTAAAAATGGCTCATCCAGTAAATGCAAAATCTCATGAAGCTATCTCTGGGCAAGACACCAACACGTTCTTACTTTTTGGAAGGCAGAACAAAGATAATACAAACCCCACTCCAAAAAATGTCCAGAACTTTCAGACGTTTACGTGTGATCCCCAGATGATGCATGAGTGTGGAGCCCATGACAAAGCCCGCAGAAAGATTGAGACCCGTTGTAACTCATTGGATTCTGAGCCCCCAGTTCAACCCTTCCCATCAGACAGTGGTGTGATGCTGGATTGGGGATTTGATGAAGAGGGATGGCTGTTTAAACGATCTGTGTCTGTGTCGACCAGGCCTCCACTTAAGCCAGTGATGGGCATGAATGGAGCTAAGGCTCGTAGTCAGAGCTTTGGTGCTCGCTACATGGACAGACCAAGCTTCAACAGATCTGGAAAGGTCCGTACCCAGATCAAAACACACTCAGGGAGCTCCTTGAACTCTCTTAGCGATGTCCTACCAGGAAGTATGAGCTGCTCCAGTAGCTACCATTGCCCAATGAATCGATCCCTTCTAAACAACTTCTTGATTGAAGAGGGTCTTGCGGTTCCCCCACATTTGGGGTCCTCTAGTGAAAGACTTCAAAGTCTTAAACTCCAACGAGAACAAGCTAGGCGTCTTCAGATCGAGCAACAGTTTTCAAGCGCCTTCGGTGAGCCTGTCTCTGAAGAACCAGAGAGACAAAGTACCATAACCACGATCGAAGAGAAAGTGATGCTGGGCATAGAGGAGAACTTGCACAAGACTCAGGAACAGGAGAGGACCATTGAAGTGAAGCAAAAATCTGGGTCAACTTTAGCAAATTGGTTTGGTTTTCGTAAGAGTAAGCTTCCAGCTCCAAGCAGCAAAAAGACTGATCCACCGAAAGTGAAGGAGGAGAAGAGGGAGCAGAAGATTACATCACTTCTTGGAGGAAAGCAGACAAAGTCAGACAAAAAGAAAGACAGAAGAAAAAGTGACGGAAAAGACAGGTAAGAAAGGGTTTTTTCTTTGGTACACTTATCACAATTCCTGTGCTTTTAAGAATGCCACCTTCATTGAAATTTCATCAACATTAAACCTCCAGTGCATCTTCCAACAGATTTCATCATAGCTTGCTGCCAATTTTATATTTTTCTGCCTCAGATGACTTTGTTTATTTTCATTGAGTGGTATAAGACAAATCTGTCAGTGTCTAACAAGAGGTTAGCTGCCAGGTTTAAAGAGATATAGGACAGTTTTTTAGTCAAATCACCCACGGCATGTGGAGTCAATATCACTCAATCTCAGTATGTTGTGGTTTGTTGACAAACTGTTTTTTTTTTTCAGCTCTGTGGGGAGGAGAGAGTCTCATGATGCAGTGCGGGCATGCATCTCAATGCCCTGCCCAGGAATGTCCCTGAATGAGATGCAAGGACACGCTGAAATTATCGGGGACCCCAAGGTAAATTAAATTATAGCTCTAATCAAAACAGGCAGTTATTTCATTGGTATGCAACTGCTTTTTGTTCTAGATACAACCATGTATTTTATACAAAGTGATTTAGTCCAATCCACTTTTAATGTGCAGTTTGTTTATTTCAGGAATATAAGAGTTCTGAGTTTGCACCAGAAAGACACACTAAAAACAAAAAACAAAATCAGCCTGACTGAAATGATAGCAATGGTTTGAACATACATTGAATGTAATTGGATCTATTACTTGTATCATCCAAGTCCGAAAAAGGACCTGGTTCAGTTTTTTTTTTTCAGAATCAGAAAACCAACCGTATGTGAGCTTATTGGTACTGCAAACAAGTCATGTGGGTCCCATACCATAAAGTTACATCTGGAGTCAAATCACATAGATAAATCAAATCTATGATGCACAAACATTCATCCATTCTTTAAAAGTTTTTGAAGAAAATTGAATAGCCAGCCAACAAGTATGAAACTAGACAAAGAAGAACTCTGATGGTCAGTTTCTTGCAAGGATGACTGAACATGCAAAGAAGTTTAGAGTTTGTCTATATTTACCGAACAATGAGGAGGAAGTTAAATGCAATTTAAAAGTATTTCTTGCAAGACGGGGAACACAACCTCCATGGCCAAACACATCAGCATTGTGCATCAATTTAAAACAAAATGCAACACCTTCGACTTTGTTGGGGTTTTAAAAAACGAAGTCAATCATGGCTGCTGCTGCAGGACAGTCGTCCTCTGCCTCCAATCAAATCAGCCTTAATAAAATAAAATAAAATAGAATGCAGTTAACTTACATTATTAATCATTAAATGATGATGTGTTTAGGGTCCGCTCAGTAAAATTACTATCAGGCAAAGTTGAATAAAAGGTCATGATGATGTGTTCAAATGACACATCAAAAAGAGAATTAAGGTTTTGGTGAGAAACATGCATAAATACAGTATTTTGGAGTACATTTGTTTGTTTTCCCAGCATGTAATCTAGATTTTAGAAGTGGAATTAACTTTCCAACATGAGCTTTATTCAGCTTATAATACTAAATAAATTCTACTGCAGCCAAGACAACTATTTATTTCTCTATTAGTAGGTACTGAAGTCTTGCCTTTCCACCAAATATTATAAAGTATAGAGAATGGTACTGATAAAGACTTGGATCGTTAAGGAAGCTCAATAATTATATCAATATCAATAAAAACTAACAAATCCCCGTCCTTTGTTGGATCAAATAAAAAACAGAAAAACACAATCACACAACAGTTTTAACAAGTGAGAGGTGCTTCAAGCTAATTTTACAAACTGTCCCTCTAACCATGTTACACGAGGTTTCATCACTCTGACCTTCATTATCAAACCGTTAAATTTATCCCTGTGTTCACAACTTTACCCTTGGAGCCAATTTATTTTTGAACGCATAGATCAAAAATTGAACAAGTGATTGCATCAAATGTTCAGAATTGTCAGTCAGGTACACTTTGTTGAAGCTTAGATGTTTGTTTTTTTATGTAAAGTTCAAAAGCTGTGAAACATGGGAAACACCTGCAGGGAGGACTTTTCATATAACACCTGATGTCTCTCCTACTACCTTCCAGTGTCATTCGTAAGTCAAAAGAATGAATGAATTTTGAATAACACGGGTAAGGGTATAAAGGCACACAAGCAGAATAAGGTGCAGATTAATGAATGAGTCACATTATGATTCAGACACTGTCAAGGTTAGGTGTTCATTGTCAGTAGGAGCCACACAGAGCGACTCAAAGAGCTTTAGAAGGTTAAAAAACACAACGTTAAAACATACGCCAACCAACACATAAAAATAATAAATATAATAGGATTTCAGAAACACAGGACAAGATTTAAAATGTAGACTGGGGGGATGTAGACACAGAGGGGTTTGAAGTGGGCACCCTGCGTCCTCAACGTTTCGTTTCATACTGAGTTTCTGAAATCTGAATGGCTGGTTGCGTCCAGTGACTGCTGAGAGAGATCAGCTGACGACAGGGGAAAGACTTTGAGGCGGCATGGAGAGACGGCTGACAGGAGGGAACAGACCCCAATGGGACGGGTATAGGCTAGCTACCCATGTCTGTAGTTTCCCAGCTTTTGCTATGTGTTGGAAACACACGCAGTAGCTACATTAAGACAACAAAAGAAAATACCTCCAGAGTCTGTGAGAGTTGGGGTGAAAGAAGACTCATCAGCTGTCATAATAGTAACGAACCCTGGACTTGAAACGACTACGAGTAAAGAGAGCACAGAACAGGAGAGTGCCGCAGCAATTGTCCGTACTAAAGCTGCAGCAGTGGGCCACAAACTGCACAAAAATCATTTACCTGCTAATTGTTGACTGCAAACAACACTGCTGCTTGGATCTAAGGTTTTCCCCTAAAGTCGTTTTCTAAAAAACAAAATACCAGAAAAACTATTTAAAATTAACATAATTCACAATGGATTAAGCAAATAGATACAGATAAAAGAATCATACATAAAATGTAGAGGAAGCAGAAAACACAAAAAAAACTACACGTTACATGAATTAGAGTGTAACCACATGTGGGTAACTTCTTCTTCTACTAAAACAAAGATGCAGATGATGAACCTGAGAGCTGAAGGAGAAAATGGATCCACTGTGAAGACCCCCAACCAGGATGCTGTGATAGGTGAGATCTTTTAATTCCCTTTTTATCTCAGACTTTATATAAAACTGCATAAAGCGACTGATCCCTCTTGAATCTGTGTTCCTGGAAATTAAACCAAGGCTACTTTACAGCATTGTCTGCTGTGTCAATATCAGCATGCCAGGCCTGAAGGTTTTTCTGTGCTTACCATTTTACAGTTTGCAGACAGAAATGAAGACCAAATATGAGAGATGTGTGTAAGTCATGAACATGATGAATATGCTGAATGCAGTCAAACAAAGAGGCAAAATGTTGAATTTTGTCAGTGTGTGCTTTTCTCTCCATGTTTCTGTTCATGTTATTCGTTCTCCCTCTGCATTTATTTGTTGTTTTCGGTGGTGATTGAAATCAGGATCATTTCACCACGGCTGTGCTTCACACAATGTTTGCTCTTTGATGGTGATATCATAAACAACAAACTCATCCTCACAGAACCATGCACTGGAAGTTTGCATGCACAGACTCATCCCATCAGGATGGACCTATTCATCCATGCAGTGGACTGAGCGCCCTCCTGGTCAGGCTTAATAGAAAAAAGTGAAGCCTCTGATTTTAACTCATCGAAGCCCCCTTTGAAACTCCTGTTATTTTCTAGATCATATAAGGCTTTCAGGTCCACATATTTTTAACAAACGCTTTTCAGTTGGCTTTTGGTTTGGGTGAGGGAGCAGCTTGGTAGAGCATGCAGGAGGATGCAGAGATGGGTCTTCAGTGATGATGAATGTTTCTGGGTTAATATAACTTTAACATCTGTAAGGATGTTACTTTAACATCAACATAAAGGATAGAAAATAAAATACAGACAACTGAGGTGAGAAGTTTAAAGCACCACAATTCATCATTAATGACGTCAAAGCTTCACACACTCAGATGCAGATACTGACTTGTTTCAAGGGGTTGGCAAGAAAATGTCTGCATAGAGTCAGGGGGAAAAGATTTGGCAGCTTTGTTCACACTTGCGGCCCTCCTTGTCAACGTTAGAACATTTCAAAAGTGCAGTGCATATGTGAAAGGGGCTTTATTGTGAACCACACAGCTGCAACAACTTGCATGCTGAACATTTTCATCAAAGACGAACATTTAGGCGACTTTTCTTCTCATATCCTACATTTTTATTTATTTATTATTTTATTTGGAAAGGGACAGTGTACATTAATTGACATTCAGACGGATGTAAATGTACCTGAATTGGCCGAAAGGGATTTTCTTTTGCAGACATTAAGACATTGTATTATGACCTGCTGCTTGCATTCCCACTCAAACCACTCTCCTGACACTCTCCTTGCAGGATAACAATGGCTGAGCTCAGGGCCACCAAGACCAATTTACATTAAAAGAAATACAAACAACCCAGAGCCTTTTCAACCCAGTGTGCAATCTCTTGGCCAGACCTGTAGAGATGGTAGAGATAGGTCTTTATTACCCCACACTGTACAATTATGTTAACTGACCCAACAGATAACAAGGATGATATTGAGGCAGACTGGTTTAGGTTAAGTTTATATATATTTTTACCTTTTGCCCCTCATTAGCAGGTAGGGCATCTTGCTGCTGCAGGTGTTTTCTCGCTGTGTGGGTCAGTTTGGTTCAACCACATTTTGGATCTAATTGTCAGAGTTAATCAGAATGTGATTGACAGTCCTGAGGTCACTCTCAGATTAATTAACCTGAGGTGTTTGTATCAGCTATTTTAAAATGAAATGATTGGATTCAAACCGTCTGTTTTTTATCATTAGAGCCAAACCTTTGGATGTAAACGTATCCTGAATATGTCAAAACTCTGGAGCTCTCTGTGGCTTGGATCGACCTGTCCGATCAATGGCACTTCGGTTCAGATGTGATCTGTCTTGCTCGCTTCAACCCACACACATAAGCGTTTTCCACTCGGTACCTTGTTGAAACTAAAGGTGGCAAAGGGACAGAGAGTGGGTGGGAAACTTGGCAGGAAGTAAACTTTATTTGGTCCCAACTTCATGGCGGTCACTCGTTGAATTAAGAAAAGCAGCAGATAAAAGTCTCCACGTCGCTCAGGTAGAGGACTGGTGACACACCTCGCTGAAATTTCATTGACCAGAGTGACACCATCGGCAAGTCGCTGCAAATATCAAGCATGTTTGATACGGATGGACGCCTGCCCTCAGGGGTTAATCACCTCATTAAAATTTCAACACTGCAGCAGCTCAGCACGCTCGTCCAAGCCACAACTGAGTCAATTAACTTTGCCTTCAGCTGGGAGCTGCATTACACCCTCTGTTATAAAGTTGACAGAGCACTTTTTAAAGCTGATGATCTGAATGACAGAAATATGTACAATTCAACCAACATTGAAGCTACAGTGTTGAATTTGTACATGAACAGAAACCTGCCGTTACAGCCTTTTCTAGATATCTCAAACCCCAAAGATCCACAGTGAGTGATATGTTTGGTTGTTAGAGACAGCAGGGACTTTTCTTCAGAAAACACTTCTAACCCATGTACTGCACAAGCTCAATGAAGACAGGAAACGAGAAGTACGGCTTTGTCCACAGGGGGCGCCAAAATCCACCCAAACAAAGTTTCTCACAATAGCTTTAAAACGTATCTGTAGTTTCACACGATACTGAAAAACTACATTTCAAAACATTTTTGGCTTTGAGTTTGGAGTTATCAACATTTTATCATAGTGACCGTCTTTGTTATTTCTCATCTAAACATCTGAGCTCAAATTACTCAAATGTCATCGCTCTCAGCGTACAGGTCTCCTGTGTAATTTCAGTGTTCTTTACAAAGACAGGAAATAGAAGAAAGTGTATGATATATTTTTCTTTGGCCCCAATATTGCACTCCCTGCCTGTTGGTGAACTGGTGGAAATATGTACAGAGAAGTTTTTATTAATTTTGCAAATCAAATAACATTTATATTTTCCTACAATAAGTATCAGACTTGGGCGCCTAGTGGTTAGTGTGTGTGCCCCATGTACTTAGGCTTAAGTCCTCCAGCGGGCGGCCAGAGTAAGAATCCAACCTGTGACTCCTTTCCCAAATCTCATTCCCGACTCTCTCTCCCAATTTCTGACTCAATCCACGCTCCTATTTCTAAATAAAGGCTTAAAAAGCACCTTAAAAAAGCATCAGACTTTACTTTTATTATCATACACTTAGTTAAACATATGATAGGGTATGTTTTCATACAGTGGAATGAGAAGATCATTAGCACAGAGCTGCCTTGTGACATCTAACACATATTGATCGAGCGTGCTGCAGAGGTGAGGAGATGTGAGGAGGACAGAAACAACAGCGTTCATGTTAAAGGCTTGTTGAAACTGATCAATTCTCAGACGCTCTGTTTCTGTCGTTCCAGAGAAGAGCGGCTCACAGCGCTTCTTGTTGACTTCGATTAAAGAACAAACCAATCGATAGCCGTGTGTTCTATGTCCTCTCTATTCGATCATTTGTACTTGTTTACGAGATAAAAATAACTCTTTTCTCCTCAAGTGGAGCCTCACTGACACATAAAGATACTCAACATCATCTTTAATACATGGAAGCTGCAGTAGTCATAAACTGCAGTTTATTTCAGTGAGTGACCCTAACTCATCCAATCAATAAAGTATTATAAGATTGTGAGATGTTTTAATGCCTCAATGCTGATATTTACAACTTATTTATAAAGCTTTGGTTTGAAAGTTTACAAGACAAAAGTAATGAATATTATTATTATTTTTTCCCATTTCTTATATATATTGAGCATTGAGGGTGACAAAAAGAAAAAGAAAAAGTGAAGACAAACAAGCTTGTAAACCCAGTACAGGGCTCTGAGGTCTCCTGTGTGCATATCTTAATTATAAAGGGGGAGCAGCTGCTTCCTGTGCTGCAGACTTTGATTGCCTTCAGGTTCCTCCTGCAGGGTCCATATATAAAAAAAAACATGAGCCTGAACGGCAGCAGCTCGAGGAAATCTCTGTTATTTTGGTTTGGTGCTCACTGGATGGATAAGTGGAAGATTTGCTGGATGGATGACTATGATTTCAAACACATACATTTAACAAAGGTTTATCTATTTAATACCTGTGATCT
The DNA here is from genome assembly GCF_963930695.1 of Labrus bergylta. NCBI lineage: Eukaryota > Metazoa > Chordata > Actinopteri > Labriformes > Labridae > Labrus > Labrus bergylta. The sequence continues at coordinate 18,535,869 of NC_089207.1, read as the reverse complement.
AATGCAGCGGTGTAAACTGGTCTAGCCTCAGGACCCACCACAGAGTCCTTCATGACAAATCACAACCTAAGTTTTTGATATTTTTTAACTAAAGAGATTTATTTCATGACAAATTGTGCAGATTGGACCTCAGATGGAACAAAAGAAATGTGTTTAAAAAGCGCTTCATAGACTTCTTTTCAGGCACATATTTCCGAGCCAATGAAAAGGTCTTTGTTACCCACGTTTGGGTCCCGACCCACCGGTTGAGAAACACTGATCTAATGCATCTGTGATTTGATTGGACCCTGCAAATTCTGCAAATTCTGCATCTTAAATTCTTAAGTTGTGAAAAACTTGAGGCTGGCTGTAAATGCTGAGGAACCCCCATCAGGTCAAATGTTTAAATGCCCATTTATACAGGAGAATAAATCAATCATTATTTGTAAAGCGGCAATTCATAAAAAGTGTTATCTCGAGAGACTTAACTAAGAAATATATGGGACAAAAAGAGCATATGGGACAATATGCAGGAAGGATTTCTCCTTTGTATTCCTTGCATTCCTGTTGTTCACACTGCCTTGTTGGAGGTCGAATAAACATTTTGACAGCCTGGGTCAAAAAACTGTTTTGGGTAAAGCTCATTTATTTATTGGTTCACACTATACAGGGGGTACATTTTTTTTTAAAGCTCATCCATTTAGATTTCATTACGGCTAAGACTGGTGCAGAAATATGCAGGTGACAGGTGGGCACGTTGTAGCTTCTTTCCGGGATGCTTAAGAACCTCTTCAGCTCCACCTCTGTCTGTTTCTAGAGATTACGTCCATGTTGTATACAGTCTATGGTTGCACAGAGAAGTCAGGATGTATTTAAGAATATGAAAAAGTGAACCTTTTACTCAGTTGATTTTTAAACTCCGGTGACTTACAAAATTACCAAAGCAACCTGTTCACTACAACTCATGGTGTATCCACCATGATGTCCCAGTTTGGTCTCATGAGTTTGGTCAAGAAATTGCAGAAGTAATTACAAACGTGACACTCAAAACTGCAATTCCTGAACTAATGGGTGATCTAACTTTGTCTACATGAACTTAGCTACAAGCTTTCCAAAAGGCTTTTTACACAAATTGATTTTTAGAATTGCAAAAGTTTTGAATTCATGTCGACTTACACAAAAACATCTTCAGATAAATCACAAACTGCTGCAAGACCTGATTGTTTGGCCTGATTGGTGTTTGATTGTTTGATGTAGTGCTAATAAAAAATACACTTTCAAAGTGTATTTTAGGATCATTTCATGTGCCATACTTTACATTTCATATTCACAGTGTGATTAATGCATGTTGGGTGTCAACACATCCATTTAACCACATCTGTAAAAAGCAGTGGTTCAAGTGGGCTTTAACTGCACAGGGCTACATGAGAAGTTTGTATGAGAATAAAAACATGCCTCTCACTTATCTGTAATTACAATTACAATATAATTAAACAACCATTGTTGTTTGTATTTTACTTGAATAGGAAACATGAAACAATCTGCAAATTAGATATTGTTTTTTTTTTTAAAGAGGATGAAAAACATTTGAACATTCTGTTGTTTTCAAAGGACTGAAATAGACCATGATCATCTGCTTATAATGGCACACAGTGAGGATAATGTGGCAGGAATAACAAGGAGGCATGAGGGAAACAATCAAATGATGCTGCAGAGAGAATCCATTATTATTGATCAGTGAAGCTGCCTTTGTTTGAAAGTGAACGCTGTTTCACTGCTTCATATGCTCAGTTATTGTTTCTAACACTTTACCCATCAGATTCAGAAACAGTTTATTCTCCAGGAGGAATATTATATTTACTAGACTTTCCTTATAGTGCCATGAAGTAACCTACAGCCATCTTTAATTGGAACACATATAGTTTAAAGGTTTCTGTAGCTCCACTTCAACCATGGTTACCCCGTCGTTTCTTCCCCGTTGTGTTCCCTCTTCTCCTCCTCCTCCCCTGAGCCACTTCAACTGTTCTCCTTGTGCCGCAGGCCCCGGCTGCAAGATGCGAACGTTGGACAGTGGAATTGGGACCATCCCCCTTCCCGAATCCTGTTCCTTCTTCTCCTCCATCCTGCACCTCCTCCCCAAATCCTCCTCCATCCCTGAGCCGTCCCTCAGTCCTCCCAGTGTCCCAAGTTCCTCCAGCGAGGACGTGTCTCCTTCCCCGCTACCCCGATGGAGAATCCCTTCCGGTTTTAAGGACGGCAGCCTTACGGGGGTGCCGAACTCCCTCTCCGACTCCTCCATGACCCATATCCAGTCAGTGCCTTTCCCCACTGTGGCCTTCCTCCAGCCCATCCAACCCCCGCCTGCACCCGTCATGACGTCTGCCCGTGTGTGTGAGACCCAGAACAGGCTGCCCAGACCGCCACCAGGTACAGTAAAGTAACAGTTCAAAAAGAAGCAGAACATACTGTATGGACTGCAGGAGTAAAGATGATGCTCATGATGATTTTCATCCTTTTAGTAACTCAGATTCATCTCATGAAAGAATATTTTGCTGTTTTAGTCTCTTACTTCTTCCTGTGAGGTTTGAATTCAGCAAACTCTCTTAACCTCACAAACCCATTACGCACTACCTGTCACAGCTTGAGTAATGAGTTGGTAAACCAAAGGAATGGTTTGACATTAAATTTGCCTCAAGAAAAACTGAAGAAGTGGTCCATTATCTACTGGATTTGAATGTGAGAGGAAAAACAATTTTCTCATATTTATGAAGACCTCGTGGAAGCAAACCTGAGGGGGAAAGTAAAAACACTTTCTTGTACCTGTTAGAGAGCAGCTTAGTCATTCTCTGGATCATTTTCATACCTTTTGAAATGCATCCCACTAAAATATTTTTATAGAAAATGCTATATAATCACAAATCAGGCGTAACCCTCTGCAGCTGTTGGAGCGAGAGATATGGTCCTGGATTAAAGAATCTGTAAGGAGTTTTTTTAAGCTGGTTTTTAAAACCGAATGACGTTAATATTTAAGTTTTTTTATGACCCACTCAAACAAACAAGACCAGTATGAAGGGTGGAGGTAACAAAAATGAAATGATAAAAGCGGAGGTGATGAAAACGCGTGTGAATCTAAAAAATGGAATGATAAACTGCATGTGAATTAAAAGATGAAGTGAGAAAGTATTTGAGTGATATGACTGATTTGAGGTCAGTTTTGATTAAAATGGTTTTTATTTGCCAAACTTAATTATTAATTGTCTTTCATTCATCATTTATAAGGGCTGTCAAATGATTCATTTTTTTAAACCGCGACTAAATTTCAGAATTTTAAATGTTCATCTCAATTCATCTAATTTTCAAACCCATGTTTGAAATTCCATTATTTTGCATTTCAAAATAGTTTTTTTTATGCTTTTACTTTGTACTGTATTTAACTAAGTTTGCTGTATTTGCTGTTTGGATAAAATCCTGCTTTTATTTTGAAAGAAAATCAGGAACTTCCAGTAGATGGAAAGTTTCGACATTAACTCATGGAAAAAGAAACTTGTACAGACCTAAAAGTAAAATGTTTGGAGTCACAAGCTGCATGTAACCTTTAACTGATCGGTTTATAAGTTTTAAACTGAAATGAGTTACTTAAAGGCGCAAAGGTGTCGTTTATTTCCAATCTCTGCTGCTTTGAAACACTACACAGTGAATTAACTACGAGTAGAATGTGATTAAAGCAATTAAAAATAACGAATGCATTAATTTCTAACCTTAATCACATCATGATTGATGCGTTAACGATGACAGCTCTGTTATTTATCATTATCACAAAAACTTTTATCATTTCAGGAAGCGGACCACAACGGTGGAAGTGGAAGTAAAAAAAAGTTATAAGAAAAACTGGAGGTGGTGAAAACGCATGTCATAGGAAATATTTGGCTTTAAAATGCATGTGAATTGAAAAATTAGGAAATAAAGATGTTTATTTATCAAAAATAAAAGTGATACTCACCATTAATTACATCTAACAGACTTTTATTGTTTGCAGCACCAAGTTTTTGTTACTTCCGCCTTAAAAGAAAGAACTGGCCCACTCATGGATCCGCTCGACCCTTGACCTTTACTGTCTTTGCTGTCTGTGGATGAGGAGGTCAATGACCTTGAGTGTTTTTCAAGATGTTCTGTTTCTGTTCCTTCATAAATTCACTCCTTGAAGTTTTTGAGGCGAGAAATTGATGTAGGAGGTTATTCATATTTCCAGTTTTTAAGGAAGTTAAAGTTGAATCAAAACTGTGTTCCGCTGTTTTCAGAGTTGAGGAGCTCCAGAAGCTCGACCAGGGACAGCTGGCCGATCACGCCGGTCAGTCCCGCCTCCTTCCCCGCCGTGACACACAGCAGCTCACTTCATCTTTCAATTCACATTCAATGTATCATTCCGATTTTTATCGTAGGCCTACATGCATTTTCATCACCTCTGCTTTTATTATTTAATGTTCGTTACTTTTACCATTCTTAGCGTCAACAGCATACAGATGACTTTACAAAGATGGACTTTACATGTTGTTGTTTTTCATGTTTGAAGGACAAAACAGATTAAGAGCATGTGGCCGAACAGACAATATTTTAAACTTTCCACTCCACACACAAACATTGACTGTTAAAAGTCAGCCGGATTCGATTTTTTGTTAAAAATAAAACACAACCTGCACATGTTCAGGAAAAATCTGACAGAATTGAAAGATGTTTTGATTTGTCCAGAGGGGGGTGCCAAAATCAACATGAACTAAAAGTTCCTCACAGGAGCTCTAATTAACATTCACATTTTATAGCTCAGTTGAGTGATTATAATTCAAAATTAAAATGTGGAGGATGACAAACTGCCTACACTTGACTTGTGAAATAGGTCTGCATAACTTTAGGAATTTAAATTTTCAAAGAAAATATGTATGCATGAAAAAGCTTTGATGTGACAAATTCTCTGAAATCACTTAAATTGCACTTAAAATATGTGTACCTTTGAGATGTTCTTGCATTAGGGCTCGTTATGTGCCAAATGTTATTTCAGGATTGGTCGAATGTAGAATTTTGAAGGCCAATAGGGGTACAATACATACATTTTTCCTGACTCATTTTCTACCATAAGTCATATTAATAGTCATGTTGCCTTGGTTGGTTTCAAACCTGATTCAATTTGGATGAGCTGTAAAAAGGCATGAGCTGAAAACTGAACGATATCCATCTATATGCTGAGGTTTCTTACGTCTTTATGGTCGAAAATCGTCATGTGTATCTGTGCTGCTTCTAAACAGGATAGAAAATATTGTCTTTAAATATGAGTAGACTTTTTGATGCATCCAAACGTGCCGTAAAGGTTTTAGATGAGGCGGAGAATCTTTCTGGCAGCTGTCACACATCTCTAAAGAAAGAAAGCCAATGAATGATCTGCTTCAGTAATTCATCATTCCTTTATCAAGGAGGTGTCGGAGCTACATTTAAACGACAGAATGCATTTCACAGAGAGTCACTCCTGTCAGGTCCTCTGCTTTACTTTCACTATGTGTGCAAGTGGAATAGAAGGAACATATTTCTATATATAACGGTGTATAAAAGACGAGTGAAAGCAGCAGCAATCACAGCGTGTCATTGCAATAACCTCCACGTTTATCACCACACCATTAACCCTCCTGCAGGAGCGCAGTGTAGACACGGCCACGCTCAGTCTCACTAATCACACACACACATTATGTTCCAAAGAAAAAAAACACTCACTGTGAAAGGGAACTATGTACGCTGTGTGATAATGGTTTTAGTGAGTAATGTTTACAATGTGAAGCCTCGAGGCTCGTCTTCATGACGCACGTCTTCTATTTGAATCTGTACAGTTTTAAAGGGAACTCTGACGAGGAGATGACGCTTTCTAAATAGGTTGAAATACACTATAAGCATCATATCACATCGACTACACAGTCACACTGTTGTTCTTTGAGAGTCATGTTTTATTTTTGTGTCAAGCTTTCCATTCTTGCGCTGCACACACAGTGTTCAGGCAGGTAGCCAGCTGAAGTGACGACACTTACTGATAGATTGTAGCTTTAGCCAGCAAGCTCACAAAATGGCTTAATCTAAAAACAATTTCTTGCTGCACTTACTGATAGCTCCTGCTCAGTTGTTCAGAAATAAGAACCTCTTTAAAGTCTTCTAAAATGAAAAACAGGTACCTGAAAAGCTAAAGCCTCATGTCATGTGCATATAGTCAGCATCTTCATCCACGAGAGGAAAGAAGACATGGAAATACAGAAAAAGATGTTTATATTGTACTACAATGCCAGTTAGCTGTAGTATTAAAGATACATTCAGTCATTTAAAGGAGCAATCTGTAAGATATCTACTGAATGAAATTATAAAGTGACCTTACTTTTTGATCAGACATTAAGGAAACATGCTATGTTGAAGTGTTGGCTTCTCTGACAACAATGCAGCAGTCAGTATGTCCTCCTTCTAACTTTAGATTCTGGTCCTGAATGCTCTGGATTTGTTTCGACCAGAGAAGGTAGACATTTTTAAGGTTCCCCCACACGGCCGTTTTGGATGTCCCTCAGTTTGCCAGATATGAGAGCAGTTATCAGGTCAAACCAACAGGTGTTGCAGCGATGGAAGCGGGCAAGAGAACTGGTTCAGATAGAAGTGATTGTACCCGACCTAAAAAGCCTCTACATGTTTCTAATAAGCTCCACGAGCAGAAACGTGCTCAAACTAGGATCAGTATTGGAGATGCTTTTGAAAAATGGAGAGAGGTTAGAACACAGAAAGGTTTACAGACCGATGCAGAGCTGGATAAACACTGAAGCTTCAGTGTTCACCACATGGCAACCTTAGTTAGCATCGACTCTAGAGAGGAGGGGGTGGGGGGGGGGGGGGGGAGAGACAGCTCTCTACAATGTTTTGAATTTGGTTGGCAGTACCCATTTTAACCACTAGGTGTCAGAGTTACATATTGCTCCTTTAACTTTTTTCCAAACTAAACAATGCAACAACAAGTACCTAATTAGCCAAGGAAATGCTCTTTGATGCTCAATTTCTGCTGTAGGTATGAAGTTGGTGAGCAAGACATGCCAAAGTTTGAAAATTTACTGCAGACAAATCATGGATGCATTTTTTAAGAGCTGGATCCTGTGTCCAGACTTGGCCTCTCGTAAACTCTGCACAGTGGCCATTTTTAATATTTCAATAAACATACCATAAAGCATTAAACTCAAGAATGCCAGAAAGAGACATCTGTGAAACAGTTGATAGGACAGCTAGAACTGCGAACAAGGTCATTTACGTCTCTTTCTACGATTGGTTATTGATAAGGTTGAGGTTTCAAATATGTAACGCTAAAGAAGCAAAAAAATGCATCTAAATGTAAACTTTGGGAGGAGCAGGACAAACACTACTTTTCATATCATCAACTGAAAGCTTTAACTTAAAGTTTGGCTCTGGCAAACTGAACCCTAACCTCATTTAAATAATGTTTCCCTTGAGTCGAGCTCAGGTGGTTGTTGCTCTAAAGTAAGAGTTATACATTTCCCATCTTTCGATACGTCAAACCTCTGCTCTCCCTGACTGTCGCACAGATCTCCTGACACTTTGAATTCACGATGATAATCATTCTCTCTGTGAACATGTCAGATGTCAGTTTGTCAGTGTCACTTTGTTCACTTGACTCCACATTTCACTGCTCTCCTTGACAGGTGAGAAAATTAAGTGTGACTGCAGAGAGAGAGAAATAAAACCCTGAAATAAGTTTTCCTCTGTGCTTATTTCAGGTGCAATGGAACCAAAGAAAATGACCTACATCAAATCCAAAACACGAGCCCCACCAAGCCAACAGAAAGAACAAACACGACTTCAGCTCGCCAACTGTAAGACCTCACAGGAGCAGGTTTATTTAATGAACACAAACAGACACACTGTTAATAGCATGTTTTTTTTCTGCGATCACTTCTCACTCTTCAAACTTTATCATCACAAGATGTTCTTATTTTCTAGAGAGCACTGAGTTTACATTCATAACTCACCCTATAAATAACAGACATGTCTTTTTCTAATACTCAAAAGTGTTTTCTTCAAAAAGTTTTGGAATTTAATTAACTTAACTGTCTTGAAAATATAAAACAATACTGTATTTAAAAAACAACAAAAACCACTGAGAAGCTCTCCAGATGCTTCTTGTGACATCATGGTCAAATGAAGCATTGCAACCAAAGCTACACATAGCATTATCAAAATCAAACGTTTGCACCAAATGGCACACACTTCATTCATATTACCAGATTTTTGTCTAACCAACTACACACTGTTGGGCATAATGAAAATCACTCTCATCTTTAGTATGCTTTGCCATAATACAAAATTTTTCAGATTGTTCACATGCACAGAAATATTTGCAGATACACACACATGCTGTTGAAACATTTTTTTTTTTTTTTTTCACCAAACAAGTCAGTGCTACATATACCAGTACAGTAAAACGGCTCAAGTTGGGCTGATCTCTGTCCAGCCTCTCGCATTGTCAGCCCATAGTAGATGATATGATCAACTAAGGTTGCTCTGATTTCATTTGAAAGTTGTTGTCTTCTCTGGCAATGAACTCCTCTACCAGCTCTACCCCTACCTCACACTCTTCCTCCCGCTCTCATTCTCACCCTCCCTCTTCCTCTCTCTGCAATGTCTTCCATTGTTGTTGTCAAAAAAAAAGGTGTTCACATGTGGTCTTTTCATAGTGCTTACTTCCTGATTGAAGTGATAACAATTAACCATTGAGGTGTTCGGCCAGGTGGCACATACATTGGCCAGTTAGCTCATGTAGTGTCATTTTGAATGGCAGTGTTTTGAGATGGCGATGTGACTTTATGTCAGATTGTTGTGTCTTATGCAGAGACAAATGTTTTCCTGACATATCCGCTGGGTTCATCCTTCTTAAATGTCCAGGACTTTGTCAAACAGATAAACACTATTATCACGCTGACTACGGTGAAAGTCACAAGCAGCAGTACAATAAGAAGCGGAAGGATCATTACCCGTTTTGAGATCCCCGCACCCGAGGCCGCGTGGCCCCTCGGTGCTGGCGGCGGATATGTCAGGAAAACATTTGTCTATATTTGTCTGCAGAGTGTTCAGTGCATTTAAAAAGTGCCATTTTGAATCGCAAAATGTGTGTAAAGCAGAAAATGTGTTTAGACTTTTGGAGACTTGAGAAGAGGTTTTGCTCTCTGTGTGTCAGTTTAAATACTTGTGCTATGCATGTCATTTTAGTGTGTTAGCAATTGGAAAAAACTTTAAAAGTAAACTCTGTGTGGAGACGGTAGCCTAGTAGTTACATTGCACAGATGCTATAGTCCTCCAAGTGGAAGGTTTTGAGTTCAAATCCGACCTTTGGCTCCTTCCCCGCATGTCGTTCCCCACTCCTTCTCTCGCCCCGATGGACTCTACTGTCCTGTCTCTAAAATAAAGGTATGAAAAGCCCTGAAATAATCCTTTATATGGCCGCTAAACAAAGGACCAACATGTTTCACAAACATCACTTTGCATCTTGATACAGTGCATTAACGCTGACATTTACAGAGTGTGTGACTGGATGTGTGTGTGTGTGTGTGTGTGTGTGTGTGTGTGTTTAATAGATCTTAAATGTGCCTGTGGGGTTAAAAACAGGTGTGCTGCTTCACATGAGCTACCAAAGGACACAAACACCAAATAAAAGCACAAAACCATTCCCTCTTACCTTTCATCATTTCATCAGGTTGTATAAGCTACTCATCATATGTACATGTTCTTTTTACTGGTACAATTAATGTGACCTGAAATAAGTTACATTTAAGCATCAAAACAGAGCCATACATTACCTCATATAACAGGTTTGACCTTATTATAAGTTATCTATTGAAATCAAACCACAAATTCGTATAATGACTGTATCAGAGAGATGTGGAATTTATCTCCAACAATATTTTAATATGGGCTGCACAGTGGCGGGTGGTGTTGCACTGTTGCACTGTTTCTGGTTCAAATCCCTGTCAAACAGGGTCTGTCTATGTGTTGTCCTCGTGCATTTATGGGTTTGCAAAATTGCCCGTAGGTGTGAGTGTTAATGTTGAATATTTATGATCTAAATATCTTGTCGTGTGCTAGGACACCTAAGTATGCACTCTGTGGATTTCAACAATAGAATAGCGATAACCAATTGGGATGCGAGCCGGCTAAAGAAGAACATCAACCGCAGCTAATCCATTTTTGCTGACTTCCAGCTCACATTCTGAAAAGTTCAGCCCATGGTCACCATCTTTGTTTAATCTAAAATTGCGTATGGTCGTGAGATTTTGAGTATTTTCACAATTTTCCCCCAAATCAGAATTAATACTCATTTACTTTACAACCTTTCTATATTTCTATATATATTTCTATATTAACTCTTTGCTGCCAGAATGTGAAACTCTCTTTTGAAAAAGCAAACATTTAATCTTAGACTGGGTTTTCATAGCATCAAGCTGCAGGATCTAACTGTAGTCTGTATCTGTTGTTTCAGAGTCCATGAAGCTAAATGAGTCCAGCTGAAGTCAGGAATCAGGAAGCCGGCTGGATTTATCTCTCTCTCACACACACACACACACACACACACACACACACACACACACACACACACACACACACACACACACACACACACACACACACACACACACACACACACACACGGAGGATCCCCACATCCCACAGTTTGGACACTCTGCATCAGGATGAAATGCTCACAGCTGGACAATAAGTGAGTCTGGCTTCCACCTGTGCTCAGTGTGGAGCTGAGATACTGAGCAGCCTTTCAGGATGCAGCATTGAAGCTTCTGGTCGTCATTTTGGAGCTCGTTGGCATCGTCTGTGTGCAGCAGATGGAATTTTAAATGTAGCAGCTCTGCCGTCTCTGGGCTGGAGTTACACACACGTGGATTTCTCTCTGTCATTTCCCCCCTTTGCAGAGGTAGCAATTTGACATAAACATGGCAGATACTTTTGTTTTGGTGATACCAGGTCCGCTTCTGTAGCGTTGTCATGGCTACCTGAAATCTTAACCATTTAACACAAGCTGAATCTTGTACTGAGGGCCCAGTGTAAGCAGATGCTCGTGGACATTAGCTTCATTTTCACATCGCTAAGGAAAGAATCATTGTAATTTTAAAGCTAAGCTAACTGCTCCTAAGCTAACAATATATGATAAGTACCAAGAAGAACGAAAGGCACACAGCTGTCATCTTTCAAAAGACATCCCAAACATTTTAACTCAAACACCATCATAAGATAAGAGTCACATAAAACGACATTCAATCACAATTTTTACATTTTGCTTTGGGTTACACATAAAGCAGACAATGAAAGGACGCCTCAAATACACATATTTATCAAACGAACCTCAAACTACTAAAACTTATGAAAGTGTTTAACTTCCTCTGCCTCTTCTTGAAATGAAACAATGATGAGGGTGGTTTTGGTTTTGTGTAGGGAACATGAATCCAAGCACAGGGGAACATCTTGGTCCTGGATAAATACTGGAAAACAGAGTAGATCAATATTTAACATTTAAACACTTACATGCACTTCAGAAAGCATGAAACTGGACTCAACAGCTGGTCGCAACGATAAAACTTTGTTCTGCAATCCAGACCAATCAGAACAGGCTTTGTCTGTATGATCATACACCATGTTAAGTCGGCGACACACTAGACGATTTTGGGCCTGATTTGACCTTGAAAACGATCGGGGGGGGGGCGTGGCCTGATTTGAGGCTGATCGTATCTGATTTTTCTGTCAAAAGATTCCTCAAGTGTGGGGTGTCACTACGATTATTTTACTGCTTCCAGATCTTGTCGGAGCCTCCCTGATCTTGAATCAATTCCGGGTCAGACTGCCTCCAACAGATTACCTGCATCGGCCAATCAGAGCGAGCAGACTTGAAAGCGTCACCAAACCGGATGTTTGGTACTATGATAACTCACCCTCAGCTCCCGCTGCAAATTGTATAAAGCCACACATAATCTGTCTGCAAAACAAAACACACAGCAGGAGAGCCAAAGTTGATCTTCTTCTATATTTTTTTCTTCTTCTGAAGTCCCGTTTGATCTCCTGTCTGTGAAATCTTACCACAGATGGCATGTGTGTGGTCTCCCGGCCTGGCCGAGATGTCCAGTGTGTGTGTTCAGAGTATTATAATATTTAAAACCGGTTGAAGCCATCCTTATGTCTGTGGTCTCCAACGTTTTTAAAATGGGGTGAGGTTTGACAATCGTCTAGTGTGTGGCCAGCTTTATTCTGATTTCTGCATTAAAAGAAAATGTTTCCAGTGAATGTAATCGGTAATGTGTGAGCCAGTGTGGTAGAGTTAAGGAGCCAGAGTGTCCACATGTGTTTTAATTAACATCCAATATTCAAACTACAATGTTATCTCATTTCACACTTTCTGCACCAAAAATGGGACCATATTCATACTCAGACCATACTCCAACTCATTTGTGACAAGATAAAAGTCAGGATTTGTGAGACTAGAAATGTAAGTCCATTTTCAAGTGGTTATGATTTAAGAGTTCAACAGATACAGGACTTTCAGCCATGAGACCAGAATTTAAGTATCGTAGAAACCAAATAAAAATGACATATTTTAAATGCAACGCTTAATGTCACATCCGTAACATACATACCTAACGTGACACCAATAAGAAGTTTAACTCGTGTGATTAGATACCTTGTTTTATCTGTAATGAAGACGTAAACAAATATCGACCTTTTACCGAGGTTAACCTTGGAGGGAGGCTAACTCTGTGATTGAATCTTTTAGTCTCAACGAGCTCTTCAGAAAAAGCCTTGCAAGCTGGTCGGCTGCATGATCCAGCCGCTAATTTTATTCTATGTTGTGGGGCAGTTTGAGTCCAACCAACCATGCCAGAATATGCACCGTATTATATCAAAATGTTTGTTGTTCCAGGTTGAACATTTAAGTAACTTTGCACAAGAGGAAACCGTTGCAGCTGTCAGGTCACTTTTGGAGGAATATATAAGACCTCCTCTAAAATCCTGCAGAGCAAAGATCATTAGCCCGCCATCTTTGAACTTTGTGTGAACATCTGCTTTTGATCTAACAACTATCTCAACTACAATACGTATTAAAAACATCACACTGAACCTCATAAACTCAAAGACTGCACACTTTCATCCTGAGGACCTTTTATGTACAGCACTAACTACTGATTGACCCTCATGAGCTCGATACCTGACTGAGTAATGTGATCTTTTAAAGTGTGCACTATCTTGTTGGAACCTTTTTTATTTTATTTATCGTCACAATGTTGATTATATAAACTTGCATGAAACCACCCTACGGCTTATTCTAAACACAGAAATGCATCATGTGAATCTGTTATTCAGATATGAAGAGTTTCATTACAGGAGAGAAAAATAACGATCTGATTTCTAGAGCAAAAATAAAATCACTCATTCACTTTCATGCAGCAGTTTTGGGGGGTATCCCTATGTTTCCTCAACCCTATGTTTCCTCATTTCTATGACATTTTCCCCCCATCAAAATTAGGCCCTATGTTCCCTCAGCCCTATGTTCCCTCAGCCCTACGTTCCTCATCCCTATGTTCCCTCAGCCCTACGTTCCTCAGCCCTATGTTCCCTCATCCCTATGTTCCCTCAGCCCTACGTTCCTCAGCCCTATGTTCCCTCATCCCTATGTTCCCTCAGCCCTACGTTCCTCAGCCCTATGTTCCCTCATCCCTATGGTCCCCTCAGCCCAATTTTCATAACTTTTCCCCCATCAAAACTAAGCCCTATCTTCCGTCATCCTAATGTTCCCTCAAGGATGAATCACTAGTGTGTAAAGACCTTTATGCTACATTCACACTAAAAGCAAAAATCACATCAATTGGTTAAGTTAAGGAATATCGGGCTGGGGTAACATAAACACGCTCCCATTTTATTCTCACTAATGAAACTCTCCATAAATGTTCTGAAGTTTGCATTTTTCTACATGATCCCACAGTGATGACATCAGGACAAAGCAGTGAGTTTTGCATGTATCGTCAGTAATAAAACACCCAGTAGGCACATTGTAGAAACATTGTCGTGCTAGCTCAGGGAAAATGCCATTTATTGTCTCTGATAGATGCTGTGGATTCAATAAGTCAACCTCATCTTCACTGCAGCAGTTCTCACTGACGCTGTTTAAGGATATTTACCTGAATATTTTCCTCCCGTCTGTTTCTGTCTGTACATTAACCTGTAGAATATCTCACCGCGGTTGCTCAGTTACTCTCTAAATTACGTGTGCTGTGTCCTTTCTAGTACTGTTTTCGGTGTTTTGAATGCATCCCGACATATTTGGCAGTTTTAGCTGCTTTTGCAATGTTTTTTACCCCCCTCACACCTTTGTCAGCTTCCTGCCTTTCATGTGTAGATATTTGCCAAAACGCATATTGCCAAACAAACACTGCTTGGAGCTAATCGCGCACACAGGAAATGAATGCAACTAAATCTACATGTCTGACTATAGCCATATTACTTTGGAGCATTAGAGGCAGTTGATGTAGTGCACTGTACAGTTGCACAATATCACAACTCATGTCATCTTACTGTATTTACCTCCTCTTTGAATCACTTGCTACATGTATATGTTGAAGGTAATGTTTGTAAAACTAAAGTTCCTGTTAAACACACAGGTGAGATATGTAGCGTTCACAGGTGAGGCGAGGTGATCAGGGAACAGATTGGCTGTATCGATACGGGTAGATGGAGCATGGCGTCTGTGTTTTAAAAGAGAAAACAGCTCACGTATTGAAAGAGCGTCACTCTCACAAGAGTATTGTATTTTTCTAAAGTTTACTCGAAAACGCCCTGTATTTGTACTCTGCACTGATGAGTGTAATTAAACATTTATTGCACATATTCTTACTCACTATTACAGTTATGCTCCTTCTAAATGTGTTTTTTTTTTCAGAACCCAATAATAACAGTGATGTTTTTTGTGTGACAGTCACCTTAGCAGTTCAAACTGAGAATTGTATATTACTGATATTCTTTGTTTTATGTAAAAGAAGAAGGAAAAATAAACTATTTCAATACTTATTGTTCAGGTGTTGTTTTGTGTGACGTATTATTTTTTTGTATTTGACTGAATGAATGTAGCCATAAAAAGCTCCACACTTCAAATCAGGAGCGATTTCATGCAAAAACAACGGACCCGACAGTTGCATGTTTCCACTATATCCTCTGAGCTGGCCAGTATAAAAGGTGGATGCACAACAGAACAGTGAGTCCTGTTTACTTTTACCAATTTGTGAGAACATGTGGTGTGTGTGTTTTTTTTCCCGACAAATGCAAAGTACACAATTTGCTGATTAGCCTGCACCAACATGTCACAGGCGCTGGACCAGAGTTTCTCAAACTGGAAGCAAACTCGTGCAGGACTGCCAAACAGTGCAGTCAGATTAAAAGTAACACAAACAAACAAACAAACCAAAAAAAAAACAAAAAAAAAACATTGCATCTGTCAGTTAAAGCTGAACAAAAAGCATGAAAATTAAGACAGATGTTTGCATGGCTCTCTCTATCCAGCCCTCACTCCTACAAATATTCCATATCGTACAACTCATTTTGCAAGAAAGAAATTACAGACTAAATTACGTTTCCCACTAACATACAGGGTTTTTTTTTTAATTTAAAGTAGCTGCAGTTAAGTTGATAATGAACTTAAAAGTAAAATGTTCCCTTACAACGTATTTAATTGGTTTTCAATTCTACATATTATGTCCACGAGAAGTTACCACAAAATAACTCACTCTTGGAAATGGAAATAAAACACATAAAAAGTCAGCAGTAAGTTGAGACATAAACTTTTTTCTGCTAAAATAAAATAATCACAATCAAGTACTTTTTCCAGCGCACAGTTTGGTCCACACAGCCTCAACTTTCTCCTGAACTATCTCCATGAATGAGACAAAACAGCTGTCCATGTACAGCAGTATATGTATGACAGAGTTATAAGTATGATTAAACCCATGCTATTTTGTCCATTTATAGGATCAGAGAAAGACAGTTGTGGCAGCGTGCCATAAAGCAATTTGTTAAACCTACCCCCAGTAACAGTTGTATGCTATTAAAAAATAACTATATAGAAATATTGAATCTTCATGCTGATGGTATTGATAGCTTTTGCAGCTCGTAAAGAGGCAGCATGATCATTTCAGCCTGTTTCATAACCAACTAAAATCTTCTCAGTGGAGCTTTAACTGCAAGTTAAAAAGCAAACAGCCTCTCTGGACGTATCAAGGTCCTTTTAACCTTGTCTAGTTTGAGCTGTCAGAGTAAATTCTTTTAGTCCTGGAGTTTTACCATCTTTGACATAATGACTCCTGTTTGATTTATAGACATTCATTTAATAATGGGCCATGCATTATGAGCGTCCCCCAAAGACAGAAAAATGTCATATTTCACTTTTAAATTGGCTTCATTCTGGACATTGTGTTCAGAAAGCTTCACTTTAAAGATGGTCCCATTGTGTATGCAGTGTAGGTCTGATGGTCAGTCATCCTTCATTAGTGCTTCTGTTTTAAAAAGCTTCATGCATAATGCCTCCCAGTGTGCCATCACTCACATTATGACACTCTTCCTCTGCTGCATATTCAGCTAAATTGCGTTGCTTTTAGCGCTGATGCCTGACTACGACTGTATTTCACTCTAATGAATGAAAACTAAAGTAAAACCCTCAAATTAGAATTTTTACCCACTCAGTTGGAACATTTGTCTCCTAAAACCCTCAACCATCTTTTAATCTTGTGACAGCTTCAACGGCTGCCTGTTATGTCTTTTACTTTCACACCAGCAAGGTTTCCCTTTAATTATCCTCCTGAACGTCTCATTCCGGAGTAAAAGCGCCTCGCTCGATGTTGTAAATCTTGTCATTGCTTTAATGTAAATGACCGCTAGCTCATTTAAAGTTCCTCCAAAGTAGAATCATAACATTTAAGTGTGTCTTAATGTGTAATTATACAAGTTCCAATTAAGCTGATTAGAGCCGTAAATCACAAACAACTTCCCCGCAGCCTCTCGATGCAGTGCGTGTTTCACTCACTGATTATGAAGACTTTGAATGAGACTTTTCCGTTTAGCGTAGGATTTAAGCGGACTGAAATCTGCTCCTCTTGAGACCAATGACAAAGCAGAATGTGACCCTGCTTTGCAGCAGATCAGCAGTTTGTTTTGTGAAAGTTCTGCGTTGAGTCCTCAGTGTGTTAGTACTGTAGGTGAAGTTCATTACAAAGCACTTTTACGCCGCAGGTCACACCTACACATTCACACGCTGCCGCCGAAGCAGCGCAACTGGGGGTTAAGTGTCTTGCCCAAGGACACATCGTCATGTGGATGCAGGAGGTGGGGTCTGAACCCCCGACTCTACTGCTCAGCCAAATCCTATCCTTAAATTACAGTTTCTTATCTTACTGTTTTTATGTAGTTAGTTTGGATTCCAGATGTTTTTAATTTAATTGTATGGAGGATCTCTTCCTATCATTCTTATAAAGCATGTTTCTTTTATTTTGGGTTTTTGCAGCCTGCCTCAAGTGGAACTGCAGTTTCTTGCACTTCCTCATTGGCTTATTTTTTCAGCACAGGAAGTTGCTGCTTGGTTATTCCACTCTTGGCACTAAAATTCAAGCTTTTCGGCTTTTTTTTAAAGGTTTGCCAGGTTGATCACCTGATCAGTACCTCAATGGGTAAAATGAAGTATACCTGAGATAAAATTCAACATTGGAATAGAAGGGTGTCCATGCACGTGGATAAGCTGATTGAAGAAATTTCAAACTGTTAAATGGAAGAACCAGAGAAAAACACATTATTGCAGGGGTTTCAATTCTTCCAGGAGCTGTATTTGTTGTGGCGCGTACAGATTTCCTGCACTCCAACCTTTAACCCTTCTCCCCTCACTCAGACCTCCTCTTACTTTTGAAGGCGCACAGAGGCTCACCAACTATGTGAATATTCCCCAAACAATAGAGAACCAGCTACTGTATAGGGTCAACCAATCATATTATACCTGCCCCATTGTTGGTGACTTAGGTCTACTTCTTTAGGCGTCCCATATGAGCAGTCAGTCTTTTACTGTTTATCCACTTTAAGAACGTATCTCAATAAGTCAGACATTCAAAGTGAAACATCTTGGATAAAAATGGGAAAATGCCCTCATAGACATGGAGTGGCCCTTTATGAAATATTAGCACAACTTGTACTTCACAGTAGAAACTAATATGTTTCTGGTTTCAAAGACTATCTGAACCCCTTTTTCTATTCAAGAAGTGTCTCAGACGATGTTATTAGTTTTTGAGAAGCTTTGAAAATGTTCCTCGCTTCACAGAGTTTTATCACAGAGCCTTTTGTTGCACATTTTCATGTCTTTTTGCCACATGCTGAACCTTACAGCTATGTGCCTTCGTGTTTACCTCTAACTTATGATGCATTTCACTGCCTATTATATTCTCCTCAGGCACATGTTGTTTTTAAATCTCAGGTTTATGGCTGGTTCATAAAAAGCAGCCATTAAAGGTTCCACATAAAACTTTGGTTAAACAATCCTTAGGGGGGTTTCATGATCATTAAGCACATAGCACCATAACATGTTAACAAAAAGAGGAGTTTAAAAGAGTTCACTTTTGTCCAATCAGAGGTCAAATCGCATGAAGAAATTCAGATGTCATGAAAACAACTGTGTCTTACTTTTCCCCTTGAGCTATGATTTTTTAATCACTCTGCGAATGAAGTGAACTCGGCATAAGGTGTCATTGGTTGTTGAGATCCTGTGTGGATGTGTTTTTATGTTTATGCAAAAGCGACGCCAGAACCCAGCTGTCATCATGCCTGCCGTGGGAGATGGAGACACCACAAGAGCCAGAGAGAGAGCGTTCAGTCTGTCAGGTCATTGAAGGCAGCAGAGCCCACCGTGTCAGAGTGCAGCTGATGCCACAAATGGACCTCCAACCAGGTCACCTCTACCCTGCAACACAAAAGCAAAGCCTACAGGACCGAGAGACATGCAGTGGCCTGGTGTGGGGGTTGCCACCTTTAAAAAATCCTTTAATTGGAAATCATTACTTTGAATTTCTGCTAAAAAACAATATAGTTTAGCTTATATCTACAATATCTGCACACTGGGTATATCGCAATACCATACAATACAATTACATAACAACACTCTTCTTTTAACCCGCAGAGGGCGCTATATGCTTTTGGCATCTCTTGTTCTACGACAGCAGCTGAAGAAGGACAAAACAAAAACAATGTGCAAACATCACAAGAGGCAGATGAACCATACAAATAGACTAACCAACATGATACAGCATGCGAAATGACGCCATGCTGCAAAGCCTTTGACACTCCCACAGCTAGGTGTTTGTTCAGCCCTCTGAGTCTGCCTTCTCACTGTAAACAATAGGGCATGGAGCGAGAAAGCTAGAGCTACCCAAGCCCTTCCAGAGAGGGGGCGTGGTCAGACACAGCTCATTTACATTTAAAGGTACGGACACAGAAACAGCCTGTTCTGAGCAGGGCTGAAATAGAGGGGTTTATAGACATGATCAAATACAGGATCAGAGTGGATTTAGAACAAGAAACTTCACACACATGTTTTGTGGAGCTCTGAGATTTAATGAACTGGCTGAAAATGAGGAGAATATGTGACCTTTAACTGGAAAACAGACAAAGTGTTTTATTAAGGTTTAAGGTGATATAAAAGTTTGACTAGCACATTTGTCAGTCAACAGAAGAGGCCACTTGATCATCTGAATGATGATTAATTAACACATTCACTGTAATCATTTAAACTAAATCTGATTAAAGTATGCATTTTTTTAACCACTGAATCTGCGATGTTATACCAACAGCAGCATACAAAGGCAAAATGCCAGACACAATGTGCAAATAGTCTAGTGCAGTTATGTGGGATCATAGAGTAAACATTATATATTATGCATGATGCAATATGTGAGCATTTTGCAGATTCATACATAAATAACATAACCAAAACATCTGCATAATACCACCAATAGACTGGTTCTAAATTATTGACAGTCTTACAGATTATATGGCTCCTTTCCAAAAAAAAATCCTATTTGACAGGATATCAAACACTCATAAGATTGCAGTGGCCAATAAGGGCACTCGAGCTGCAATGCCCCAAACGATTTCCATCGTGACAAACAGGCTGCAAATGAAAAATAGACGCAAATTTAAAAGTAAATGCAAAATGCAAAATGTGCTGCAAATACTTGAATTCATGAAATATATGGATGAAAAAAAACACAAACTCTGAAAACAACTGCCCAAGAAAACACTGCATATTCAGCCATCACAACATGATTGCTCCAGACCTATAGGGGTTTAGACAGTAGTGTCAGTAGGCCAGACAACCATTGGCACCAAGGATTAGGGGATGGGACCATAGGACGGGACCTGGCTGCAGGTGCAGTGTAGTTGACATATTACTCAGCAGTTAATTAAGATGACAGGATGAGTAGCCCAGCAGGCCTGCTGGTACTGCCACTGTCACTTGTGTTTTTACTCTGAAATATACATTGTGTTGCTCTCAATGAAATGTTGCCCTATAGGTCATTGAGTTTGTCTTCATAGATGCATCATCAGTGCATAGCTTAAACACAAACAGGCAAGACAGCTGGATTTAATGCACATTTCAAACACAGAAGCAGTACGACCAGGGCCGGCTCTTTGCATAGGCCATATAGGTGGTCGCCTAGTGTGCAGCATGCTGGAGAGGTGCCGAAACCTCCCCTAGGGCACCAAAATGGCTGGAGCCAGCCCTGAGTACAACAAGCTTTACAATGGCATCTAAAAACAACAAGTTTAATTAAAAAACAAAATGATAACAATGAGCTGTGTAAAATACAGTTCAAATAAAATATGAAATAAAATAGATGCAGTGCAGGAATTGTGTAGTAATTTCTAGCTTCAAATAAACATGCAGTACAACAAATCCTAAGTCAAGAGACACTATTCATTACTTTGATTTTGTCAAAGAAGAGTTCTGTTGTTTAAAATTGAAGCCAGCTTTACAACCTGTATCACTTCCTGACCTTTGTTTTGTTTTGGAAGCATCTTTAATTTTGTTTGCACATATCTCTTAAAACTTTCAATAAATCACACTCATAAAATGATAAAAGGAGTAGATGTTATTATCTCTTAGATGGGGGGGAGGGATAATAAAGCTCTTTTCAGCTCTGAGATTGGTAAAACTCTGATTGGGGACCTTGGAGGTCGAAGCATTGAATCTTTTGATGTCAGTTTATAATCTAATTTCAATAAAACGAGGGGCTATAAATAACGCAAATAAAGAGTCTGGAGGTTATTGTGTGTAGAAGACAGATTTAAGATGGAGTAAACTGAAGGAGACATTTTTCTCTGTCTGTTTGACTTTGTTAAAGTTTTATCCAAATGAAGAAATAATTTAGTTTCAGCAGCAGCCGCAAACGGAGTACGATAAGTTTGCAAACTACTTATATTAAAACACCCCAACAGTGGATTCAATAAGGTTTCTCAGTTGTTCCTGATTACACGTTGCACAGAAAAGTCGTGCACGTGCGCGTGTGCGTGCGTCAGCGTCGGATAAGAGAGGTGAAGCATCGCAGGAGGTGTCAGGCTCACCATGCAGGGCTGCCAGCTGCTCCTCTGCGCCTCAGACCCGGAGAAGCTCCGCCGCTCATGTGTCTGCTCAGAGTCACAGTAAGCGGACCATGCGGCTGTTCAGCGTCTCCACTCTGCTGCTCTTCTTCTCCAGCTCAGGTACGGACACACAGCCTTCATCTGCCAACACTACACGGGATTAAAACGTGAATTTGTAAAACGATTGACTCCAAAACTTCCAAACCAGCGTGTTTTTGGAGAAGGAGCGCAGTGGCTGTGCGGGGGGGTGTTGTTTTACGCGCAAAGCTTGGAGCGTCCAATGACACAAACGATGTCTTCCTTCTTACCTCATTTTGGGTTTTGGCATGTAATTAAAATGGTTATGGAGGGGTCAAATCTGGATTTTCTTAGATTACACTGTCAGTTACTCTCTATTGGCACCCTTGTTTATGGTTTTGGCTGCGCGCTCCCGTGCGTCTGATACGATCCAGGTGGGTTTTTACGGAGACTGTTGATCCACATCGCAGAGACCAGTCTGTTTCTAAACTGTGACATGTCCACTTGAAACTAAATGCTTATTTATCGCATGCAGTATTATGCAGAGATCGCAGCAGCACAGTGTAGGTGAGGCATTGTAATTCCTGTGTCAAGTGCTGGGCAGCGGTGACAGATGAGCCTACTAAAAGTGGCAATTCGAAATCCTGAAAAGCGGCATTAAAAAAAAGGGGGAGTCGAGATGTGATATTCTCTTATTAAAATGTCATTAAGTTTTTGTGTAAAACCAGGTGTGGGTAAGGCATTGACATGCATGGCGCTTTATTGGCAACTTCGACAACTGAAAATCTGTCGCACAAGTCCATCTGCTTAAACGGTAAACCATTACTGAATGTTAATTGGCTGCAATGTTTGATTCATAACTATTCATTGGAAGCTTAAGTCTAACTAATGTTGATTAACTGTGAATTATGAGGTCCTTTTGTCTATCGTGTCCTTTTCAATGCCAGCAGCATGTTTGATGCTCCAACAAATGCTTGCATGCAACACAAGGAAAAAAATAAATCTATGGAAAGCAGTGTTTAACTTGCATGCATCACTTACAATAATCAAATTTTTTAAGGATCTATCATAAATTACTGTAGCTCACAATTTTTTCAGGGTTGATAGATTAAAAAAAAAAGTCTTACTTTCTAGGTTTATTTATATGATTTTTTTTTTTTAATTTACAACTTGAGTTTTATTGTATATCAAGGTAGAATTAAAATTTCTTAGAGCTGGTCTAGGCAACTTTGAAAACACATCAAGATGAATACAAGACTGTATTCAACCTGGAAGAATCCTAAAGCCACTCCTTCAAACACATGAACATGCTCTGCATCATTTGGAGTCCATGAAGACGTTTTTGGAGAGAGTTGCACAGGTTCCATTCTTATCATCGCTAACCATATCAGACTAGTTTTATCAGCCACTGGGTGTGACAGTATGTAGCGGTGGCTTGTGGAAGACTGCTCATGTGTGATGAGAATGCAGCAGAGTGCACGCAGGTATGGGCAGGATGAGAGGATGACATTCTGGCAAAGGTACTGGACCTAATAAAGCCTGCATCAGCCAAAGACATGGTATCATGTTCTTCTTTGCTTTTGCTGTGCAAAAATAATAATTACAGCAAATGACAGACTTTTTTCAGCAAATATAACAATAAACAAGTTTGAAATGAGTTGTCTGACCTAGTTTTAATCATAGACTTTATATTAGAGGAACGGAGCAACAGCTGACTAGAAGTGAAGCCAGAATATTAAGAGCACCTCCTGCAGACTGGCGGCAGTAAAGGTCATTAGCTCCACCTCCTCCATCATAACAGATGGAACATGGTTCAAACTATAAAAGTGAAATACATGTCTGATACAGTTTTGTCAAACCAAGTTCCTGCTGTCATAGTCAGCTATTAGTATGCTTTTGTTTAAATTTGATATAAAAGAAGAGTAGGTTTAACACCATGATTGACAGCTCTGTTGACCAATGTGGCTCCTTGAAGCGTTCTCAACTGGATCAGCAGAATAGAGGAGAAAAGGCAAGAATGAAAACTAACAATACAGTCATTAAACTTTCTCTTAGCATGTGTCTCTGCTCCAAACCGACACAAGAATCCGTTCTGCTGTGGACTGTACCGTTCGGAGGGATGGTTGATGTTTTATCAGCATGTTAAATGTTTGCTTCAGTTTAGGAAGGAGCATGGCTTCAAGCCGGCTCCCTTATGCGCATGTTTTGGCTCCAAATTACGTCTCAGCATATGATTTGCACTTTAATTGTAAAATATAAATAATGTCACATTTCTTGCCATCTCTGGTGTACGATCACTGAAATGGTCAAGTTGTAAATGGTATCTGGACTGCATTTATACTGCACCTTTCTAGTCTTCTGTCCACTTAAAGGGGATTTTACACATTTGTCATCCTCACCCTTTAACACACATTTACACACAAGGCTGCTAACCTTGAATTGTGATGCAATGTTGCTCATTTGCAAACACACACACACACACACACACACACACACACACACACACACACACACACACACACACACACACACACTCACACACACACACACACACACACAGTTTTTCAAGAACTTTTGGGTGCAGTATCTTGTCCCACGCTCCAGTTGACTACAAGTATTTCTTCTCTGAGGGAGACTTTTATGATTTATCAGATTTGATATGACTGACAGATGCCAGAGCCTGGTTACTCAGAACACTATAATGACAAACATTGCAAAATTAAACAGAGGCTCCATGAAAAGCCAAAATGTTAAAATGGTGCTGTAGTCAGAAGAAAATGATTGTCGTAAACTCTTTAACCTGAGGGTTTTCTAAGGATAAATGGAAAACTGTAAATTATTCTGAATAAATTTGACTTCTTAAGGACACTCGGTGAAGCAAGTCTGCTACAAACAAACATGTATTACAGTCCAAAAAGTAAAATTTCAACTATCAAAGCCAAACATGATGAAATGTTGCAACAACATACTGCTGAAATAAACTGGCAACTCGAATGTTGTTAAATAATTAAAACATGTCTGTCACATCAAGAAACCAAAAAGTAAGAGTATTTTCCAAACTGAGCCTGTGTGTGTGTGTGTGTGTGTGTGTGTGTGTGTGTGTGTGTGTGTGTGTGTGTGTGCGTGTGCGCGCGCCTGTGGGTTGCAGGGCTGGCTCTGCAGATTCAGTGTTACCAGTGTGAGGAGATGACACACGACTGCTCCACGCCAGAGTTCATCGTCAACTGCACCGTGAACGTGCAGGACATGTGCCAGAAGGAGGTTCTGGTGAAAGATGATGGTAAGTCACATCTCCGGACTCACATCATTCTCACTTTCTGCTTCATTATCTGTCAAAATATCTCAGAGCAGAACAGACACCAGAAAAATCTGGATGGATTGGCCTCAATTAGTCAATGATATGGTCAAGAGATTTCAAATTCAAACCTAGGACATCTGCAGAGATTTTATCATTTAAAGTTTCAATTATTTAAATGAATTTGACAAAGTGTTAATATAACACAAGTTAAACAGTAAAAAAAGGAATAAAATTGGGCAACCTGTGTTGTCTGCAAGTACAACAAAAAATCTCAGAGATTGAAATTTTACTAACAGGATAAAAAAGACCTGTTGGCTGAAATACTTGAAGTAAATACTCAAATATGAATCTTACATTAAAATCTGTCGATATGTTTTAAGAAGGGATTTAAAAGACAAAACTGTTTTTATGTTTGTCTTGTGCAGTTGCAGCATCAGGGTGCAGAGTGCAGAGTGTATTATGTTGCTGAGACAGTTATCTTTTCTAAATTAATCAAAATATCTTCTCCAAAAACATCTACTAAAATGAAACCAGGGAAATCATTTTTGTTTCTGATTGAAGTAGAAAACAGAGACTCTCAAGTAGATTCAGCCAGAGGCCAGAATCTCTGTGATCGGATCTAAGGTCAGCAGCTCAATGCCTTTCAGTTCTCTGTCAGTGGAGGATGAGAGTCTATAGGTCATTGGTTCCCATCCGAGTGGGGGTGCCAAAGATCTCAGGGGGATGCCAGGCTGTCTCTGCTCAGAGGTTGTCAAAATTATATTTGCACTGATTAACTAAAATAGACTTTAAACTAGTGTTTGTTTGTTGTTTTTATTTAGATATCCATTAACATCCGTTCAGCTTTGAGGGCCTTTCAGATAGGATGCAGTGTGTGCTGCACTCGCCGCAGAGTAGAGTGACCGAAACAATATTGTAGTTGGGAAAATAGCTACTTTTTGGTTACACAGTATGTTTGTATCCGTCCACTATTCAGTAGAAAGCTCAGGCCTTCTGCTGAGGAGGAGGAGACGAGCAGTAAAGAAAAAGGTGTGCGTTCATGAACGCCAAGGGCACGGCAGGATTTGGGGGAGTTTAGGCTCGTCCAGGAGCTGCAGCTCTACAGTGTAACGACCACTTCACAAGAACCACACACATTTCTGCTGCTGTTTTAAAAACACCTGGCACGCCCGAACTGTTGGACATGTCTTTACAAACTAGAGATTTCCTGGTCCTGGTAGGTCTGTAAACTAGAGCTCAGGAAAGTGAGACACCGTTTGTTGTGATCTGATCTTCCCTACTATTGAGTAACTATAGAGTAACCTATTAACTAATGCTTGGCTATTGCTAACTAGTGTGCTATTATAAAGGGTTAATTCATATGTTTGGAGCTGCTTCTGTATCTTTGACAATCATTTAGATGATTTTCTTTTTATTATTGCCCACGCTTATCTTATTTAGTAAAGATTTATATCCTCCCGTCATGCAGGATGGAATGTCTTTAGAAAAAAATCTGTGCCCACTTGAAACTCTGCTTTGAATGTGTGAACACACTTCTAAGTTTGGGCTATTCACCCTTTGAGTTTGCAGCCTTTCACGACTTTTCCATTGTAGTGCTGCCTCTTTAGTAATGAAAAATGTGTCTCTGCTGTGTTTACAGGCCTATTTGCTGCTGGTTGTTAGAACTCAGACAATAAAGGTCACTCTAACGCCGCAGGTCTACTTTGTTTTCACACCCAGCAAAAATTAAGGGTCATTTTTTCCCCTGTCTTTACTGCTGATGAGAAAAGGCAATAAGCTGCTGTCTTTGGAAAATGCAGTTCCCAATCTAAAGGGCAGGCACACGGCACTATGGAGTCGACAGCTCTTTAATAAGAAAATTTCCGCATGAATGCTCATGTACATCCCAGCCTTTATCTCTGAGTGTTATCATTATTGCTGCTCTGCAAGAAAAGGAGGGCTTAGAAACTCAACTGACCGCACCTTATCGCTATTTGAAATGCAATAGATATATTAAAAACTGCACTGCCACCTCAGTGAGTGTGCTAAAGTGACAAGAATAAAAATCAGTCAGGCTGTTTGAGTCTCCCTAAGTATCTGTGCCCTGTGATTGCCTCTAAAGGACTTTGACTTTGCAAGCCATAATCTATCTGCTATGTAGATAAAGGACGAAGAAGCGCCAACATACATCTTCGATTGGGCTATTTTCCATCGCTTGCCTTAAAGGATAACTCCTTCTGTACGTGGATGGCATTACTATCCATCTTCATCACGGCTACAACAATGACCTCAGCTCAGAAAGAGGCCAGCAGAACTTCAAGGTATCATTCAGGAGTAAAAAATCCCCTTTCAAAGTACCAGGACTCTATTCGGATGAAGGCAATTTTTCTTTCAGGCAGCGTTAGACAAGACTGGCTTCCTTTTCCATCCCATCCTCTATAACTATCATTATTGTCCTCCCTCTGATTGAACCATGAGAAATGATCAGAAGTGCACTTTTACCTCGCTGAGGACTGTTCCACTTTCTTTGAAGGAGGGTGATCGCTACACTCCAGTGCGCCATATTATATTTCATTGTCCTCTGCCCTTATTCAAAATAGGGGGGGTATGATTTACTGTACTGTAAATAGCCATCCTTTAATATGTAGAGGAAATAGAGGATTTGGGACTGAAGTCATGTTAAAGCAGACATTAATGCAAGTATTAAAGAAAAGAATCATAAACTTGGCATCATTTTCCCACTGTCCAATTGAACAGCAACTAAAAAAACTATTGAAAGTGATACATGTTCCTCTGAGCAATGTTAACAGAAAGTGTTTCACAATTTGAAGGAAAACACATGAATTCATTTTTTTTAACTTGTTTCCACATGGAAAAGATTTCCTAATTGATTTTTTCGCAATTCATTTGTTCTAGCTTATTTTCACAAATACATTTTTAGCTAGGGCTGCATGGTGGTGCAGTGGTTAGTGCTGTTGTCTCACAGTGAGGAGGGAGGGTTCCTGGTTCAAATCCCCATCTGACAGGAACCTCTCTGTGTGGAGTTTTCATGTTCTCCCCGTGCATGTGTTTGTTCTCTCCGGGTACTCCGGCTTCCTCCGACAGTCCAGAGACATGCTCGTTAGGTTCATTGGTGACTCTAAATTGTCCGTAGGTGTGAATGTGAGTGTGGCTGGTTGTCTGTCTCTATATGTCAGCTCTGTGATTGACTGGAGAACAGTCCAGGGTGTGCTAATGGTTTATAAGGTGATAACGATGCCTTTTAAACACATAGGTTTGTATGTATACAAAACTTGTACATTCACAACTGCTTTGAGCTTGATCAATGTTATTTCTTGATGAAATTCATGTTTTTTATCACTAAAAAACTGTGAAAGATGTTATTATCCCTGCCTACCATTCATCAGATCGACATCTTTATGTTGGCTCATATAACCTCCGCCATCTAATTCACCTCGTAGTCAGGTTTGATTTAACTGGATAATAAACCTCAAAGACCAGGCTCATACATACTGATGATATACCACTCTGTAAAGGAAACTGTTTTTTATATATTTAACAAGGACAGTCAGGTGACTTTTATCAACAGTATCTTGTTTTGAAGCGAGATACAAAAGAACAAAGGAAGTTTTGTTACCCCAGTTATCTTCAACCTGGTTTTAAAGAGGACATATTAAACCCCTTTTCCACCTTTTCAAACAAACAGTCCCCTGTGGTCTAAGTGAAACGGCTGTACTGTGATTTGGTCAAAATATAACATGAATCAAGCACCAAAGGAGGTTTGTGACCCTGTATAAACCAGCTCTCTCAGAACGCTCAGTTTTGGTGTGTGTGTCTCTTTAAATGCAATGAGCCCCCCCCTGAGTTTTCTTGCTAGACATCACTCCTTCGGTAGCGAGTATAAAAATTGCGGACCTGCGCTAAAGTTTTGCTCTAGACTGGGTGGAGAAACCAGGGAAGGGGAGGGGATTTTTTTTTACAAGAATCCCACTGTGACATCACAAGGAGAGCGCATTTGAAACTGAGCATTATTCTCTGTGTTGTAAGACTTATGCAGCCCACAAACAAAGGACTGGATGGGTTTATTTCACATTTTGTTGGGCAAATATATGCTCAAAAACACTGGAGAAGTGGATTTTTCATAATATGCCCCCTTTAATACTTCTGTCCGAACATTAATACACATTATCAGTGCTCGTCTGATTCATTCGGCTAAGATCTCATCGAGAGAAGCAAACAGAAGTTGGACATATTGGACATCTCACTCTACCCCGTGAAGCTGCCAGTGCTGATTCTCATTAGACCAAACTGTGTGACTTTCCTCACTGCAGAACTTGATAAGATTTTTCACCCTTCCCCAATAAATTAAGTGAGCAGCATGATTCAGGCTGAAGAGCTGAATCTTTGAATTCCCACGCACAGATTGAATGAAATCACCCGAAAGCACTTCAAACATTATTAAATGTTTGTTTCCCTGTTATGCTATTTGAGATTCACTTTTGTGATATTTGCTCAACAATTTATATATATATATTCACCAATTGGTCAATACAGGTTATTCACTGTGTATTAGGTCAGGGGTTCAGAAACCTTTTTGGCTCTCAATCCCCAAAATAAGGGTGCCAGAGACTGGGGACCACCAGTATATTGTTGCTTTGGCATGCTGAAAATAAATGAATATTTAAACTGTAGGAAAAAAAGAAGCAGAAACAGCACAGCCATGTTTACATTTGGAAGCAACACCTTAGCTTTTTCCGTAAAGACATTTTAAAATATGTTATGTGGTGAAACTGGGAGTCTAAACTTTTCCCTAAAGTCCCAAAATTCCATCAAAGCTCCTCCAACCCTTGTCCTGAGAGAAAGTTTATTCAGCCAGATGTCAAAGTACTTTGTGGGTATGAAAAGCTTTCACTCAGACGCTATAAAGAGATCTCAACAGCATTACGAATAAACAACATAATACTTTTTTTAAATTGCCAAAATGATGAATGTGAACAGACTGAGAGGAATTACAGTAAAGACGTGTTGATCCAAAGATTCAGTTAATCCTTTTAATTATTTCATCATCCTTTAAGTTTCCTTACAGATGGTTCAAACTGAAAGGAATTGACATCAATCTGAAGAAAAGTCTCCGCTCTACTTATTTATTTCCAATGTTTGTTTGATAAATCCCCGCTCTTAGATGTGTTGAGTTCTCAAAGACAGCAGAGAGAAAAGTAACTCTCAGTTGGACAGTTGTGCTTCTTACTTTTTACTGGTTTAAAGCTGTTCTGGGTGTTTATGTCGTTTAAATTGCTCGGATTATCATTGTGTCAGATCAGAGAGAGGTTAAAGCCTGAAATCCCACACAATGCACAATCATTTTGACCAATTTTCATACTTTCAACATTGTTTGGTGTGAGTGAAGCAAAAGACAAGAAAGCGTGTTATCTAACTATTTTAAATAAGTCTATGAAAGCAGATGAAGTGCTAGAGAAAGCTGCACTGTTAAAGGAGAGATTAACATTCTAACAAAATAAGTAAGATATCTACTAACTGAAATGATAAAGTGAGCTTACTATATGATCAGACATTAAGGAAACATGCTATGTTGACAACAATGCAGCTGCCAGTATGTCGTCCTTCTAACTTTAGATTCTGGTCCTGAATGATCTGGATTTGTTTGGACCAGAGAAGGTAGGCGGTTTTAAGGCACCCCCACACGGCCGTTTTGAATTCTGCAAGAATTTTGCAAGGCAAAAGGCAAACCAACAGGTGTTGCAGTGAAGCTGGCAAGAGAACTGGTTCAGATAGAAGTGATTGTACCCGGCCTAAAAAGCCTCTACATGTTTCTAATAAGCTCCACGAGCAGAAATGTGTTCAATATTGGAGATGCTTTTGAAAAATGGAGAGAGGTTAGAACGCAGAAAGGTTTACAGACCGATGCAGAGCTGGCTAAACACTGAAGCTTCAGTGTCCACCTCGCGGCAACCTGCGTGAGCATGGACTCTAGAGAGGAGGGGGGGGGGGGGGACAGCTGGAAATGTCAACTTCAGTACCCATTTTAAACACTAGGAGTTTTGTAGTTAAAGTGTCAATTAACAAAAGAAAGATTTTTTGACAACACCCACTCTAATCTTTAATGTTAATCTCACTGAAAAATGCACCTTAAAATATATGGACAGACTTTTTAAAATTGCATTACCTCCAAATAGACACTGATGTACCTTACCAAAGAAATCATGCTGTGCAGCTACATATCTCTAATTAGTACAGGTGTATGATCTATATTGTTTATAGGTTTTTATTCTTATTCTTGCACGGGTTGATTTAAATTGTCCTGGTCATTATTGTCACATTTTTAATTGTACGGGTTAAATATTCATCTATGTTGGGCTTTCTACATTTTGTGTGGTTTTATAAACATACAGGGGGCAGTTAATTGTAACGATGTTTCATGTCATGTGCGTTTTGTAAGCTGTGACTTGATGATTTAAATTTCCCTTGAATCAACAAAGTATTTAAAACATACTAAGGCTATAAAAGAGCTGAACTAATATGATGAAACATTAAAACCTTCTGACAGGTTTTAAGTTTAAAGAAAGTTTCAAGGTAAAAGTATGAAGAAGCTGAAGAGGAGAGCATGAACGAGGACTTGCATGCTGATTAATGATCCATGTGATCGCTGAGTGATTGTTCGAGGTGAGGAAAGCCATCAAATCTGTATTCTCTGTCAGTGACACTTCCTCTTTACTGTAGCTCATTTTCCACTGACTGCCTGAGCTGTCGTCTTGTTCCAAATACTGCAAGCTCTTACCTCTGCATTGTTTTACTTTGTTTCACATCTTTGTCCAAAAGGTTTCTTTTTGAACCCTCTTCAGCTAATCTTAGTTTTGGGTAAAAATGATACCCTGGGAAATGTCTGCCACACTTTAAGAGTCACGCAGCTAAAATTAGAGGTTTAAACGCAGCGTGACTCAGGTTTTGATCTCCACACTTTTGTAAGAAAAACGGGACATTTCCCTCCAGATCTCTGCAACATTTCACACCACATTTCCTCTGGATTACTCAGCACCTTCTGGGACCTTCTCTGGTATTTGCAGTATAAGGACATGGGAGGATGCACAATCTAAATGAACATGCAGTTCTGTGGGTGTTACTGTGCTGGTATCGGTGCAGAGAGGACACAAACACACACACACACACACACACACACACACACACACACACACACACACACATTACAAGGGCTATTGAATGTTCATGAACTCTTGTCTAACTTTCTTGAATTAAAATGAAATAAAATGTCAGCCAAATGTTAAGGCCTCCCTCCACTAATCCTGCAAACAACTCTGACATGTTCCAACGAGCTCTGTGTGCAGGAGACCCGGTGAGGCTTAGGAGTAATAGAAAACAACAGACACAGCCACTGAGCCACAGCCGCCCCAGTATAATGTCCCTAACCCTCTTTAAACGTGGCATTATCATTAGGTCAATCCTTTTGACTCATATCCTTAATTTCAAGTGAATCATTTCTTTAAGGTTGAAAACTTTACGATACTTAAACACAAAATATGAAGTTATTTAAGTATTTAAGAGTCTGCTGTCACAAAAATCAACTGTTTATATTTACTTATATCTATAAATGTATTTTATCCCAGTGCACCCCAGGGCACCCGTCTGATTTAGAAAACTCACGCATGAGGGAATGTTTTACTGAAAAGCAGCCCTGCTGAGATTTGGTCTCACAGCCGTGCAGTACATCATCTCCACCTTGAGTGTGGTATTGTTTTTACACAACAGAAAGATTTAATATCCATTTTATGAAATCATCTTGTAGTTATAGAGCTTTTTGTTTTGATTACATTTGAAGCGAAATATTCTCAGTGAACTGCTGCAACATTTGAAATCTTCACTAAAGGGTTAATCGTTCGCCACTGAGGGTCTCCTCTTAAATTCTCCCCATTCAATCAAATAAAATCATTGTGAATGTGAATTATTTCTGCCCTGTGGAGATAAGTCAACCTTTGTGAGATGGTTTCCTTTCAGAGCAGCTTGGACTGTCACTCTAAATATTCTTTTTCAGTATTTGGGGATTTCTTTCTTTTCACCAAACTGCACAGAAGTGTCACATCAATTATCGCACAAGTGACCATAAATAGGACCGAGCTGGTCTGGGTTAAAGACAGGAAACTTTCAATTATAAACTTTTTCTTCACAATACTTAAGCTTTGAGGTTCGGATAAAGGAAGAAAAAGAGTCTTTAAGGAATTTAAAATCCAGCAAGACGACCCATTTGAGTTCAGACTATAAGTCATTCAACAAGAAAATTCAACTGTGCAATATAAAGAAAGGTGTATGCTGTGAGTTACCATTGTTCATGCAAAGATGCTTCTGTGAAATCTAGAGTTTATGAAATTGTGTAGTTGATCATGAAGTTACTACTCTCCTTACTGTATTCACATGTGAAGCTGATGTTGATAATAACTACAGTTGTACGACAATTTGACATGTTTTTATTATTTTTAATTACTTTTTTAGGTTTTTATTTTTCGGCCTTTATTGGAGAGACATGATCGGGGCTAGAGTTGGAAATTGGGGCCAGAGAGAGAGAGAGATAGTGTGGAATGACATGTAGGGTAGGAGCCACAGGTCAGACTCCCCGGGCAGTCTGCTTCCAGGACTATAGCCTCTGTACATGGAGCATGCAAACTAACCACAGCCTCCAGTTTCACATCTTTATATAATGCAACATAACATTATACAAGTCAAAGTCTTAATTGCTCCCTAAAGCCTAGCGTAAACTACTATACGGTTGGATGAAAGTCGTGGTGAAATGTCAGCTCACACTGTACGACTGAATCGTTTACAACCCCCGCCCGAAGCTCACTATATAAGCATAGTCAGGCTAAAGTTGAGTTAAATAAGGACGTAGTTGAAGTCAGGCCTGTATTTCAGTTTTCTCATATGTATGGCTCAAATACACAGACCATCAGAAGTGATCCCACTCTCTCTTAACACACACACACACACTCAACATCACCAACAAACACGAGCTAACTAACAAGCCAAATCATACCAAATATTCCCTGTCAGCTGGAGGTCTGCTGCTCTTTCCTGCCAGCGTTTCTCTTTCTGTGCAGTCTCACTATAAATGTTCAAACATGGGTCAGAGCTGTATGTTAGTCCTTCAAGAAGACAAATAGCTGCTGCACACATCAATGCACTTTTCACACATCTGTTCTTAATTTGATTAAAAGCCATGTATACACAACAGGGGGACAATGTTGTAACAGGGAGGATTCTATGGTGAGGTACATACAGTAGCACAGGGCTGGTCAGGAGTGTGACATTGTAGCACCTGTAAGGTGTGAGATCCTGCATTATAACAGGGACTGTAGAAGAAGTCATAACCAGCGTGTATGCTGTGCATCATAATAAAAATGATCAGTTTGATGAGCTTCCGTATGGATGCCGTTCTTTCTAAGTTGACTCACTGGAGCCGCCTTTGTTTGAAAAAAATAACAAAGCTTGCAAAACCAGAAGCCTTCTTTGTGCCATTTTTATTGGGGATCTTTGTTCATAAAGAGTAAAAAAGAAAGGTGGACTTTCTTTCATTCAAAGACATAATCGACTGCATGTTTTTACAGATCTTTAAGCACACAGTTAGAATTATGCATTCTCTTGAAGTTGTCCCCTTTGTAGAAGTTTAAGATGTTATTAGACTCAATTACATGCCCCCTTCTGCCACTTTCTTTGTCTTTAATCCCTCTCCCTCTCTCTCTCTCTCTCTCTCTCTCTCACACACACACACACACACAAACACACACGCACACACACACACACACACACACACACACACACACACACATCATCTAATCCTCTCATTACGCTCCTAATGCCATCCTGTGTCCTTGTTTTAGGGATACACTACCGTAAATCCTGCGCCTCTTCAGGAGCCTGTCTCATCGCCTCCTCTGGGTACCAGCAGTTCTGCACCGGCAAACTCAACTCAGTGTGCATCACCTGCTGCAACACGCCGCTGTGCAACGGACCACGCCAGAAGAAACGACCACAACCGTCTGCAGCCATGACCCTGAGCACATCGCGGCTGCACGTGCTTCTCCTCCTCCTGTCGTCCGTCCTGTGCTGACAGGCCTTCATGTACTGACATAAAATGTGAATAACGACATGGAACTTTATCAGCTGGGACAATGAAGACTTTGACATGCATACTCTTCAAGGCGTGTGGAAACTCTGTACAGTATTTGTTCGTTTCACTCCCTGGATTTATGTCACAGTTCACTTCTAAAGCTCATGAGGTAAAAATAAATATTGTCGGCACATACCTGGAAACTCTTATCAGCATGTCTCCTTCACAAATATGATCTTCTCAGAGCTACAAAGGTGGCTGAGTAAGGTGATGTGGAGGACAGTGCGACGGATGAAACAGCTTCTGGCTGTTTTGCTGGGCGGCAGGTGGCTCGGTCTCATGTGTTTTATTTACTCGCACTACAAGAACAAAACAAATTGTTCTTCAAAATAAATGGCTCTAAACTGGAACAGTCATCACATTTGCTGTAATTATTACGTAAAAAGAGAATGTGTGATGTGTTTGATAATGATGCTGTTTAATGATTGTGGAGGGTATTGTGCCGTAGGGGGGACGAAAAGGTATCTGAAGAAGAATTCAAGCCTGTTTTCACTCCCAGCTTGTCAAAAAACAGCAGCTCCTTGTGCTTCAAAATTTGACGTTGAAGGTTCCCATGCAGCCTCTCTCTCTGGACCCTCTCGTAGTCTTTTATCTGTTTGATGCTCTTAAAGTCGGGTAATGTAATATGTAGAGGAAGTCTGCTTTCTGTGGCAGGAAGACAAACAGAGGTTAAAGAACAGGGGTACCACTGGAAAGGAAAAACTTCCTTTTAGGCCTTTAGTGTCCACTAACGCCTTTTTCTTTTTCTCGCTGGTAGCACTCATGATCTCTGTTTCAGAGCGCTTCTCACCACCGTTTATGGTTACGAAAGTTGACCCACACTTCACTCTGTATTTAGCGTTAGGTCGGTTTTAGAAAGCTCTGTGTGCTTATTTTTTTACTTTTATTCAAGGACCAAGAAGAAAACATGACAACAATGTTAACGTATCGTATCCTGGCATGAACAGGAGCTCTTTTCCATGAAACTGTACCCTCAAACAGACGAGTCAGATTAGTGTCTCCTACACCATTGTTTTTGACGAAGCTGATCTATCTTCTTGATTTTTATTGGGCCACACACTGGAAGCTTCTGGAAAGTCGTAAAGTTCTGTTTTTCATTTGCCTACAAATATTGTACATAAAGCTGTGAGCATGCAGATTTCTACAAACATGATACAAACTTTGGACCACATGCTACTGCATCAAAAATGACTAAAGGTGGATCAGTATAAAGCATCACATATGAACAGGAAGTCTCTGCAGCACCTACATGTCGCTGTGTTGTTGTATGTGCATCTTTTGGTTGTTCCACCCAAAGGTCAGTTTGGGAAGAGAAGGAAGTTTCTGAGGTAATCCTTTAAAGGTTTACTATACGACCAAAACAAATGCCCCCCACCCCACCTCCTGTCTCCACACTCTCCTCACCCGTCTGTCAGGTGTCATTATTTCTGTAAGGCAGAGAGAGCAGCAGACAAGAGCTAATAAACATATGAACACAGATCAGTTTCTACATTTTGTCTTTTGTGGCCGTACAAAGTATTTTCTTCTGTTTTGAAGGTCTGTTGGTTCTCCTTTATAAAACCTCTACACACAGCTTCCCTGAATGGGCTGGGGGGGGTCGCTCTTCCCCGCACGTGGTGGCAGGGCTAACAGTTAGAGCGGGAGGGGTTCATGGAAAATAACATGTATGAAACACAGGGGTGTGAATCGTTCAATATCTCACATGCTTAGCACAGTGAGTCTTGCACTTTATTATTTAAGAGTTTAAAAAAAATGATTTTGACATTATAAAAAAAGATCAATAAGATGTGATCAAAAGTGTTCATACAACTTTTATATCTGTATTCTGTTTATATATGTTTTTTATCAGTTGATTGTAATAATGTTAACACAGGGGAAAAAAAAACTAAAACAAGAGATAACATTAATTTATGCTTCAGTTGCAAAATACTTCAATATGAATAAAATGTGTGGACTTAAGACAGATAAATAAGCATTTATCAGAAAACTTGCCAGTGAAAAAAGACAGGTATAATTGAATAATGGTATTTTAATGTTCAGAATGCCAGATATTGAACCTTTAAAGGAAGAATGTGCAATATTTTACGCATAAATATGTCCTTATGACTCTGTAAAAGTCTCTCTGAGTCATGACTGTCTACAATGAGGGAGAAGCTCGAGTCCCGCTGGCTGTGTTGTTGTCAGAGCCGTGTTTACATGGACGGGACGGCCGGCTCCTCCCCTTGTGTAAAAAAATCTGTTTTAGTCGAGGACTAGAGAGAAGAAGAAGAAAGAAACTCACTGCCTTTTTGTTAAGCATTTTGACATCACCATCAATCAGATTCAATTAACATGCTATGTGAAGCTACGACCTAAAGAGCGCTAACATTAGCCTGCTAACACAACAATGCAGGACAGGGCGACATCTACTGGATCAAAAAGTTGCACATTCTTCCTTTAAGAGTTTGAAAGGGGCCCCAATGACTTCACTTCTACATCTAATTCTTATACAGCCAATGAAGTCAAGCTGTGGGTCTTCATGCAAAAACTTACATTTTTTAAACTTAAAATGTCTTATGATAAACGTTCGTCTCTTTGAGGAGTCCCATCCAGTTCACGATTGTGTCAAAATGTCAGCTGAGTGTAATCTGTTAATTACATTTCTGCCTTTACACTTGGTACAGGGTTTACTGTGTATAAGAAATATTTCTTTAATTGTGTCTCATATGAGCGCAGGCGTCATTGGTTTGTTTTTACTGTTGCATTAAAATGTACAGAACATTATACGTCACTCTCTGATGGTATGCGTGTCTTTGTATTGGGAATGGAATCAGACTCTTCAGTCAGGTTCAGAGAGGTTTCAGTGTTTGAAGCCACTCCTGAATCACTTTGCTGCTGGAAGGTCGTAAAAGTGGGAGGAGTTTTCTCCATTGTGGCGGTGCGGGCATTAACCTTGCTGCGACGAAATGACTTTAGAAGAAGTGGCCGCAGGGATCGTCCGGAGGCAGCGTTGGCGTGCAGAGTGCGCTTGTTGATGTGTTCGATGGTGAGGCGGCACCGCAGCACCTGCATGAACACCTCCCTGAACTGTCGGGAGGAGAGGTTGTAGAGGAACGGGTTGAGGACCGAGCTGAGGTAGAAGAACGTGTCGGCCACAGGGTGGAGAGTGACGTAGCTCCGGAAGTAAGAAATGGTCCAGCGGGACTTTGGAACGGCCGCCATCATGAGACGACGAATCTGGTTTGGAAACCAGCAGACCATCAAAGATCCCACGATGAGACCTGAGGAGGAGGCAGAGAGAAAGTTAGAAACACAAACAAAAGAACAAGAAAATGTAAGCCAAGAGAGAACAAGAATCTCATGAATATTTATTACATTTTTAGTAGTTTCATATTTTAAAAAATAATCTTGTTTGTCCCTGTTCTGAGAATTATCACTTACAGCGAGGTCAGACTATGCGATCTTTTTGGTTGCTGTGTCAGATTAGGTGATAACCAAGCAATACATTTGTGCCGTGACTTGACCGACGGACATGACAGTCAGTCGGTAGCCGACCAATCAAACAGCCAGCATTGGAATAAAGAGGGGCTGTGCTAGACGACACCCAGGAAGAAGACTGTAAACAAAAAACGTTTCCTCCGTCTCATAGATTCATCTCCCAGCACCAACTTGCCCATTCTTGTTTTGCATTTTTGTTTGTCTGTGCTGGTGACTTTTGTATGTGCAGACCACTCTGTGTTCTCATCGGTCTCTGTCAACGATCATACAAGGCAGAAAAAAAATGAAACGTGCTCAACTTTCTGTCTGGAGGTTGTGAGGCGTTCCATATGTGGCTTTGATTGTCGTCTACGATGACACACTACACCTGATGTAACGGTCGATTTTCCGATTTTTTTACCGGGTTATAATCGTGCTTATAATGTGTAATCTGACCTTGGCATTAAAGTCCCTAGTCTAAATATGCAGCTAGAGCGAAAGATGATTAGCTTAGCTTAGCATAGAGACAGGAAGCATGGTGAAACAGCAAACAAGGCCCTGTCCTATGATAACAAAATATAGTATCATATAAGGATCTAACATGAAATGTGTTAAACTTCATCCTCGTCTTATATTAAACACATGTATCGCCATTGCTAGTGCCAGATTTCTGTGTTTTTTTTCCGCCTGTGATTAAACGAGTCATTGTTTACCACATGTAGGTGAAACACAGGACGTTGGCCTCCGTGGCACAGGATGCTGCCTCTGACTGCTGAACCTCCCTGCTGATTTATCTCATCTGTCAGGTCTGAGTCATGTGCTCACTCTTTGGACTAACACAACCGCATTCTCTAATCTGGTGTTTATCTGTTTCTCCTGCTGTGTTTTTAATGAAAATACAATGTGACCAAACAGCCTTTGAGCATTCACAGAATGATCTGGCTAAAGACATCCTGTCCTGCTGCGGAAAACAGATATCATCAGTTGTTTATAGCTCGCCGTCCAAGACTTGCTCTGGACATCATTCATCTGAGAGGAAAACTAAAAGTAAAGTGTTCTCTTATAAATGAAGTGTTAAAATCCCCTTTTTAGGTTTTCATTTTGACAAGCTTCGCCTCGTCTTGTTTATTACCTGAGCACACCAGGCACATTTAAAGATTTCTGTTCAGGTGTTTCTATTCTGTTGGAAGCAGTGATTCTCACTTTGTGCTAATCTCAGGTGTCAGCAGGCTCTCGTCGATGTAGGACACGTCTGAGTTTGTTTTTCTCAAACAGGATTCAGTGGCCAGAGTAAAAAATGACAACACCAAGGACATTTCTCTCTTGTGGAGATTTCCGGGTTTCTGGGATTTTGAGGTACTAGTATCTTGTTTATTCAGGAAAAACAAGGCAGAATCACATTTCTTTATAAAAACATTACTCGTTATACCAAGATAATTATCTTGTTTAATTCTCAGGCTCGCCCACAAAGATGGCTGGGCCCCTGAAAGACCCGGTTAATGAGCCCTCCCCAGATGTCATTTAATTTGGATGATTCATTAGGTTAGCACTGTAGCCTCCTGGCTAACATTTGCGTCCTCGACCTGGCTTTGATCAGCTTTAGGAGCTGACAGAAATTAGTTTGTTGCAGGCCCTGGAATGGTTATACCATAGACCATATACCATCTGTTAGAAAAAAACATCCAAAGATTTAAAAAAAAGGACTGAGTCCGCACACCAGAAGCTGCTCCAATTAAATTGAATTTAATGGAAAAAACACATTTTACATATTGGGCCCTCGCCTTCATCAGACATGACATGATATAAATGTATACAGTCATTTCATTCCATACAGACAGTCTTCTTCAAACATTCATACTTACCATTGAACCACATTGGTAACACAGTGACAATGCACCACAGTGTTCCTGAAACAAGCCTTAATATAATAGAGACTGAAGTGAATGAGCTTACAAAAAGGAGCAAAAGCAGCTATCACGGAGCAATAAGAAAAGTGCAGCATGGGAAATATTTGCAACGCTTGTATTGTTCCTAACAACTTGAAATTGATGAGATAAATTGTCACTGCAGTTTCAAAACGGAAGAAATTCATTATTGTAACAGAGTCAAATCAAAGTTTACAAGGACAATAAAAAGGGAGGTGGAGATACAGATGGAAATACAAAGAATGGAAACAAGACGTGAGCAGGAGGAGAGAATAAAGTAGAAAAGAGAACAAGTCGGTAATATAAATGAACTCCATAAGACGGGAGGAGAGGCCGAAGAAAAATGAAAGCACAGAGACATTTGTGGGGACAAAAGCTGTCTGTTTGAAGATTTTCCTGGAGGGTTAATAGATAATTAAATGGTAAATGGTAAATAAATGACTTTCTGTTTAAATGTGTAAATGTGTTCTCAATTTGACCTTTTCAAAAACCAACCAACCATCACGTTCCTGTTTCAAATACGACTTTATAGAGATTTTGTTACGTCAGCCGACAGACTACAGTCATCATCTTAAAGAACACGTTGACCAAGAGGGAATATTTAGAGGTTATTTTTAGCACTCAGACTACAGAAAAGGTCTGACGTAATGATGAAAACAGCCTTTTCAGACAGATCTCACGTAACTTTTTAAACATGAAAATATAAGACAAGATTTGCTTCTATGTAACTTTTCTAATCAAATATTATCTCATGTGCAGTTTGTCCTTAATTGATCAAAACTACCAAAGAGAGAAAAAAGTCATTAAAGAGGATGACATGCAGCATAGAGTAGACGAGCACAGCCCTCCCAGTCAACACTAATCAGTGTCGTCAGACTTCCCATCACTCTGGATAGTTGCCTTGTTTTACCA
Organism: Labrus bergylta; assembly: GCF_963930695.1. Classification (NCBI taxonomy): domain Eukaryota; kingdom Metazoa; phylum Chordata; class Actinopteri; order Labriformes; family Labridae; genus Labrus; species Labrus bergylta. Next base: position 18,494,378 of record NC_089207.1, on the reverse strand, counting down.
ATTTTTAACCAAAACCACATTTCTTTTGAAGATCTTACAAAGAATCTTAAACATAACAACTATGGTAACTTTTTATTGTTAGGTTTAGGCATCAATTTGTTTTTGTGAAAGTTGGGGAAAAGTTAATGACTTGGAACAAAAAAAAAAGAAATCCACCAATGAAGACTTCTGATTGTACAGGCAACATTTGAGTCTACCATGAGAACGCTCTCTTGTTGCATCAAAGATATAAACTTCAAATTTGAAAAAAATAATCTGGGAGTCCTGCAAATAAAGGAGGAGAATTCATGATTATGCATATTACATATTATAATGTGATGGCATTTCAATAGCCGCTGTGATTATGGATTGATCACCTTTTCTTGTTCTGCTGAGTGTATAATTGACTCTACCAGGCTAATCAGTGTTCAATTACATGCATCTTTTAACTACAAAAGCATTACGTTTTCATTAAGTGTCGGTGGAAGAAGTCTGTACTTATGAAGAATCAATGTAAAGTGGCTGTTATGAAGCAATTTACACAAAGTCCAAATGTGAAAGACATGTAATTCTCAATCAGCGATGCAAACAGCCAAGTGAAAAAATTACCAAAATTACCGCCTGCTGCAAGATTGGTGGTAACTGCGCTGCATTTTTTACAGACTGTCATGCCCAAACTTTTCAGAGCACATTTGACGTAACTATTATTATTATATTCAAGGGTTAAATCCTTCCAGAGCAATCCAGGGCTAACACATAATAACATACAGTATGAACAGCTTTTACTCTTTGGAGGTAGCTCTTATGAACGATGAATCATGTACCACATCTCTTGAGTTTGGACTTCACAATAAACTTAAAAAAAGGACCCTCAGAGCTCATCATCTGCAGACGGCTTCTCTCAAGGATCAGACACAAAAAAGAGAAACCTAATGATTATTAGTTTGGCAACTGATGTCCATGTTTTATGTTTGGGGACATCAAGCTCTTCAAGAAGCAGGCTCCAGAAACTAACAACTTTCAGGATCCAGATGCCAACATGACTTCTTCCAACAGGTTGTTGACCTTTAACAGTCAATAACACAAAGATATTTAATGGACAACGACATAAAGATTAACACAGAAAATCCCCTTCTTGTAAAAAAAAAAAATTGAAGAGGAAAATGTTGTGAAAATTGGAAATTGATTTGAATCATTTTGCTAATTAATTTCCGACTGCGACAGCTTGTTAAACAGCTAATTATTTCTGCTGTAATATGAAGGATTTCCAATATGGTTGTTAATGTTCTCTCCAGTGTGCACATGCCTGACCCCCATTTAGAGAAGTTTTTACATTATTTTTTCACACTTTATGGAAGTTTTTGTAACCCTGCCATTTTGTCTGCAATCCTTAAAGATGAAAAGATTCTCAAATGAATATATTATCTGCCCCTCTAGGCATTTTTTGCAGGATTTTTCTGCATTTATTGTATCGTTTAGCGTTGGGTACAAATTCTCTATTAAGAGTCATCCATTGGCTGAGCGAGTGGCTTTTTCTGAAATCACTTCTGATCGACTTTCTTGTCAAGTTGTCATAGAGGTTGTGACACTGAATAAAAATGAACAGCCATGAAACAGTAATTTTGCACTGTGCATGCCATTTTGAATTTTATCCAAATGTGCAAAGAATAATGTATGGACTCATACCACTGATTCACTGAAATGTGTTTGCTGATGAACATGACAACACAGCAGGTGGAAGTAAGGTGATTGGTCAGCTTTTGGGATTGAGGATACACTGACTCATGATATGATAAAAGTATTACTAAACAGCTTTCATGATAGGATTTCTACTTTTTTTAAGGGATTTAAGTCAATTTCTGAATAAATATATTCTTTCATTTCAATTCTCTGACAACAAAAGGCATCAGATTTGACAATATTGCTAGGCTGAGATGATGTGGATTGGTTGAATTTGCAGGACTTAATGAAATCACAACATAGCTACTGTGTCTGGAAAATTGCCACTGAGTCTGCACAGATCAGGAAGAGGAGTGTATGCGGCTGAAGTCGAGAACGTGTGTGCGTTGTGTTAGGTTCACTCCGCTCGGGGATTTGTGTGAGACGCTCACATTTGGTTGATTCATTATATTATTATCATTGAAATTCAACTCTCGTCATGCTGAATGCGCCTGCCTTAAATCTGCAATCCATGCTGACTGTTTCATCAGTGATGTCCCCAAGAACAAACACTAACACACACACACACACATAAACACACACACACACACATACCTACTGTCTCTCTGCCATGAGGCAACATATAACTCTCTGCTAATTAGAGGGTAATTAACTCAGATTTTTTGGAACAATTAATCGCCTCTCTTTGCAGTAACTGGAGAGTGTGATTTATAGGCTTTCAGTTCTTCACACAGACCGGGGGTGAGTGAAGCATCATGTGCAGTAAATTTTATTTACATTGTTCAAGACGGTCAGCATTACATTACAACCAAAAGCTGGTTACTGCTGAAAGCTGGGTACTACGAGAACTTTCTCTGAGCCAGAAAAGATAAAGTGACCCCACGATACCCTTGTGCAACCTTTAAATTCAGGGTTTGGTTTCAACATGTACTGATACACAGCACAACTTTCTTACAGCTAGTACCCCATGGCATACAGCTGGGGCCCTTTTTATTTTTACTCCTGCCCTTCCAAAAGCACGAGTATTTCACTAATGTAAACGAAAAATCCACGCCGCTGAGGCTCACCACTGACACACCCAAAAAAAAGTTAAATCCAACACTTAGATCTCTCTTCAGAGGCAGAGTCAAAAATATGATTATGACAAAAAGAGCCTTATCATACGCGTCTTGGCATGCAGCACAGGTGTCCTTTCTTATTTTTTCTACTGATGCATTTGCCATTTTAACGCCCAGCGCTCATGTTGTTTAAATATCAAATCAACTTGCGCTCCTGTTAGCACGCAGGGATGTGTTTGTTTTAAAATGAGGTGTGGTCAAGCGAACAGCTGCCATGTTCCTGTGTTTCTGTGTGATTAATCTGTCAACATTGATATGAGTGAATAAAGTGGAAGAACATCATTACAAACACACTGCCTCTGTTCTGGTGGAGGAAATGAAACCGGGAGAAGGTCAGCCACGCAGAACACTGAGTTAAGTCATCTATCAGCCATTTTATTGATCCAGTTATGTTTTCTTTTAAATAAAGTTGTACTTTAACTCTTTCCTTTTGGTAATAAACAACCTGTGATCAAGGCAAACATCCTACAGTCCTGTTAAAGTAATACACCTCGACCCCACACAGACCGAAGAAGGCAGCAGTAGCTCAGTCTGTATAGGGACTCTGGAACCAGAGGGTTACCTGTTCAGTTCCTGCTAAGGACCAAAGTATGGAAGATGGCCTCGTGGCTGGATAAGTGCCAGGTCACTCCACGAGTACTGCAGAGGCGCCCTTGTGCAAATGTCCATCGCTGCTGTTTGTGCATGTTTCAATTTTGGTGTGTAAACCAGAATTTCCCCTCGAGGATGGATGAACTACGTATCTTTAAAAGCATAAGGATTTATCGATTGAGGGAAGTTCTTATAGAGACTTGATGATGAAGATGACGATATTTAGGATGGTTTCGATGCTAAGTAGAACTCTTAAGGACAGCTGTCAAAGTTGTTGTTGATGACGATATATTAAGTTGAAAAAGAAAGTGCTCTGCCTGTCAGCACCAGCACCTGTGTGTCTGAAGGCTTAAAGCTGTTCATTCACGTTGTTTCCTCTTGCTTGTGTTGTTCTCAAGTCTCTGATGTACATCACTTTGGATAATAGCGTCTTCTTCATGAATTGTAGACTTGAGTTTTGGAATATTGATGACCTAATAACGAGTTTTTAGGGTGCCAGATGGGTGAGTTTAACTGGCAGGACAATTCAAACAGCAAAAAAACATCCTTAAATGATAAAAGGCAAACATTGTCTTAATGTTTTACATCTTATCCACTAAAGCCTTTCAGACTGTGAAAATCTGAAGTCATTCATGAGTCTGTCGGGCACAAATAGAGAGGTTTCCCCCTCCCCTCTCTGCGATTATAAAGAGTTAGTAATGTTGGGCTGTAATCCAGGAAGTGTTAGTGAATTAATGTGAAGGCTAACAGAAGATCCTCAGTCATTAAAGCATTTAAATATCCAGAGTAAACAGCAGTGGAATATCTTTCATAACGGCAGTAATCTAATAATCTTACAGGAGATTTTCTCATGGAGACACGACGCCTGGTGATAGATAATCCTGCTCCACTGATTTCATTTTCTCTGCAGAAACTCCTTTTTAAAAAGCATCATGTTGAATTAGTGCAGATGTTCTTAAGCAAAGCTTTGGTTTTATTTGGATGCAGATAACTTTCTCTACAAACTGACAAAACGTGCTTAAGGGGTTGATTGTGCAGTTTGTGTAACTTCATACGGTTAAAACTAAGCAAACCTGTAATTATGATAAACATCAGAAACTGTAATGTCCCTTTTGAATTCATCATGAAAACACTTCTGACCTGATGTTCATGGCTTTATTAGGAATAACGTTTTAATTAAATGTTAAATGGGCTTGAGCATGTATAACCCTTTTCTTGTCTTCTGACTACTCAAAGCTCTTGCACACCGCAGGTCACACCTACACATTCACACACTGATGGTAGAGAGCTGGAGATTGAACCCCTGACCTTCCGATTGAGAGACGACCGACTCTACCAACTGAGCTACAGCTAACAGAGTATGATTTAAATTGCATGTTTGTCCTCCTAAAACAAGTCTCTTTGAAGCAGTCTTACAGCTTTAAATGATTGGCCTTTACATTTTAACACTCTGTGACAACCCCACCCAAACACTTGATTGGGGGTGGGGGGGCTGATCGGGCATTTATGTGGTTGTATGTACTCTGTAATTGACTCATTCCCTGGATTGTTAAGATTTAAATCAATAAAAGCAATTAAAAAAAAAAAAAACTTGACAGATATTTTGCCTCGAAAATTAAGCTTATTTAAGATATGTGCAGAATTTAATGTGCAGATGGCCTAGCGGCTAGGGCGCACCCCATGTACGGAGGCTGTGGTCCTAAAAGCGGGCGGCCCGGGTTCAAGTCCGACCTGTGGCTCCTTTCCCACGTCATTCCCTTCTCTCTCTCAATTTCCTACTCTATCCACAGTCGTATCAAATAAAGGCAAAAAGTCCCCAAAAAATCTTTAGATATATGCAGAATTTCACAAAATGAGACAACAACTCCAACATATGGCCTGTTTAGAGCTTCAATTCTTTATAAGGGAGATAAGCAAATTAGTTTCGCTTTGGTTTGACTTTCATATTAACGAGGTTATAAAACAGCGGCTTGTTATTATTTCTGATCATGTTGTAGTTATTGAGGCAGTTAAAAGCTCATTAACATCTGTTGGTGTTGCTTTTATAATCTCATAATAATTCATTTTTTCATGTTTGCAAATGATGTGATGATTTTCTGCAACACAACATCTGCTGTGCATAAACCTTCAATATGGTGCCGACTCGGGTATTAGATTGAATGTTAAAGTAATACAATGATAAAAACATGGTGGATAAACTGTACTGTGAGCGCTCTACCTTCCTGGTTGTGATCATAAAACCGGTATTGTGTAAGGGTGTTGGTGTTGGACGGCGGACTTCTTATCAACGATGATGTAAATTTTAAGTTAATGGTATCAAACTTGTACTTTGTACTTGTGTAACGACATCTGTTGAACATGTATAATGGTCATTGCCGAATCTTGTGTGCCAAGGAGGCTAAGTTCTTAATCATAAATGTATCATATCAGCAGAAGTGCTTCTTGTTTGTTTTATGAAACACTGTATGACAGATAATTTATCGTGTCAAGAGGAGGAGGGTCTGAAAGTCTTTAGGACATTGGATATACGGATCTGAAACAGAAATTCAAAATTGAAAAAAAGAGCGGTTACTTGATTTTAATTTTTTAATAGAAAAGTCAAAAACCAAATCCAAGTTGATTTTCTTTTTCAATGTCAAAAAACGGAGATGCAAAAGTTCTATAAATACTTGTACTGACTATCTCATGTCCAAATGTCTAATCGTGCTTTTAGTCACTTTCATAGGTGAATGTAAAGGTCATGACCTTGTCACCATAAAATAGACAAATGTTCAAAATGAAATTACTTTGTGAAGTTTCTGTTGATTGTAAAATATGAAGCAGAGGAACCGGTTGTGTTTACACACTAAAACTTATGACTCAGGAATTGAAGTCATTAAAGGAAGAATGTGCAACTTTTTGATCCAGTAGTTGTCGCCCTTGAGCACCAGCATGAAACCAAAACAAACTGCAGTCTGGCCACACCTCCGCTATTCTGAAGCCTCCACTCTCCTCTAGAGACACACCTCCAATCCCTCTCCACTCACATTCACACAAAGGAGTTAGCAGTTAGAACGCACCATAATTAAGCACCATTAAGCACAAGAGGAGGACAAAATTGTTCTTTGCTTGACCTGCAATTGCCTGTGTCCTGCATTGTTGTGTTAGCAGGTTAATGTTCGATCGAGCTCTAAAGACACTTACAAGCAGTGAGTAGGTTATGTTCTTCTTCTTTACTCTGGTCCTGTACTAAAACAGATTCATACACAAGGCCGTCCTGTCCATGTAAACACGAACCAGACAACAGTACAGCTGGTGGGACTCACACTTCTCACTCATTGTAGACAGCCATGACTCGGAGACACATTTACAGAGGATATAGTGGATTTCTGCTTTATTTACATGTAAAATGTTGCACATTCTTCCTTTAACAAAACTGTGGACAAATCTGTATTCAGCAGCCTTATTCATTATGTCGACACAACAAACATAACAAATGTCTTTTAGCCGGAGTGAAATGTGACTGTGATTTATCAGCAGTACTACAGGGCACATTCTCTCTTTTCATCGCCTGTGTTTTAATGACTTTTCAGACTGAATGTGATAAAACAGGCCGCTTTGTTGTGATTGAGTTGGAGCTCCTTGAAGCGCTTCATCCCACAGGACATTTAAAAAAAAAAAAAACTCCTCCTCCTCTTCCATCTCCACCTGCTCTCTCTCTCTGTGTGCTGCTGCCTGCAGCTTCACCCTCAGCAACATCCAACACAACAAAAGGTCTCTCATTAGAGGAGGAAGCAATTTTACTACTTTTACAACTCCAGCACGGCTGTGAGAGTTTCCTGGGGAGACGGAGCTGTGCAGTGCTCAAATGACTCCAAACCAGGATTTTTATTTCTTACTAAATTATGTTTATTTTATGTTGCATTCATTTTTTTATAATAACCAGTTGGTTTGTTATTGATGCTTCTGCTGCTCTTGTTGAACTCTCTGAATGGCATTTATCCTTTGATACCCTGTGAGTTGCTGAACTAGTTTGATAACATCACAGAAGCTATGCAGGGTCTGATTAATGAATTTGACTGGTGTTCTGCTTATTCTTATTGACAATAATTGGAGTTGGGACCGAGATGTTATTATATTACGACTTGTGTTTGCTCATCAGGCCTGTCATACTTCTACACTTCTTTGAGGCCATTGCACCAATCCTCTGGAATTCCCTGCCCATCTCGCTACATCTTTCTGACTCTGTCTTTTGAAAAGCAGCTAAAAAACATTGATGTTTAAACAGGCCTGTGGGTAATCAGGTCCACCCAATGTACCTACTCATCTATGTTTTACTGTGCCAATTATTGTTCCTCGTTAGAGCAGGATTCTATAATGTCTTCCATGACTCATTTGTCCTTGTTTTTATTGTATGTATGCTGTTGTTGTTTTTTGTTGATGTAAAGAACTTTGTGACCTTTGTCTGAAAAGTGCAATATAAATAAACTTCACTTACTAACCTATTTACTTACTTCTGAGATGCCATAACAACGGTTAGCAATGTGGAATCACACACCAGGTCAACAATAATTCAAGGTTGTGGATTCAGTGTTAAATAACAAAAGCGTAAGAACAACCTTAATTCATTAAAGCAAAAAAAAAAAAGTGCTGGTGAGAATTATCCCTGATTTAACATCCTGCAAACATTAACATGCCTCATCAACATCACAGACAAAGTTCCCAGCAAGGACATGCAGGGAAAAAATCTCTCATAGACTCACTCACTGGTTTACTGTTTCTGTTCTGCTCAGCACAAAACTGCAAACAGACCAAAATAGAAACCTAAAAAGTTTAGCACTGAGCTGCAACCAAAAAGCTAAATCGCCAACAAGGACTAAAACAGGTTCAGGCTACTTCAGTGTTCCTCAGAAAGACTTAAATAATGAATGCTATGTAAACAGTTTTTTTTTTAGCTGACCCGCGTCAGTCAACAAGTAATTAGTTATTTTTAAGGATCTAGTTTCTTAGTGAGTCATAGTTTTATCAAAACAAAGATGATTCTGGCACCTTTGTTAGAAAAATTACAATTTGTGTCAATCCTGTCGTTTGTCGGAGCATTTCTTACCTTTTTTAAAACGTCATATGTATTTCATGTTTCTCCAAAAAGTTGGAAACTAAGTGACAAGTTGGAAAAAAGTATCAGAATAAGATTTGGAGCCGCTCACCTCCCATCATCCAAACACCACTCAATCCCAGGAGTGTGTGTCGAGATGTGGCGTGCAGCAGAGTGTGGTGTTGTAAAACAGATAAGTAAACACACACCTACGCTGTATATAATCTGTGATTTCCCCTCTGAGTGCTGACACACCGAGGAGCCACACAGTCGCCCCCTCAGCCATCTGCAGGAACGTCTCCCAGGCGTCTCGCCGAGGGCCGCCTGTCACTCGCAGGAACTCTTGCCTTTAGCGATGTTGGCCGCCGAGGGGCCACAGGGCTCAGGAGCTTATTACCAAACTCTGCAGCTGTCAGTCAGAGCGGAGGAGAAACGGTGAGAAACACTCATCGACCTGCCTAGAGAGGCTCAACAAATCCTCCCACTGGTTTATTTTCCATCTGATAGTGAGAGAGCTCCAAGGAGGCCACCCGGGCTGCAGAAACAGGCCTAAGGGGAGTCTGGATCTGAATTCAACACAATAAATAAACCTCATCGATCAGAATGAGAAGAGGATCATTGGAGGCAATTGGGCTTCCGCTGCAGTTCACGAGCTATGGCTCCGTCCTGTGAGGCCAGAGGAGGGTGGATGATTGGAGAAGGGGAGACAAAGAAGCAGAGAAAGTTAAAGAAAGAGTCCACCTTGAGATCTTTTAGACCAGTGGTGATCAACTCGTCTCGCCTCTGGACCCACCACCAACTCCTTAGTGAAAAATTGCAACCCAAATTTCTGATATTTTTTACTGAGAAATGGTGCAGCTTGGACCTCAGTCAGTACAAAACATGTGACAGAAGCAAGAAACTGAAGGCACACCTTCGCGACCCACTGAAAATGGCTCTGCGACACACCTCTGGGTCCCGACCCACCAGTTGAGAACCACTGCTTTAGATATTCTTGAACACATGGATGCGGATGTTTTTGTTTACCTACATGTCCCTGCTCAGATCAAACATGCATTGTAAACATGTTCTAAATTTTATTTAATTCATGGACCAAACAAAACAACTAAATGCAAAAATAAAATCTCAGATCTTGTCAGCAGCTCCGTCAGTGGCCCTAAGCTTCAAAATATGAAGATTTAGTTACATCTGTAAAATCTGTAGAGTCCACGTTAAAGCTGCAAGGCTCTGCACTCAGAGTTGGTAATAATACTTATCCAACATTCATAAATTTCAAAATAAAAGCATGTTTCAAATTCTATGAGATTTGGATCAACAAAAAATAATCAAGACTTGTTTTTTTTAGCTGCAAAATGGGCACAGTTGTGTTAATATATGTTGTGTATATGAATGTGTATATTGTGTTTATATTAAGGATTTTAAGGACAGTAAATGGGTTTAAAAAGCACAAAATCATCTACAAATCATGAGGCCAGTAAACATTTAGATTCCTGATATGCATTGAAGTTCAAATTTATTTGCAACATTTTCATTAAATTATCTTGTTGAAGCTTTTCACTGGTTAATATTTAGACTGAAATGGATACTGATGCCTCTTTAAGAGCACTCTCTTGATATATATATATGTTGTTTTTAATGCCTGAGTCTGCTGCCTCTGGGCCAAATGAGTCAATACACAGCATGCTGCTGAGAACAGTCTTTGCACATTAGCTATTTGAAAGAAAGCAGGATGATATCTCTGGTCAGAAACAACAAGAGATAAGATGTACCACTTTTGTCTGCCTGCGGGTCAAAATCATTACAAACCAAAATTGTCCACAGAGGAGCAATCAGGTCTAAATATAACAGAGGTTCACTTCTCTGGTTTATTTTGATTTTGGAAAATTGTCTGCAAAAGTGCAATTGATGCAGCAAAGCAAAAACTCCCAAAAGAACAAAATAATCAAAAAACTAACAACACTGCAGGACCCCAACAACATACGAATGGTAAATGGTAAATGGACTTGAGCTTGTATATTTCTTTTCTAGTCTTCTGACCACTCAAAGTGATTTAACACAGCAGGGCACCTACACATTCACACCCTGATGGTAGAGGCTGCTGTGTAAAGAGTCCATCAGAAGTAACTAATCCCATTCATTCATACACCGCCGACGAAGCAGTGGGAGCAATTCGGGATTAAGTGTCTTGCCCAAGAACACATCAGACATTTGGGGATCTGGGGATTGAACCCTCGACCTTCCGAGAGACAATGACTCTACCAACTGAGCCGCAGCCGCCCAAACATAAGAAGCCAAACATTCCTGACCTTGATTGTATTTCATTATTCTTACGCTCACTTTGTGTATGGACCTATTTTATTTTGTCTCCATCACATATGGTGTGCAGAAAGTCGGAGCTAACAGGCCAGAGGCTGAAGACAGAAAATAAATATTCATCCAGCTCGCTGCTACTTTGAAAAAATCTAAACTAATTAACCTTGTGTCCTGAACGTGATGTGTGGGCAACTTAACAGGGATGCTCTGTCCTTTTAATTACTCTCCGATGTCGCAGAGACCGACCAGGATTAAAAGTTATGTGAAGGTAAAGTGCAGCAGTGACAGAGACGTCGCCACCTGAGAGAAAGATAACTGGCATCAGGAGCCGAGCATCAGAGTGGAACCTGAGCGCTCCAACTCTCAAAAACTGTCTAAATTCAAAGTGTGATTATTTGGCAGCAGAGTGAGACGGCAGACAGCGAGCAGGAGACTGAGAACTGTTGCTGCCAGCAGACGTGACCCCTACAGTAATATTCAGTCAAATGTAATATTCCAAAATGAAAAACTAAAGTCCGGCTCCTTGAGTTATTTATGAGTGTGTTAGCTTGTATGAGTTTTGGAGTTCAGGTCAAAATAAAACTTTTTTTATATATAGAAGAAATACATCTCATGCCCAACAATAAGAATAATACAAGCACTGAGGCATGAGAAAATAAAGAATGAACATTGAGCTCAGCAGTGACCGCCCTTTATTGACGGCTCTGATTCCAGTGCGTAATCGTGCCTAATAGATAAAAAAAAGTATTATATGAATGGTTGTAATACACCTGACTCATTATACAACATCTGTCTGGGGTCTTTAAAACACAGAAACTACATTTGCACACTGTTGAAAATACTACATTCATCATTGTAGGTGAGGACTTACGACTGGCTGGTATCACAATCACTGCAAGGACTGAGTAAAAAAAAATATGAGAAATAGCCTTTTGTGTAATGGTAGATAAGTAAATATGTCCAAATCTTATTGAAAGATAAAGACGTTTGCAGAGACTCTGAGTGTAGCCTATCCATCGTTAGTGTGTCTCCTACATGAAGCAGTCAGGCTGATGAAACGTCTCAGAGAGGCTGATACATGTGGGTCCTGAGACTGAAACTAAGCTATGGTCACAGTGTTAATAACTGCAGCACTGTATAGGAGGTACACTTTAGATTTTTAATGGTGAAATACATCGTTTAGAGTTGAACCATCTGACATTTAAAGGAAAAGCTCAGATTGGTTTGTTGAAGTTAAAACGATTCATAGATCGTTTCTTTTTTTAATCGCTTGTGGGCTCTAGTTTAAGGCCACATTTCAAACCAGTTCTCCCAGCTGCTAACAGGATTAAAAGATCAAATAAGTTACTGCTACTCGTTCTATTTAAACCTATACTTCCAGAGATTACTTTTGGTTTCTTGAAGACAAGAGTTCTCAAAGTTTTGACTCTCTGGGCCCTCGGACAAGTGTAAAGTTGAATGAGTAAAGTGTGAAGAGGTAAGAGAATGCGCTCATTTCTATACTGTAAATGGTCACCTTAACGGGCATCAAAAGAAAGCATCATTTGGGGAAAAATCTAGAAATGTGTCTTCTGATAGGAAGTTATCACTCTGAGTCGTTTTCCTTGCAACATAAAAAAGAGCATAGTTTGTATTCTTCTGATCACACAACTGTGAAAACCTACAGACAGAAGCTCTGAGCTCTAAAACAAAAGATCTAATGACAAATGAGTTTGTGCTCCAGTGACCTCGCTGCTTCATCAGCAACCATTCAGGAAACAAAATCAATAGCATGAAACTGTGAGACTGAGCTGTAAGTGCACAATGAATTCCATCGTTGTGAGTCAGACGTGTGTTTGTGTTTGTTATACACTCAGACTGATCCAACATGACATCATGGCTGACTGCAGAGAGGGAGGATGTGTGCTGATGATTGCTCAGGGGATGAAGGTTTACGACGTAGCAAAGTTACAACAGATTAATTAATGCTTCATTCAAAAATGAAAAGTGTTGTAAATAAAAACATCTCATTAATCTCATTGAGATCTTTTCAAATATCAAAATAATTCACTTGTATCTTCACAGGTGAATTGAGCGACAAAATGAGGAAATTTTAAATTTATGAATATAAACATCACATCTGCTTGTGACCCCCTCCATGAAGCAGACCTCTGTGCACCAGGCTTACTGCCACGTGCCCACTTCTTAAAAAAAAACATGGTGGATGGTTATCAGCTGCAGGTAACAGCTGGGATGTAGAAGATGGTTATCAGCTGCAGCTGCAGGTTTCCAGTATCTAATCCAATTCACAAGTGTCTTGCCCAAGGACACATCAGACATGTAGCTTGGGGATTGAACCCTCGACCTTCCTGTTGAAAGATGACTTACTCTACCAACTGAGCCACAGCCGCCCCAGTAGTAGTAGTTTAAATGTATTTTGATGTAGCCGCTACGTTCACAATCGAATATTTATTGACATTTCATTTTATCATTTTATTTGGAGTTAGAAATTTCTTCTTCGTCCCCCTATTCTTATTGGTATTTGACAAACTTAAAGTAGGTTTAAGTTACATTTTTGGAAATGACCGAGCCTAAAAAGTGATTGATTGTCGTTAAGTGCTGCACAGGATTTAATCAGTGTCTGCATCAGAGGTTTAACATCTAACATCATTTAACGTCTCATTCTGCCTGCTGCTGTTTTTCAAACCTTTACTAAGCAACTGTTTCAACCAGTACATATCAGGGAAAAACAGCGAGTGAAACTTCCTCCTCCAGCATGTGTTATTGATTTCCTGTGTGTCCTGCTTGTTGTCAGTGTCCTGTTTATTCATGTGCTCGTTCTCTGTGACCGCTCTGCTATCTGACCGAGGGGATTCTGGGAGTTTGTCTGCCGCATGTTTCTGTGTGTCTCCTGTCTCATTTCATTTCAGCCTCTCTGCTGTGGGACTAATCTGCATCCCATAACATCTCTGAACCAGTCCCTCCTCATGTCTAGAGCTGGATGAAGTCCACTGGAGCAGGATGCCTCGAATGTCCTGTGGATGTTCAGCCCCGTGCTCACACTCTGCACCTTCTGTTGTTAAAATGCGTCACATATAGAAGACTATTGGCAAGCTTCGGCACGGTTTGCACACCTGACTGATCGGAAAGAACTTCCATCTCAATGAGGTCTCTGTTGGGTTTCACTTATTTTATTTCTATTCTTTTGTTCACTTTATGGCAGCATTGTTTACATTTTCCTTGAGTTTTGCTGCTTCATGTGCTTTTGACATGGACCTCTTAGTGGCAACAAACATGTCACCTACAAAGCCCCCCTTATTGGTGTCAGCTGCATGGCAAGAGAAAGAGCCAAGCCCACAGATTGATAACCTGTGGCACACTGATTTTCAGTCAATGGGTCAAGGTTTGATTAGATGTGGGAACAGATTTGTAAACACCACCTGAAGAAGACCTCTGATGGAAATTTTGTAATTGTGATGAACTGAAGCTTTTTGTGGCATTGTAGCGAGAGTGCGGGCCTATCATATTCCTCAGTCTAGTAGTACGTATAACTACCTCCTTTTTCAACAGACTATTCAAAATACAATAAAATAATAACTGTGAGATAACTACCAACTCTAACTGTTGGGTCATATTTTAAAACCCTGAGTACAGAATCACACAAGGCTCTTTTTTTTCTCAGGTGGTTTCAGGGGTGCTCAATAGTCACGAATGTTGTTATACTTTTTAAGCCACTTTTAAATAACTGGTTTGAAGACTGTCAGCATGATCATTTACTCTCTATTGTTCACCAGGTGTTTATTTTTACAAGGAGCTGAATTTTCAACAGAGAAGAAATTAAACTGACACTTTTCAGCTGACAGGGCTAAAGCTATAGGGCGCGAGCTGCTGCTAGCTTGTTTGTAGTTTTTTTATTAATTGTTCACATGGTTTCTATTTACCAGGAACTTAATCATCTACAGGTTTCTCCTCCTGTCCAAAACAAAGAGATCGGATGATGACACTGGTAAAACATTTGATAAAGCAGTTTCACCTTCAAAGTCAGTGTCTCTCAGTCACTCTTCAGCTGAGGGACATTTGCAGAGGCTGTGAGCTGAGCTGCTGCTAGCTTCTTTTGGAGGGGGTTAGAATTCTGTTCTTCGTTTGTAAGGCTTTCTTTTGACAGAAAACTGGATAATCATAGAGGTCTCTTCTTCTCCATAACAATTAGAGCCTGTTTATTGAGATGCTGGGGGGGGGGACTGTAGATATGCACAGTACTGTGTGATCTCTGTGCATGTTCCTAATCTGCTGCATTATGTTTTCTGTTCCACAGTATGCTCTTTTCCACTCTTTTGATATTGTGATTCTGTCAAACCACACATAGCATTGATATAAAGGTAAATATTCTCTTTAAAGTGATGTATACTATAGTGGACTCAATTGCTACATCAGATATTTAAAAACAGGTAAAATCCTTAAGAAAGCTGTTTTAGCCAAACAGAGCTAGGGCTTACTTTAGCTATAGCTACCTACATCTGGTTTTGATACAGGCACTCGTGGCAAACTCAGCTAAATGTCAGTCTTACAGGTAAAGCACAGGACTCACACAGGCTGACAGAAGTTTGGTGTGACGCTGAACTGACGGGAAAAAAGCAGCAAATATTCAAGCTTCATACTGAACAGCCAAATCCCAAATACAGCTCTATTTATTTTGGATGTTTATAACTGGATATATGCTCGACAGTGGAAGGACTGATATCGTCTTTTTGCACACAGCTACAGTTACTCTCATAGGATGATTTATCCCTCAGTTTAGGAACACACCCTAAACAACCGCAGTGTGTGTGTTTATTCGAGGGTGTAACAATCAATCATTTGAATAGTCTCAAGATCGGAAACTCAGCCTGGATTTGTTTCTCTTAACTTCCACTCAGGACTCAGGCTCCAAGTGTTGTAAACAGAGGAAGAGTCAGTCTGACAGAGATTTTTACTTCTGAATGGACACTTAGATTGCAAGAGGTATTAAAACACAGTATACGAGGGTGTCAGAAGAACATCTCTCTTACTCAAGTAAAGGTATAGATATTTGATTTTAAATGTTTTTTTTATTTGACTCAATGATTGAAAATGTGAAGAGTCTAAAATGTCCCCGCAGAATTAAAGTAGCCCTCTTTCACTGTTGTTATGCAAACTGGACCTCACATCTTATTTGGAATGCTGTCACTCCTGTTCAGTATCCATCCATACATTATCTAGACCACTTTTCCTGTTTGGGGTCGCGGGGGGCTGGAGCCGATCCAGGCTGTCATTGGGCGAGAGTTGGGGTACACCCTGATGTTCTCCTGTCAATCACAGGGCTGACGTATAGAGACAGACAACCAGCCACACTCACATTCACAACTACGGGCAAGATTTTTGAGACACAATTTAACTTAACAGCGGGAGGAAGGAGTACCCTGAGGGGAAGTCCCTGTCCTCGGAACCAAACCAGGAACCTTCTCGCTGTGAGGCAACAGTGCTAACCACACAGTGATGCAATACATAAATAATGACTCTAACATGCAATAGAACTAACCAACTAACCTGTTTTGAAATGTAAGGAGTAGGAAGTACAAAAAGATTTGCTTACAAGAGGCAAAAGTCAAATGTTTCCAGGAATACCAATACTCCAGTGATGACGTATGCCTTTTCTTAAAAATCTAGTTTACTTACTGAACAATGAATTTGTACGGTTACATCCTCCCTCTGGTTTTTAAACAACACGGCAAACGAGGGAGTGCTGGTCTACTTAATATCAGCTGGATGTGATTATCTTGGTACTTGCTCACCAATGGAGAAGTCGGTAAAAATGTCACAATTTGTCAGATTCCTTAAATTTTTAAGACTCTGCGCCTGAAACACAGCAGACAGGAAATGGCATTTGAGCATGAAGTAAGAGGAAAACCACTTACCAAGAAAAATGATGGTCTGCTTACGGGCCGTCTTCATCTTTTGACTTTCGTGTTTCGGTGCTCTTTGAGTTCCATCGAGGCCGTCATCCATGGATCCTAAAGGTCTCCGGAGCACGAGGATCATTGCCCGGCACATGATGGCCACACAGATCAACACGATCATGTAGATGATGAACGCCAGAAAGACGCTCACCCTGTACATCACCCAGTGCTCCCTCAGGTTGGTACAGAAGGTCAGATTCTGGACAGGTGTGTCCGCACGTAAGGGGATGTGTCCCTCCGTTCCTGTGGCAATGAGCAAAGGCAGGGCGACGAGCACGGACGCCAGCCAGGCGAACGTGATGAGTCCGGTGGTCCGTTTTCTACCCAAAGCTTTAAATCGAAATGGGTGACAGATTGCTGTGTATCGCTCAAAGCTTAGCGTGGCTACGTTGAGGATGGTGGCATAGCTGCAAGCTTCAAACAGGAAGTTGTAGATTTTACAGGACGCGTTGCCAGAATTCGACGTGAATGGGAACCAGATGGCGATGTAGAGCTCAACGGGCATGCCAATAAGGAGCACCAACATATCTGAGCATGCTAAGCTAACCATGTGGTCGGTCACATTTTTCTGCAGGTAACCATTTCGATTCAGTATTTGTGTCACTCTGATGGTGACTGAATTACCCACAATCCCCGTCACCAGGATGAGGCTGTACAGGACTGTGAGGAAGATTTTGACCGGGTAGTTGGGTTCAAGTTCGCGCCAGTCTTTCTCTTCTGCTATCTCTATTTCCTCACTCATGGTCACAGAGTGGTGAGTGCAGATTTTCTGCTATTGATTTTTTCTTTGAGCTTATCAGTTCTGCAGGGTGAGTCCCTGATTAGAGCCGAGAGCCAGAGGTGAGCTTTTTTTCCCAAGATAACGACTCACAATGAAGACTTACTTAGTCCTGACCGTTTTCTAATTCTCCAGTGAGAGTGTCCCAGTGGAGAGGAAAATTCAAAATCACAGGAGGTGCGTCAATTCATGTCACTCCAGGGTCGAGAATATGGCAACTCTTCAGAACTTTTTCCCTTCTTCTAAGTTTTCAGTTTCTTGCGTATGAAAGTCCAGTTTTTCATTCAGAGTCTAATCCATTCTTGACGATCATCTGAGATCCCAGGGAGTCCTCACAGGTCTGAGTCAAGATGTGGTTTCACTTCAGTCTGAGCAAAGTGTAAGACACAACTCGACTAGCACAGTTTTCCTCCTCCCACCTCAGTGGGCAGGCGGGTTAAACATTAATCACTGCAAACAGGCAGAATGGTGGCTGTGGTTTCATGTTTTATCACCAGCAATTAAAGGCCTACTTTTCAAACAAACATTATGTTTTACTCCAACTTAGGTGAGATTAGAAATATCAAATAAACTTGAATACTTATGGAAGATGACTTTGAAATATATGAAGCTGGAGAAATATTCAAATCTTAAAGTTTCCTTGATCAAAACCTGAAATCTCAATGAACACCTTAAACACAGCTGAGAACATTCACTGTGGAGAGAAGACAGAATAAATATTAGGTGAGGTAGAGAAGTCAACATCTGGAAAGTTTGAAAAGGTAGTTTTTGATTAAAACATTTTTTTAAAAATGAACGCAGAGAAGCTGAAAAGTTCAAACAGGGACATGTCTGAAATAAAGCAGGCATGTCTGTGTGGGAGAGGAGGAAACAGTTTATATCACCAGGCCGGCCACTACAGGAGATTAGGGTGAGGCATCGAGGGAAAAATAAGAAGATGAAGATTTATTTAGTTTTGCATTGGAAGTAACAGAGCTAAAATGTCAGGAACAAAAGTAAGATATCTGTACAGGTGACTTAAAGGGGGAAGAAAACATAAACCAGAGGGAAAAGTTGTTTTTTCTTAACTTGCATTTTTCATTTCTAAGTGATTATTAAGAGTAAAGTGAAATTTAAAATTCAAATGCCTTATTTAGAATGAAGAAAAAAGTTGCCAAAACAATGCAAAAAATACAGAACAATCTTACATCTCTGATTTGTTTTCTTATACTTTCCTCTAAAATAAAGAGTTTCAATTTATTCTTAACATTTGCGATGTTACCCTCCAAATTCTGACTTTTTTTCCGAACCATCATTTGACTTAATTCTGAAAATGGCAAATAACAAATATCTGGTATTCATACTGAAAGTTTGAACCTCACTCTATTCATTAAGACTTTATTATTGTGATGCAAATTCATGAGGAAAAAAATCTATTTTCTCATCGGCGGACTTAAAATTGTTCCTTTCATACTGCATGTACAACAAGCAACTTAAACTCCCTAAAACATTTAATAGTTGAGGGGAAACAGAAGGATGGTTTCAGAATGATATCGGACGTGAAAACAAACATTAATGGACTTATCTTTGACCAGCCTTTGTCAATAACCTTTACAACCTACCTCACCAGACACAGAGCTAGAAAAGGGTCAACAGGTTGAACATGATTAGAAAAAAAGCTTCTAATGTCCTCTCGCTGTTATTGAATATTTTTAGAAACCTTTAACTAAAGCACGAGGTCAGCCTCATGTTCACTGTCAAATCAGAAGGAAGCTGAAATCTAAAGGATGATTGCTTGTTGTTGTGAGCCTCTTCATTTATGTCTCAAGATCTCCTCTGGATTATCTGCTGTTGTGCTCACATGTCTGTGTGTAATTACAAACAGCTTGACACCACATTGTTTTTTAGATCTTAATAATGAGGCGCTCGTGTGTGAGAGATTTTGTGGAATTGATTTTGGCAATTTGAGATAAACCCACGCCGAGCTGCAATGTCCTGTGAGCTGAACTTCACAGCTGTGAGATGTGTGAGGAAATATCACACATGAAGTGTTCGACAAACATGACAGGGACATAACTGATGCTGGAAAATGTATATTCAAAATGAAAGCATGTTTTGAAAAAGATAAGATTGACTTTTAGGGGCTGTTAAGGATGAAAGTATGTCAAAGAAAAAAGGCTTGTTACTCGAGTCTCCACTGCACTCTGGGAAGATTTAAAGAGATACTCTTGACTAGAATGACTCTTTAATATATCTTATATTCGCAGGATCTAAAAGGTTTCCTGCTTCTCTAACAAAAGGTTTCCCTCGACATTTAAGGCCCATAGTATATGTCTAGATGTGATTATTTGCATGTGTTTACAAACACTATTTCTTCTCTATAGTACCTTTTTGGATCCAGATTCATAGTCATCGTGCAGTAGCAAACACTGAAAGAAAATATACAAAATATATATGAAAATATTTTTTTCTGCATCCTTTTCATGCACATTTCTATAAAAGAATCTTTTCTTGGCTCAGCTAAACACACAATAAAGCCCTGAAAAGGATAACGTGTATATCAGGCTCTTTTATTTTTTTCATTGGATATTATTGCAAACTCTTGAAAGCTGTCCTCTTTATCATTATACTTTTCAGGGGGTGATCCAGATTATCAGAGCAACGGAGGAAATGTTTTTAAAAAGAGTCAATGAACTTTCTATAACCGTCAGTGTGTGCTTCAAACTGGTTCAAGAATCTGTTCTCCTGTCGACTGTACCTACCTGAGGGATCTCCAGACGTATATGTTGTGTTTTGGTTGGAGGAAGACTCCGGCTGTGCCACAGGCCCGTCCATACCTGGTTCTTGGCTTTATTATTTTTTTAATTGCTGTATTACTACTGTATTTGTACTAGCAGATCTCTAGTGTGCAGACTCTTGACTCCAAATACACAGCATGTCAGCTTATGTCACTGGCGTCATTTTTTTGTATGTCTGAATGAGATGGAGAAGCATTGTCCGAGTCACCCAAGCCCTGCTGTTATGTCAGAGGTTTTGTTTCTCTGATTGGTTATCCTGTCCAGAAGACGCCTTTTGGTCTGCTTCAGTTGATAATGCATCTCGAATATCAAAGGTGAACTGAGCAGTTATAGACTAATTAACGTTTGTAAATTGATCAGGTAGGACCAGTATACAATCAATAATACAAGCTACTCTGACAAATTACAAACAATTACAATGTCTCTTTAAAAGTCCCATATCCTCCTCCTCTCTGGAAGGGCTTGGGTGTCTCCGGCTTTCTCGCTCCATGTCCTATTGTTTACGGTGAGAAGGCAGACTCAAAAGGGCAGAACAAACACCTAGCTGTGGGAGTGTCACCCACCTGGGGGAGGGGCTACTGCCCTTTGTGATGTCATGAAGGGAAAATCTCCAAACGGCCTGTTTGAGCACACATTTTCTGAAAAGTGGAGCAGGCAAGAGACGGAGAGGATGTATTCATCTCATATTTAGGGGGGTTTGTGGACAGACTATGGACACATATTAGTGTTAGGAAAACATGGAAAAGTGTATTTTGTGACCTTTAAAGAAAACAAATGGTGTTGTCCTGTAGATTTGCAGTTTATCTCAGATTTAAAACGACATGTTTATGTATGAAAACAGACTTTAATAAAAGTATTACTCAAGAGCTGAGGTTGATAAAAGGGAAGTCACTTTTTACAGCCTTTTGTATATATAAACATTTTCATTTATGACACTTAAAAGACAAAGAAATAAATCAGATATGGAAAAAAAGAAAGAACCTGAGAAAGAAAAATAAAAAAATGCAGATTCTTAAAGCACCATCTAAAGAAGATTAAAAGCAGGCATCATGGGAGACTTTACAACTCGTATGTTTTCAGTCGTGACTGGAGGGACCGATTGGCAAAAAAAAACACACACAGCAAGTGCAACGATGAACATGAAGAGCCGAGTTCACTTCAGTCACTTTTAAGAGCTGAACACGTTCCTTTACCCTCACAAGTTGTTTTTTTTTTTTTTTTTTTACTTCCTCCTTTTCATGTTCGAGTGCAATCAAAACACTCCATAAAGATGTCGACAGGACGAGAGGAACAACATTGACATTTCACCTTCAGCTGTAGTGTTTACACCCTGGATTACATGATGACAGACTCAAAGAAAAGCTTTCTTATGATCACATCAAATCAAACAGTAGATAAATCAAAAAGAAATTACGTACAACAGATTAATAAGAGAGAATCTCAGTTGCAATTTAAGTAAAAGAGCATTCGGCTGTTTTGTGACTCTTTCACAATAATACACAAAATATACATGATACATGATCTGTAGTGGTCATCTGGGTTTCACAAATAAAACAACAATACTCTGTTTATGTGTCTCTGTGCTGAAAGCTGCTCATACAAGCAGACGGACGTTATTCCATAAAGGCATTTTCTAGCTTATAGATGACGGCTTTCTTTCCGTCAGTTTATGTTCAAACACAAAGATGAAGGTCACCGTTTGTCTTCATGATCCAGCACTGTCACCGGCATGCTCGCTAACAAGACAAGGTGGTAGAATAAGGAAATGATGCTTTGTTTTTCAGCTGTGGTTTGAGCTTC
This sequence comes from Labrus bergylta, assembly GCF_963930695.1. NCBI lineage: Eukaryota > Metazoa > Chordata > Actinopteri > Labriformes > Labridae > Labrus > Labrus bergylta. Next base: position 18,472,314 of record NC_089207.1, on the reverse strand, counting down.
ACTTCAGACTTTAAAAGGTCAAAAGATCATTTAGACCAGTGGTTCTCAACTGGTGGGTCGGGACCCAGAGGTGGGCCACAGAGCCATTTTCAGTGGGGCGCAAATGAGTGCCTGGAAAAAGCACCTTTTAAAAGATGTTTCTTTTGTTCAGTTTCTTGCTTCTGTCACACGTTTCAAACCGACTGATGTCTAAACTGCACAATTTTTCAGTCGCTACAAATCTGATTGTTTCAGTCGCTACAAATCTGATTGGTCAGAAAATATCAGAAATTTAGGTCGCAATTTTGCATGGAGGAGTTGGTGGTGGGTCCTGAGGCTAGACGAGTTGACTATCACTGATTTGGACCATAGACTGTTGAACTGAGTGTTTGAGAAAATGCCCCAACTTTTTACTCCTTATATTACCTCCGCTAGCATTTTAGAACCAGTTTGTGACCTTAAGCGCTAGCTACTTTCTTCTTTGTTTTTTTTGCTGATAAAGCGTGATGTTCGATTTGTAAATTGTGGTCATGTTGATGTTAAAAGAGAAGATCAGGATTCTTCTAGGGTATAGCTACCCCGAAACACAAAGTCGCTACCAACACGACAGGAGGGTCGTAATCTAAACCCAACCTATGTTCCAAATATGGTCATTTTTGACTCCGAAAACTAAGATGGCAACTTCTGTGACTTTAAGACATCTAGACCTACTTCTTATAAACAGTCTGTGATGAAACCTCGTTCAAGATGACACAAAAACAACATTGTTTTTTCATATTGATGTTTGAATGTTGAATTCTTTCAAGTCAGTTTTAGTGTTTAGTGGTACATTCCTCAGAATAAAAACCCACAAATATTTCTATCATTACCCAAGCTGCTCAGTCTGGGTAACAAGAACTCTGTGCTGAGGTGCGTTTCTGATTCTTTCAGGTGACGGGTCATGAAAACAATACAGTCATAAACATTAGCTCATCATATGAGGTGTTTGGCGTTTGAAACACAAGAATCAGGAATAATCAAGCCCGTAGAAATGACAGTGAAATAACTTAAACAGCTCTCTAGATTAACTTCTACCGATCGAGGTGATGAAATGTATGCTGCAGCCGAGCACAACACTTTTAAAAAGCTCTTAAAAAGTTTGACGCTGCACTCACATGGAGAAAGGCTGACAGACGGACATCACCTGCTGGATGCAGTCATGTACAGTATGAGGTTATAAAGCAAGTTAGCTACTTTTTACAAATACTTCTTAAATATGTTAAATAAAATGATTTAGCAGCTTTCTCTTCATATTTGATTTTTTTTACTTTAAATTGGAGTTACACTCTGCAAATTAATTGCTCAGTCACTCATTCCTATCATGGATGGTGGAGAATGCGCTGTTTGTTGATTAAATCCCCCTGATTTCTGAGTGTGTCTAAACTCTGCAGAGGTCAGGACAAACTTGAAATATTTGAACTCTGAATGGCTGCACGTCATCTTTCTATCCTGTTACTGATTCCTCTAAAATGATCTCTACGGTAGTTTGCCGTTTATCATCAGCCTGAGTCCGTGTGAACAGAGCTTCACTTCATCAAAAGGCAGACAGAGAAATAGAAACTTTTCACATGAATGGACAGATTGGCAACTGGGAGAATGCATTGTTTCTGCTTCACACATACCAACAAGCAGCAAGGCTTCAAAAAGGCCTCAAGACAAACACAAAGAAGTCCTAAAATATACTGAAACATCTCTACTTCAGACTCTTACAGGTTATCCCACAGTTACTCCGTTTGCTGTGAGTGTTATAATAAAGTTCAATATGTACCGTTCCATTTGGTCACGACATCACAGTCATCACTGAAAATGTCCAGCACCGTGTGTACACCGTAAAGGTTCTTGTTTTTTTTTCCACAGAAAACATAAATACAGTTAAAACAGAATCCAGTCTGCGATGACTGATAATGTGAAAATAAAAATGAGTTTGTAAAAGTGAACACCGTAGAAAATAAATAGATTTGATAGGAGGCACTGGGGTAGTTCAATGTCTCTGAAAGCTTCCACATTGTCAGCTCAGCAAGATCCACGGATGCAACCTTTGGAGACAAAGAGACAAAGTACAAGACAAGTATGATTTCACATATTCAGAAGGACTCCACAGATTCAGCAACGCGGCACACCTGTACACTCCACAAGAGAGAGCAATCACAGCAGATCATGAAATGTCGGATTTCTCATTCCACACTTTCTTATTCAGTGGCAAAGGATGAAACCTCCATTACCCACATTGCAACTGGTTTTCTGACAATCAGTAGCTGAGGATGTTTTTTGAAACTGCCTTCTATACTAGTAGTACGAACTGATTTGGCCAAAAATGCAGCACACGTGAGATTTGCAGTGTGCCAAAAACTACCAGGATGTTGTACGGATTTGGAAAAAATGCAACAGTATGCATCAGACCAGTCTCCCTCGCGTGCTGTTTCCCACAATGCAAAGGACCAGGTGAGAGATCAAATTGATGGACAGCAACGGCAATCGTTAAAGAGGAAATAATCACAATCAAAACAAACCACACAAAGATAACACCAATCATCTTTTTTGATTCTTAAAGTGATGCAAATCGGCTTTTTTCAGGCTGTTCAGCTGGGCTGTTTTTTACATCCTCATTCCAAGACTGGAAATCAGTTTAGGCATACTGCAAGATAACCACCGACTGTAAGTCATACTACTGTTGAACCTAGTATGCAGTCGTCTGATAATAATTTATTTTAATGATTAAAGGTTGAATATCTTCAGGTACTAATCTTGTGATGGGGTTTTATTGTATTTTTGATTCTGTAACAGTTACTCACTCAGCTAAAAATAATTAAATGAAATTGAGATTAACTGCAGCAGCAAGGACAAATAAAACTTTGCACACGTACAACTGAGCCTGTGTGTGCTCCTACATCAGACCCACTACATACAGAGCAGACAGGCATCGTCCCTCTAATAGAAACAACGAGCCGAGTTCAAATCTGTCTCTGCTGGCCATGACGGTGCTGGTTTGGGAGGAAGATAAGAAAGGATGTCTTCACTGAATGCAGACTTTGTTGAGTGGGGGGCCCTGAAATGTAATCTAACATATTTCTGTGATGATCATTACGTCCTGTTAGTCTGCTTTCTTTCTTACTCATCAAGTACAGAGGGAGTCAGACAAATAGCGGACAGATTGTTAGAAATAACTAAATGAAAGAAAAGAAGAAAGAGCAGAGCTTCTGAGACTCATCAAGCGGCAACTTTTTTTTAATGCTTTATGTTTTTTGGGTAAACGTGTCCGCAAACAAGCCTGTATTGACACATTTAGGCTGTGAACACAACACTGCTTTGAGTTTTTGTTTGTCATCACAACTTTTGCAATTACCCTCCCCTTTACTCAGACATTTTAAAACTTCTTAAACAGAGACTTGTTATCTTTCTGTTAAAAGTGTTTGTGCAGCATAAACCCATCAGACCAAAACTACTCTGGCTGGCAGAAAATTTGCAAATTTCTCCCACAACTAAGGCACATAAAATAAATGACTACAACTGTTAAAAGGTTGGGATGTAAAAAACTTTTCATTATCTAAAGAGAAATCTTTATATAATATTTTTGCTTCTCTGAAATCACCTGTATCTAAATTCTGCTCTTAATTTTGCAGTGTGCATTTTTTACTTATTTTTTTCTAACACTTGTGCCGACATCTGGGAAAACACTGACTCAGCGTCATTATCTTTAAGCATTAATGATCTATAATTAATGATATTTCCATGACGTCTCAGTCTGTTTGAAAAGAATCAAATGATCACTTTGATGCAAAACAGCTCCCAATTTGTTCATGTGAAACTAATCTTTGCATAAAGTGAAATCGACATCAAATGTTTCTGAAATTAGATCTATATACCCAACAGAGAATCCTCCCTTTCCCTTTTAGGAAATATAAAGAACAAAACTTACAAACTGATCATTGCACCTTGAAGCTAGGGTCGGTTGATTCAAACAATGTCTCATAATGTTTCTTCACAACAACAACAACAACAACAACAACAACAACAACAGGCACACAAACAAACACTGAGCCATGGCACAGGTAAAGCCAGGAAATGCAGAGGGATCATTTACTTTGTGTTGGAGTGCTGGATCACGAGCAGAAGCTTCCTCCGCTGGGAGAGACGGTCTGTAGAGGAATCAGGCTTTCACACTGCTCGCTGTCATCCGTCTGTCTGTGGGAGCAGGAAACGGCGCGTCAATCATCATCACGAAAAACATCATTATTATAATCATCCTTCACCAAACGGGAACAAGTGTGCACAGAAGAATGGAGAAGATAACCGCCACAGCGAGGATTGTCAGTCAGGCATGTGCGTCTGATTACGGAGTTAACTCAGCGTGGCTGCAAATGGACTCGTGGTCGTCCTTGTGGGAATGTCACAGGAGAAAAAAGGGGTTTCGGGTCAACTCATTTTAATAGGTCACACGCCACAATGCAATGAAAAACAACTCGCTGTCTATTCAAGATGTTCAAAGCTTTGACTTCTGAACAGCTGGACGGAGAACCATTGTGCAGAATTTTCACTTTATATCTCAAAAGGCTTTCCTCTGTGAATTTGTGGAAATCAATTTGAGCAAAAATGAACCCAGAACAGTCCCCAATTTGTGTGTGTGTGTTTGCAGAATATCTTCCATTTGCCTTTTAACAAAAGGAGCTCATGGAAGCAGAATTTCCCCCCATTAAGCGTGCATGTCTGTGTACACTCTTTTTAACAGTCATAGTAACCACATTTGACGTTGTTGAGGCAGTCTGCTGGAAAATGAGTCAAAGTGATGAACAACCTGCCTGAAGAAAAGAGAGACCCCATGAAAAGACTGAATGATGTGTGTGAGGATGTTGTCATGTGATGAGTCAGGTTAGATAACTGTGAATCCCAAGTGGTAATGCACGTCTGTGGCGAGACAATTTCACTTTGAGAGCCTTATATGATTATGTATCTATTGTAAAAAGACAATCTTCATTTGCTGCTATGATGACTTTAAAGGAGATCTATTATCCTCTCTTCAGTATTCATCATGTGAGTCTGGGACACCTATCTGCCTGAAACTATTCATTTTAGCTGTTGTTTCCACCAAGTGGTCCGTTTTGGTTCGGTACAGTTTGGTTCAGTTCGGTATGGTAAAGCCTGATCTTGCTTGCGTTTCCATAGCCAACCGTACCCTTATTATTTGGTAAGCTGAGTTAAATCCAGGTGGAGATAGCCACGTCAGCTACAAAATAATGTGACATCATAGCAGTCCAACACAGTGTAGCCCACTATTAATTAGTTAAACGAAGAAGAAGAACGGGACTAAGTAAACAAAAGGGACCCTTTAAGTTCCGTTTCCACCAAGTGGTCTGGTTCAGTACAGTACCCATTTATTGGCATTTCCACCGTCAAAAGTTAGGAATGGTACCAAAATAAGGGATCTGTACTGTCCTACTTTTTGGTACCCTTCTGTTTGAGTGCCAAGGGAACTGATCCGACCCTAAAGGGTCCCTTTTGTTTACTGTTCCATTCTTCAATTCTTCTTCTTTGTTGAACTTAATTAATAGCTGTACTGAACCAAACCGGACTGCTTGGTGGAAACGGGGCTTTAGGGTCGGATTGCTACCCGTGGCACTCCAAAAGAAGGGTACCAAAAAGTAGGATGGTACGGATCCCTTGTATTGGTACCATTCCCAACTTTTGACGGTGGTAATGCCAATAAATGGGTACTGTACAGAACTGAAGCGGACCACTTGGTTTTTTTTTTAGACCAGCCCCACCTCCCCACAGGTTCACTTTTCTCTGACTGGCTGGTTGTCTGAGTAGTTTGTTTTTTAAAGTGTCTTTAGATAACATCTGTTAGAACTTGTCCTTATACCTACATAATGTTGAGTTTATTAATATATTATATATATATATATATATATACACTCTTAACAGTGTTAGCTTTATCAACATTATTGATCATTAGAGCTCTGAACTGAGCCTCACAGCACTGCTGGTGTGGACAGAATTACACTGCATTAGGTTTTTCTTTGAACACGTCTATGTTTTAGTAACTCCTCATCTTTCATCTCGATAGAGCGAATAAGTTCAGAACTTTTTGTTAGCTGTCTGAAACCGCAGGTGTTGAAGTGTCCCTCTAAAACAGTCCCTGCTTAAAAAGAGTGACCTTGCTAAAAAGAGTGAAGTTGGTATAGACGTTGACTTTTAAATGTCTTAATATTGTACCTCAAACAGGTACCTCAAGTGTTGTTTTTATAAACTGAAACCAGCAGCTGCTTCAAAGGTAAGAAACCCTCATGTCTGTCACAGAGGATGCGTCACCTCTGTAGCATCAAACCGCTCGTACCTGTGAATTCGATGTTTTCTGCATATGAAGACGTATACCCTCCTCAGCCCCACCAGCACAGGATCCCAATTGTTGTAGTGACATAAGAGCGTGGCGATGAAGAAGGAGAGGAAGACGGGGACCGCCCCGGCAAAAAACAGCCACGAGAAACGTACCTATCCACGGACACATTTTAAAGGAAATCATGTTTTTACAACTACAGTCATTACTTTAGACTTTAGATCCATTCTTTTTGAAGTTTGAAAATGTATTTAACTCCAAATTTAATAAACATTTATGCAGGGGAAATTCCTCAAAAAGACTAGTGTGCGCACATCCAAGCAAACTGCAAACAGGTGCAGGACAAAAAGGCTGTGAAGAACGTTGGATCGAAACGTTGCCCTTAATGAAGTTGCTCACTGGGAGCTGAACAGTGTGCAGACTTTTCCCTTTTTTCTATATGGGGAATTCCACCAACTTCTTTTAGTGATATTTGGGGTTCATATGACAAATAGGTACAAAACGTTTTGATATTCTTGCAATAGTGGCGTCAGCTGGAAGCCATGAAACGGGCTTCAACGGCTGCAAAGTAAATGTGCACTTAAGCACTAACACTTCCTGGTTTTTACACTCACATGCTTTGATGGTAATCTGAAGAGATAAATTCGAAATAAGATTAAAAAAATATAGAAAAACTGTCTCCACAACCACAAAGCTCTATTGACAGAAACAGGAAGTTGCTGGTCTTCTGCAGTCTTGGTCAGGTAGCTATTTTGTGTTATTTTTGTAACTTTTGGCGTTTCAAATCTAACACATCCATAAGACGTGAAAAATAACAGGAAGAGGCAGCAGTGATCGATCAACTTGTGTGTTTTCTGAGGTAAAAATGACTGTTCAATGGAGTCTTTTACAAAGAGCGATGTGAAGTCTGCATCTGTTTAGAAAAAAGCATCTATCTAGAGGGTCCATCTCTGTAGGGATTCCTCTTGTTATGATGTCAGACTGTTGGAATAAAAGTCTGAGTTTGTCAGTTAAAACGTCACTGTTAGTGGATGATCTTTAATTGGATGCATTTGCCCCTCAACGCTAAGAGGTCAGCCTTTACAGCCCGTTAACCTATAAGTCGTTTAGACTTGTATAAATAAAAGGCAGAGTTTTAAAAATCGTGGTATTATCCAGACATGAGAACCATATTTTTCATTTTCTTTCTGCTCAAATCGTCTCTCTTCAGACTGATGTCTTGTTGATGTCACACGTACATTATTTTGGATCTCATTTCAAACTCTGGCTCTGATTGTTGAGCGTCTGAAGTGGAAAACTTACCTTTTGCATGCAAATATCTGCAATAATAGAGAGTGGGATGGTGAGGCTCAATGCCAGAGTCCCGATTAGAGACGACGTGAGGAAACAGCCCCTGTGAACAGAAAGCATCGTCATCGGTTACTAAATTAAAGTCATCAATCCTAAGGATAAGGACGGTTAAACATATTTTGAAGTGAGTCTCAGTATAGAAAGCTACTCGAGTGAGAGTATGTAAATTGTGATAATTGGGTGCCAGGACTGAGACATTTACCAGAGCCACAGGAACTCGGAGAGGACAGTTCCTATGAGGCCGTTGATGAGGATGTAGGTCCACACCAGCTGGCTGGGAAGCTCAAAGGCCTCGAAGCCCGTGTAGTGAAGCACGAGGAAGCCAGGCCACAGCAGCAGAAGGTTGAACAGACCCACAAACCCTGAGAGACACACAGAAGCTCGGGTTTAGACAGCTCTAGAGACTCCTTCTGTCCGCTACAGAGGCGACAACTTCATGAAGGGATAAACTGCCACGCTAAATCCTGGGTTTGTTTAAGTACAACAAGGTGCAGAGACAGCTAAAATTCGACATTCAAGGCTAGAGAATACACAATGAGTATTAGTTTACCAAAGAACATGGGAATGTCGAGCTTGTCCTCCCGATCCACTCGTCTCTTGATCATCACGATGTAGACGGCGTACAATATCGCCCCCGCCAGTGACCACAAAGAACCTTAATGTGAATTTAAAACCAGTTACATTGGGTAATAAAGTTTGTCACAGTGATGTCACAGTGATGTCACAGATGCACGCTATCACTACGGTTACCTGTGACACCTTTTCCATCAGGATTGTCCATGCTGGAGAAGCTCACGAGGGCCACACCTCCCATACTACACAAGAAAGATAAAACATGAAGTCAGTCAAATACAAAAGGATTTGTAAATACTTAAAATACTTCAAAGTGAGTCAAAAAATATTAAGAAAAATTGTTTTAAAAATTCCGTACATTGTTCATGTATTCTGGTCAGGTTTCTTTAGTGTAGATTAGACCCTTGAGCACACAGTGAATTATGTTAATCGTATAAATTTGAAAGTACAGAAGCGATAAGTGAAGTGTTCTCTATATCAACGTAAGCGTATAGATATGAAGCTGGTGGATGTAGATGTGTGACATTGGATTCTGATAGAAATTATTTGAAGAGACTGAAAAAGACCAAACAGTAAAATGAGGATTATAAGTGGAGACAGTCGATGCTCACAGACGTGCTTCAGTTGCAGCCACTGTTTCACTTGTGTTACTTTTCTCATAATCACCGGCTTCTTTAACAGAAAGCTATGATATCTGGGTCAGACTGCGATTAGTATAATGTGCTTAGGTATGCAGCTAATAATACTCCCAAGAGTTAAGGGATGGATTTGTTTGAAAACATACATGAACCAGAAGTAATGAGAGCAGGAAAGCTGGGATGCTGTGAAGCTTCACCGGCTGTAACCATTAAAAATCAAAGGATATGTCACTAAAAAAAGTCAGCTTCACGGAACTTCAACTTCAGATAGCTCCCCCAAAGAGAACAGAAGAAAACATGTAAAGTATGCAGACAGGAGGAACTGATATGCGTTCACCGGATCAGATATATTCCTGTTTTTTTTTGTTTTTTTTTTAAATTAGAAACACTCTCACTCAACTCTCACCTCAGAGCCACAGCTAACAGTTTGGACAAGGTGAAGCGGTCGCTGCTGTTGCTGGGAAATATGGCTGCTAGGACGAGCGTAAACAGGCCTGAAGAGTGAGGATGGAGAGACAGAACAAGAGAGTTGAATCAGACAGCTCATCAGACAAACCAGTCAAAGACCTGTGGGTAAATCATTTGCAGGCTGAAAAAAACACATGATGGATTCTACCTAACCAGAACACAATTTCAGAAAGAGAGAGAGAGAGAGAGAGAGAGAGAGAGAGAGAGAGAGAGAGAGAGAGAGAGCAAGATCTACCTGACGTGGATGACAGGATGTTGACAATGGCGACCTGTGTGTCAGACAGAGCTTCCTGATAGGACAGGTTAGCCAGGAACCACTGCAAGAAAAAAAAAACAGAGGCACTGATGAGACATTTTTTTATCAGGAGCAGACTAAATGATAAACACATGACAGAGCCACCACAGCCCTGAGCTAAATACCATCTATCTTACTGTATTCAACACACTGTTTAATCACTCAGGCACTACTTTGTTACGTCATAACGAAAGAAAAAAAGAAAAAGCACTTTGATTTTTACTGCAAGGTTTGAAAACTTCAAAAGGTGCCCTGTGGCTTTGGGGTCACAGGGAATTTTGGCCAAGCATTATATGAATTTCTAATCAGTCATAAGGTTAAATGTAGTCTTTGAAATCCAAAAATCTTCTGTTTTTTTTTTTTTTTTTAATCAAAGTAGTATGTTCAGCTTGTATAGCTGTACATACTCTGCCTACATGTACCAGAATGCATTGTGCACAAAAAAGCTGCAGCTCCAGACTCATGGCAAATCATCATTATTGTGATATTTCTTCTTTTTTTTTTTTAATTGGTGGACGGCTTTTCGCGGCCCACATGCAGTACCCACGCGGCCCACCTGCAGTACCCACACGGCCCACCAAGGGGCCGCGGCTCACACTTTGGGAAGCACTGGTATAAATATTTGACACTTTAACAACACACAGCCTCAGAAATCTTAAGGTCACATGTCTCTGACACTGAGGCGTAGTCTTTACTTGAGGGTTGTTGGATCTATTAAATGTGAATTTATCAGATTGACTCAATGCCAATAAGAAGAGGGCCAGAGCTAAAGATTATGTCAAATCAAATGTGTATTGTTACAGTCTAATGATCATCCTCCAATCATGTCCAATCTCCCAAACGTTTTAAAACGTTGATGTGATTTAATGTGGTCCCATGTCCCTGACTCTGCTCGAATGTAATCCTGAGGTTCTTTATTGCGCTCAGAAGATGAGTCACTAATGAAAAGCAGTTCATCAGGGGGAAAAGCTGCATGATGAATGTCTTATATTATCATTTGATGCTCATAAACCATCACTTTCTGCACACAAACATCAAACATGTTGCGTTTACTCTCTTTAAAAATACAACTAAACACATGAAAGGTAAATGTGATGGCAGCAAAACAGACTTCACATTTCACTGAGTGGAAAAACAAAAGAAAGAGGATAATTGAGTTTGACTGTTATTAATTACTCTTCATTAAAGATAAGAGCAATGCTAAATTAAAACTACAGAGGAGAAACACTGCATGCTGTCGAGTTGTTTGAGGTCTTAAAATGCATCCATGAAGTTTGTCAAACATCAAAACTGCAAAAACAGATTTCTTTTTTGCAATCAAACCGGTGAAACAAGCCGTAGACACGATATAATTTTTCATGATTACTAGTGTTGTTGTTAATATTATGTGTGAGGTTACACCCCCGACCTTTTGATGGAGAGAGGGCCGACTACCATTTAGCCACAGCCGCCCTCTTCCCCGCATGTCATTCCCCACTCTCTCTCTCCCCAGTTTCCTACTCAATCCCCTGTCCTCTCTGATAAAATGCACAAAAGCCCCAAAATAGATCTTTAACACTCCATCGTGTCTGTAGTCTGAATTACTTATTTAAAAAGTCAAATCTGGCCTCTACTTACCACAAAACAAAAGAAGAAGCTGATTTTGGCCACATCAGTGATGGTGAGCTTGCCCACTGTGCGCAGCATGGCCTCGTGGTCTCTGGCAGCTGGGTACGACATGCGGGACAGTTTGGCCTCCAGGGCCTGAGTGGAGGGAAGCTGACGCACCTCCATGATGTTACTGAAGCGAACCCGCTGCTTTTTGGAGGCTGCTGGGTGGAGAAAAAAACAGAGAACGTTCTGAGACTTCATTTCAGTATGTAGAAGAATATCATTTGATATTTTAATTTTAAATAGAGGTGCCAAACGTAAAAGACGTTTGAAACACACTCAGGGCAGACACCAGAGAAACATGACAATGAGTTGTCTAAGAAAATTTACTCTTGGCTTCTGATTTTAGAGGTGCACTGCCTTTCTGCCATTAGCTCTGCATATGGAGGCCAGTTACACTAAGCCTTTCCTGAACAGCATCACTAAAAAGATTTGCAGGAATTAATCAGATCCTCTATTCTTCTGTGTAATAGCCTGCAGACAGAGAAGAGCAAAGTCCTTTTGATCATTTGCTCTTATCATGATACTTTGTGAAACGAGAGAGGAAAGAAAGAACTGAAATTTGAGGTTCAACTTGTGGTCATGCAGAGGTTTCTCTAGAGCCGTTTTCACATAAGCACTCTGGATAATATCTAGATAATTGCGGGAGGACTGCTCCAGATGTTCTCCTGACCTGGGTGTTCACATATGCTCCTCACAGCAGGAGACTATCCTTGTCAGAAAGAAGGGGGGCAGGGGGTCTCCTGAGGTAAAACGTGACATTAAAACAACGATGTGGAAGTAACGCACGAAGCAACAGAGCCCGCTGTTGTCTGGCCTTAAACAATTAATGTGTATGAAAGTGGACGGCAGCACCCAAAGGCTCTTTAGGCTACTTGGGTCTAAGGTCATTCAGAGGGGGAAACACTTGAACCAAGTTAATAAATATGCTTCATGTTATTTATTAAAACACAGACAACATCAACGATGTACTCACCAGACTCACAGTCTCCTATTAAACAGTTTGAATGCTCCGCAGGTACATCCTGGAACTTCACTGGAACGTAAAGCGGCTCACTCTGCGTAAGAGCGAGAGACAGACAGTTAGAGCTGTTCAGGGGAAGAGTTACATCTTGTTGCTGAAATCAAACTTTATATTGTAGTTCTGTAAGCTGTTCAAACTTTGATGATGGGTCTGTTTACCCCAGTAGTTTCCGACTGGTATGGCAGACGAACAGTTAACACTCCTGTGCTCACTTGTTCACTCTTTTTAAGCACCCTCATGTGATGGCAATATTTTGTTTTACTTCATTTATAATAATTGTACTGTTTCACTATTCGCTACCCACTAGGGCTGCACGATATTGGATTAAAACTGACATTGAGATACCTTTTCTATCTGGGATTTGCAGCATATTGTGATATGATGAATACAGAAAATCATACCATGTAATAAAGTCTGCATTTTATGTACACATTAGGCCTGCATGCTTATAGAAAATGTACGATGTGTGATTACTTTGTTCAATATTTCAATAACCAAATGAAGTGCAAAACCAAATATGACAGAATGCATGTTATCTATCACTCAGTTTTTATATCAATCTGCTGTTCTTAAGGATTTACACGATGGTTGTTTTTGCAAAATGTCCCAACTGAAGAAAAAAAAAAGGTTGACTACTAAAATGGCATCAATTAATCTGAGGGTTGCTGATAGCTGGCTGGACTTTCATTTAACTGTAAGAAACATGTTGAAGCATTAAACCTGGGCCTCCTTCAAAGGGACAAAATGTGCACATACTGAGTGAGAAATAATATCCTTTCTTTTTTTATTGCAATGAATTCAGACTTTTGCCATGTTTTTATTCTTAAAGTTCATATTGCACTAACGACGTCATAGCGATATATTGTGCAGCCCTGGTTTGTAGCCACACTGCAAAATTGCACCCACATGGTTCAAAAACTACCTAAACACAAAAGTCAGTTACACCTTACACTACTCTGATTTTAGGAGTTGTAATTTTCCCCAAACTTACCAAACAGTTGTTCACAGTGGTGTCAGTGGAGCAGGGTGCAAAGTAGGCCTCAGCATCAGCAAACTGAAGAAAGAAACAATTTGAAATTATCAACCTTTGCAAGAAAAAAAACAAGAAATCTGAGTCAGTCTGCTGTTGATAGTGTTCAGAAAAATAAAGACAAGAAACCATAAAGAAATATTTTTTTGTGATTCTTCATTATTCAGGTTGGGAAGTGTCTAACATGTTTGGGTAAATGTAAAACATTTAAACATACTGCCCCCATGTGGAAATTGTGTGCACAAGTTACTTACAAATGCAGAGTGCCGACGTTTCAGGGTGCCCGTGCACTGCTGCCTCCAGGGTCGCCACAGCAGGAAACCCAGCAGATACAGAACGAACATGGAGGTCTTTGTGAATGTGCTGAAGAAGGGTTTGTTGTACTCCTGCCGCTTGAAAATATACTGTGAAAAAACAAACAAACATCGGAAGGAGGTTATTTACTTTACATTTTACCTTTTGAACCAACATGTTGTAAGCTGTGAAATCTTCATTTTATGCACTGGTTTTTTTTGTTAATATGTGTCCAATGCTAGGTGTCTTTTTCTGTCATGCATTCCTGTTTGTTTTGCATTTCATATGGAGAGCAACACATTCTATTTACTCTGCTGCTGTCCAGGAGGAATCATTGTGCTCTTTACAACAGTACATGTATCCTCTCTGGCTAAAGTGTATCTTTGTTTAGTTATTCCTTTAGTTGTTCTGCTACACTTTTTGACTTAAATTGACATTTTTTTTTTTTTTTTTTTTTTTTTAAGATGTATTTTTGGGGCCTTTTTGCCTTTATTAGAAAGGACAGCTGAAGAGAGACAGGAAATGTTGGGAGGAGACAGTGGGGAAGGATATGCAGCAAAGGGCCAAGGTCAGATTTTTACCAACAGCTGCTGCATCGAGCATATGCGAACTATATACTCTGTACATGGGGCTGGCAACATAACCGCTAGGCTATACGATGCCCCCAGTGGAAGTCCGTTTGCTGTTATGTTGTTGTCTTCCGATGTGAGCTACACAGAACCACTTATTGTGCTTTCTCTTGTAACATTACCACTTCCACTGGAAATGTACAGCACCCCTTTAAGATGTTTGACACTGTGAGACGATCTATAGTTTTACCTATTCAGCAGCACATAGATTAATTTGAGTGTCTGCAAAGTTAATACTTAAAAGTTCACACGTAAGGAGTCTAACAATCTAACGAGGAACAGCTGTTAAATGATTTAGCACTTTACTTTTGAAACTAAAAAGTATGGATTGTAACTTTTAGATACTCAACAGTGTTTCAGTGACAGTAGAAAGGTAGTGACATGTTTTTTTTTTTACATTGTTATTGTGTGTAAATGACTTGTAGGTTAAAACCATTCTGGATTTGCTCCAGTAAATCTCCTCAGCCTTCAGCTGCGACATTTCTGGAATGGCTTCAAAGTAATCCCTGCAGAGAAATTCCCCCGATAAAAGGACAGCCTTCTGAAGTGTCAGTATGTGCCACTGATAGGCTCAGATTGTTTTACAATTGTTGAGTGTCTGACAACATTACAGAAAGTATCCCAACAATGATAGAACTTTTGGGTGAAAGGTGATGTGCTTATTTTGAAACCAGAAACAGATTTTACATCGCTCTACTCAAAGGCTCCAGACTCCTTTGAAAAAAATAATAATAATAATTCTTTCAGAGCATGTTAGTTGTTGGTGTAGCGCTTCCTCAGATGGTTTGTGTCGATGTCTGACTATGTGGTGGAGATGTGCGCGTTGAGTCGACTAAAATATTAAATGATGTCACTCTAGCTCGTTAGCGGCAGAGCAGTAGTCGGTTTAACACATTACTAATATTTTTCAGATGTAGGCCTTCAATGCCGGTTATTGTTATGTTATATGTCCAAGCTGTAAAGCAGCCACCCAAACGCCTTCTCTTCAGGCTCTGCTGCTGAATGTAAACAAGCCCAGTGAACTGATCTGAACTCATCTCGTAGAAGAAGAGCGTTTGGCTGTTTTTTGATTTAGAAACTGGAGATGAAGTTGTGTGTAGGCTGTGTCAGGTAAAACTGGAAAATATTGACCAGAGCTATGTTTATTCACATTTAGGACAGGAATGTGGACGTTAAGGACCAAAGACTGCTAACATTAACCAAATTATGTTGCTTAACCCAGACTATTTTAAATAAACGGTGCTCAATTTTGACTGTTTTCTTGAATGTAGACTTGAGGGTTAAACTGAATTTAAATTTGCATTTACATCCCTACTTTGTTTTTTTTTTAAAGTGGATGCTGATCTGTGTTATGCGAGGTAAAAAAAGAGTTTGGTGGATTTTAATAGAGCTATGTCACCACTTTTTCTTGTTCCAAAAAAGCATCTTACTCTATGACAAAAAAAAATGTCCCCTCTTCAGAAGACAATCTTAACGGTTTATATCTGCTAATCATTGTCACACAAAACATGTAAACATAGGGCCCCAGTTCATACATTTTAAAAACTCTGCATAAAGAGTTTGAGAACCTTATGAAGCCTTTGTCTGGGGAGAAACAGAGATAAATGAAAAAGAATCCGATCTATAATTCAGATTGTTGCCTCTTGATCCCAGAACGGTTCAATACACTCTGTTGTGTCATCTGCAATACATCTTGCAACAGCAGGTACAAATGAAGAAAAACTGTTTGAGTGCTACAAAGTCCTTACCGATGTTAGCTCAGAGGAGGCCACCCAGATGACATCCACCAGCAGAAGTATCACCACCCCGAGTGCCATCCGCCTCCGCTGGGCTGCAGAGCTACCCTGAGAGCTCATCCGGTTCATGATGAACACCCACTCCATCAGTACACTGTTAAGAGATGCAAGATATTTAAGTTGTTTATTAAGCACAGGCAAAACACTTGTTCCAGTATCGGACAATCATTCACAGGCAGAGCTACGGGTGACTGTAAAATAACTTATTCAAGTGGCAGTGCACACCTGTTTGACGAGATAATTTACCCTCTGAGATTTGTCCTTCTATCTGGAGAGCCAGCTCAGATTCACTGCGTAATAGAGAATATTAAGAGCAACCATGGGACTCACATTTCAGGAAAACCTGCCACAGCAAAGGAAACCAAAGACAGTGTTGTTAATGTTTTTAAAACAAAGTACTAAAGCTATAGTCACAGAAACACATGAGCAGGCATGCCATCACTCTAATGAGACATTTTCAGCAATGAATAAGCAATTTAAGGCAAACATGTTTACATTTGTAGTTCCCAGGATGTTTGACTATCTAAATATCTATATTTACTGTTAGCTTAAGCTAAATGCCAGCTAGCTAAATTTCAGCTGTTTGTGGTGCAAAGCAAACGACTCCAGAGCAAACAGAGCTGCTATATTACACGTACTTAGAAACAGGGTATGTGTATGTTTCTGTTTTACAAACGGGTAGATCAAATTAAAGGTATGCGTTTTCACCTCACACGACCCTCTCCTGCAACAACTTAACAAGCTAGCTTTAATGCTAACAGTTTAAGTAGCTATTACTGTAGCAGACAAGAGGTCAATAAGTCATGCTGAAGTTCATAATGTAACGAAAAGTTAAAGCTGGTTCATTCAATGTGAGTTTGGTCACCTCCAGCATGTAATAAAACCGCATTATTACGTTTAAATGTTTATCAAACTCAGGTTTGTAACGTTGACGAGCTAAAAGCTAACAAGCTTGTTTGGTTAAGTGACCAAATGTTTAATTAAATAAGTATTTTTTTTTACCTGAATGAGATAAAACGTAATTCATCTCGCGCCATTATTGACTTGTTTAATCATTTCCTGTTTAAACATCGACACAATCCAAGTTTACGATACAAATATTGACAGCCCTACGGTTGTAAACATTAGCACACTTTCCTGTCTGCACTATCAGGTGACATCACTTATCTGCCGCAGAGGCTTCTGGGAAATGAAGTCCTTGATATGGGGGAATCGTGATTTGTCTTTTTAAACTTCTTTAACGACCATATTGATTAATTCAGTCTATTTAAGAAAGCTTTGCTATGTAAGAGGACTAGGGCCAGACATGATAAATAAATAATAATAGTTGAAACATAGAGAAAAGCAACAAACATTGATTTTCCTGCAAACTGATCAATTTCTATGTTCTAATTTGGACCTTTATGCAACATTTGTTAATTCTGTTCTACTCTTGTGTCTAATTTTTCACCTTTATAGCGCATTCATTTGCAATAATACATGCTTTAGTGTTAATAATATTAAACATGTAGACTTTAAACATTCTTATTTGTCTGCACTTTTTAGCTGTGCAGAATCTCTAAAGCTGCAGCTGTACACATTTAGCACATGTATAATTAAATTGTAGGTTTGCATGACATTACTGGATTTATTTAGGTTTGTGAATTCACTTGTAATATTTGAAATCAATGTGAAAATAGAAACATAATCCAGAGTGTGATAAATGTACGTGACACGCTCATGCAGTGAAGAAGTTTTTCTAGAATCTTTATTTTGATAAATGGAGGATAGGTCTGGAAGAAGTACGTTTCATAACGTGGCATAAACAACACAAATCTGATCCCTGATTTATATGTATAAATGAAATCACGCCCTGACATTCTATCCATCAAAACTTGCTTCAGTGGCCTAGTTCCTGTTCAAACCGTATCCTGGAGGTCTACTATCATGACATATTTTTTATCTTGATGTTATCCACCAGTCGTCCTAAAAAGTTGGTATTGACTTTTTTTTGGTACACGCTTCATACAAACAACCAAATACTGATTAAACCTGCAAACATTGTTATCCACGGTGTTTATGATATTTTAAAAAGATTCATTCTGGATAGAGGTGCTGCTTGTCAACAGGCAAGGCAGGCAACTGCTTGGGGTGCCCACACCTGTAACAGGGCCCCCAGAGGGCTCTCAAACTTTAAACTACAGCAGTGGCTCAAAATGTGAAAAGTTTGCAATGACAGTAGGAAACCTCCCCCGGGGGGCCCCAGCGTCACATTTTTATTCCTGTGAAAAGCTCAGTCTGTCAATGAAAGTCACCAAAAGACAAATGAAGAGGAGTTTTAAATTGTCACAGTATTTTCACTTAAAGTTATTTATTTAAGTTTTAATTGATCTAGTTTTTATCATCCGTCTATTAACTGCTTTTCCATTCGGGGTTGTGGGGGGGGCTGGAGCCGATCCCAGCTGTCATTGGAGTCAGAGTACCCGAAGAGAACCCACACATGCACGGGGAGAACATGCAAACTCCACACAGAGACTCATGTCAGACGGAGATTAAGTATAAAGTAACAGGGACAGTAACAAGGTCCACAATTCTTTCTGGTGTTAGAATATTTATAACATAATGGTGATGAAGGCTGCTGGAAGGGGCCTCAGTAGACTCATTCTGGATCAATGGAAAAAAATGGCGCTAACACAAGTGAAGCACACAGTAAAGCTTTGTTGTTGTTTTTTATTTATTTGCTAACTAATGACCATCAGTGGAATTGCTCCACACATCAAGTTACCTTGAATTAGTTGTATTTATTTTTTTCAAAATCAGTTTTCTACAAATACAAAAAGAAGAAAGATATTTCTCTGAAATACAGTAAATCAGTGAGATGTTTTCAAAGGAAAGAGAAATGTTCATTTATTTTCGATGTATCATTCTGCATCTTCACTCCCGCTTCCAGCCTCAGGTTCTGGGGTCGCGGCTTCTGCATCTTTTTCCGGCAAATGGAGGTCTGAAGGTTCAGGCTGAGACGTCTCCATCGCTTCCTCTGCTGGCTCTGGTTGAGGTGATGGTGTCGCCTCTGCTCGTGTCAGATCCACCTGAGTAGAATCAAAATTTAGCATTCAGTGCAAAACCCTTTCAGCTCCACTTTTAGCTGAATTTTTTGAGAACAGCATTTGTGATAACATTTTCATTTTTCATGAAATGACTCCCTAAGTATAGGGTTGGAAAACTAAATTAATCTAGAGGGAAAAACACATTTGATATAAATGCAAATGTAATATTAAAATATGCCCCAAAACCTGACTCTGTTTATAAGTGATAGTAGCCAGCACATATCATAAATCATTTATGATTCGTTGAAGCTTGATGTTACCTCTGGAACAGTGTCGACAGCTTCCTCCTGAATCACTGGATCAGACTCATGTTGCTCCATCGGCTCCTCCTCCTCTTTCATGACTGCCGGGAGCTGTTGTACTGGCGTATCCGGCCGTTGTAGTGCTTCAACGGGAACCTCTTCCTCAACTGGAACTGGGACAGGATCTGGTTCCATCTGTATGATTGAACATAGGAAAACTTCTGAATAAACACATTTTATATATGTTGTTTTTGCCATACTTAAATAGACAAATTGAGCAATTATCAATGTATTTAAACCAGTGGAACAGCTTTTTAAAATCATACTCATATCTTCACATACCCCTTTCTCCACGACAGGCTCCACAGGCTTCGGTTCTGGTTTTTTATTTGCTTCCAGGACCGACATGATGGAGTTAGGGATGTGAGCTTGCTGTTGCAAACAAAACAGCAGAAACGGTCAGTTTGTAAGTAAATCACAAAGGATTGAAGAAGCTTAGACTGTGCATTTTGTTCTGTAAACTTGGGAACTACCCGTACCTGATGAGGTGTGAAGGAGTGGACGTGCTGCAGCAGAGGCTCTCTCATCTCCGGGCAGCGTTCAAACACGCTCGTCAGCTGTGCAGGAGGCAGCTGGAGGAGCACGCTGAACGACTGAGGCTTCGTCCTCTGGCAGCATTTCACAAATCCCTCCCACACCTTAGGATACTTCCACACCTACAGGAAGAAAGAACAACCGATGTTAGACAGCAAAAATGCTGGAATATTCATAAAAGTAAAATCTGTGTATTTAGCTGGAGTTTGGTGCTGACCTGCTTGACGATGAGACGGGACAGGATGTTCATGACGAAGCCTCCCAGACGGGGGTACATTGTGAGGGACTGGATGACGGTACGCATTAACAGCATGGGGAGGGGACTCTGCTCCATCAGCTGCTGCATCACCACGGCCAAAACCTCTGATGTGTAAACGTTCTTCTCTCCAAAGCACAGGTTGGTGGCTGTGTAAGAGAGGACATTTTTATGGCCAGGTGTTGTACATGTATTACCTACTTGTCAGAATCAGCGATGAAGCAGTGTAACATTAGAAATAAATTACAACTTTGAGGGTTTTGTCTCGACATTACCCACCTTTGATGATGGACTTCATGTCACATTTGGTCGAGTCGATGTTGTGTAAGGCAATGAGCAGGTCTCCTGGAGTGAGAGGGGACACAGATGAACTGCCCTCACCTGAAAGAAAATACACAACAGATACGACACATCAGAAAAAAAAACTTCAGCTGGAAAAATCTTCAACAGAAGCACAGAAATCAAAACTGGTATTGAAAAAAAACTCAATTTATAAGGAGATAACAAAAAAATAGGAAAAGGATCACAAGGGAAAAAGAGAACCCTCTGAAGAATATAATACATCCGTTTCATAATAATCCATTTATAATAATGCAGCAGTTGAAGACATGAATGAAACTTACTGTGCTGAGTTCCCAATAGACGGTTGAAAACCTCCTTCACTACTATCGGGTTGAGTTTAATCAGCTTGGGCAGAGCCTGGATGACTTCGTTCTGTCAGAGGGAAACAGACAAAATGCTGAGTGAAATCCAGCAAAGAATCCATCTTTTTTTATTACCACAGAGCAATCAGACAAATCAACAACCAGTGTGATCATATGAAAATGCTGAACATCTTTATGTCTACTGTAATGATGTGATAAAGGTTTTTAAAAGTTTGACTTATTCCGAATCAGTGTCCTCTGACTCTCACGCACTGTTTGTTAAACTAATGAGATGAGTTGTATTACCTTTTCTAGGCCATTTATGACTGGAATGAGGAAGCGAACATCCGGCACTCGTTTGTGGTAAAGGTCTCTCACCCTCTCCACCAGCTCAGGAGACGGAGGCACTGGACGGAGGAAAAGAAGAAGACTTGTGTTAAACATGTTAGCTTCCTCGACTGTCTTCTGTTGGGCTTTTGTTCTACATTTGGCTACATAACTTCTCCGCTACAGATAAAAATTGTTTCTTTTACCTTTATCGGTCAAAATGTGCAGACAGCGAGTGACTAACGTCTCCGCCCCTTTAGGACAGTTTTCAACCAAAAGCAGCAGCTCAGGAGAGTTCATCCCCATCCCACGGATCTGCAGAAATTATAAGAAAGATTTTTGTGAATGTCCATGAAACAGAAATCTCATTCCTTTCTTTCCTCATCGAAGGATCGCGTTTAACTTTTTTTTTTTCACCCTGAACTGTTAAATTAGAAATCATATAGAAATCATCTTAGAAATCATAAGTCTCGACACAATTAGATTTCTCTAATCATCTATAAATGTGCTTAGAGTGAAGACAGTCACCCTGTTTTTAGTTGGAACCGGGTTGTTCAAATTTAGATCAGTAATAAAAACTAGACAAGTACATAAGACATAAACAGTAAACTTACGTCTGAGTTCTTTAAAAAGGACAAGAGATTTAAAACACATTCATAGTTTGTGGAGACTTACCGGCTGCTCTATCGCTCGTAGCACACTGCGCTTGATGTCAGCGATGGCCTCGGTGTAGACAGAAGCCAGCTCGTGGACCAGCCGGTGGTTCAGAGGCAGCAGGGACAGGTAGAGGAACAAACACTGCCTCACCGTCTCTTCAGTCCAGGGGGCAGCCACCTCTGTCTCAACAAAACACACAATGCTGTGAGATCACAGTGAGGGTGGGGACATTTTTTTAATCTCTTTCAATCGAAGGAAAGGAAAGGCTGTAAAGATAAAATAAAGTGTTTTTCCTTTCTTCAACAAATCAGTTTCAAATTGGAAGGAAAGGAACTCTTGTGAACATACAGGCAGTGCAGCTGGATTCTGATTATTTGTCTGTTTGCTGTGGAGAAGTTCTGAACTCTGATGTTGTTCAGACTTTTCCACTCGATGAGTCGCGTAAGAACACTGCAAGTTCTTCTTTTGTACAGGGCAGCAAACAAAGTGTAGCGTGATGCATTTAAGTTGTGTTCCATGTAGTAATTTGTGTGCATTGTAGTTCCTGTGAGGTGACTTTTGTGCATTGCAAAGCTGTTGAGCAATACGTTGTTCATCCCTAAATCCAACCTATGGCACTAAAAAAGACAGAAAACATCTGTCTGCGTGATGGTGTGCACTTCTGTTGGTGAGACAGGCCTTTAAACGTTCCATCCATCAATCATTTTGTTTATATGATGCCAAATCCTAACAAAAAATGCATCTCATTACAATTTACATAAAGAGCAGGTCTATATCATACTCTAATACGTGTGATGCATATTACTAGCTACTATCAAGGCACTACTTGGTTTATGTTCACATTGTAACACACCTGTGTCTTTGTCGGCCCCAAAGAGCAGAGACGGAGGGTTGGGATGGACCAGAAGCTGCATGTAGTTCAGAGCAAACTTCTCGATGTAGTCCCTGAGCTGGTCCTTCTCGTACATGCGCTTCAGAAAAGCCAAGGCAGTGGTCCGCACCTTGAAAACAAAAACAGACATTAGAAAGATGACAACCACAGGCCACAATTAGTTAGAAACACAAGGACAGAATATTTAGAAGAGATGTTATCACCTTCTCTTTCTCATGCGAGCTCAGATCCAGAAGTACGTGCAGATACTGAAACTGCCTGGAGGGCCGTTTGACGATGAGCTCCTTCAGAGTCGTCATGCCCAGATACACCCGAGACTGAAGCAAAAGTTACGATAAACACTTGAGATGACTGCTAGGAAAGTGGATTTATAAACAGAAGCTGTTTGTGCGTTTGTCTTTTTACCTCGTCCTCACAGTAACGGCGTATTACTTCCAAAGCTGATTCTGTTATAAGGGGAGCCTCCAGGACCAGTTTGGTGAAGAGTCTGCAAGAGACAGATCATGAAAACAAAGAACCATCATACGTTTTGATGATCATCTATTCTGATCAGTAAAAAAAACATCATCATATTGTTTGTAAAATACTCTAGTCATACTTCACGATAGCTCAAATTAAAACAAGGGAATAAGCAGTGATTAACCATTTCCATTCCACCTTGTCAACCCTTTCTTAAATGGGATACGGAGAGGAACAAAGCATGCCACAAACGTGTGAGATCATTGACTGCTGTGTCTCACCCGTCTCTCTGCTCGGGTTTCTCCTGCAGGCCTGACAGCAGCGTGTAGAGACAGTGGTCGTAGCTGTCCAGCAGCCCGGTGGGCAGCTGGCTGAGGTAAGTGTTGTACTCTTGGTAGAGGAGAGAGAAGGCCAGGTCGCTCCTCGTCCTGATGTCATCCAAAATAAATCCCAGCACGTCTTCTTTCATCATCCCTTCGAACTGCGTGACGAGCCTGGAGAGGAGCTTCACTCTGACCTGCACAACAGACATACTGCATATAAATCCTGCTGCCAGCTAGCTGCATACTCCACTGGGCTTCACAGTAATACTCTGGACGTTTGGATGGTCGCAATGTTTAAGAAGACGTACTTATGTAACCTAAGCTCTTCTGCAGACTAATTAAAGGTCTGCGATTGTATTTTCTCTTGTTGAGAAGATGTTTCCTTGACTACCTTCAAAAATTGTAATTCCCCAAAATTGATACAACATCAACATCATGTAATTTCAGTTAGCTATGCTCTAGCTATTACAGTTTTCATTGTAATCCCAAGCAGCCGGATAGCGGACACATTTCCACCTCGTTTACCTCGGCATGTAAAGATATGGTCATCATTAACAAGCAGACAAAAACATTCCTGTTCCTTTTCATGAGGTTTAAACCTTTCCACAAATATCCTGTTAATTCATCATTTTTTTTTCTAGGCCTTGAGAGCAGTTTCTTCTTATAACAGATCTTTTCCTGGACATATGTAAACATGAGGAAGAAAAAATCAAGAAGAAAATGGAAAACTTTACATGGTGTGATAACTTACATGAGACATGCCGCTCTGAGTGATTGCTTTCTCTGAATTCAGGATGCGTTTCACTGCTCTGGAGGTCAACATTTCAATCTGAGCGTCCGATAGCGGCTGGACAACATCAGACAGTCGAAACACTTTTTTCCTCCCACTCGCTCCTGGCAGTCTGTGACAGAACAGAATCAGGCAGAGTGATAAGTCTGACTTCAACAAAAAGGTGAAGCTTGAACATTAGATCCCTCTTTGTGTGAGCACCGGGACTCACTTTGTTTGCGCCGTGGGAAGGATGGGTTCGGGGAGCCTCTTGACTGTGACAGGAGCCTCCGGGGATGTAACCTTTTCTTGGTATCCCCCGACCACAGAGATCGCCTGTCCCATCATCGCAGCTGGATTTTTGCGCTTGATGAGGAGGTCTTTACCAGCGGCGTCGTCGTCGTTGCCCTCATCTTTGCCTGCTTCGTCCTCTCTGGCTTTGCACTGCTCAAGTCCTGAGAATTTAGGATTTATGTTAGAGCAAAATCAACACACAGGGCTTCTGTATCCAACAACATTCGATTATAAAATAGAGGGGGAGGATTTATTGACAGATTCTTTCAAATGTGCCTATAAGTTCAGACAGATATGAACTAAGAAGGGATATTTCACAATTTTTATTCATTGAATAAACCTGGAAAAAACAACAACTAAGAATGCACAATTTGTATCAGGCCGAAAATGTACTTTAGCCCGTCAACGACGTATTAGTATAAAACGATCATATTTTACACAATCCATCTCTCTGATGAAATCTTTACACTTTTCAAGACTGTATGCTTAAAATGTATTTAAAAAATAATTTCATGCATAGCTTACAAATGCTTTAAAAAAAATGTTTGGACTAAGGTTGGATAATTCCCTCTAAAATCATGTTTCAAATGTGTAGCTTCTACAAAATAAATGAGTACCGGTATAATTCATGTTTTTATGATGTTGGTCGGCACATACCGGTTTATCTGTCCAGTTTAAAACTTTCAAACACAGACTTAAAAAACATCTATTCTTTTTAAAGGGATAGTTCAACATTTAAAAAAAGAAAAAACACTCAATGATGATCTGCTGGTTGCCTCGACAACCTCACAGTGATGAGGACAATTCATTGCACCCACCTGAGAAATAATCCCCCATATGACCCTCTCATTAGACCAAATTTGCTTTTCATTTTTTGTTTTAGAAGGAATGCAGTGCTTTTAGAAGCACTTTCGCTTTTTTATATCAAACTATCTGTTATAATATTCACTTCATGTTCAAATATTCAATTTAGTCAAAAACTTTGACACACAAACCCCAGATCGTCTCAGCCTTCTGTTCTGGACGTTTTTACAGTTACTATTGTTATTACTGACCTGGACCAATCCCAGCTGCAGTCATCTGCGTTGCCATGAGCCTGGCCAGATGTTTGATTTGGGCGTCGGTGCCTGCTGACTCTACAGGTGTGTATGTGGCCTGGAAGGATGCTGGCATGACATCAGGCAGGTACACCATGCTGATGAGCACCTGAACAGAAACAAATACGAGTGTAACCGTCACACACGGTCCCACTTTAAAGACAGAAACAAACAGACATAATGGCCGATGTTGCTCACCAGGTTGGCGACGTTCTCGGGGTTGAGTAGAGGGTGCAGGAACTCGGCTGTGAGGTCGATGGCGGACTGAACGACTGGAACAGCAGCTGGTTTAGGTACAGAGAGAGGGGCCGGCTCCTCTTTGTCCTCATCATCTTCCATCAGAGCTGGCTCTGAACACACAAACACAAAAAATTATTTTGTAACTTAGTTAACTCTGCTTTTCATGCTTACACTTATTCTACGGGTTAACTGTATATTTTAAAGCAGTGGTAAATATGAAATGAGTAACATTCTGAAGCTCTTTTGTCTAAATCAAAATGTTAAATAATGTATACTTTATTGATCCCGCGAGGGGAAATTCGTTTTTACACTCTGTCTAGTTAACATGCTACACAAACATAGGCTGAAAATACACACACATGCACATGCACAAACAAGATCCTATGGACATGCACTAATGGAGAGGTTTCAGAGTGAGGGGGCTGCCCGCAGTGGGCGCTCCTGAGCTGGTGGGGGGGTTAGGTGCCTTGCTCAAGGGCAAATAAATTCAAAATATCTCAAAATTTGGACACTCCCCCCCTTGTTTTCTGTGCATTTCCTCTCACTCGTGCAGCAGAACAGTTTAATGACTTCACACATTAAATCAGAATATCTGGAAGTGCAATCACTACTCACCCATCTTGACCTTTTTCCCCTCTTTGTATTGTTCATGGCGAGGTCTCTTGCGCTGCTCACGCGGTGCAGGTGTTGATCGGGTTATTTCACTCTGAGGCATCCCCAGGTCCAGCAGCAGGGTGCCAATCTGACCCTGAAACTCCAGGCTGCAGGGGTGCTTCAAGACCGCCACCAAGTGCAGCTTCAGATTCTTCCGCACGCTGCTGACCTGAGACTTGGCCAGAGTGGGAGGCAGGTTTGCTACAAAAGGTACAGAAAAACATATCTATCAGTTATAATCTTTACATAAATGTCAGTGGACTTTAAAGAAGTAAAAAATTACTTTTGGACATGATGAAATGTAATTTCCATGTGGGAAACTGCATAACTACTCATCAGCTCTAAAGATTTATGGTTAAAGAGGACTCAACAGCGGCTTACCATGCAGCATCTCATATGCCTGCACCACCTCGGACATGAACATCGGCCTCTGGCGGGCGATGGTGGCCAGGGAGCCCAGTGCTGTGGTGAGGTTGATGCTGGTGATGGCCGGGTGCACCATGAACTTGAGTAGCCTCTCCAGTGCATTCTTTCCCTCCTCGCACAAAACATCTGAGGATTCAAACAGAATCAAACCTGTTCTTTAAAGAAGTCTTCAATTGGCAGAACTCAACAGTTTACCTGCTCATAAAAGGGTTCTACTATCTGTACCGTAGCGGATGTATGAGTGATCTTTGGGAACTTTGTCCAGACTGATGTCGCCCTCCTGCCGTTTAGGGACGTCAGAGTCTGATGTCCGCGGTGACAGAGTGATGATTAATGATTCTGTGAACTTGATGGCATGAGTGCGTACACCGTCGTTTTCAGAATCCAGCAGGGCCAGAACGTCCCCTTTCATCTGTGTGACCAGATCCCAGCATGCCTCCTGCCTCTCTGATACCGCTTTGGATCGCACCAACCACTGGCAAGGAAGAGGCAGAAGAGTGTGAAAACTCAACCGATATTATTAGCAGTAACTATATTTTGTTGTGTTTTTCTTTAACAAAAACATAAAAACATTAGAAAGAGCTCCAACTCTTGTGTCTAAATCACACACCTGTAGAGTAACTTTGTAGAGCTGGGTGAGTGTGAGGATCGCCTTCTTCACCACATTCACACTTTCGTCCTTCAGCAACATGTTGAGGTTGGCGATCAGCCTGAGAAGGAGCTCATTGTCTCGTTTACTGGAAAAGACAAATTAGAAAAAGACTGAGAACTGAAAAAGATTTGCTTTCATAAACAGGAATATTAGAAGGCTGGATAAGAACTTACCAAGCTTCCTCTATGAAGCCGATGACGTATTTTCTCACTTCGATAGACTTGTCAGTCTGAAAGGCGATCATCTCCTACAGCATAAACAAGCCAATGTAAGAAGTGTTTTATGACTATTAACCCCTGTGCTGTGTTATACTGTATACAGCTTACCAAATAGCCTGTGTATTTCAGGTTAAACTAAAGTAAGTTAAGAAAACTTGGTTTACTTACATCCAAGAAGTTGTCAAGAAGAGAGGGATCCTTGTTTAGGATGAGCTCCTGGACCTGGAAATGACATTGATTCAGTAAAGTCCTCCATGTACGTACTGCTTTACATTGTTGTTTTTCAGGCTGGATTTAAACTTACCTGTTTGAGCCCTGTGAGTTTTTCATCTGTGGGTGTCAAGGCAGCCTGATTCAGAAGATCCACCACCTGGAATGGAAGTGCACTTGCTTTAATAGGTATTTATCTTTACAGACACGACATGGAAAAGCATCTCACTGCACCCAAGCAAAAATCATTTTATACAGACGAAGTATAGGAGCTTCTATAAACATTTTAACATAATTAAAATGATTTTACACAACAAACCCAAGGTGCATTCTTCAGAGTCGTACCTTTTCACTGGTGGTCATGTCGATGACATGGGGGATTTCACTGTCCCCCTCCTCTGAAGAAACATCCATGATGCTCTTCTGCTTCTCTCACAATGTGAACAACATGGTCTTCAAAGTCCTTTTAAACTCTAAATCCTGCTTAACAAATTACAGAAATACGATGCTTCATTGATTCAATAGTATCGAGATTAATCACAATGACGTTCACTGTGTATAATGTGACAGCTAATCCCCACTTATTGTTTCAAATCAGTATTTGATAAGGACTTTTTCTTTCCAAATGTAATTTTAAAATACAATAGCTTCAATCCACCAATAATACGACTTCAAAAAAAAAAAAGACTTTCCAGTCAAAATAATGGTTTCTAGTTTAGCGTGCTAGTATGCTAACGGAATTGTGAAATACGCCAGCTATAAAACCATAATAAGAACAGATATGTGATACTTACACACAGCTACAGAGACTCTGTATTTCGTCGTGGCCACGGTTATGTATTGTTGCTATTCCGAATGACTTAATAATGTTGCAGCTGTAAAATATTCTATAAGCTAGATAACTTTACTAGCCCTGCAGGAAAGCAACCATGTTTAGCGGCATCACTTCTTCTTCTACTGTTGGTAAACACGCAGCACAGAGACAGCGCCCCCTGCTGGACACTTTGCGGTACTTCTGTATTCACACAGTCTAATATTATTATTATTATTATCTAATAATATAATAATAATAATTTAATATTACATTTTAATAGTTTTTTTTCTGATTGTTCTTGATATTCCTGGTTATTTTAGTCTCAGTTACATATTTTATAGTACACACAAACCACAATTAGGCTCTTAGAAAGGATACAAGTATTCACACTCCAAAAATATTAGAGAGCACACAGTGAGGAGTTGCAGTCAATCTTTTATTCTTAAACAACTTGTTACAGATGCATACAATTAATTTCACTTGTATGATTTAATATAAAACATATCATTTTTATTTACCAAAAGGACAAACAATTGGCTTTTTTTTATGTCGAAAAACTAATACTGATCTTTAATCATGCAAATCATTTTATGAATATTTTTTAATTAATATAATCATTTACACAACAACTTTTATTTAGGAAAATAACAGGAAGCTGCTATATTCCGCTGATCTCGCGAAACCGGAAAACTATCGCGAGATTATCTGAATCTATTCCGTGGACTGTGTACTAGTTTTCTGACAGTAGTTTTCTGTCCTCCGCTGTTCTGTAAGCAAGTCTGCTACCTGCTTTCAGGTGAAACTTAGCAGAGTTTCTCTCAGTTCTAAATGAAAGCTGTAATTCTCGCCGCCGGGTACGGTACCAGGCTGCAGCGGGATGTGGTGGCAGACAGCAGCGGGAGGTTCGCTCACCTGGCCGGTGTTGCCAAACCGCTGCTGCCGGTGGGACGATGTGCTCTGATATCACACTGGGTCAATGCTCTGACCTCCTCTGGGTGTGTGGACGGCATTTATGTTGTTGTAAGTAAAAGAGCACAGCGTGTCAAAGGTGAAATGTACAATTTGAGGTACTTGCATCATATTGTGCAAATGGAAGAAAAAAAAAACTTTTGACTCCATTAATGAAAAAGTTAGTTTCTAGTTGATTATCACATTAAGAGTTTCCACAGAAAAGATCAGATTAGAAATGATAATGGTAAAAAACAGTATCCTAACAGTTTATTTTAGTTTTCAAAGTAGTAGTCTTTCATTTACTTGGGTTATTATAAAGCATAGTACACTATATGAATATTAAAGGACAGGTATATAAGGAGCAGGTGTGATTCTTGAGTCTGTTGGGGCCCTGGGTAAAAATGTATGGGGGGGGGGGCTCCAAACAACTTTCATCTCCATCATGTCTGCCTCCTCTTCCTCTTCCTCTTTTTTTCCGTTTCCTTTTTCTCTCCTATAGACAGATAATTCTAAACACAATCTTATAACCTATAATTAATACAAAATCTGCCGGTCTTGTGCTTTACTTTTTGTTACAGAAACGTGTCTTCTTGTTACATGTTAATGCATCAACAATGGAAATAATAATCAACTAATAAGTCTTACAAACATTACACTTAAATGCCCATTTTCAGATTTTCCTTTTGACTTATTGTTAAAAAAAAAATGTAACAAGAGGATGATGAGTTGAGAGAAAATGTTTTTAAGGGCAAAATAACATTTTCTTAACTGCTATTCAAGTAGTACATCTTCTGGAGTTTGGAATTCAGTCACAGTTAGATATGTTTGACCCATGCTTGATATGATATACATTTGAAATTTCATCAAGGCTGTTAGTCATCCCTTTATATAAACCTGAACTGAGACTGACGCTCCTGTTTTTCTCTTTATAGACAAACGCTCTGTACCACGCGGCGTTTGAAGAGTGGGCCTCACATTTCACAAACGTCAAGATTCTCAGCGATGGGACAAAAAGCAACGATGTAAAATAAAATTTGTGTTTAAATGTATTGTTAATTAATAAGATACATCTGAGGGGGCCACGTCTTATACTGAACTTTTCTTTTCAGTAGTCAAACTCTAATTGAAGTAACTTTCTTATGTGAACAGGAGCGTCTTGGTGCTGTGGCCTGTCTGCAACTGGCAGTAACGCACTTCAACATCAAAGACCATGTGGTTGTTATTGGAGGGTATGTTAGAGCTGTTGGGAACTCCTGTTGTAAAATATCGACCTATTGTTGCATATGTTGATGCTAAATGACTGACGGGTACAAAAAGTGTAGCATTGCATTGCTTCAGCCTGCAGCCCAGAAAAGGCTCGATCAAATGTGCTCGATCAAATAACATCCTGTAAATGTGCAGGTATTTGCCACTGGTGGGATCATACTGATATAAGAAGTGTCTGTGGACATTATGCACAGGATCTCTGCAGAGAAATAGCGTACATACGGTAATCAACATTCATTACAATGCCCTCTTTAAAGCAACCACACTCAGTTGATGAAACACTAGTTTCACCTTGCAGGTGCTGCTGGTCTACTGATACCTTGAATTGAAAACTTACAAATTGAGGCAGTGGTAGACAAGCAACTCGTATTCTCTGTGTGGAAATGACAGTTTTCTATCAACGGAGTCTGGTGGTTTGGATGAGAGTAGTATACATCAATGGAGTCTGGTTTCATAAACATCATTTCTAATATGTGAGACAGAAATGTTGGCTAGTCAGTGGCAAAAACAAGCTATTTAAGTGGACTTACTTTGTTCAGATCATCATAAGTTGCAGCCATCACAGCCTGCTCACAGGTGAAGCAACAGCTGGAGCACTTCTTAAACTTTCTGAACCAGTTCGTCATTTGTACTGCAAAATCTTAAACATCTTAAACCCTTCAATAGGAGCAAAATGAAAATCAGTTTCTGTCTAATGAATAGAACCCTTTCTATGTTTCACAGCGACACACTCTTTAAAGAAGACTTCAGCCTCGGTGAAGTAAAGAAGAGATTTTCTGACCTACTAGCCAAGTGTGAGGACGACTGTCTGGTGCTGTCTTATCAGTGCAAAGAAGAGGGTGAGTCTTTTCAGAATCTACTGAAGAAATAAACCTTCTACGTGCACCTTTGTGAAATCCTGAAGTGTCCAATGTAGTGTCCGGCCTCTTGCTCAAAATCCCTTCTGTGTTGTGTGTCCGGACAGAAACTCGTAAATATGGGATTTTGGAAGTGGACGGTGATCTGCGCGTCCTGTGCATGAAGGAGAAACCTCTTCCTTCTGAGACAAAGTCGAGGAGAGCTGTGAGTTCAAAATAAACACCGAATAAAATAAAAAAAAGAGTTGATCGACCTTCAAATTGTACGATACATATCCTCTTGAAATACATGAGCTTAGTGATGAAAGACCTGCACACCAGATTCTCTGTCTCAGTGATTTCTTTAGTGGCAAAATAATGGCCTCTGATTGTATTAGTAAAGTAAGAAATACTGTCTGTGTCGTTTAGTTATCTTGTTTTTATTTTGAAATGAATACAAAGGTTAAAGTCCGGACAATCGGCTTAAATCGGAGGGTGTGTACATCCACATCAGGTCTACAGATTGTAAACCTGTATTGGCCTGATATAACACTATTAGAAGCAGAATATTCAATATTGTCACCAACAGAATCAAGTCAGTGTCAGCTCATCCATCATTCACAGTACACATAAAGGTGTTTAAAAAAGCAAAAGGGCTACAGGAATGATCATCAAATGATGACACCCAACATTTACTCTGAATGTATTTAAACAGCATTTACATTTCATTTCTAATCTCTCTCTTGACTTTCAGTGTCCCTGTTTCTATGTGTTTTCTAAGAAAAGCCTTCCCCTGCTGGACACCTTCATGGAGGAAAAGAAGGTCAAATAAATAACTCAAATGTCTGACACATTATGAGAATTAAGAGTAAATGCTGTGTTTTTTTTGTTTGTTAACTATTATGCACACTGTTTTTATTTACAGGAGGCTCCTATTGAGGAGAAAGATGCTCCGGGAATCTTTGTGTCGTGGCTCATTTCCAGGTAGATTCTGGAGGACCTTTGAGTTTCCTTCAGCTCCACATCGTCCTCAACAAAGTCGTACAAATGATTCTCTAATCCTGCTTTGTGACACTCCCTGTTCTTGTCGTCTGCATGTGCTCAATGATGAAGATACTCAGCTAACATGAACAGTATTTATAAATCAGAGTGTTTCTTAATAAACATGGACCTGTTTGTTTTTCTTCTCCTTTCAGGAAACCTGTTTACATTCATGAGATCTCTGGGCGTTTTGATGTCGGAAACCTGCCCTCCTATATCGAATGTGACCTTTACTTCAAAGAAAAACAAGATGTCGACTCTTACATGGTGTAGAAAATCTGCCATATTTATTTCACCTTGAGAAAAAGAAAAGTTTAGATAACCCCAATCAAATATGAAATCTTGGTCCTAGTAAAAAAAAAAAATCTGAAATAATAAATCAAGAATTACACCTGTAAATATACCTTTTAATATTATTTTTGATGTGATTTTATAATGAACATTTTCTATTAAAATGATTTTCATACAGTCTACCCTGTCAGCAGTCTTGTGCATTTGTCCGAGGCCTTCTCGCGTTTATCCTCCATCTTTGCGATGCGGGAGCCGAACTGCATGGCTCTCTTAGGCAGGACGGCTGATTGGCCGAGACCGAGCTGCCTCGCTGTCAATCTCAGGAGGAGTTTCTCCCCGACACCTCGAGGAAGCGTCAGATCGGCCTTTTCCCACACGGGGAGAGAATTCAAGAAGCTCACCACGTCCTCGTCCAAGTACGGAAACCTGCAGAGCCCAGAGTTACATAAGTCAGAAATCCTACTCTTGATAATGGAGGTGAGGATAACTCAATGTAATGAGCAGAGTGCGCTTAGCTTCTTTTATTTATATATTTTCAGAAGATTCACCAAATATCTTCAGTAATAAGGGGACAAAGCTAAATCAACTACCAAACAACTTTTAAAAAGAACAGCTTATAACCTCTGACAGCAACTTGATTTGAAAAATGACAGCCGTAGCTACATTATTCACAGAAAGTGTTGATCATATTTTCATGAATGAAAATGAAGAGCAATCAGATCCATCAAGTTTTGCAGTTCAAAGCAATTCACCCCAGCTCTGCAGGGCTGGACGCAAGCAAACATTGATGCAAACAATGCACTTTTTGATTGACTTCACAGTCAGAGCAGGACAGAGCACTCAACACATGTTAGTCCTCAAGGAATACAGAATCCTCATCAAAAAAATATATACTGAATGAAAACATAACAACTTGCCCCATAGTGAATCTCTGATAGGGATGTAAATGTTTTAACCTTTTGAAGATTTATTAACTCTTAACTCTGCACCTCAGACAGACTTACCTCGCCTCTTTCCCATGGTCGCCGATCACTCGGTCGTCTCGACCCAGATTCCTGGAAGAGATCCTGCCCAGCTCCATGGCCAGCTCCTGGATCAGTCCCTCGTGTCCCGATGTTTTAAATCGGACTCTGTGTCTGGAGTAACCGGCGAGCTGCTCGTCTGCTCCAATTCCTGTTAAAATCACCTGCAGGATGAAGGAGCGACACAGAAAAGCTGAAAAGCTTCAGTATGGAAGTGGAGGATTGTGAAACATATCAACAGCTATTATATATTTTTTAGAAATAAGAATCAGTAGATTTGGACTTTTTAAAGTCTAATGTCTGATGTCTGTTCTTCACCTTTGCTGGCGATGTGAAGGGCTTCTGGTCGTCCTCGTCCTCGGAGATGAACCCTTTCCCTCTGGATGCAAACCACACAGCACATCCAATGCTGTCATCCAGCACCGTATCCAGTGGATACACCAGATGACACACGCGCTCCTGTCGCATTTCCTGCAGCTCCTCCTGCGTTACATTGACTTCAACAAAATTCCACCGTCTTTCAGGGTTCAAGTCTTGTAATTCCTTGAGACCAGCTCTTCCTGTAATTCTGTCTGGAACGTCAAAGGGGCCGGATGTTTGTGACTCAGCACCAGGTTTATCGTGTGTGGGTTTGTTGTTGTGCTTTTTGGGTTTCTTTGCAGACTCTTTCTGCTTCTTTGGCTCCTGCAGTTTGAACGCTACATTCAGAAGGTCTATTGGTTCATGAGCAGGTATGTGACGATCAGCTAACACAGCTAGGATCATTGAATCGATTCCTCCTGAGAAAAGGACAGCAACACGAGCGTGGTCATAAGTGGGAGGGGGATCATCCTGAATCCTGAAAGGCAGAGCCTGAACACGTCGTCGTATCGCCTCGCTGAGAACATCTATAAGACCGTTCACCTCGTGTTGTTTCTCTTTGCTGGCAAGCAGCTGCTCCAAATCCTTAATACATGAGTCTGAATGAATTTCTTCTTCATTTATTGACTCTGGGATGGATGTATTAAGAGGGCACACAGGTGAGGTGAGCACCAGGCCTGCTTCGTTCATCACAGCACTGCAGCAGCTTGGCACAGACTCCAATATAGTGTCACTGCAGCCCGAGTCGGGATGATTTCCTCCATGAGCCCAGGGAAAAACCTCGAACATCACTGAACCAGCTTCTGTGGCTGCCTTCAGATCGATCCTGTACACACCAGCTGCTGGGACCTCTCGCCAAGCAGACTGATCAAGTCCAGAACTGTAGGATGCAACAGAGGTCAGAGTCAAGGCGTTTATGCTCTCATCAAATTTCCACAGCAGACTCCGCCTACCAAAGAAGTCTCTGCCAAACCAGAGGCAGTCCGCAGCCCTCTGGTAGTAAACAAACCCCCATGGTCCGCGTATAGTGGACAAAACTGACACAACCTCTGAGGGACTGTTGCAGGATGAAAGACGCTGAGCGATAACAGCAGTGTCGTTTTCCTCTGGCTTCACAGGGACACCTCCAAAAATCTCCCCGTTCCACAGGAGGACATTTCCAGCGCTGTCTTGAACCGGCTGAGTGGTGAGAATACCTCTCATGTGAAGAACATGGGCAGAGAACAGACAGTGATAGCAGGAATGTGTACCTCTTACTGTAAGATCCTGGCTGGAGTCAGGCCCTCTTCTCTTTAAATGTTCATAAATCTTTTTGTCGCGCTCAAACTGAGCAGGTGATAGACTCAGCAGGCAGAATATACCACACATTGTGGTGGTCAAGTGGTGAAGTCTTACAAATCCTGCAGCTCCTTCTTCAGGTTATCCAGTTCCCCTGGAAACAGAAAATAACATCCTCAATGTTTATCTACGACACACTGAAGAATATTTAGATTAGATGGATGATTACTTTGTTGATCCCCGGAGGAAATAGGATTTTTGTTTACAGCCAATGTCATTTAAATTACAATAAAAACAACACTTAGAAGAAACAGAATTCAGATACAAACAAATTAATCTTTTACAAGTTTGGCTTTTAGTTTTGTATTTGTTGAATGTTGATGAAGCTGCTATTACAAAGTGATTTCCCCTTGAGGATAAATAAAGTACTGCATCTATCTTTCTATCTATCTATCAAGCCAAATACAGAGAGCAGCAGGGAGCAGACAAAGTTTTATCCACAACAATCCTTCATCTCTCCTGACGACCTGTTCTTATAGTGCACAATAAAAATCTTTCTCTCCTGACCGACCCCGTTACTCTTCTGTGATTATACAATGCTTTATGATCAATTTGAAACAGCTTTCTTTGATTCACTTATCAACCCCAATAATGTTTATTTACTCCAGTTTGAAGCTCTGAACTTACTTTTGCTTGAACTCAGTGTCTGACCTCTGTCAGCTACAAAGAAGATGTTGCTGTTCCTCTGCTGGACGTAGACTTTCTGGGGGGAAATTACAGACAAAATGTACGTTAATGCATGTTGTTCTCACACCAAAAAGCACGATTCTCTTCAAAGTTTACCGGTGTTACACTTAAAAGAGTGATATATACTGCCCTACAAAGGCAAGAGACCTTAACTCGCCAGAGTGTAGAACTGAGAAAAATGACTTTAGGGTATTTTTGTTGCGAAGCCAAATGAGTTGCAGGTAGAACATTGGAAATGTGGCAATTCTTTGTCTTTTAATGAGGTTATTAATGTTCATAAAAATCTTTGCCTCTGCCTTGTTTTCTCGAGGGCTTTTGAAAGTTAAGGCAAATACAACCTACTATTTTCTTTAAAAAACAACACAAATCACACAAAAATGACAAAAACTCATTTTTGAAAAGTTGAAGTTACTGCCTTTTGCCTTTGCAGGGCAGTATATAGAGTGACCAGGTTAACACGTTCCCATGGTTTAACGTAGAACAAACACAGAGATAACGCAGAGCAAACGGCACTGAGAAAAGACAGTTCATTGAGTGGTGGTAATGATGGCAACTATTCTCCACCCGATCATCCATGGTCATATCATAAAGCCCGTGTTTGAAATGCGAATGTTTTCTTTCTGTGTAAAGCCTGGCTGACATTTTGCCATCAGCTCATCAGGTGTTTTTGGTTGTTCCTGTCATTGTTCTTTTTATTTTGGAGCTGCAAATCTGCAAATCTGTATCATGTGCGTTCAATAAATGTAAATGTAGCAGACTGGACACCCATGTATTCCTGACTGCATACATGCATTGTGAAAATACAACAATGTTCTGACATTTTTCTTTAAGTTTGCGTACTTGAGTATTTTTAAAAAGCAACTTTTCCAGTCCAG
Source organism: Labrus bergylta (assembly GCF_963930695.1). Taxonomy (NCBI): domain Eukaryota; kingdom Metazoa; phylum Chordata; class Actinopteri; order Labriformes; family Labridae; genus Labrus; species Labrus bergylta. The sequence continues at coordinate 18,434,697 of NC_089207.1, read as the reverse complement.
TACTAACTCTGGTAATAATGTCACTGAGAAACTCTCACCTATATTGGAGTCATATTTGACTCAAGTCATGAAGTTGTGTGGGCTACTATGTCCACCACTGACTATGACACTTTTCGACTTCATTGTCTTTTGCAACCATGACAACCAACCACAGTCACGAACTCGGCCGGAAGGTACCAGTTAACACAGTCACTCTTTAAAGCGAAACACCGGGCATGATCACATTTAAATAAATAAACGAATAAATAAAGGGTTAAAGTCGGTGTCACGTAGACTTTAGCTTTTCTTTAACACTGTACTTACCCTCGTTTTCCTCAGATTTGAAAGCTCGTCCACCACGACCTTCTGCTCCTTGATCTGCAAGTAGATTAGCAATTTAATGTTTTCATTTATCTATTTTAATAGCCAGATAAAGGTGAAATTACAGGTGAGAATGTCCGTATATTTACAATTTGACGTATTTCTTATTGAATTACATCCCGATGTAACTATCCCATTATTCGCTACATGTTGACAAGCTCATATTTGTACTGTTATATTATTAGGCTATATTTTATTATATTATCCTAACTAATGTTACCTTTTTGTTCAGCTCCTCCTTGAGTTCAGACTGTCCTTCAAAGTTATCGTCGTTATCCCGGCTTTTTGAAGACATTTTGGTCAAAGGACAAATTGAAAAACACAGTTTAGAAATCAGAATTGATACAAATGTAGTAGAAGTTAGCAGATGTTCACATGTTGGTGTTGTGAAGGTCTGAAAGCTCTTCCGCGTGGTGTGCGAGTGAGCTCTGTCAGATTGTCTCCTTACTGCCTCCTAGAGGTGGGAGGTTGAAATACACTTTATTAAATGTGTCTAATATTTCGCTAAGTGACCTCCTATGTGCTTTTTATTTGGTTCTGATTGTTCTTTTTGCTTGTTTGTTTGTTTTTTGTTGTTGTTTTCTGCCTGTTTTTTTTGTCTGTCTTTTTTTATTTGTCGGACCTGGCAAATGTCTAACAAAATTATTTTTTTAATGCATACTGTAAGCTGTCTCTAAAGTTGAACTTGAATAAAAACCTTTAAATGGAATGTAGATATAGCCTACTTTATTTTCAATTATCAATTTTACATTCTGTTGTTGAACATGCTACACACACACAGGCTGAAATACACACATGCATAAACAATATTCTATGGCTATGCATTTATGGAGAGTGAGGGGAGAGGTAGCGAGCGCTGCTGGACTGGTGGGGGGGGTGGGGGTGGTAGGAGGTTTGGTGCCTTGCTCATGGGCATCTCGGCAGTGCTTAGAAAGTGAACTGGCTCCTCTCCAGCTACGAGACCAATTTCCAGATTTGGCCTGCAATGGGACTTGAGCGGGCGACCCTCCGGTTCCCAACCCAGGTCCTCACAGACTGAGCTACTGCAGCCCTTCAAATATAAAGTAATTACACTAAATTTATCTTGTTGTTTATGTTTATTATGTTTATTAAGTTTAGGTATTTAATATTCACAAAGCTTTCCAAAGAAGCATAGTCATTTTACTTTCTGGGTGCCTATAAGTGGACTACTTTTGCAATCATTAGTGTCTCCCCCTGCTGGGCATCATAAAGAATGCATGTTTAAGACACTTCAACTTAGTGTATACAATCTATGGTATTAAATAATATGGTATATTATACCTTAGCCGAAAGATATATGTTAGAATCTAGATATAGATTTGCCTTCCTTGCAGAGGTCAACAGCTCGTTACGAGAAATACCTGGATGACACAATTTGTTCATCTTGCTCCAGCTGGGGGTCAGGCAACCTTTGAAACCTCCAGTTGTGCCAGACAAACACATCTGTGTATGATCTCACGTTGGTTTGAACGTCTATGTTGTATTGATCTGAAACAGCTGCCAGATGTTTACCACTTCATTCCCTGGAAACAAGGGCTATCCTTTTGGGAAAGGTGGCCAGGTCGTCACAGTCAGACAATGACCTTTGATGTTTATCGTTCTCTGTTGGGCACACGTCCTAGACCTCAGGTGGTGGTGGTTTTCAACAAAGACCACAGAGCTGTTCCAAAAATGGGAACAGATAACAATTTTGACGTCTTTTTTTAAGAGTGTCTTGGTTACTAAGATGTTTTGTAATCTTGCTGTGTCCAGTGTCATACAATCTTGGGACACCTCATGAGCCCCTCCTCAGTTATTTAGGCTTGTTGTCAATAGAGCTGTAGCCGACTAGCACCTTCTAGCTCTGATGCAACAAGGTGTAAAAGCCCAGCACAAAAAAACACAAAAAGAACACAATCCCTGCATGAAGAATAGATGAATAACTTGATCCAGCCTCAGACGCACTGCCCTGCAGTTAAGATTGCATGGAGTCTTTCTCTTCTTTAGCCCTGGCTTGTAAGTGTTAGGCCACATGAGGTAAGTCATTCTCATATTTTTGTCCTGGAAGTATAAATTTAGCCCACGTAAACACTTCTTGTTGTTACCCAGCACGACTGAAAAGGGATCCCGTCAGGGGCAGACATACCCGCTGGTCATATTGCCGCAAAATGACACAGGAGTCGTCTGACCACTGATGACAGGTAGTCCACGGCTGACACACCGGCCCACTAATGGTGCGGCTGGTAATCTGTTTGTACCGGCTCAGTGTGTGCAAACTTTCAAACAGATGAGAGCGCTCTGATATCCTTGAATAGATCACAAAGGGCCAGAAGTGCCTATTGTCAACACTGGGCTCAAAATATGAGCGTATCTTCTTGTTGGTGGCAGTAGAGACTGTAGAGAGGAGGCCTTCATGTTGTCTTTGGTCAGAAATCCACTTTTAACATCTGTATGAGCAAAGATAAAACAATGAAGATTTAAAGTAGACATGCAAAATTTGGGTTCTGGCATACAGTAGGCTGGGCCTTTATATACAGCTATATATAGAACGTCACTGTAAAAACAAAAACAAAACCCGATAGGCTATGTAGGCCTACAGGCTATAACGACTTTTGTTACAAAACCAAACCACACATTTTCTCACTCACCGTGCTTTGTGGATACGTTTTAAGTATTTTTTAAAGATCTTGCTGAAGCAAAAATAGTAAAACTCTTAAAGGTATTTTGAAATTGTGACAAACAAGCTTATAGGCTTTCTTACACAGACATGGATGAGTAAAATGATTCCTAGTCATGCCTGGACACAATATGAGGCTTATTGCCAGCAGAGACAATTTTGTAATTTTAATTGAAAGGACTATTTCACTGAATTTTGTAACAGGGAAAGATATGATTGTAACAGATATAAATTAACTGACCACAACTTCTTAGCAAAGCAAAATGTGGTGGCACAATGTGTTAAATCGTCTGAAAAGTTTGATGTAAGCCAAGAGAGTAAAACCTGTGCTTGTTGTTGGGGTCAGGTGCGATGGACTGTCAAAATGCAAGTCAACGAGACCCTTTTTTATCTGAAGTGTGAGGGTTACTCAAATCATGTAGGCCTACATTAACAAAACGCAATGACATGAAAAATGCTAAAGACTTTTGACTAAACTGACACAAATATACATTCTTACATAGTCTCTAAGGGGACATGGGAAGAAGAAAAAAAGTTTCAGGTGCACACAGAAAACTATGTGCCTATCGTGCGCATCAGAAACTGTCTTGACACAAGATACACTGATGCACTGTATAGCCCAGTGGTTATATCATGTACCTCATGTACAGAGGCTTTAGTCCTCATCACAGCGGCTCAACCCTTCTCTGCATGTCTGCATTCTCATATGAGCCAGAGATATCTCAAAGAGTTTCATGTGCACATGTAAAACTTTCTTGTGAGCATGTTAAATTTCTCCGGAGCACAGGTCAATTTCTGGTAAACACCAGAAAGTTATTTTTTCAGTCCATGTCCCTTTAACCCTCTGTAATTTTCAAACCCTAACCAAGGGATGTTTTAAGTCATTCCTAGCACTTGGTTGAATGCAAACATAAGTTGCTATGTCCAAGTTGTAAGTAGCTTCAAGGATTATCTTTAAACTAACATCCAACCCGATTCTTACTTAATCGTTACCTTGCTAGATAAAAGTGCTGTTACCTACACATTAAGGGTTTTTCTGTCGTACTGGTTTACACTGGAACAGAAACATTAGCTCTGAAAAGGTCTAAAACATAGGTTTACTGTTGTTTTATTATGTTGAATAGCATTGTTTAGAAAAAAAATAACTGTACACGTTGCCTTATTTCTAAGTGACATGAAATAAAAACCACACAACAAGATGCAGCACATTATCATAATGCACATCTGTGTTGTCATTTTTTACTGACAGTATACTGAAAAGACATGACGTTAAAGTTTTGACAAAGGACACAGGGGTCCCACTCAGCTCGAAAAAGTATTTTATAGTCCACTTTGCTTCCAGGTTCAATGAAAAATAATCACATTAGCCATGCATTCACTGAGCTGGTGTTTATTACGTTTGATGGATTCAGGCCAAGGAGGACACATTCATGTAGCCAGTAATTACAGCTGTGGTCCTGTTCTGTTGACACAGGTGAACAAATGCAAGTCATCCAAAGGTGTGCTTTGTACACATTTGTCTTTTGTTCACTGCCAAGCTTTTGGTAAACAGCTTCACCAGGTCAGCGTAATGATGGCAGGAGTGGTCACCAAGACTCTCCCAACATTAATATGACCTCATATTATGACCTTAATATGTTTTGTTTTGGCAACTTCAGTTAATCTTAAACCTGCTCTTTTCTGTTGTTTGCTTACTTTTCACCACACAACTAACAATTTAATGGATTATCTACATTTTTTTTTCACATGTATTGTTTCCTCTTTAAAAATGAGAATTAGATTTGAATATAATAAATCCTAATAATACAAGATGACAATTTTAAAACACTTAATGTTAGTACATTTAGCTCTACCATGTGAAGAGATAAATATAGGCCTATTAAAAATTAGGTAGAGTAAAACAATTGACATCTACAACCAATCACACAACATTTGTATACCATAAAACAATAAAACAGGGAAATACCCGATGTAATAATGATAGGTGATAATGACATAATTCATGTTATATTTATTATATTGTTTGATCATATTATATGACATAATGATATATTTGTAATAACTAGGTTTAATACTCTTCGTAGTGTAAACAGTTGTAAACTTTTTCTTTGATGTACTGATGAAAAATATTTTAAAATCACTGCTGTGTTGTTGCCTCAGTGGGTGCCTACTTTTTCTTCATGGTAGCCTATTAAAAAACAGTGAATCAAAAATGTAAATAGGCCTACAATAAAACATGTAAATAAAGTCACCTCAATAAGCAAGAAAACGAAGGCATACCTGAGAGGACATGCATCCATTCAGTTTATGTTACTTTGTGAATTATACATTTCAGCTGTCTTCACGGACTTATTCATCTCATTATCTCGGGATAACAACGCTAGTTCCTTTAATAATTACATAATTTTATAAGACTTGTGTAAATCAGTGTACTTCTTGTGATAAAAGATACAACAGATAACTCACAGTAGGCTACTTGGTCTTTTTCGATTCTCAGATTTTTTTTTTTTTAATTTTCAAAATCCAAAACAAAAAAACGCCAACCAGAATCTGGTGAAGTTTACTTGTTGTATTGGGAAATTAAATAAATTATTATTATTTTATTTTTTTAAACTGTTCTTATCCCAGTAGCCTACTATGAAAAAAAATAAATCGAGATCTCAAGCAAACCATCAAAGGTTACCCTGGAAACCGCTTCGGTCTTCCGTAGAAACACGTAAATATTGAAAAATGTAAAATCCGAGATAAACTAAGATTCGTGTTTATGCTGTATTAACAAACAGACTCTTCATGAGTCCATCTTTGGTCTGAGGTTTAGTGGGGCCTCGCTGTTAAGGCTCACGCGCCTTGCAGGTAAACAGGTAGATTTAAGAGGCAGTTGACACATTTATGTGTGTATAGGCTCGTGTTCTCCTTTTTTTTTTTTTCTTCATCAGAGCGCATGCGCGGAAGGAGGACCTCGTATTGTTTTTTTTGACACAATGTAAATAATGGCGGGTCACGTGACACCGTGGGTATATTCGAGGCGGGACGTAAACAGAGAGCAGCAGAAGGAGAGGGACCCGTCCACCGGAGCGCTGCAGAGGAAACAAGCTCCTGTAGCTTTTGTGCTTTTTGCGACCAGGCGGCTTTTTTTTTTTTTGTTTAGCTCATACAACCATTTCTTTCCAACTTCAGCTACAGTGTTAGCTAAGTTCGGAAAGGAGAAAAGAAAGAAACGTCGTGTCTTTGTTTCTGTGTCGCTGCAGACAGTAAAGATGCGGTGCTAGCAGATGATCGACCTCCTTTAGCGTCACATTACAAAAAACGAGCCAAAACAAAAAAAAAAAAGAAGCAATATTCTTTGTTTTTCTTTTATTGTGGCATTTGGACAGCTATAAAAATGGAAAACTCTGGAGCCAAGAAGACGTGCTGTGGTAGGTTATTTTTTAATTGAATGTTTTATTTGTAATTTATACCTACATAGAGCTTTAACATGAGCATCCTCTGTTATTCTGACACTTCACAGAATCTGTAAAGGACTTCTTCACTTCAGCTAAATTCCTTATTTACATGGGACATGCTCTGTCAACATGGGTAAGTAAAACGATCACACATACAAGAGTCTATTTAAGAAACATAACATCATATATTTGTACACGCTCTCTGTGATGACAGGCTTCTCTGTGTCAAATCCAGTGTAATACAACATTAATATGCCTTTGTATCATGGTGGTTTTTTAAAGCAGAACTGTCATTACAACACAAAATGACATGTTTTCAATGTGTGGCTCACCGCACTGCTTGTTTCTACATATAGGGTGTTTTGCAGCCCAATGAGGGCAGAAAAGGCTATTACCATGCATGCATCACGTTTCCTACCTGGCTAAACCTGGATGCTTTGAATCAAGAGTCAACCTCGGTGTATAAATAACAGGTGTTTTTATTTCAAAAGGGTGACCGAATGTGGAATTTCGCTGTGGCTGTGTTCCTGGTGGAGCTGTATGGGAACAGCCTGCTGCTCACGGCCGTGTACGGGCTGGTTGTGGCCGGCTCTGTGCTGCTGCTTGGGGCCATCATCGGGGACTGGGTGGACAGAAATCCCAGACTGAAAGGTAAGGCAGCAAATATATATCTTTTCTAAATAGATGTGGAGCCATTTCACAGCTAAATGCCCAACTTCTGAGAGTCTGTCCAGAGGAATTTGGCAAAGACTCGGATGTTTCCAACCATCTTGTCAATGTGCTTAATGAACTAATTTATCAGACAGAAATCTGTTGTTTTTGATCACATTTCTGTCCCTAATGCTGTTCGTGGTGTTTCCACAGTCGCCCAGACCTCGCTGCTCGTCCAGAACAGTTGCGTCATCGTGTGTGGGATCCTCCTGATGGTTGTTTTCCAGTTCAAAGAACAGCTTGTGGAGCTTTACAATGGATGGATTCTGGTGAGATCCCCCTCCTGTGCTGTCCTTACACACTCGCTGTTCAAACATGATCTGATGGGGTTTTCACTGAGAGAGATTTTAGCCTTTTTACCTCTGATGCACCACTCTGACCCCGGGGGATTGAAACGCACTTAACTGATATGGACTCCTGACTCCTGTGGTTTATGGCTGCTTTCACAGACCAGTGTAATGAGTGTAGTTTTGGACCTTTGACTGTTCAACTAATTGAAAAAGAAAGAGTGGGTTAGATATTTAAATTTTGGTTTTTGAAAATTAGATAAAGTCCAAAAATGTTTCTCCCTATAGGTAATATTAACAATGTAATGCTTTTTGCATTATATACATTTTAATTCAACATTAAAAATCTATTTTATTTTACATTTTATTTAATGAATTAAATGGGACAATGTTAAAAAATAAATATCCAATTCAACATGTAATTTGTTGATTAAAATGCAAAGTCCCCACTGCTTCCCTTAGCTCGTGTTATTCATAAGAGGGAGTTCTCTTCCAAAATGTGTAAAATTACAACTTTGCGGCGCAGCGTGTGCTACTAAAAGTTAGCAATTTGTTTCCAAAAAATCTCCTCAGTCATCAGTAAGTTCCTCCGTTTTGCATTAGTTGAGTGAACCGCTGTTAACTCTGAAGTTTTTTTTTAATAGCACAGATAAGTTGCAAACACAGCTGCAAGCCAGAAAACACTCGCTTAACAGTTGGTTACATTGGCAGCATCAGATGTATTCAATTCATCTCTTAGTCATGGTGTTAAAAAACAAACATATTTTCTTTGTGAGCCATATTACACAGCTCTAGTCCAAAGAACACAAAGCTTTCTGCATCATGTAAAAGCAAAGAATGAGAAGTGGTTACACTTGTCCTCAGCAGGTCTTCAGGAGGGAAACAGAGATGTTGTCAGGTTTTCGCTCGGGGCTTGTTTACACTTGTTCAGCTATGTCTTTTAATTTGAGCCTCCCTTGCAGCTGACCCAGTGAAGAACTAGACCAGACAGCATGGCTGGAAAAAAAGAGAATTGGGACAGAAATGATCATTTAAACAATGGCATTAGTTCAAATGATAATATTTCAACCTCAGTTTTTATTTTGACTCAAAAACTGTTGAAATAAAATCAATAATGTGACATGTGGAGAACAAGAGCCGGCATCTCTTCAACACTAAAGCACTTCTCACACTGCCGGGTTCTCACACGTTTTGCCTTAGTCAGAGTATCGCTCTAAGGTGCATCGCTGTTTTGGTAATATTTGGATTTGATCGTACAGCTAAAGATGTTTCCTTCCCTCATGGCTGACCGGTCGGGTGTCGGGTTGAAAAACAAAAGCCATTCTGTCAGCAAGCACATGTCTCCAGCGTTGCTCTCTGCGTTGGTGAAAGGCCTTATGGTCTCCGGGGAAAGGTGGTGGGGGGATGGATTGTAGCCATGTGAGAGTATTTAGAGGAAAGTGTGTGTGCATGCATGTGTGTGTGTGTGTGTGTGTGTGTGTGTACGTGCGTGGAGGTGCGAGAGAGATTTGGTGTAACAGGAGATCGAGTGTCTCGTTGTAGGCTGTGTAGTCAGCAGGTTCTTCAAGGTCTGTCACATGACAGAGAGAGAGAGAGAGAGAGAGAGAAATGTGGCCTGACATGTTGAATTGTTGTTCAGAGTGTTTACAAGACATCAGATGTATTGCCTCGATACAGTTTTCAGAATGTTATTGATTTTTCTGACGGATGTTTTTACATTTGTTATAGCGGACAGACGTGATGGCGGCTCTGTCTTTAGTTAGTAAAGATATTTGTTGTCGGTCTGTCAGATAAAAACTTGGCCTCAAATCCATTTAGCAACTAAGTCTCATTATCCAGCTGGACTTTGGATGTAACAACGTCAGAGAAGATTTCATCCTTTTGATTTAATCGTAATAAAAACTCAAATTTGTTTTTCACTGATTAGAAATTGATCATGCACCATGCTTAAACTATAAGGCTGCTATTTATCATGTTTTATTTGGGTTATTTGGGTAAACATTAGATTAATAAATGTTGAATGTGAATTGAAATGATAATACTTTATGAATAACAGCATTCATGTGGCATTCCATCCATAACCATCGGTTTCTATGGTAAAAGTAAAATCTCATAATCTGGTCCAGTCATAAAAAAAGCAGTTTTATTTTATTTATTAAGAATCATTTTGGATCTTAATCATTTTCTGGAACAGCCGAGTGTTTTGGTGGAGTTGTACAGTATATGAATCCTTTTTCAGGGATTAATTTAAGCTGCATATTAAAACACTTTTGTTAAAGCGTGTTGGTTCCCAACTCGAGGTAATGAAGTCCTGAGATTGTTTAAAGAGATATGAAACAAAAACAACATATTTCTGTTCAAATGTTTGTCACATTTTTTTCTTGGGCTCATAAAATGGTTGATACGTTTGCCTCTTGAGACCTCTTAATCAAATGTGTCATCCCTCTTTGGTGTAATATTGACATTGTGAAAGTATTGCTAAACATTTTTATAACTTGAGTTTTTCCCCCTAAATTTCCTCAATGTAACATCAAGTAGACATTGAGAAAATCTAACCTTTATAAAAAAAATATTTTGTTTTTTATTTTGCAGACCACCTGCTACATTCTGGTCATCACCGTCGCCAACATCGCCAACCTGGCCAGCACGGCCACCTCCATCACCATCCAGAGGGACTGGGTGGTGGTTGTTGCAGGTCAGGACAGCAGCAAGTTGGCAGGTCAGTGTTTCTTACCCCCCCCCCTCCCCTTCCCAGCTTATCATCGAATGTAGGCCTCACGTGATTCCTTATCAGATCTCAACAGTGGAACAGACTTTGAACCCTGGACGCTGACTCACTCTCGTTTTCACCTTTTTATGTTCCTGCACTTTTTCCGATTGTTGTAAAAGTTTTAAAAAGGCTGCTGACAGGCTTGAATACACTGTAGGAGCTTATGAACTCAATAACTTCTGTTATAGGAAAGTCAAAAGAGAAATATGTGCAGGACAAGTCAATCATGGAGATCACATGATGGGCATCAAGCAAATACTTTAGTGAGCGTAATAATACAATATTGTCATTGTATTATTGTCTGCCCAGAGATTCTCCTGTCCTGACTCTCCTTCACATCCCATATAGTTGATCTAAACTCCATTAGAATAACAAATTGTCTAAACAAGTCTTGAAACACATGGTATCAAAAAATGTGACAACCTACGTTGCTTATAACAATGATCCAAGCTCAGACCTGATCAATTATCTGAAGATGAAAATTCACTTTTCTTTTGGCTCTATGCACATTCTATCACATTCCTGTAATTCCTGTCTTTCTAGTAACTCTTCCACTCTTGCATTACACAGATATGAATGCCACTGTGCGGATCATCGACCAGCTGACCAATATCCTTGCTCCCATGCTGGTGGGTCAGATAATGTCCTTTGGCTCCCACTTCATCGGCTGCGGCTTCATCTCTGGCTGGAACCTGTTCTCCATGTGTCTGGAGTACACGCTGCTGTGGAAGGTCTACCAGAAGACGCCGGCGTTGGCTGTGAAAGCCGGTCAGAAGGAGCAACAGCAGGAGCTCAAACAGCTCAGCTCCCCCAAAGGTAGCAGTGGTGTTTGATGTTATTTCTGCTAATAAGCATCTTACTCTTCGTTGTGAAATGATCCAAACTAATTCTCCCCATGTTTCTACCCTTTGACAGAGCTGGAGAACGGCCAGAGTCCTGAAGAGTCGTCTCAGCCTCTGATGAATGAAAACTCAATCGTGGTCGATAAACCTGACTCCCCCAAGCAGCAAGGCTTGTGCCACCAGGTGACCGAACCCCTGCGCACCCTCAAGGGCGGCTGGGTCTCCTACTACAACCAGAACATCTTCTTTGCCGGAATGTCCCTGGCGTTTCTCTACATGACTGTGCTTGGCTTCGACTGCATCACTACCGGCTATGCCTACACACAGGGGCTGAACGGCTCGGTGCTCAGCCTGCTGATGGGCGCCTCGGCCATATCAGGAATCTGCGGCACGGTCGCCTTCACCTGGGTCCGCAGGAAGTGCGGCCTGATCCGCACCGGCTTCATCTCAGGCATCACCCAGCTGTCCTGCCTCATGCTGTGCGTCGTCTCTGTCTTTGCTCCGGGGAGCCCCTTCGACCTCAGCGTGTCCCCATTCAAGGACCTGTACACCCACCTGATGGGAGAGACGACACTCCCTGAGGCCGACCACATCCTCAACGGTGTTCTTACTGTCGGAAACTCAACTACTGATGCACCAGCTGCAGAGCTGCCACCTCTGCAGTCCTACATGTCTGTTAGTCTGCTGTTTGCTGGCGTCATCGCTGCTAGAGTTGGTGAGTGAAGTAGTCCCATTTGATTTGATGTTTTCACTCTCGCTACCAGTGTGCCGTTTAATTTTGCCGCTCTAAAACTACTTCTTGTTGTTGCAGCCGTGTCTACATTATTGAGGCTGCTGCTTTGGAGACGTTAAGATACTGAATCTATGCAATAAGTGATGTTATCGTGCATATTTGACCCCAATTTTAGGCTGCAGCAATCAGTAAATTGTATGCTATAAAGGGGGAAAAGGTATCTGTTCTGTATCAGTCCTGTAGTAAGTCCTGTCATTATTGGATGGCCTGTCAGCCTGTTTAACTTTGCCCATCCTATTGAGTAATGATGCAAAAATATATGTTTGCTGGTAGTGGCTTGGTTTCTGACATTTTGCTAGCTGTGACCAATGTTTCATTCTTAGTAGCAGCTGCTAAAAACTGTATGTTGCAGTATGCCGTTATAGATGCTGAATTGCTATGTCGGCTGCTGCTTTTTGGAGGAAGAAACAAGTGTTTATATGGTACAGGATTGGTGTAATTAATGGTGTTCTTGACAACACCTAACTCTGCATTTTTCACTGTATTGGCAGCATTTTGATAATAGTCTAAGTATTTTTTTTGGGGGGGGGGGGGGCTTTGAATGAATTTATTAGATACTCAGGACAGTTGTGGAGAACCAGAAATTGAGAGAGAGAAAGAGAGAGTCAGGAATTATATCTGGGAAAGGAGCCACAGGTCCGACTCGAGCCCGGGGTGCCCACTTGGGGTGTACATGGGCCGTGCAAACTAACCACTAGTCCACCAGAGCCCCAGTTCTATGATTGGATGGCCTATTTGTCTCCTTGCCTATTAGCAACCAACCAGTACTAGTGGTGAGAAAGTAGTGCTTGTGTTTTTTTAAATACTTTGGATTTCTTACTGATGGATATTTTTTAAATCCATCTACCTCTTGCCACCCTCTTCAAAGTTGCTTTTCTTGAGCTTCTTCTGTTACGTTAAAGAGAAAATGATTATTGGTTGCCACTGAATAAGGGGTTCCTAGCCTAAGTGTGTTTTTTTTTCTAAATGGGAAATTAGTGTGATCATGCTTTGTTGGCATGTTGACCTCCTGTCACAAGATCATAAAAGGCTGTCTCACAAAATATGACTTCCTCAAGCTCCACATGTTGAACTTTTCTTTTTACAAGTCACCAGGATTTCAAAGAAGACCTCTACGGATGTAACACGAATGTCACAGCAATATTCCCGACCTTTGACTCCAATGATATTTGCTGATAATTCCTGCTACAGCTACTGTTATCCTCAAAAGTGTTATGGCAGCTATAAAAATACCATTAGCAGTGACTGTTGATCTCTGTTTTGCAGGCCTGTGGTCCTTCGACCTGACAGTGACCCAGCTCATCCAGGAGAATGTGATCGAGTCGGAGCGCGGTGTGATCAACGGCGTCCAGAACTCCATGAATTACCTCTTAGACCTGCTGCACTTCATCATGGTGATTCTGGCTCCGAACCCAGAGGCCTTTGGCTTGCTGGTCATCATCTCTGTCTCGTTCGTGGCCATGGGTCACATCATGTACTTTGGCTTTGCCTTCAAGAACCTGGGCAACCGCCTCTTCCTCTGCTGCTCTCCGGAGCAGAAGGAGGAGATGGTGGAAAGCCCCTCACTTCCTACAACCGTCTAACCACATCAAAGAGACTCTGTCCTGGGTACATACTGTATCTCTCAAGCCTTACATTAACCCTGCATTTTATTTATCTCACTAACATCTTTGCTTGTAGCTGGGAGAATGCTAACACAAACCAGAGAAAGGTAACCTAACATGCTCTGCTTAATGGAACCATTAACAAAGCATAAATCATATGCAGAAGGAGGTGAGTAGAAAGCTTGCAGTCATAGGAAGCTAATCCATAGTCAAACTTAGGATACGGCAGGGTTTCTCTTACTTTTCCGGTCAGATGAGAGCCTCAGCCTTCCATCTGTGGGTCCATGCTCTTTGAAACATACATGCACTGTCAAACAAGGAACCAATCACTTCTACGCTTGGGACCCCAAAGTGAGTCCTGCTAAAGAAGTCAGGGGATAAGGCACTGGCAAGTATTCTCCTTCTAACAGCCTGGGATTCAGCTGTAAAGATTTCAAAGGTGCTGCAGCTAACGAAAGGGCAACATGAGGGAGAACTGTTGCGGGGAAAGCAGGCACAGAGGACGAAGAAGGCAGAGCGTCCTCTACTTTGTTGGTGCTGTAGCTGTGTCTGCTATCTGTTCTCTGATGGCCTGTGTTTGATAAGCAGATTGTGGAAGTCTTCCTACAGAGGACAGGAACATAGTTTTATACAACCAAACACAAACATATACAGTCTGTTTTATACACGGTTAAAAGAATGATTCTGTAGACTGTATATAAGAAGTGGAAGTATCTCCGACTTGACCTCAAAGATTGATCCTTTTGAAGCATTGAGTTTGGCATTTTCGAAGTTGTCATCTTGTTTTTTTTGGAGCTGGAAGCACCCATATTTAAGACAACAGGGTGGAGCTGGAAAGAAGTGATTGGGTTACCAAACCCTGATCTACAAGTTTATTCCACAGTGCTCTTTTTGTTCACAGAGTGGTGTGATTTCAATTGGGATAGCGACATACCTATCACATGTAGCCACACCTTAAATCACACCCTGCTTCATCATTTATTTGACCCATAATTGGACAGTAATCTACAAAATAAATACCACGCTGTATTAAAGGAGACTTAGGAAACTAGCGATAAAGACAGGAAACTCATCAGGAACATGTTGCAACTTTTAGAGCGGCTCTTCAGACCAAAACAAATACCCTCAATGTATCCCTCAGCTCCCCCTCTGCAATGACCCTGTGTCAGTATGCCGCGAGGGGGCAGTCCTTCTTCCCGTCTGCCTCGTGGTGGCCGGGCTAACAGTTAGAAAGGGAAGGGTTCACGTAAAGAAAGCATGTTTGTAACATTTTAGAGCCTCTGAGTGAACCATAGATGAAGGACGCGCCATCCTGTCAGTGTGAACATAGAGCTGAGAACAACAAACTCAGGGGGGAGTTTGACTTCACTCTCTTTTCAGGAAGTCAAAAAAACACGATTTTTGCTATCTTAATGGTCAGAATGTCCAGTATTGATTTTTTTAAACTGGGGTCAAAATAAAGGAAGAATAAAGATGATTCTCTCCGACTTTAATACAATCAAATTTGTATTTAAAACTTTTAGAGTCGCCCCCTGCTGGCCATTCGAGAGACTGCAATTTAAGGAACTTCAGCAGCCTAGAGGCTTCGATCACTTCTTCTACACAGTCTATGGTTGATTTTTTTTTCTGTATTTATTCAGGAAACACACGCGGTGGTTTTTATAAAAAGTTATATCATCAGTATTGTAACAGTTGTGCCATAAGAGTGAAATGAGAAATCCTATGCATCCTCTGTCAATATCTCTCTCACGTACCAAAGTCAAAGTCCGTATGTGGCATATAAGGAAGTGAGGGAAACCTGGAGCATTCCAAATATATATTTTTACACCACGTGACGGTGGCTGAGTAGGGTCACTAAAGCCTTCATACACATCTAGTTCATCTGAACACTTCTAGCCCACTCTGAGATTGTACCCAAATCTTCTGATAGTTTTACATTGATAGTGTTATTTTGTTTGATTTTCATGTTCTCTTTCTTGACTAATTTTATAATCATGATTGTTGTTACACAGGCACTTTAAGTGATTGACGTCTGTCATTACACCCAACGCGTGATCAGGCATTTGATCAATACTTTTGCACAAGGTTGAAGTCCTGACCCCCCCTCCCTCCCACCTCCCTCCCACCTCCCTCCCTCTCCCCCTCAGCTTAAACCCCTCGAGTGTAATAAGCTGAGTAAGGCCTTGATTTACTGCTTATTCATGTAACTGTCTATAAAAACGTTATTTCTTCATAATCCTACTTTTGAGATCTAAATAATGTAGCTCATCTAGTTCCTTTCCAGCTGTGATCTTCAGTGATTTCTGTCGCCTTATTGTAAATCAACTGTTAAAAGCACAGAAGCCGCTACTTCAAGGTCGTTAACCAGCCGCATCCCACCCTTGAAATGAAAGTCCAGCTAGTCTAGCCAAGTTTTTGGTAACGTGGAGGGCGAATGTTTGGGTTGGAAAGTGGAGTAACCGCACCAGGTGTAGGAGAACACAAGGCCCCTATGTTGTCGCTCATGCTCATGAAACCTTTTGGAGGCCGTGTTGGCGAGTCAGGATGTCTGCAGGTGTGTGGAAAAGTGCTGACTTACAGGGAATGGAGCTTCATTTCCATGTTCCACCGACGACTTATTATTGTAACCACAGACTTGTTCTGGGCTCGAGATCAAAACCAGCTCTTAAGACGGCTGGTCTTCTGATTCAGGAATACCACCAATGGCCATAACTCTGTATTTTTACTGTAAATAACTGTCTGTCTGTTGTGATACACTTGGAAAAGACAAAAAAACATTGTTTGTACCATGCTGTTTGTCTGGAGATGTTGACTTCTGTTTTTTTTGTACATGTTTTTATATACCAAGTGTTCAGACTTTGTGTCAAATTTAGGTTTCTTAAAGATTTTTACAAATTTGTGTACAAAGCAAATTACTGCATTTCATCAACACAGCTGTATAATACTGCTTTGATCGGACTATATATATATATCTCTTTGTATATATAGATACAGCATATTGTATATATATCAGTGTTATTAGACGAAGCATCAAATTATGAAGAAATCATTTGTCATAATCGCACTCCACTGAGTACAAGGACGTTCGTACTGCTTCTAATTCATGAGGTCTTATAAATAAAGAAAACCTTCACAATCGCATGTCTCCTGAGTCGTGTGTGTGTGTGTGTGTTTGTGTAGTGTGTTCACAGGGTTGCTGCTGCTGTGTGAGGTCACATACCACAGCAGAGTTAGCTCCTAATTTCCTCCCCAGAATCTCTTTCTTTCTTTCTCTCTTTCTTTCTGGCAGTCTGTGGTAAACTCGCTGACTTTAAGCTGAGCTGGATGATCTGGACTTACATGCCTGCCGCAACAAACACACAGAGAGAGAGAGAGAGAGGTACCTGTTTTTTGCACAATGACGAAGTTTTTTGAATGGAATATTTGAGCTGCATTTGATCGTTCCAACACTTCATATGGTATGTACTTTTATGATGAACATATGGTCATATCAGGAGGTGGTACCACATGAAGGGGTTTGCAAATCACCCAACACCAATGAGCTGTTAATCAACGAAGAAAACTAATGAATACACCTGTGCCTATTTGATTCCTGTCAACAGTTTTAGCTTTGATCTCATTTTGAACAGCCATCTTTAAGTTGATTTTCTTTGAGCAATAGTTATTTTCGCACTTTGGTGGAAGAACTTCAGCTGCACCTTGCAGATCCTGTAACGTCCATATCCTGACATGCTCATGTAACTGAATAGAACGAGAGGGTAAACATGAAAAGCAACCCCTTAAAAGAGTTGAGAAAAGTTTGTAGCTGGCGGTGCTTTCATTCTAATGTTAGATGGGTTTCTTTTTACAAGTGCTGAGGGGTTCCTTTTTTACTGCATGTTCATTTTGTACGTGCGTGTCATTTTTTAATCTTCTTTCTTTTGCACAAATAACGAAAACGAAGAGACGAAGAGTGAAAATTCAGAAGTCTGGGGAAGAAGGTAATTGTGCACAGTGGAGATGTTGTCCTCTTTGCAAATTCTCCATATTTACTAAAACATTGAGCATTCACTAGTTTGTCCAAAAACACATTTACATGTTTGTGTAAAATCTCCTGTCAGGTCTTTGTGGTGACTTGTTTTGTTTTGTCGAAGAGACTTCCAGGAAAATCCTTAAACTGTTATTTCAAACTGAGAAATCACTGATAGCACGGCTGACAGGGGATACGAGGTCGCTCACTGAGTCAGTACATGAACCACACTGTTTGAACCTTGCTGTTTGAAAAAGCACATATAATACTTGTGGGAAATATATTCACTGTCTTGCTTGGAAGATTGATATTACTTTATGTCTCTGGAAAGTCGAAGTAGAGGGTGACAACCAACAACCAGCGATCTAAGGCCAACACCTGGTTACCTTACCTGTGCCTACTCATTAACTATCTGTGGTTGACAAGTATTGAGAAAAATAAAAAATACATTTTGGGCTCTACTGAATGTGAATGTTAGCTTTTGTCTACTGATAGCTAATATGTTAAAAAAAAATACCCATGTGTCTCTGGATTTCCACTATCCATTAATTTTCTGATCAATCGAGTAAAGCTTAAAAACAAGATTTCTCGTTACAATACAATTCAACTCCTGGAACACAGCAACAGGCGGCACTAGGAACGTGGGTTGGGAACCAGAGTCCCAAGTCCCAACACGGACCAAAATATGGAAGTTTGGAAGTCTGGTAGCTCTCCAGCTACCAGATCACTTCCTGAGTAACACACAGAACCCCCCTACACCTCTGGCTGTCTGGTGTGCTCCCTACGTAGCAGCCCCATTCTGACATCTCTCCACTAATGCATGTCCACAGGTCCTGTTAGTACATGTGAGAAGCTTGTCTCTAAATAACAGAGTTTAAACCAGAATGTTCTTCAGTATGAAAAATAAAGGAAAGTGCTCAGCATCTAAGGATGAGAGTGTAACAACAAATAACTTCAGTGATTTCAAAGATTGGTAGTAAGGACATTTTACTTTCCGTTGTTTGAGGTTGTTGTTTTTTTTTTTTTTGCCTTTCAGGATCTGTTTTACAATCCAGCAGCTCTTATCAAGCCCTAAAAAAAAAAAAAATTAGATAATGAGCTCAGGACTCGATTAGGACACTATACAGTGACCCAGATTAGTGATCAAGTCTCCTGTACGTCTGTCAAATGCAGAAGTCATAAAAGGACATTATGGAGTTCTCAGTGGTGGGAGGCTCTGAGCAGAGCACCTGATAGAGAAAGGAACTGAGAAATGCTGAAATGATAAGTGCACTGTCATATCCAACCCTGGGAACAAAATGTGACCTCTTCATGATCCTGAGAGCTTACTCAGGATTTCTTCATCAAGATTTAAGAGTCTGCTGAATCCGGCCTGACTTTACAGCGTCAATAATGTCACTTTTCAAGGTCGTGTTCGCACAGGAAAAAAGTTTATGGCAAAGATTTCCAAGAACCGAATCAGAAGCTGAATATATGACTCACCTCATCAGCTATATGACATCCATGCAGCATTTCAGGCCAAGAATTCAAAATGATCAATTTGGCATCACAAGATGTGTGTCAGAGTTCAGCTGCTTATACAACGAGAAACATCCTTTACATACATAACCCTAAACTGCAGCTATACTGAATTACATCACAGACGATCAAGACAGGCCGTCAGCTTGGTCTCTGGAAGACACACTGGTGTTGAGTAACAGAAGTTAGAAATCATCGAGGCAGACGGTTATAAGGAAGGAAATCAGAATTTTATTAAAATTTAAAGTGTAGAAAAATGTTCTTACAGTGAGTGTAGAAAGTAAACATCACAAACCATTGGACCTTTGAAAGATTGTAAATCAGATGTTGTTTTTTTTACACTGGCCAAAAAGAAAAGAAAGATAAACATAAGTGATGAGTCAGTCTGTGACATACCAAGAAGTACACTGCTGCAGCCAGTTGTTATATTTTCTATGAAGTTAGACTTTAAAAATGTGGGTTTAATGAAAGCATGGCGGATACATTTAGGTAGTGTGCTCCAAGACATTTCAGGGTCGAGTCAAGACCAAGACCATATGAAAAATCATCTTGTGTGCAGTGGGCGTGTCGCTCACTTAAACCATAAAACAGAGGAGGTTGTGGATGTAGCCGGGGGATAAAAATCTAATTATGAATGAATTGAAATGATTTGTTCTGTAAGAAATGGGAGTTTTCCTTCTAATCATGGTAATGGCTTGGGAAAATAGCCTTTCAGTGGTGGTCTTGATTTAAAATCCAGAGTCCACCCAGACTGAGACAAGACCGAGTAAAAATGCTTTAGATTCCGAGACCTTCAAAAAAGTGGTCTTGAGACCGGTCTTATTTGAGTACTACATATACTACAACACTACATTTTGGTTTCTGTGGAAGATCCTGATTGATGAAAAAAAAAAGATAAATAAATGAAATATGAAATATATCCACATTTTACATTGTGAGGAGAATCTAACCAAACGTTACATTTTGTCTCCAGCTCACAGCTTGAACCTGTTTCCGGCTGACCTCACTCATTTACTGCATTCCTCTGCTGCAATTAAAATGCATTAACGGGTTACCGGGCTAATGCAGCACTGACATAACAACTAAAAGCATCTGTTAGTTGTTGCGCCTGCAAAAAGTAAAAACACAAAATATTTGGACACAAACTGTGAGAAAACAGGGACGCAGTCTGAAACCAAAAGCCCCTACTGAACTCTTTTAATCAGAATTATACATGTGAAAGACTTCACATTGGTAAAAACACACCTTCATGAAATCTGTGTTTCACTGTCCTGCCAAGCATTGTGGGAAATTCTAACACAGCAGCAGAAACCTCATGTTTATGGTTTTTGACTTTAAGGTTGTCAACATTTATTATTTTAATTTGACACTTTTGGATAACACAGTTTTTTTTATCCCTTAATTTTTTTTGGCCTTTATTTTGATAGGACAGTGGATAGAGTATGACATTAGGAGAGAGAGCCGCCCACTTGGAGAACCAAGTCCTCCATACAGTACATGAGGCGTGACCTAACCACTAGGCCATCAGCGCCCTGCAGACCACATATTTTTTCATAAAAACACAATCTGTTTTTTATATGTTTGATTAAAACAAAAAGTAACAATTAAAGATCTTCAGTCATATTTTTAACTCAAAGCTGCCACGAGCAAAAGCAAGTGAGACGTACTGAAAATGTATTGGTGCCATTTAGACCGTGTGCAGGAATATGACTGTATTCTAGACAAGATAGCGCCCATACTAGAGGCCTAGGACTTATATTTGAGTTGCTCTGGTATTGAAACAGGTTTTGATATTGCATTGTCTTTACTAGAATCTTATCTTAGTTTAAGTTTCTGGTACCATAACAACTCTAATTGGCCTGAGGAAGTAAAAGGGGATTGTATCTTGTATAGCAAAACTGCAGCTTGTTGCAGTTTGGGTGACGGAGGCCACAGAACTGATGCACAATTGTCAGAAATCTTGCTGCAGTCTGCAGAAAGAACTGTAGGCCTATTCAGACTTCCTGATATTTACGCTCCTGTGACATTTCGCCTTCGATATGAATGTTGAGGAGGCGTAATTGCGGGACGAAGTGACCCCCCTCCCCCCCCCCCTCTGTACTGTCTTTGAGGTGGAAACAGAGGTGTTACAAGATCAGCAGAGCCAGCTGGGGAGAAGAACAGCGATGTGTGCATGTCTGACTGTGTTTGTATGTGGAGCTTTGCCGTCCATCTCACACTTCTCAATATGAATGTCTTGAGGTGTAATGACAGCGGTGATTCGTCATGACTTAGTTGCAGAATTGCATAGGGCTAGAGACTCAGGAAGAGATTTATTTTTAAATCAAACAAAAACTGAAGTACAAAGCTGAACAAACAAAGGGGCGACGAAACAAAGTGAGTCTCCAGGAGCAGGACTAAGTTGTTCAGATGACGAGGAAAAGGTCCTCATTGACTCAAGATGTCATTTCTGCCAAATTTGGTTAACATATTTTTTCCATTCTGACATCATGGTGTAAAACAAAAACAATCAAAATCCATGAATGTGATGAAGACTCTCTCCATGCACTGTATCGGTGAGTGTCTGTCTTTGTACAGGTGTCATGTTCAGGGGTCCAGCAGGCCTGTGATCCAGCTGTGATCCAGTTTCCTCACCCTCCTCAGTTCTCTAACCTGAGCTTTTGTCAGAGCGGGGGAATCTGCAGACTCCGTGACTCCGACTCCCACAGACGTTTGCTGCGTCGGCCTCGAGCTGCTGGTTTCCATTTCCCCCTCTGAATCTTCTTCCTCTTTCTCACTCTCCATTTCCTCCTCAGCCGGTTTGCTTTCCGCGCTGAGCCCATGAGAATAAAAAAAAAAAAAAGGAAAATAAGTTAACGTGACTTGGCATATTTTTAGAGATAAGTTGCTAAGTCACATGTGCAACGTTTAGTTCAGGGTCTTGAGTAACGTGATGCCTGAAATCCAGCAGAGATTTGTCAACTCACGCTCACTTTATGAGAACAAAAGTTATGAAGTGAGCGATGGGTCAACAATAAACGGCTCATCACCCCCAACACACTGACTCGATCAATTTTAAAGGGAACAAATAACCATGACTGTGCTAATTATTATACGACTGTGCTCATTTTACAGTTTGTCTTAGCTTATTATTCAAGCCTTTTGACTCTGCAACAGAAACGTCTCTCTAGTTCTTACATGAATAGGACTGCTTATGAATTATTGACATTTTGGATTTTCAAATCCCTAAAAACGTCTGACCCAAGCCCAAATGTTATCAAAGTTTATAGACGCTAATTAAAACAGAGAACTGAAATAATCTCATGAATAAAACAAAATATTATATGAACAGAAGTCTGGTTGATCAAAAACAATTCTGAAAAAAAAAAATATATATATTTCTTCGTATTCCAGGAGTTATGTGAACGACGCCATTTTTGTATTTTTTTGTGATTTGCTGATTTTTTATTAGCAAACTGCAAAATGTTTTACCGAGTAGGTCTACGATCGTTCCAAATACAATAAAATAAAATGATGTGTTGATGATCGGCTGTCAGGATTATATGACTGTGTGATTTTTGTTTAGTTATTTTTTTTTTTTTAACTGGTTCGTCAAATGGCAGCGACTGTTTCTGTAACTAAACCCCGAAGGCGCTTCCTGTTCTTATTTAAAATCCATTTTAACGGGATAATACAAACCATTCCCTGCAGACTTCCCTGAGGATTAAGAACACATTTATGGACACGTGTATAATTTCTAAAGATGATGATCAAACTTTTCAGAACAAACTTCTTCCCGAGTACTGACCTGGTGTCTGTGACAGAGATGAGCAGAGACCGTACAAACATGGAGCAGAGGAAAGACGTGGAGGGCAAGACGTGGGCCGGCGTCTGGAGGAGCTGAACAGGAGAAAGACACGATTAATGCACAAAAAACTAAATAAATGATCACTTGTTTTTCACTCATTTAACTTGATTCTATTTTTGTGCTGACCTTAAACAACCATTAAGGTCAAGCAAACACTGAACATCGATGCAGCTGTTCATAAACGACACAAGGTGAACCACTGACCTCTTTGATGGCGACTGAGCCCTGTGGTAAAGGTTCTCTCTCTGCAGACGGATCGCTCGGCGTGACCTGATTTTCATGTTGACGGTGTTTCCCCAGCAACAGGTAGAACGGTGTCATGGCGACGGTGTCATCAATCACAAGCTTGATAGGGGAAAAACAACAAGAGGCCAGAGTTCAATCCTCAGCACTGATGATTTCATTTGTAGAGACACAGAGAGAGGAAATGGAGAATGAAAACAGCTGATTTATAGCACAAGTTTGCTAATAATTCTTGTGCTAGTTGAACTTTGCGTATATAACACATTTGCCCTTCAACATGACCCTTTGTAAAAACAAGGAGAAAACATGTGACGTGAAAACTGATACAGTCATCATGCGGATGAGGAAGTGATCTTAAGAACGAAGCAGGGATGTACTTCCAAGTCTCGTGAGTTCAGAAACAAAACGCTGTAAACATGCTCGACATGCAGCCACAGTTTGGAGTTACAGGATGAAAGCCTTGTTGTCGAGCTGTGTTTGGAGCACAGGTGAGCTGTACCTGTTTGCTGGCTGCCATCAGTCTGTCCTCCTCTGCTTTGGTGGTGAACGTCATGAGATCCTGCAGAGAAAAGTCCACATCAACCAACAGCATGAACACAATGAAAGCACAAACACAAAGCGCTGGCAAGACGCCTCTTCAAAGCTCCTGTGCTTTTAGAAAGTACTACAAGGAGTACTCTCAGGGAACAATCGAGTAAAGTTCTCTTTTTCGTTGTTAAACTGATGGAGAGGTGTTTTACCATGTACTGAGTGAGGAAGTAGAGCTGGGATCTGTTTAGCCACTGGCTGCTCTCCTCACAGCTCTCCAGCATCTCCTCCCTGGGAGCGAAGACGGCGCGAGTCACCTTCCCCGAGCACACAGCCTTCTGGGAAAACAGCGGCCGAGGCTCACTGGGCTTGAACAAAAACACTGAAACACAAAAAAAAACAGCAAAATTATTAGATATACTTCGAATACTTCGATAAAAGCTTAGGTCCACATTTTTATCTACTTATGTTTAGTAACGTTTTGATCATATCAGGTGAATATGACTATTTGTAATGATTTTATTTTCAATGGAGCAGCGTTGTGTAAGTTTTATCAAGTTGTTCCTTGAGGTAAATGAAGCTTACAGTCTGTGGCTCCAGCCTGGCAGCAGAAGGCAGCCATGTTTTCAGAGATCGGGTCAGCCAGCAGCAGGCTGACGTCCATGGAGGTGCTCCACTCCACTGCAGGAGACAGAGAACTGTATTTATGTCTGTGCATGAAATTAAAAATGAATCTGAATCTGACACGACTTAGTGACATGAACACCACACACGCAGCCTTACGTGAGCAGGTGAGGAGGTTCCAGCAGCAGAGCAGGTTGTTGGCCGTCGTTCCCAGCAGATACTTGGAGCAGCTTAATCGGCCAAAACAAAGATTCCTGGTGGGGGGGGGGAAAAAAAAACTTTTCTTTTCCAGTGACTTTAAAAAATTCCCAAGTTCACCCCTTCACTGCACACATATTTCACAGGATTAGCCTTTGAGGAGTTTTCCGCTTTGGGGGGCTTCAAATGGAAACACGCAAGCAGGGTCCGAACACCCACCAAGAGGCAAACACCCGGAAAATTAACGTCTGGCTTATGACCCAATTACAGCCACCTTATTTTTTTTGTCGACACTTCAAAATGCTGCCACTAGTGATGACATTTCTCCACGTTATCAGCCGTCTGCATGCAGGCCAAAATGTAACAAACTTTTTTTTTTAAGTTTCATGTAATGTGTCTGGAGTTAATGAGGCTGGAGGGCGAGCAGTTGACCCCGATATACACATCCATAGGTGGTAGTTATGTAAGAGGCATCAGGCAGCTGTCAAAACAACAAAACCCATTCACATCCAACAGTTTCTCTACTTTTTACTTTGAAGTGTTTTAAGGGAAAATGTCCTTCAGCTCCCAAAACACACAGGAAGTGCCCACTCATGTAAAGAGGCTGTCTGAGTAAGAGCGAGTTTTTGGAGAGAAGCAGACTCCTTTAGTCTCACTTATGTGTGTGTCTTTGACCTTCAAAGGTCTGAAATATAAATGAGCCATCAGGGCCTTCTTTCATATTTTTCCCTTATTGTGATTTTTATTTCATAAACTATTTTTGAACTCTTTACAACCTGAGCTAAAATGTAATGCAAGTCAATTAACCATAATTAGTCATAAAAGACTTTAAAACTGTTACTTAATTAACACACAAAACTAGTTGAACCCAAACAATTATTTATTACTGAAAATAAATGATGAATCCTAAAAAACATAAAGATCCTAAAATGTCCTAAAAACTTTTTTCACCGATGTAAAAGTTTTAGTTTTTGAGGATATCTCTTTAAAAAAAAAAAATGGTAGATGGACTTGATCTTGTATAGTTCTTTTCTAGTCTTATGAGTGACGACTCAAAGTGATTTTACACCACAGATCAGACCTAAACATTCACACCCTGATGGCAGAGGCTGCTCACACACATTCATACGCCGCCGACGAAGCAGCAGGAGCAACTTGGTGTTAAGTGTCTTGCCCGAGGACACATTGGACATGTAGCTGCAGGAGCTGGTGATAGAACCCCCAACCTTCTGGTTGAGAGATGACAGATTCTAGTCTTTTTGTTTGATCAGTAGTAGAAACACTAATTTCTATCATATCTATAAATGCTTTGTAATGCTAACGTATTTGCAACCCAAACCGAAGTGTTACAAGTTAAGCTCTACTTATTCTGTTTCTATGAAATCAATTTAGAACAGCTCCACGTAAACACCAAGGTCCTCCAGGGAGATCATGGATAATTGTCACCAAATTTTAAATGTTATAAATAACACAAAGAAATCATAAAAAAAATCTAGACCATAACTCAAAAAGGTGTAATTCTTCACTTACTGTTGCAAAAAAAAAAAAAATTCTAGTTCTTTAAAAAAAATAAAAAACTAGATCATTTTAAAAGAGAGTAATGAGAGATAATCTGATATTCGAGCCCGACGATTCATCGGTTAGCCAATTATATTGGCCGATATTATCTTATCAAGTGACTATCGGTACCGGCTAATTTTACCGGCAGTTATGCGCCCATATTACGAGAAGTTTTCACCAGTCAAGAAGCATTTTATTTGAGTTTCATTGTATTACACTCGCAGTTCTCTGTCACCAGCAGAAGGCGCTCTATTGATTACAACAAACATCATCACTCTCCAGAGTCTAAGGCAGTGATGCACGTAAATTAGCAGTTATTTTCAAGTCGAGTGATCATCTTGTCTTAATTATAAATCTTTCCCACAAGTGTTTGAGAACTGCATTTGAGGGATTAATGCGAAAAATGTGAGAATCTATATCTATCTATCTCTACACATCAAACAGAGATCTAATAAAGTTATTAGCCAATATTTTGGTATCTGATTTTTTCTCTCCCCAATATGAATATTGGTATCGGCTCCAAATATCCCATATCAGTCGGGCCCTACTTATTACTATGCCCTTCCTGATTTAGATTCCTGATCTGTTCGGCTGATAATCCAATTCCCCTGTAAAGAAAATATAATCTTGTTATTTAACAGCTGTTAGGCCTTTAATCCTGACCAACAATACTAACACTAGTGTGGTCACTTAAAACTGGAGCCTTGTATACTGTGCAAAATATCTGTTAACAAAAAATCATGGGGTAGGTGCATAGATAACGGTACTCACCGATATACAGTATCAATCAAACTTTTGAGTTATAATCAGTCTTTTCTAATTCTGGTATCTGTAAAAGTGCCAATCTCTGGATTAAATTAACCCCCAACATGTTTAGATAATTTGTAGCATGAGAAGGCAAAAGAAAGAAAGTCTCGAGCTTTTACTGTTTATACTGAAGTCCAAGAGAAAGTGGGTCATGCAAACAGTTATTGTAGGAGGTTTGGTTTCATGGGGTTGAGAGACTTTAAATCTGTATCTCAGCTCACTTACAATGCTAGTCAGCTCTTTATGTTTTTCCATAGAACTATGTTTAAAGCTGACTCAGTGATCTTTGATTTCCTCAGAAAAGTGGTACAGAAACTGACAACAGTAGTTTCATGTCCTCAGCGACCCTGTGGGCCCCGTGTTCGGAGAGAGAGGGGACATCAGCCAACTTTTCTGAGACTGGAGCGGCATTGCGAAACTGTAAGCTGTCCCGTGTGTTCAGCTGGCTGACAGGCTGTACTTCTTTTTCCTCAGGCTGTTAGGCCTCCTGTCTGCTGTGAGAAACAACGCTGTGGACTCTGCCAGAGCGTTGAAAAGAAGGTTTTTTTTTTTTTTAACCATTTAACGACGCCCGCTGCAGAGGAGTCCCGACAGCAACAGTTAAAGTCTACAACAGATTGTTGCTCAGTGAATCTGCATGTGAAAGGCATTATGCATTCATTATCGGATCACTGTTACTTTCAGGACTTTATTTGGGATGCGAGTCCCAGTGTTCCCCGTCTGCAGTAACTTTGATGAACATCTGAAAGCTCAACATCAAACATTTAATGAATGAAGCTGCAGTCAACAAAACGTTTCTACATTACGATAATTTTTTAAGCCAAGGTTTGGACGCTACTTTAGCTTATTTTAAAATGTATTTCACTCAGTGCTGGTAAAGGTTTGTGGCCATCTCGACTTAGTATGGGTCTCACAACCTCAGAATTTTAAACTTCCATACGAATCTGGATACCCATACCTGTTTTGTTACCATGGCAACAAAAATAGAAGTTCTAGGCAGCCAGTTTAAGGTACTGTAAGCTCTCTTAAGGTAATTTGGTAATGTTTTAGTTATCAAATATTGCAGGTGAACTCCTGCACTCTCTCTAAACTGCACAAATATGTTGGCAACATTTCAGTACCGATTATGTGGCTGAGTAGGAGACCGAATATTTTTCTCCTAATTCCGCTGAAAACATGAATTCTGCTTTCCAGAGCAGGTGTTAAAATAATCTTCATGGCCCTGTGTCCACCTAGCGTTTTGCTCCTGACAGAAAAGCGCTGGCTGTGCGCTCAGGAGTGTTTGCATGAAGCTTTTGTGCGCTTAGGAGAAAATGGCTGCACGTTTGTCCTGTCTCTATGACAACAGCCGCTGTATGAACGACACTGCTCCAATGTTTTTTCCTGGGGGGGGGGGGGGGGGGGGGGGGGAACTACAGGGAAAAGGCCTTTCTGAAAAGTTTAAAGATTTTCAACTAGAGCGTTGCAAAAAAAAAAAAAAAAGGCATCGCGCTCGGAAGAAAAGATGCTGGGCGCTGCACATTTTCTCCAGGCGGCCGCTTTCTGCTGCGATTGCTCTACTCATTGAAAACAATGAAAATAAGACGCTGCCGCTCAGAAAAAAACACTAGGT
The DNA here is from genome assembly GCF_963930695.1 of Labrus bergylta. Classification (NCBI taxonomy): domain Eukaryota; kingdom Metazoa; phylum Chordata; class Actinopteri; order Labriformes; family Labridae; genus Labrus; species Labrus bergylta. The sequence goes on along the minus strand of NC_089207.1, from coordinate 18,406,264 downwards.
GGACACAGGTCCTATCGTAGTATGAATTCTTTTTAAAGCGCATTAAAACATTTTTGCCCTGTCCTTTAAAAAAGGGTCAGAGCTTGCTCCTTCATCTCACCACATTCAATACGTAGACAGGACAATGAGTCAGGAAACATCTATTTAAAGAGCCTGGTCCAAGCAGGTTAAGATCATTTATACACTCAATGCTGAAAACAAGTTAATTCAGCAGTAAAGGTTTCGAGGTTCAACACTGAGCCGTGCCCATGAAGGTAGGTAGGTTAGTGCTTGTTTCTGCTCTCACCTGATGGCTCCTGGAGGCTGGGACAGAGTCGTGAGGAGCTCCCAGGAGGCCGGGCTCCACACGGTCACCACCTCCTGGAAACTGACGGCCAACAGAGACCCGTCAGCGGAGAAACAGCAGCACTGGGGCACCATGCTGTGATAGGCTCCGACGAAATCACACATCCAGGATGGCCCTTCATCTGCTGACATGATCAGGAGAAAATAAGAGAGGGAGACGGACACAGAGAGAGAGTTGGATTAGGGAGATTCAGATATTTTTGCCTCAGATCGACCATTTGATCCGATGTTTTTTGAAGTAATAATGTTAGAGGCCGGTTGTTACCGGAGAAACAACTTAATTCTCACTGATGTCTCTGGTCAAAAAATGTGAATATTCATGGTTTACTATGTTATTAAAAAGTCATAGCAATCAACATGGAAAAAATGACATGTCATAATAGTTTTTGGCTCGATCACCCTGCCAAACCTTCTTCTTTGTTTAAAAGGAAGACGACGTGCAAAAATCCAAACATTGATCTTATGATGGATTTTACGGAGAACAAAAATGAAAGGATGTTCCTTTTTTTAGCTCAACAATACAAAATAAAAGCCTGTAGTTTCCTGTGGACTTTGGTGAGTCCTTTATTGTCCTTGGATGTAACAATGTAACAGTGATACACTTTAATCATGATATACTGCTAATACTGCTTCATCTACTGATATCAAACAGCAGATGCAAAATGCAGAGAGCGCCCTCTGCTGGTTAAAAAAGAAAACGAGTAGTGCCATATAGTGGTCTGTTTGTCAAATCGATTTAAATTGTCCGTATTTGTCTTGATTTTTATTTGTATATATGTATTATGCATCAGTGTTAGAAAAAGAAGGAAAAGGTTAAAAACGCAAATCCTGTAATTAAGATGAATCAAACAGCTCTTCCACAAGGTGTATCTTTTCAAGAGGACGGAAAAGTCAAATCTTACAACAATCGAGAAGAACACAGTCTGAAAAGACTGCTGTAGAAATTACCACAGCACAGCCACACTTAGCTTTTTTTAGCTGAGTGGTTAGAAACGGAGTCAGAATGCAGTTTACCTTCTGTGTGGGCCGCTGCAGCGAGCTGCCAGGCTTTGAAGTGTCCATCTTTGCTGGTGGAGACCAGCACGGTGGTCTGACTTTCGTCTGCGTGGCATAAGCACATGTCTGTAATCCGGTCCTCGTGTGGGGCTGAGATGGTTGTGTTCAGCACAAAACTGCAGGTGATACAGTCGGCATATTAAAAAACGATGATAACTGAACTTAACTGTTCTAGTAATTTTTTTTTAAAACACAGCTCGAAAGGACGAAGCAGTGGTGTGGTTTTATTTTTGATACATGATTTGTCCGTGCTGCTCGTTCAACATTACACAGACATCTGTACCTCTGTGTTTGTTCATCAAAAGCCCACAGCTTCAGATTCAGCTCCAGCTCAGTGTCTTTCTGCTTTCTCTCTTCCACTGTTGCCAACCAGCTGCCCGAGGCATCGAAGGCCGCATTGACCACCTCAAACTGCTGCAGACCCAACTCATGAATGAACTCCTGCTGCACGATGTCCAACTGCACAAAATACAGAAACAAACCAAGGTGTTGTTCCAAAGTACTTCGAGGTGAATTTATAACCTATTGTTGCAATTGACTGAAGGGGAAACCTCACAGGGGGTGTAAATACCGCGGCTTGAAACAGCGGTGTGAATAGGGCTGATGTTGTCAGAAACTTGGAGCAACAATCTGAGGCTGCGTTCACACTGCACGCCTTAATTCTCAGATAAGATTATTTTGTTTGGCTGTTCACATTGCTTTTTAAATATGACCTGAATCAGACTCCAGTGGGAGTGGCCAAAATCTGATTTCAAAAGATCCAAGTGACCTCTTTTGTTCACAGTTAATAAAAAAATCTGATCTGAGTCAAATAGAAGGAAACAATCTGATTCAGGACACTTTTGGCTGCAGTGTGAACACAGCCTTAGACTGTGTTTGATATAAAATTCATATTTTTATAGAGTTACTGTGCCAGGTGCAGAGCGAGTACTAAAAGTAACAGAAAATAACCACAAACGCCCTTGGTCTGGCTTACGGGTGATGCATTTCAATAAGCTTACATTGTAGAGCAGTTTGTCTCTCTGGAGCGAGTAAAACTGCAGGTGTCCTGGTTTTCCATTCAGCACCAAGGATTTACTGCGAGGGTCCACCATCAGGTCTGTCTTCACATTTTCTCCTGCAGCGGGGCAAAGAAGAGGGACTTTTAGGTCTTACGCCAAGAGGAGCGTTTAATACAAGAGACAGAGAATCACAAACACTGTACACGTTTTTTTCCTCTGTGTAAAGATGAAAAATCCTGAAGCCTCACTGAAATCTAAAATTCCACCATGTAACAGAATGCGAGGTTTATCTGGTTGAATCAGACATTTAAAAACATCCTGACACTTGAATAATGTCGTAATGTTCCCTTTAAAGCCGGATTGTTTTTCCAGGAACTGTGAGCCTTATTTATAAAGATATGTTGATCATTTATGAGTCCACACAGCATGTTTATGATCAATGTACGTGCTCTGCCAACCCAGTGTGTACTCACCTTTGACCAGACCCTGGATCACAGCTGAGACTTTAACACAGCTCTGGATGATCGTGATCTCTGAAACAGGAAGCAGCACAAATCACACATCAGTTACCAAACGTACATTTAAGATTTATACTAAAATCTGTGAAACATTTGTCAACATTGTAAACAGCCTGCACCTGTACAGTCACACTTTATAAGATTTATGCTGATGTAGGTCCCTAATTAGGAAAGACCAGCAGGTGAATCTGTGTCCGTCGGGAAGATGAGACTCTGTAGTCGGGGACTTCAGCGCAATATAACAGTGAAAGTCGTGCAGAGCAGGTAACATCACCATCTCAAATATTAAAGTGAAACTCGGTTATGCACGCCCCTTTAAGCGCCACATTCAAGGACACAGGTGTGAGTTCATTTTTTAGGTTTAAAATAAAGAGTTAGACTCATCGGTCAATACTGAAGCTACTCATCCCTCTGAGTGTAGAAAGTTCACAAACAGCCTGTTGCATCATTTAAAACGTGTTAAAGCTCCTCACTGTTGTCGCTGTGGGAGGTGCAGAAGAGCTCTCCATCAGGTGAGACAGAGATGTGTGTGATGGCGGCGCCCAGACGGGGCAGGAAGTCTTTCTGACTCTCTTGATTGTATCTCCACTGGACGAGCACCGACTCGATGCCTCCGCTCAACAGGTTTGTGCCTGAGAAACAAACAAAAGCGGAAAAGGATCGTGAAAAAAATTATTTTTAAGAATTAACGTAATTGTTCATTCTTGTAAGAATTTTTTTTTAACTGGGATAAAACATATTCCTCGTGCCAAAGATCTTAAAACATATTAACATAAAATGGATTAAACTCAGAGAATCATGGAGGTTTGTTGTCATTCCTCCGGAGCATGTGAGTTAGAAAAGGAGAAGAATTTGATCCTATAAACTATGTGCAATAAAAGACTAAATATAAAAACTTAGGTAACACTTTAAATTAGATCACAATTTTCATTAACTAGTTACTTATTAGCATACTGGCTGATTAATAGTCATTATAGTGTAAGTGTTACCAAAACAGGGATTAATAATGTATGAATCTGAAGTAGAATGAGAGAGAGAGGAAGACACATAACATTAAACATTATAAACAGAATCAAGAGGTGAGTGAATGCATGTACCTTCAGGGGTGAAGCACAACGAGCTGACAGCGTTGTGGTGCCAGTGCAGCGTGGTGTACGTGTACTCCTTCTGATGGTTGAAGTTTCTCCTGAAATGATCAACAACGACTTAAGAAATTAGTCGCTCCCGCTAACGAGTCACACTCAACTTCTTCATAAACACACATTTCAGAGAACAAAATGGGAAAATTAAAGGATAGTCATGACGGCTAGAGTAAGAAGAGTTGAGGTGAAAAATTCTGCATTAGTGAGGAGCGCATGTTCAAAATGATCAAAACTCTGGATGTTGTGGTATTTTCCTCATGATGTGTCGTCACCGAGCTGCACTCACCATAAGCGAATCTTGCCGTCCTCATGTCCAGTGGCGATGCAGTCATCTTTTGGGTGACAAGAAATGCACATGAACGTGTTCTTTCCTCCTTTCTTGTTGTCTTCTTTGAGGGAAAACCTGTTGAAAGCACACACAAGCACAGACAGAATGTTTGGAATAAAGCAGATGTGGGTTTGTGAACATCAACTTTGTAAAGCAAAGCTGCAAAAGTGACAACGTCCTTCTTGATCTAAACCACATTTTGTAAATAAAAAAAACAAACAAAAAGTACAGGGTTGGTTTTTATTCTGAAAGAGCACTTTGTGAATGGCCGATCTGTGATTTTACACCAGAATCTGAACATTGTGAAGTTGCTATCTTTCATTCATTACACACAATCTCCACTCATGTCAGCTGCAGCATCTCACCTGTAAGCCTTCTGCTTCTTAAAAAAGAAGACCTCCAGCAGCAAACCTGAAGCTGAAGCGATATATTCCCCCTGTGAGAGAGATAACATTTCTTATCAACACAAACGACTCAGATTCAGTACCTAAATGTTGCCAATGTTTCTCCGCAATTGAGACCGTGCGCAGGAGTTTGCCTGCAGCTTTTGTGGATTGAAAACAAGAAAATTACCCGATATCGATCACCTAGGATGTCTATTTGTGTTGCCATGGTAACGAAGCAGGTACATGTTGATTGATTTTGACAAGTATCATCCTGAAGTTTAAAATTCTGGTATCATGAAAACTCCACTTGAATCATTTCATATTCTAACTCAAGTTTATTCCTCTGAGCTGAACAAGCTTAAAATATAAATGTTGGGATGTAAAAGTTGAAGGTGGCGTATTGGTCAGTATGTACCCCTCTGCCGAAGTCGATGGCCGCTGGGTTGGAGCTGACGTTGCTGAGCACAGCAGAAAGCTCTCGGGCCTCCACCAGCTGATCTCCACTCTGTGGCAGATGTACTGCAACCAGCTGGAACGACTCTGCACAAACACACACAAACAAAATCAAACATCAGCCTATCACACAGTATCCCCAAGTGACCTTTTACCCAGATTCCACATCACTCATACTAGAAGACAAATTGTGAAAAACTGGCGCCCCCTAGTGGAAGTATCTGACAAACAGACACTCAAATAAAGAGAAATGAGCCTCCCTGATCAGACATGCAGACATTGATCATTATGTTACACAGACTGTTCACATTTCCACGAGGACTTCTCACATGTGAGTAATTCAAATAGGATAATATCACATAAACATGAATACAGAGGACTTCATAATGATAAACAGGTCTTGTTCTGGCAGATTCAGGTGAGAAATCTTCAGAAATGTTTGCCTTCATTTCTAATAACAGACTGCAGTAAGCTCTATAATCCATTAGCATGCTAACAAGCACACTGATTTGAGTTAGGTTCCAGTTCAACAGCTTTCTTTTATCTCATGTAGCTGAAAAGTAAAGTGCCTTGCTGAGGTTTTAGTAGTGTTGTAGTATTCGAAATCAATCTTGGTCTCCAGACCACTTTTTTTGAAGGTCTCAGTCTCATTGAAAGCATTTTGTGTCCGTCTTGTCTTTGTCTCAGACTGGGCGGACTCTGGACTTTAAATCAAGTACGGTCAATACCACCATTGACAGACTATTTTTCCAGGTCATTACTGTGAGTAGAAGGACAAATGACTCTTTCTTTAAGAAGAAATAACTTCAATTCATTACTTATTTGATTTTTATCCCCATGAGAGTCTTTTTTTAATGGTCTGGGCCTCTGAGCACTCTGGTCTTGGGTATGCAAAAACACCACAATTTCCCAGTCAGATCTACCGTTATATATCTATTGATCTGAAAGATGAACATTAAGGGGTTACTTGACTGATGATTAGATTTGTCGACTTTTAAGGGGGATGCCGTGTCTAAATTATTCACCGTCATCAGTTGCTGATACCGCTTTGACCTCAAACCAAAAGCAACATCCACTCAGAGAAAAGCCTCCACGCTCACCTGTTCTTTTGTCAGATACCGTGGCTGTAACAACAAAGATGACTCCTTCATGTTTTGCAGAAGCGTGGATGGAGTAGATCGGGTATCCAATGACATAAGTCTAGAAGAGATCACACAGCTGTCACACATCATGACTACCGGACAGCAGAGAATCACAACCCCAGACATCCTTCTCAACATAACCAATCGATGAATGAAATCAATCTCTAAAATAAGGGAAGCATTAGATGAATGACACCGACTGCAATTGCCGAATTAAAAACAGAAAAACCAAGCTGTACCTTAATTAGGATGCCGTCTGTGAAGTCCCAAAGTCTGACGGTGCCATCTGCTGAGCACGAGTAGACCTGCAACAAAAAAAGACTCCCTCAGTCAGGTGTGTGGAGTCTTTTAAGTCAGACCTCAAAACACACGTCTACATGTTGGTTTTTGAGTCCTAGTTAGGTTGCTTATATTTCTTTCTAATGTATTTCTATCAAATTATCATATAATATAATTGTCTAATTATATTATTAGTGTTCTCTGTGAGCATTTGTGTATGGGCTTACATGAATGTGTCAGATTTTGTCTTATTTTTAATACTGTAATTCTCTACAGTTTCACGTACAGCAGTTTTGGTACTTTTTGATACTACTATAGATCAGGGGTCTCCAACAGGTAGCTCGGGAGCTACTGGTAGCTCGTGGGCAGGTTTTCAGTAGCTCGCCTATAGGTTGACCAACTGTGTCAAAAATAAACATAAAAATCTGACGACAGTAAATGCACCTCTTCCCACTATTCATATATTTGGCCCATAAAAAAAAACAAGTGTTTTGAACAAACTAATGTTTTCTTGGACATTGATGTGCCTTTAAGATTATTGATAAGCATTGGCTTATTGCAATTTCACACATGTACAAACAGCAGCTTAATTCAGCTGAGCTATGTAAATAAATGAATGCAAGTGATTTGAAAATCAAGTGAGTGATTTTTGAAAGTAGCTCTCATGAAAAAAAGGTTGGAGACCCCTGATCTATAGCTCATTAAAGTAACAGATTGTGTCGTTTTAAAACATGTGAGTGTAAACATTATGGTCACCATGTTTAAAAGTTTGAGTGAACAGTCAACATGTGAACAATAATAACAATAAAAGTTCATTCATTTAGGTTGTGCACTGACAAGACAAGTCAAGTCAATGGCGCATTTCAGAGGTTTTCTTTGACTTAGCTGGAGCTGCAGTCTTTCTCTGTAACAAAGTGTGTGATGAGTACCTGCAGGTGGTTGGAGGGTTTGAGCAGCACACCTGTCACCAGGTCGGTGTGTCCTCGCAGGTCGTGGATGCACTCCTCAGTGGAGGAGCTGAACACCTTCACACACTCACCTGAGGCGCACAGCAGGAACCTGCAGCGACACAAACCACGTTTATCACGTTTATCACAAACAAACAAACAAATCACCCTTCAAGGACCGACAAACTCCAGTGGCTGGATAGTTATTGGGTTGGTTCATTTCCCGTCACAGAACAGCGTCACAAAGATGAGAACATCTTGAGGTGAGTCTTTGTAAACAGCAGCAGAAGTATCAACACACAGATAGCAGCGAATGCTAACAGCTAGCACCGGTTTGAGCATTTTAACAAATAAAGCTCAGAAAACAGCGCGAAACTCTCTCCAGCTCATTTTTCAAACATTAACGGGGGTTTAAAGGCACACTTACCTTGAATCGCTGGTTATGACAGGCTCTCTGAAGTTTATTTTACTCCCTCCACGGTGAACCACGCGGATGTCCCCGTGTTCAACCATGTTTTCACCGGGTTCAACTCTGACACACGCTGCTGCTTCTTCTTCGTGGGTTTGTTCACCGGTTTGTTGTGACGCTTTACCGCCACCTGGTGGTCTGGAGTGAATCAGTCACTGGAGAAAAAAAAAGAAGCTTATGTTTAGTTTAGTTTAGTTTAGATGTTTATTGCCATTTGCACAGGTACAGGACAGTACAGGTACATTGGAATTCTTGTGCGTTTCTCCCTGAGTCAGCTTCTACAAAAAAAGTTAAAATTATATATAAAATAGAATAGCATTGTAAGAAAAAAAGAATGAGTACAAAAAAGTAAAAAATAAATACGTTGTATTAACAGCTAAGCAACGATATAATACAAACAAATAAAAATAACAAGGGGAACACTGTACAATGAAATGAAAATATAAATATGTTTTCTTATTGCACTTATTATCTCTTATTGCACCTGAGGTTACTGCACACATATTTTTCACATTATATAATTGCACTGTTTTTTTTGTTTTTAAGGTTAATATTGCACACTTGTATTGCACTGTGAGGTGGTCAACTGTCCATTTAGTCTGTAAGGTGTGGGATGAGGTACTTCCTTCCCATCTTAATGTCCTGTGCTACAAGTCTCACGGCAGTACAGTTTTATCAATTTTTCCAAGACCAATACGAATTGTAGACATTATAATTGTAGAAGAATATATCCTTTATTAATCCCACGAGGGGGGAATTCACTTTTACACTGTTATTGAGACATGCTAAACACACACATAGGCTGAAATACATGCACAAACAAGATCCTATATGGACATGCACTAATGGAGAGATGGCAGAGGCTGCACATGAAAGAGTGCCAGAACAGTTTCTGGTCCAGTGCCTTGCTCAAGGGCACCTCGGCAGTGCTCAGTAAGTGAACTGGCACCTCTCCAGCTACCAGGCCAACTTCAAGACTTTCAATTTGAATTCTATAAATGCAATTTATTTAGGGGACACATTGTTTAGTTCATCAGTTTGTTACTGATGACACATATTCACAATATCTAAAAAAAAAAAAAAAAAAAAAAAAAGCCAAGAACAAAAGGAAAAACTACTTGTGCACAGTGACAGGCTCTCAGAGTTGATCGAATACACAACATAATTTTGCCCAGGGCATGAATGAACGTGCACTCCCTCTGTGTGTCTCTCGCTCCTCTTGCTCTCTCTTTTTGTATCAGGTATTTATTGTGTTGTACCAGTGTTTTTGTGTTTAATTGTTAACTTTACATTAGTATCCATTTTTGCAGCCTTTTGGGGGTTTTCACTGATCACGGGTATCACTGTGTCACACTAGGAATTCTTTTTTAAAAATGTGGGTGAATAATCCCACGTTGAGTGGCCAGACACGGAAATAAAGATTAATTAGTTAATTAATTCATAATTTCTAAGAACACCTGTTTCCAACCTTCACCCAACCAAACAACAACAACAACAAACCCTAAGGTTTCCAGCAAATAAGTTACAAATATGAGCCTTCAGATGCTTTAATAACAAATACTTCACTTAATGGAACATCTCTTAATCACAACATCTCAGTGTTATTGCAATGATGAAATGATATAGGTTCTAATTTCCTGACACAAATATCATGAATTAATTAAAATATCTATCTTCAGTGAATGCACTCCACTTAAACTTAACTCATCTGAAAGTTTGAAATGTTCTGTAATTTGATCATGAACTCTTTTCATCGTTCAGATAACCGGCTTTTATTTCATGAAAATAACAACTACACAAAAGTACCATCATGAACGTTTTTTTAAAAAAGTTAGATATTACATTGTTTGGTAACTTATACTATTTTTATTGTATTAAGCGACGCCCTGGACGTTTTATATCTTTATAATTATCTAATTGTTTTGTTTTTTTGTTGTTGTTAATTTTGACAACATAGTGGATATCTGCTTTTTTCGTGTCAATTCTCGCTTATGTAAGTAGATGAAAGTCAGATTCTAGTGACTGGCTTTTAGTGTGACATAACAGAGGTGTAGCCCTGTTACCGGTAAACGTTCCCTTATTCCTGTCTCACCTCACGCGCTCATTATGTTGTGAGCGCGCGTGCGTGTGTGTGTGTGTGTGTGTGTGTGTGTCTGACTCTCATGTTTCCTGGATATGAGGTGAACGAGGCCCCTCCTCAACGTGAAACGAAAGTCAAAGGGGGAAACACGTTCACATGCTGAGGGAGGCTGACGAGGAAACAACGCAGAGACTCAGGTAACACAGACTGTATGAGGAGAACCATATCACTGTTTATCTAACATAGAAATGGGCTATCACATGCTCTATGGTCATATTTGTATGTTCATGATGAGTTGCTGTGTGTGTGTGTGTGTGTGTGTGTGTGTTCAGTAACTCTCAGGATGAGCCAGTGGAAGCAGATTCAGCAGCTGGAGATCAGACTTCTTGAACATGTGGATTATCTTTACGATGATAACTTCCCCATGGACATCAGGCAGGGTTTAGCCGGCTGGATCGAGGCTCAGGACTGGTGAGTCCAAGCCTTTCTTTTACAACCTTAAAATGTCACATCGCCACAATTACTGAAGGATTTTATATTTGTTATATTTACAGAGAAAAAAAATGAACAAAAAGCGCTGAAGTCAAGCGAGAGATAGGTTTTGTTTCTTGCAAATTTGGCAGATTAACCCTTTAAATTAAAAGATCGGAATACTGAAGCATGTTCTGGGACTGGGTAAATAAATATGTTCATGTTTTAAAAAAAAAAAAAAACATACAGATGATACCTGCCTATGAAAAGTACAAGATATTTTTAAAGAAAAATATCATCGCCAAGACCTCAACAAACCAGCTGTCAAAGAGATAAGATACAATCTCTATAATCTCTCAGAAAAATTTTATGATAAGGTTGACAGCTAATCTAAAAATTCCTTTACAGTTATTTCTGATGTGTTTTTATCTAATTCATTGTTCAATCAGAATCAGAATCGTTTTTATTGCCAAGTATATTTACTCATACAAGGAATTTGTCTTAGTGCAAAAACAGTTAACAAAGGAAATAAAGCAAAAATAGCAAAAACCTAAATAAAATAAATGTAATTAAAAAACATATATAATAGAGTATTAGAAATAGAAAAAAACAAAAGGTATAAAAGGTGCAGTATTCAAAGTCCAGTAAGCGTTAATGTAACGCATAAAAACAGTTCCAGCCTTCACATTACCGTCATGTTTTCTGACTGTGGGGCTGATGAGGGTCTGTGTCATGTTGGGCGGAGTAGGGAGGGCTGGGACCTGGTTCATGAGGCTGGCAGCAGACGGGACGAAACTGTTCTTGTGGCGAGAAGTTTTGGTCTTAATGGACCGCAGCCTCTTGCCACGAGATGGTAGATTGCAGATTTACCCAGATTATGAGAACTTTCATGTTTTATTCCTAGTCAGAAGCCCTGAGGGGTCGACTGGTGAAGTAGGGATGGAGCAGGTCAGAGATATAAACAGTGTCTGATCACGCAGGGCTTTGTGACTCATTGGAATCCAATGCAGATGAATTATCACACTTGCAACAGCATTTTGAATCATTTGTAAACAGTTGAGGGAGGATTTACTGGTGACAAGGGAATTGCAAATAGTTTAGCATGCACCTGTTTGGGCACGAGAGGCAGTATTTTCTTTGTTCTTTTATTTGTTTGCTTGCTTTGATTTCAACATCTTCTAATTTACAAACTAAACAGTATGCAGTGATTTCTTCATCTTTTCCTGGAGGTCTCCTGAACGTCACCTTTACCGTCTGTTTTTTCAGGGACTCAGCAGCGAACGATGAGTCGATGGCGACCGTGTTGTTCTCCAACCTGCTGTCCCAGCTGGAGCGAGTGCGCTCACAGGAGCAGAACTTCCTGCAGAGACACAACATGAAGATCATACAGCAGCAGCTACAGGTGTGACAACATCCTCTTTATACCTTCATATCCATTTATCTCATCGTCAGAACTAACTCTGTTTCAATAGGAAGCATTTTTTCCCCCTTTTTACGAGCACTCTGATATATTAAAAATCAGCTTAGCAACAATGAGTAAACCCGTCCATTGAAATGTACTTCCTAGTTTTTAATGCACGTTGTATTTCACTCGCTACTCTAGTTCTAGCACGGGAGTATCAGACTCTCCATTAATCAAACCTCAAACATTATAACACTTATCAGTGAAAGTCTGACATCATGAGTTTCCTGAATGCCATAAACCACTTTCACTCTAATGTGCATCTTATTGGAAAGCATACGCATGTAGACAAACAGCATCAAAGAGAAACTAAAGGAAGTGCTGCAGCAATGGCAAAGGAAGCGTCAAAAGCAAATAAGACACATAATGACTGTACAGAGGATCACTTTACCTGCATGATTACATTGATTTATATGATCACAAAGGATGTAAGAAGGAAAACCTTTGATGTAAAAGTAACAGAGGAACCTTACTTTTGCTCTAATATTGCACCAAAGATGTCATGCTTGGTATCAGAGAAAAGGCTTCATGCTCCAGTGTGAAAAAGGAGGTAGGTATACGCACATCATGTAGGTGCAGGGCCGTGCAGAATCAGCAGACTGAGGTAGAAGAAGAAGATAGGCCCGCACACTCGCTCAAATGAGGCAAAAAAGTTTGAATTCATCACAACATTTCGACCAGAGGTCTGCTTCAGGTGATCAATTTGCTCCATTTTGAAAATACAAATCAGCCATAAACTGTCGATGCTGCCACCTTTGCAACAGTCGCATTGAAGATATCTCTTGTAAGGGAAGTAAAAATATAAAGGTTCATTAAGGATGGGAGTCACTTTGAAAGTTTGACAGTTTTTTGTAGCCTTTGAGTCACTGCCGTTTAAATTATTCAGTGTCTTAAATGTCAAGTGAAGAGCGGTAAGACTGTCCGACTACAGATATGACGTTTGGAGTTTTTCAGGAAGAATCTGCATTTGTTGACTGAAGGTACTTCAGTCACCTTCATGTTGTGGAGCCTGCAGGTAGTAACCTTTTAGCGAGCGTCGAGAAAGTGCAGAGTTTGATGTTTTTGAGCTGCACAGGATGCTTGGTGGATGTTGTTGGCCTCAGCACACGTTCAATTCTGAAAAAGACAAAAAGCTTTGCAGAACAAACCCGTGAGGCCCATACCGCTGTTTCCTGTGTGTCTGGATGTGTCAGAGTCAACAATTCTCAGAGGAAGTAGTTACTCCTGTGTGGTACTCAAGTGTGTTTGTGGGCTGTTGATGTTGTTGTTGTTGTGATGTGTAGTAGTGTAGTGTACCTTAATCAAACAGAATCTTTTGAATGAAACCCTGTCCATCTGATATTTGATCAGTCGCTGGTCTTTATGGAGAGTTCATGTTAGATTAAAAGATATGGCTAAGGTCGGTCAATTCACAGCAAGTAAAAGACAGATACCTTCCAGGGTGCATTGTCCCTTGATAATTTAGGTCGCTACAAAAAGGGAAGCCAGCTTGTGAATGGAAGCTTTCAAATTCAAATGCTGGAAAAGCAAAATCATCTGCTTCTTTTTAGAACTAAGTGTCATTGTGTTTCCTGTAATAAACGTGTGTGTAGGTGTGTGACGATGGCGTCCTCCGTCAGCATTCTGGCAGTGATGCTGATGCCTGAAAACTTGGAGGCGAAGACAAAAAGTTTCCTCTCCTCTTAGCAGAAACTTTTTGTACCCCTCTAAATTGATTTTTTTTGAATGGCAAGAGCAGGATTCACAGCCAAGAAGGTCAAGATGGGACTCTGCAAGGTATACTGGGGAAATTTGATGACTTTAAATTGTGAAGAATTGGGCACTGGATAGCCCAGCGGTTATGTCATGCACCCCATGGGAAGCGGCTATAGTCCTCGTCGCAGGGGAATGTGGGTTTATATTTGACCTTGCGCCAGCCCCCACTCTCTCTTCAGCTGTCCTATCCAATAAAGGCAAAAATGCACCCCAAAAAGTGTAAAGAATTGGATAAATCCTTGAAATATTGCTGAATGATGAAAGCAGAATCTAAGCACTGATTTAACATGTTTGTCTAAACTTCAGTTTTATTAAAAAGATGACACCTAGTTATTTAATGGTTATTGAATAGATTTTTAAAAAGAGAACATCTGGGTTCAAACGGACTCAGAAGTATCTTCAGTTTATTTGCAGGAATAGAGACAGATAAAGCAGTTGTATAACATCTGTGTTGTTGTTTCTCTGTGTCTTTGGACTCCCTAAAGACTCAGTATTTCACATGGACGGGCGGGGTTTTAGAGGATGTAGCATTGCACACTTCAGTGAAGCTCTGGCCCCAATGCCACCCAAATACACTCTGATGTTTTGTTTTATCTTGAACCAAGCATACTAGGATGTTTGGTGCCTAAAGGACTTTGATCACAACACAAAAAAAAAACAAGAAAACAAAACAGTCACACTTTGCCACAGCTGAGGCACCAAAACTACCTGGTAAGGATTAAGAAAGAAAGCTTTTAAATCAGGTTTTGGGCTCAAATATATTAAAGGTATGGGCCTCAGAATAGAGAGATGCATGTCTGAGTAAATTTGTGGTGCAGAACATAATTTAGTCCATTTAAATGTCAACATATTTTAGTGTTACAGTTTCAAGGGTAATGCTAAACTTGGCTATTTAAAAGTACAAAACCATGTAGGTAAAGATCTTCAGCTAGCAGCCGTAGAAGCAGGATCCATTTTAAAAAAGCTGAGAGTATCTTCAAGAATCTATAATCACAAAAACAAATCATCTCTGTTGGAAGTTACAATTAGGCATAAGGTCTCCTGTAGGGTTAATCTTGGGGTGTCGGGAAAAAGTAAGTGAAGAGACCGCTTAGTTTTGGCCATCTTATCCAAAAAGTGGTCTGATTCAGACCACAAAATGACCACAGTAAGAGGCGGGGCGGCTGTGGGTCAGTGGTAGAGTCGGTCGTCTCTTACCTGGAAGGTCAGGGGTTTCTGCAGACACATGTCGACGTGTCCTCGGGCAAGACACTCAACCCCCAGTGGCTACCGCCGCTGCGTCAGTGGCTACCGCCGCTGCGTCAGTGGCTACCGCCGCTGCGTCAGTGGCGTGTGGATGTTTGTGATTTGTGGGATTAGTTAATACTGATGGACACTTTACGCAGCAGCCTCAGCCAAAGTGTGAATATGTGGTGTGAATGTGTAGGTGTGACCTGCGGTGTTAAAAGCGCTTCGAGTAGCCAGAGAAGTGCTCTACAAGCTCGAGTCTATTCTGAGAACAGGAACCAGAAGCTGGTGAGCAGACTGTTAGAGAGTGTGTATTTATTTAGAAATAACACTTCAAGTAGCTCTAAGCACCTGATCATCTTTGGTTTATAGTTTTTGTTTTCCGTTACAAGTAACGTTTACTCCCTCAAAATGTCGTCCAAGATTCAAATGAACTTTACGGTTAAAGGCAATAACTGCCTGGAAATAAAACCGGTTGTACTCCAAAGCGTCTGTGCACTCCTTTAGGCGACATGCCTCCTTTTTCCATTTTCACTATGACTCACAGAAACTTGATTTAGGCAACACATAAAAGTGTGGCCTTTATGTGTTGCCTAAATCAAGTTTGACCTCATTCCTTTTCCTGAATAAATCGCTAAAGTACTTCCTGTAAACCTTGCACCTCTGAGAAGACCAATGATGACAAATACTCGATGAATCCTCCTCCTCCTCCTCCTCCACATATTCAAGAAGTCTTAGCTCCAACTTAACATGGACAGATTTTTCTTTGCGCTTTCAAGAAAGTATAGCTCATGTTAAATTGCAGGAAACAAAAAATGATCACCTGAAGAAGACCTCTGGTCGAAATGTTGTGATCAATAAAACCTTTTTTGTGGCATTTGAGCAAGTGTGCAGGCTTCTTTTCTTCCTCATCTTGCAAGAAAGACAAAGAAAAATAGAGAAGAAGAAGTAAACATTCAAATCCGAATAAAACAGCCGTGGTTACCGGAGTCCATTATCAGAGATGTTTATGTATCAGTTAGTCCATTAGCATTTCAAATTGTGTCATCAATCATCACATTCTTACTTCTCTAATTTGATTGGTCACTTTTTCCACAGAACACATGTGTGTGTCATTTCCTACCATTGTTGTAAAATAGGGGAATAAGTCTTAATTCCTAGTTATTGTCTCTTCCTTATTCTGTTTTGTCTTTCACGTCTTTAGTTTTCTGCCGTGTGTGTGTGCGAGTGTGTTTGTAACCTGGAACATCCCCTTTGTGTCTGCAGGTGAAATACACGTCCACCCCCGCCATCATGGCCAGAGTTATCTCCACCTGTCTCAGGGAGGAGCGGCGGATCCTCGCCAGCGCCTGCATGCAGGAACAGGTTTGCAACATCTTCTCTCCCTCAGAGGGGAAAGTCCCTCTGCTTCATCAAAAACAGACGCCTCTGCTCGTAAACACGAGCTGCAAACCAGGAAGTTGGTGTTGTATTATCTACACTCCCACTTTCCCAACCGCTTCTTTTCTTCTTCGAGAAACTGTCACTGATTATGTAATCAGGCTGCTGCGAGGATGGCGGAAAAACAAATGGATATGATGAATGCTGATACTGAATAATATGTTTATTCAAAGAACGATGAACAAGAAAATGAATGAAGCAATGAATGAGTAAGATACGATGAGATGGGGGCACTGATGGCCAAGCGGCCCGTGCATGGAGGGTACAGTCCTCGGCTCCTTTCCAGCATGTCATTCCCCACTCTGTCTCCTGATTTCATACTTTGTCTACTGTCCTATATAGATAAAGGCAAAAAGCCCCACAATCAAAAATCAGAAAAGATAAGATAACAGTCTGTATTTGATCATAAGTATGTGAGCAGAAAAGAGAAACGAGGGACTAAAAAAAATATATTTTCCAACAGGGTCCACTGGAGAAATCTCTGCAGAGCTCTGTACAATTTGAGAGGCAGAAAAACATGGACAACAGAGTCGGGATCATCAGGGGCAGCGTGCAGGTAACTGAAACATCTTGTGTAAAAACAAAAAAAAAAGGGACTTTTCTACATTTCATTGCTCTAACAATTTCCTGCCGCTGTCTAGATGATGGATCAGGCTGTGAAATGCATCGAGGACATGCAGGACGACTTTGATTTCCGCTACAAGACCCTTCAGTCACGAGGTACGCCCTGTGCATACAAGGTGTGAAAGTCATTTTTAACTGGGATATTTTTTTCACTCCTGTGCAACAAAAAAAACGTCACCGCCTGCAACACAACAAAAGTGCTCCTTTCTACAAATGTGTTTTTTAATTTGTGGGTGTGTCTGTGTCTGTATGCGTGTGTGTGCGTGTGTGTGTGTGTGTCAGAAACAACAGATAAGAACTCTGAGATGATGAAACAAGAGGTAACGAGACTGCAGGAAATGCTGAACAGGTTGGACTTTAAAAGAAAGGTATGAATCTAAATCATCGCCAAGTTTCTCAGGAATGTCTCCAAACATAAAAATAACTATGAGAGGTATTTGAATCACATTTATGCATACAAACAGCATTGCTCTGTGTCTGTCCTTCATTAGGAAATCCTGTCTAAAATGGACTTAGTGATAAAGGAGATCGATGACCTCATGACGTCTCAGCTCAGCCCGGAGCTGCAGGACTGGAAGCGAAGGCAGCAGATCGCCGCCATCGGGGGTCCGCTGCTCACCGGCCTGGACCAGCTGCAGAGCTGGTAATGTGAAGACTCTTAACTGAAAGCTTTATGTTCATGCCGTCATACATCACCGTCAATCTTTGAGCCCATCGGCTCTCATCAGATGAAAACATTTGCCTCTGGGAACGTTGGAAACATATCCTTGATAATTCTGGTTAAGCCAGCGATCAGCGTTTAACAACTTCTAGCCAAGACTTCCTTCTCCATGCAGTCTTTATATTGCAGACCTAAATTCTGTCATTTCTTAATCCATAACATCCCAGAGTAGCGCTCAGCTCAACAGCAGATAATAAGTCACACAGCGGCTTCACTTTAGCGGTATGAGCCTGAAAATGACACAAACTTCTTTTGATAAACTTACAGTTATCAGGATTTAAGATTGCCTGAATAATAACATCATGATCCAGATTTGTGATCAATGTAAGCTTGTCAGGTCTGTTCTCAAGAAGTTAAAATGTTTGTTAAAAGGAGGTCAGATCGATCATTTCCGATGCAGCTCAATCTATTTCAATTCAAATCAGTTTTATTTGTATGGCACATTTCATACAAACGCAAACTCAATGAGCTTTACAGAAGACAAAGATAAACAAACACAATACAAACTCATTTTAAAAAACTTAAAACAGCAACAACAACAAAAACCTCTCACAGGGACCATACACCAAACATATACACACACACACACACACACACACACACGCAAAGATAAACTAGCAACCAAAGGCATGAGAGAAAAGCAATGTTTTAAGACCGCTCTTAAAAGAAATAAAATCTCTAAACGCTGTCAAGCTGATTTTTCTCTCAAGATGAAACATTTGGTCTAGAATGGATTGTTAGCTGCACATTTGCACAGTTATCTGTTTATAGAGATGAATACATCATCGCTTAATCATGGTACGTGGGATGTCATTAGCGTGGATTGCATTTTGGGACTTCAAACACAGTTTTTCCTGCATACACTAAAGCCTGCTGATACGTGATTGGTTAATACTACTCACACTACAAATGTTCCACAATCAGAAACCAGAAAACATCTCATCTAAGTTTGGCCCTGTGTATACAGATTCTACATCTTTTATATAGAATCTGCTCATAAAGATACTTGACAGTAAATGAAATAAGCCTCAATCTTCCTCTCTCCTGTCCCCCTTCTTCACTCCTTTATCTTCCTCTCTCCTGTCCCCTCTCAGGTTCACTCTGACAGCCCAGAGTCTCTTCCAGATCAAGCGACAGCTGGACAAACTGGGCGAGCTTGTTGTGAAGGTCACCTACGAGAGCGACCCAATCCCCCTGCAGAAACCCCAGATGGAGGAGAGAGTCAAATACCTCATCTACCACCTCATCAAGAGGTAATGGTCCAAAGGATGCATTGACACTGACATGTACAAAGGACCTCCTCTTGTACTCTTAGCATTCAGAACACATTATAGAGAGGAGCTGAATACCCTTCAAACACAGTCAGAAGCTGTCAATGAACACGAGAGATGAATGTGAAACAAAGTATAACTGGTATTGCGTGTGGTTTGTTTGCAGCTCGTTTGTGGTGGAGAAGCAGCCCTGCATGCCCACACACCCACAGAAGCCCCTCATCATCAAGACCGGAGTGCAGTTCACCACTAAAGTCAGGTATCATGATGTGACCTGGTTTCATGATTTCATTTGCTCTGTTTAAATATGAAGTCCTGTTTCACCCTCAGTATTCATTCATAGAACACTAAGGGCCCGATTCATCAAGAATTGATTGCACCTGCTGACAGCACCATGAGTGGCACAGAAATAGCACCCGTCATCTGACCCGTTTTAGCACCCTATCCACTAAAGACTCTGCTCTTATTAGAAACTGTTGCTAACACACACACTAAGATGTCCTTCTCCATGCAATCTGTTCTTGTTTCGCGTCTGAATGTGGAGGAAAGCCATCTGCATCTCAACTCTGCGCTGACGGAGATGTTTTGTCAACACAAAGATGATGAGCTAAGGCGGGGGGGGGGGAGGAAGCTTTTTGAGAGTTTATTTTGATGCTAGTCCTGAAAAATGTTACATTTGTTTCACTGTTTAGAACAAAGCTTCCTCTCTAACAAGACAAAAGAAAAACTCACTTCCTCGTGTGTAACGGCTCCAAATTACTCCACAGATGGAGATGAAGTGTTTAGACATGAGGTAGCGTTTTGTCCACGGGGGGGGGGGGGGCAACATCAACATAAAATTAAATGTTCCTTATGGTGAAATATAATATGTATATTCTTTGTTTCTCCCAGACTCCTGGTCAAACTTCCAGAGGTGGATTATCAGCTCAAAGTGAAAACAACATTTGACAAGTGAGATTTTCACCACTTAATAAATAAATTGTGTGCAGCTATAAAGGAATTCTATCTTCAGAAATGTTGATGGTCACTTATATTTGTCTGTGGTTTGTGTGTGTGCGTCTCTAGGGACCTCCCCCCTGGCAGAGTGTGAGTACAAACATCTTCACCACATGACAAAGTGCTGATGTTTAATTTGAGCACTGATAGAAACAGTGTAACACATTTTAACAGCTTTTAAAAACAGTGGCCAACAGTATATGACACCAGAATATTGACTTTAGACACATTAGTCAGTGTTAATGCAAGTAGAAGAAGATTTTAACTACGTGTGTAAAGAGGAAAAAGCAAGTGTGCGCACTTCTGAGCAAAATGCGTACAGGTGCAGGACAGAAAAAGAGAAAGATCCGCACACTGGAGGTGCTCATGGGGAGCTGAACAGCGTGCGGATGTTACTCTTTAACTGTGTATGTAACCCCATTTCTGCAAATGTGGTGAAAAAGACCCCGTTGGTCATAAAATAAGAAACCTCACCAAGAAAATGTGACTGAAAAGACGTCACGATGTCATGCAGCAGAAACCTAAACGGTTGTCCTTCACTGAAATAACAAAAGCAGTTTAAAGGAACATCGACGTGTACAGCATGATGTTGAGTTAACCTAATCAACAAACATAGGCTACACTCTCAAAAAGCAGAAATTCAAATAATAATGTTCTTTCAGCTACAAACTAAATATACTTTTTAGAGTGCTGGGAGAACCCGATGAAGCAAGGTGTTGTTCACTCACAATGAAGTGACAGTAAAGTCATTTTCAGTGTGCCACGGTTTATTGATTACACTTTTTAGAGTGTAATGGCTTTGTATGAAATTGTTGTTTTTAGAAGAAGTCTCCTATGATTTTAAGATATTTTGATGTCATGATGCACAACTTAATTTATTTATTGAGAAACTAACTTAAAGAAAACTTATTCATCAGTTTCTAATACCATCACTCAGTAAATATGTGTTTTTTCATTACATTAGTTCTTTAATTTTTCATACAGATATTTACACATAGATAATACACAGATGGGAGGAGGGCTTGTAAAAATGACCCACCTTACATTGATCATAAATCTTTTACAAAGTCCCGTCACAGACACGGATACTTTTGGGAGGAGGGGCTTCCAATACTATCCACATTCACTGTCTTAGTCCAGTCCTCGACGCTGAGTGTTTCAGTTTAGTATTCTGATAACGTTCTTCTTGTTAAAAATGAAGTTTTGACTCGGATTTCAGCAGCAACAGTTGCTTTTTTGGTTTAAAAATGTAGGTGAATATAGACGCTGATTAAATACGTTTTCTTTTCTCCTCAGAAGTCGTCAGTTTTTCATCCTGACCAACAACACTAAAGTCATGGACATTGAAGATTATTCAAACGGCTGCCTCTCTGTGGAGTTCAGACACTTGGTGAGATCAATCTTTTATGCTCATATGTGTCATTTATTATAGGGAAACGTGTTAATGTGGGAGACAGAACGGGTCATTAAAAAAGAAAGAGAAGACAAATGTCAGTGTGTTTGCATCTTACAGCAGCTGAAAGAGAAGAAATACATCAATGGCACAAAGGGGAACGAGGTAAGACGAGATATTCAATATGAGACACATTATTGTAATGTTTATTGTACTCATTATAATGTCTATAAAAGGAGTGACTTTCTGACCCTCATGCTTTCTGTGTGTGCTGTAGGGTCTGCTCTCTGTGACAGAGGAGCTTCACTCGCTCAGTTTTGAGGCGTGCTTCACAGTTCAGGGTCTCACCATCGATCTGGAGGTGAGAGTTTGCTTCACTTTAACGTGCTGTGAGAGGGGTGTTGGTGGTTAAAAAAGTTTCTCACTGTGAGTTTAAATTCCTCCAGACGTGTTCTCTGCCTCTGGTGGTCATATCCAACGTGAGCCAGCTGCCCGGAGGCTGGGCCTCGGTCATGTGGTACAACCTTCTGACGGACGAGCCCAGGGTGAGTTTACACACTGCACTGCAGTACACACGCTCAGTTACCAATTTATTAAGTTAACCTTAAATAAACAAGTATAGTTTAACACCCCTGCAAAGGGTCATCCTCCAAAATAAACAGAGCAAAAAGTCATAAAATAAGAAAAGAATGACCTAAAACAAAAGCCACTTACCTTGATTTTTATTAAAGCAAGTAAAAAAAAAGTAGTCAGCTGAGGCCATGTGGTTAAAAAAAATACATCTTAAACCAGTTCAGCCAAACAAACAATACAATTATTGGTCATAATAGAAACACATATACTTCAGATTGATTTTGTCAGTATGTAGAAGGAGTCTCTTTGTTGCTCTCTTTGTTGACACCTGTGGTGTCTTTATTTAGAGAAGTGAAGAAACACAGAGGTGGGGGAGGGGGGGATGTGAAATCAGCATCAGAGGAATAGGAGTGAGTGAGTGGTGCTTAAATATGTATGAATCAGAAATGTGTTGTGTTTGAGGCGTGGTCTATGTTCCCAAACCATATTTTAAAAAACAATGTTGAAGTTCATTGTTGTGGCATTAACACAACCAATAAGAAGATATTTCTGTATAGCTGTTTAATTTTGCATTGTTTTATCTGTATGATCGATGTATTTAGTGTTACGGTTGAGTTGTTTCGAATTGTATTCCACTTCCATATCCTAAATTTCCTTCCTCTTAACCTTCTTCTTCCTCCTCGTTCTCTTAATCCACAGAACATGGCGTTCTTTGGAAACCCGCCTCGGGCCACCTGGAGTCAGCTCTCGGAGGTCCTCAGCTGGCAGTTCTCCACCTTCGCCGGTCGAGGCCTCAACAAGGAGCAGCTGAGCATGCTGGGAGAGAAGCTGCTCGGTACGTTTTCACCTTCAGTTTTCAAACTACTGAATGAGAAAAGAAATGTCTGAGGTTTCTTTGAACACTTTCTTACATATCCTATAAATACATATGATAGCTTGTAGTATGTTGGCCTGCAAGGGAAAAAAGATTTTCCGGCCTGTAGGTCTTCTGTTGTGATGACTGGATATGCAGTGTGATCCGGCTGCATACATTTCTATGGTTTTTTCCACATGTTTTCCTCATGTTTTTGACTTTGCATTGCTTCTGTAATTTCAGCTTTTCTGCAGTTTCTCCTGCATTAGATATTGTTTGCCTTGTTGGTAGTGTTGCAAAATAAATCACGCTTTAATTGCCATCGCAATGTGAGCAGAAGTATGAATTTATGGCAATAAAGTAGAACATTATTTAATGTAAACAAGCAACGTTTTCTCACTCAGTGTGTGCACATTGAACCTGTTGAATGGAGGCCTGTGGATTACAGCCATGCCCTCAAACAATGTTGATGCAGTCAGATGAAGCTCATTTCAGCTACGCTCAGATTAATCGGTGGTGGAAAGAGGCTTTTTGGAGAAACTTGTTGCAAACAGCTGTAAAGAAATTTGAATAAGTATTATGCCATTTTTTTTATTGAACCATTTCATATCTTTTTCACAATTTTGAAGAATATTATCGTATGTCTCATTTGACTTCTCATATCGTGCAGGCCTAAAATAACCATCGACAAAAAGTCCAAAATAATGAAGTCATGATTCAAAAGTTAATTGCCTATCTAAACACATTGCATTCATTTGGCTTAACTTCCTGTGTTTTTCCACAATAAAAAATTGCTGACAGAAAGATATTGCAATGCTAGTTTTGTTCCATATTGTTCTGCTCTAGGGGATGCAGTGTGTCTGTCCTTGTCAGCGAACACAAACACAAACACAAACAGCAGAATGAGATATAAAGGCCTGACTTGACTTGAAATGAAGGCATGAGTCAAGGGGTTTCCTTCATAGGTTCCAAAAAACATAAACTGCAAAGCTAACAGATGTTCTTTGTTACCGTCGTGTTTTATTCTTTTCTGTATTTCTTTGCAGGTCAACATGCTTCCTGCAGTGATTATCAAGTGTCCTGGTCAAAGTTCTGTAAGGTAAGTCTTCGATAATATTGAAATACCACATACTGTATGAGCCAACTTTTAGTTCAGATTACCATTTTGAACCTGCAGGTTAAAGGCCCTTTCACATCGGCTACAGCCACGTAGTACATGTTAATACCTCAAAGGGTCATTCATCTCATCTTCAAAAGAGACCTCCATTTTTCCCATGCTGTGTTGTTGGACCAAGACTTAAAAAAATAGATCTTTTTTGGACAATTACATATGTACTCTACATCTCTTCTGGGAAGTTTCTGTGTCATGACGTACTCATCGTGGGCATTTCTGTGCTTCATCCGTTCTTACAGGAGAATATTCTTGGAAAGCCTTTCAGTTTCTGGATGTGGTTGGACTCCATCCTGGAGCTCATCAAGAAACACCTGCTGCCAGTCTGGAACGAGAAGTAAGCTGCTGGTTCACCTATGTAATACCTGACCTCACTAACAGGGCTTTTACACTTGTACGAAACTCCTGAAAACAATGTCAGGGTGAGCTGCATATTTGAACACAAACAGCAGAAGTTTTTCACTCAGACTTTATCCTGAGTTTGTCCTCCCAGCCCCCTCGTATTTGTTTCTGCAGAGAGACTTGAGTGAGCTGATGTCAGAACACAGCGGGATCTTATCAGGAGAATTCACCTCTAGCGAGCGGGAGTGGGTGGTGACGTTTATTCCCTTCGATCGGTGAACAACAATAGACTCTCTGCAGGTGATCGTCACCTAGCTTAGCATAAAGACCAGACAGTGGAGATGGGAAAATGGATAAACTACAAGCTTGGCTTGTTCAAAGGCAATACAATCATCCAACCGGCACCTCAAACAGATTTTGTCTTGTTTGTTTTTGTTGTTGTCACTGTGAGGTTGCCAGGCAACCAGCAGAGACTTCAGTAAGTAACAGTTTCTGGTTTAAATAACTGGTAATAAAGTAACATTTAAATTTGAATTTAAATATATTTATTTCATTATTATTGTGTTAATATTTTCCTACTCTCATTAGTTTTGTTGCACTCCTTTTAAATCCCTGCATGTCTTTATCACTAAATTTGCCTTCATATGATTGTTAATGATTACCTGAAAGTAGAGTTCAGTGTAGGACTCCACCCTGTGGTTTCTTTTGGTAACTACAATCAGGAAAAAGGCTTTAAGCTGAATATATTTTCTTCATGTCTTGATTATGAGACTGTTTTCCTTTATTCTATTTAACTTTATTCAAATGATAAAGCTTTACAAGTTTATATTTACTTTCAAAAATTGCAATTAAACTACAATTCCTTTCTATTTTTTTTTATTTGGTGTTATAGCAATCTCCCTGACCTACTGTCTTCCTGTTTTCTGACGAGTGTGAAATGAATGAAAGTGTTGAGTTAAACATAGTTTTAACATTTACTGCACATCATCTTGCAGTGAAACATTTTTACACATTAAACATTTAATAATAATAGCAGCATTTCAGACCTGCAGAAAAAGAGTTAAAACAATGATCAAAGCATGTAAAAAACCATCAGAAGAATGTGAAAATTTGATTGATAGCAACAGCAAAAAATATATGTTGGGGAATTAAAGGGTGTTTTGTTTCTTTTTCTTTTGCACCATGCAGCTACATCATGGGCTTTGTGAGTAAAGAGATGGAGCGCATTCTGCTAAAGGACAAAGAGCAAGGCACATTCCTCCTCCGCTTCAGTGAGAGCCACCTCGGAGGAATCACTTTCACTTGGGTGCAGCACAACGAAAACGGTCAGCTTTCTATTAAGTACATCATCTCCTACTCTGAGTGACAGAATGTTTCATACTTTTATTTTAAAATAAAATCCCTCAGTATACTCTCAAATGTTGTCCAGGGTCACTAGGTCATGTTATACAAGCTTTGTATTTCAGACTTCGACCTGGTGGTCTTTCCTCGATCTAATACTTGGCTTTTTATTTCCCAACAGGAGAGATGAGTTTAAACTCTGTGGAGCCGTACACTAAAAACCGCCTCAGCGCTCTCCCTTTTGCCGACATCATACGAGACTACAAAGTGATCTCAGACGGGGTCGTACCGGAGAACCCGCTCAAGTTCCTCTACCCAAAGATCCCCAAAGATGAAGCCTTCGGACGTCTTTACAACAGTCAGCCGAGCAAAGGCAGGAGTGCAGAAACATTTCTCCAATCAGAGCTGATGTGTTTTAAATGATTATTTTTGAGCTACCTAGCTTATTGAGTACAAAGCTAACGTTTCTTTTATCTGTGTTTAACTTACAGTCCATCCATACATACCCTCCATCCTGATCCCCATCTCTGAATTACGGTAAGTTCATTTGTGGACCATGAGAGACGGCGGTGTATGAATGTGTATGAATGGATTAGTTACTCCTGATGGACACTTTACACAGCGGCCTCATCAGTGTGTGAATGTGTAGGTGTGACCTGTAGTGTTAAAACACTTTGAGTTGTCAGGAGACTAGAAAAGCGCTATACAAGCTCAAGTCTATTTACATAGCAGCCTTCTTAGACTCAAACTATGAATATCAGTGTAATGTAGTCGTGTTAGTCATTCAGAGGGCTGCAAAACCCCAAAGATTCACATGGCTTCATCAGCGCAGTGTTAATTATGACACGCTGCTTTCAATGCAGCTGAGAGATTTTTGAGATTTTTGTTAAAGCGGCTGAGATGAGTTTTGTTTTTTGTTTTTATGAAACAGACTGAATTTAATATTGAGGACTTTTTGAAGAAAACATTCACATTGAGTCGCACGTTTGACGGTTTTTAAAAAAGCTGGATGACATTTTGTTTGAAAACACAACCTACACATATGTTCAGGACAATATCAGCAAAGAGATTAGAGGTACCACTTCATCCACAGGGGGCGCCAAAATCAACAGAAACTGAAAGTTGCTTCTGCGTTACAATAAACTAAGATGTTTTGTCTCTTCCCAGCTCGAATGTGAGCACCTCGTCCCCCGTCTCCTGTCAGTCTCCTGAACCACCGATGACTCCCGGCGAGTTTGACATGCTGAACGAGCAGCTTTGCTTCAGCATGGAAACAGTGAGTCATATTTATTCTGTTTGGTGGACCGCACAATTCACAAACAATACTCTTTATTTTGTCTTCTTTTTAGTAAATCTAAAGAAAATAGCCAAAACAATGATGGAATCATTGTGGCAATATGTCTTGTTGGGAATGTTTTTAAAGCTTAATATGTTTTTATGAATCTATACAATACATCTTCATTGTTCACTCAGTCCTACACACGATGTTCAACATTTATTCTGCATCAAAACACACGCTGAAAAGATTTCTCTGAAGGGTAGAGTCAACACGCAAACAGGCACTCTGTTGTGTTAAAAAAAGCTCATTGCTGTAGGTAAAGTTATTCATGTGTGGAAGACCACCGCGTTTCAGATCATCATGGAAGTACGTCATATATAGCGACATTAATCCAAGGGAAAATATCCAAACAATTGTGTACAACAAAAGTAAAGAATACGTGAAACTATCCCTCGTAAATGAGGAGAGCAAAAAAACATATTAAAGAAAAAATAAAAGAAAGGAAGCTGTTACAAAATGTGGAAAATAGTAGAAAAAAAGATATACAGGTACACATATATACACACACAAACATATACATATAAACATGCATACATACATCTTACACATATTTATACACACATAGAAAATCATTGTTTTTGTCTCATTTACTCCAGATGAGCCCTTTATGTTTCCTGCTGCTCATGTTTTTTGTTTTTGTGTTTCAGATGAGTCCGCCGTATTCTCAGTAACTCCTGATGACACAAACAACATTTTATCTCCGAGATCAAAGAGTTTTTATATTTTTATATTGACCGAGTGTTTGGATTTTTAAAAAAAGTTTATGTGACCACTTATTTTTTGAACTAGTTAGACTTAACATTTGAATTGATTTTACTTATTTTTTGGCTATTCTGTAATGTGCCTTCTTTCCTTCGTTTTTTTTTTTTGATCACTCTTATTTCAGCTGTACTTTAATGCACTCCTTTTTATTTGTATTTTTATGTTGTTTTTTCTTTGATTGTGTACTTTTTGATATGTCCTTCTACGAACTGTGAGTATGTTTTTTTTTTCTGTACGAATAAAGTGTTTATAATTGTTATTTAAAACCTATCGTTTATAACATTTTCATGTTTATTTATATGACAGTGCCGTATCACCACAATATTTGTGCGCTTATTTTTGTTAATCAGTTACAAATTCAGTGATTACATTTCGTTTTGATTCAGTCTGTCTTAACAGTCACACTTACACCACACGTCATCACGTACAATCATTCAAGGTGAGCTCTTCTGCCACCTAGAGGCCACACTGAGGCATGGCTGTGTCAACAAGTGTTGCAGAGTTTTTAGTTTTTCTAATCGGCAGGAAATAGAGCGCCTCACCTGACTGCGTTGAACTTGACAGAGTCAGTGTTCAAGAGTTTACCGAGAACAGACGTGAATCCCGGAGAGTGACGAGAGTGAAGGGTGTGTTTTACAGCCGTAAAGGTGTGTTTGTGTTTGTATCTGTATAAATAAACACTGAGCTACACAGACTTTGGACGTTATAAAAATATGATTAAACTAACCTTGCTAAATTGAGTAGGTTTTATAAAGGTGTATAGGCTGATGTACAGTAGAAAGAAATTAACCAACACACTCTATATGTCTACATTTGCCAGAACAAGTTTTATATTTGATTGTTAGTCCCAAAGCACATTTTTAACACATTTTCTTTATGAACCATCACTGGATTAATCGCATTTTATTTATTTTGCACGTTTGAGAGAAGTTTAATTGCAGATAGTAATTTAGAAGAGAGCGAGAAAGTGGACGACCAAAGGTACAATGTGTTAAACAGCAACATGAATTCAACAAAAATAAAAGAATAAAAGATGTATGTATGTATGATTAGGATAAACGGCAAAATAGTGACTAAAAAGGTTAGTAATAAAAATGGATTTAGAAGTAAAGACTAATGCACACCTATAGGAAATGTGTACTTGAAACAATAAAACAAGTAATTAAAAATAAAATATAATTATATAGCCTATACAACTCCTACATAAAGAAAACCCTAAAACCACAAATGTATAAAATATTAAAGTAGGCATATTACTAAAACAAGATACTAATGCCAATAAAAAATAAATACTAATACTAAAAACATAATTTAAACAATTGTATGTTAATTTAAAGCAGAATTAATCAATGACTACATTTAAATATAAATGATAAATATTGCATCATAAAGTAGGCTACTACATAAAAGCCAGACTGAATACAATGCATTTATATTCTTGGAGTCTCGGAGCTAAACAGCTGAAAGAAGGATAACAAAACGTTTTAGTTTGAGAGTTCTCAGTTTAAGACTAAAAAAAATCGGTTTTACCCGGTTTTACCCAAGTTTTACCCTAGTTTTCGGGTTTTACCTCCCGGAAGAGACGCGGGAAAATTGCAGCCAACAAGCCGCAGCAGAATTCCTCGATGTTTATTTTGTTTTGAAAGCGGAAATGAATAGAGCGAAATCGCTGACTTGACGTTTTTATTCGACCATTTCCCGAGAATCGGAGCCGCTTGTGTTGTGGGAGGGGACCGGCCGAGGCTATATAAGCAGCCCTACTTCCTGCTGTGACACACGTTGAATAGACAGCTTAGTTCGCAGTAAACTTTGTATTTATTTACACTTTACGATCCATTTCGATAACCAACAAATAACAAATCCAAAAATCCGCTGAAAGGTAAGTTATTTTACTTCCTGTTGCTGAGAGGAATCACGTGTTTTATGCATTATATGTTACAGTCTATGGTTTTATTCTGGGAGCCTGTGTTTACAGTTTTTATAGTTGTCGCGATATTTGTTGTACACTTCACAAATAATGAAGTTACAGGTTATATTATTAATATTATTATTAATATTATTATATTGACAGTCTGTGGGTTTATACCACTGATGTAGTGGTGCCTGAAGAACTGGGAATACTCTAACCCCCCCCCCCCAAAAAAAAAAAAATTAAATTATATATATATATATATATATATATATATATATATGTATATATAGGTGTGTATTTAGTTCATCTAAAACATGTGCTTTCTAAATTTACACATTAATACTCCACTTCCACTGCTTGACTTAAGGGGATTGTTGTGAAATTAGCTGCAGAAGAGGAACACATTTTGTCATTGTAACTGTACAACAGACTACAGGTTGAGACAAATGCATTTTGAGTGAACTATTCCTTATTCATAAAGAGTGTTGGGGAAATGCGTTAAAAAGCAATGCACTAGTAATAATAATAATAATAATAATAATAATAATAATAATAATAAATTAGATTTCTATAGCGCTTTTCTAAATACTCAAAGATGCTTAGTGTGTATTTTGTTGTTACAAGTTAGGCCCTATATAATGCACTGGTTTTGCAATTTAAGTAAAATGTTATTTAGAAGAGGATATACCCAATGGAAAAATAAGTGGGTATATACCTGCTTATACCTGGGTACATCCTGCACTCACGGGCGTCGCCAGATCTGGGCCCCATGAAAAGATATCTCAATTGGGCCTAACCACCAGCAACACTGAGGCTGTCTGAATGTTACCAATAAGAAAATGAAAAGTTATTGTAATGAGCACACTGTGAAGAAAGTCTTCTATTATGGCAATAACTTTGTAATTTAATGTGAATTAAAATAAATTAACTTTACAATATTTTGCAGG
The DNA here is from genome assembly GCF_963930695.1 of Labrus bergylta. NCBI lineage: Eukaryota > Metazoa > Chordata > Actinopteri > Labriformes > Labridae > Labrus > Labrus bergylta. The sequence goes on along the minus strand of NC_089207.1, from coordinate 18,375,518 downwards.
GCCCCTGTCAGTCATGGGTGCCCCTGCCTGCTCTGCACCACTGTTTATTCCCAGTAAAGGTTTCAGGACTTGAACTATTTCTTGTACCTGCAGATGGCTCAGTGGCTGGAGCTGCTGAAGCTGGACTCGGCTCTTCAGGGCCATGTGAGACAAGTTTATAAGGGGAAAATCCCTCTAGAGATCCGCCACCATCTCTCCCTGCTGATTGAGAGCCAGGACTGGTAAGAAGAGTTTATAATGTGTTTTGTATGGTATTCACAAGAACAAGGATGTCCCACCATCAGGCTGTCTCGCACCATGCTCTTATTCTTTACTGTGGAAAGGCAGAGCAAACACCTAGCTGTGGGAGAGGAGTGAAAATCTCCAAACGGCCTGTTTGAGCACACATTTTCTGAAAAGTGGAGCAGGTAAAAGACGGAGAGGATGGACTTTTCTCATCATTGTGGAGTTTGTAGACGGACTAGGGATACATATTAGTGTTAGAAAAAACATTGTGAAGTGTATTTTGCATAATATGTGACCTTTAAAAGTGTATGTAACTAATTCAAAAAAATGTGTTTCCCAATCATGTTCTTACTTAGGTATTACAATTGAAGTAAAACGTACACGATGCATTGTCCCACTGTCACTGTTAGGGACTTTCACCTGATCTTTATATAACTTTGTTTTTGGTGTAATTTTTCATGTTGAATTATTGTAGTCAGATTGTGTTGTAATTCAGTGATGTAGACACACGCGCACACACACGCCCACACACACACACACACACACACACACACACACACACACACACACACACACACACACACACACACACACACACACACACACACACACACACACACACACACAGACACAGTCCTGATATTAATGCACATTATCTGTTGCTCTGTGTCAGGGACTCGGCAGCGGTGGATGAAAATAAAGCTTCCACTTGTTTTCGAGCTCTCCTACTGGATCTGGATCAACAGTGGAACCGCTCTGTCCAGGAGAACAACATCTTAGGGGGGCCAAACTTTTCAGGGATGAAAGACTTCTTGCTGGTAGGGCCGACACACACACACATTGAACATTTCATTCAGATGTATCTCTTCTTCTAATTTTCTCCACACAAGATTATTACATCCGCGTACTTGTTTGTGTGAATGCTTGATATTTATTCCTTTTTGTTTTTTCACTTAGAAATACTTTGTGAACCAACCAATGAACTTGGCTGTCATCCTTTCTGAATGCCTCAAAGAGGAAATGAGAATCCTGGCGTCCGCCCGTGAAGCAAAGGTAAGCAACACAGACCTCAGAAATGTCTACTACTATCAAAAAAAAAAGTTTTCTGTTTGTCACAAGACGCTCTGTAGTTATTTTTGATTAATTGCTATGCCGATAACTATGACACTTCTGGTTAATTATTTGATCCTGAGGGACACTCAAAGCATCCAGTAGCGGCTTACAAAAATACGCATGAAATGACAAACAACACCCGCTATCCCTCCTCCCATATTATAGAAGATTTAAAAAGAAAAACCTACATAGATCAAAATAACCCCGCCCTCCCCAGACATTTATGTTAGACTTGTTTCTGCAAATATGCCATTTAAAACAGGAGGTGCCGTTAGCCAAGTTAGCCTAGCCCCATGTATGGAGGCTGTAGTCCTCTGGGCGGGCGGCCCGGGTTCAAGTCCGACCTGTGGCTCCTTTCCTGTGTGTCGTTCCCCGCTCTCCTTCCACAGTCCTGTCTCTCAACATTTACATACCGTGTGAGGGATTAGAATAGAAACCTGTGTACAGTCTGAAAACATACATCACACATCATAGAGTAGACTTTGTGTCTCTCTGAATGCTGTGATGTGTTAACCAGAGAACGTTTGCTAACTGTAGAAGAGGCACACAGCATGGAAATCATTTTATGCCAGTAAAATATTGTAAAACATGTTGGGTTTTTTTTGTCTCTCAGCATTGTGGAAGTCCAACCATGGAGCAAAAGTGGAGAATGTTGGCGCACAAAATCAACGAACTACAGAAACAGACCTCGGTAAACTCACTCCAACTGTAACTTATTTTGATTCCAAAGCAGATTTATGGTTTGTAAAATGAGAAGTGCATTCTTTATCCTCTTTTAACCTGTGGACTTTCGCTCGTATGTCCAGGAGGTAAAGCAGGAAATCAAGTCACTGGAGGGCCTGTATGAAAATCTGGGCTTCATTCAGAAGAACTGGCAAAGCCGAGGTAAAGAAGGAGACGTAAAGAAATGTGATATAAATTATGCATGAGGTTATGATTACTTATTATGTATGTCTCTCGTCATTACCAGTGGAGGGGCGAGTTGGATTGCCTCAGTCCAAGGCTGCTGTGGAAGAGGAATGTTGTCAACAGACACTCATCATCACACAAACAAAGCAGGTGATGTAAATGTATGCTTTAGGACTTGACAAAGCACAAACAGATATAACACTTTTAAAGCAGTTTAATATTAAGGAGCTATGTGTAAAATGTGTGTTTTTCTCACCATGCACCATCAGCTCTTCCAAGGGTTAAAGGAGTATAAAATATCTTGCTGGATGTTCTTGATAAAAATGCTTCTAACAACGTATATATGTTTTTTTGACTCACAGCTGGTGCTGCAGCAGGTAGGGAACATTTTAAATCAGGCAGAGCAGACTATAGTGACCCTTGTCGATGTGGAGCTAACTGAATGGAAGCGCAGACAGCAGAAGGCCTGCATTGGAAGTCCTGTTGACACTTCTCTGGACCATCTGGAGAAGATGTAAGAACTTACCTGGGCTTTTTTTTTATGTTTCAACAACTACTGAGTGTAAAGGAGAGCCTCAGGTTTTGTCCTTGTGTGTAAATTCTTGTGTTGTATGCGCAGGTTCACGGCTGTGGCAGAAGTTCTGGTGCAGATACCCAAACAGCTGCAGAAGCTGCAAGACCTGATCGGGAAATACAACAGCACAGATTCCTCCAACCTCACTGGTCAAATGGCGGAAATCAAGAGTTTTTCTTTGTCCTTGCTCAAAAAACTGCTTTCAAAGTAAGACATGGCAAACATACTGTTCTGTTAGTTATACACGGTGAGTCGACTAATGCTGATAGACGATGTTATACAGATACCATGTGTCTCCTTCGTCTTGCTTTGCAGTGCTCTGGTGGTTGAGAAACAGCCTGTGATGGCGAGTTTACCACAACGACCCCTGATAATTAAGACCGGGGTGCGCTTTGCAGTATCAGTGAGGTAATACTGCACATCTTTGTCTTCCTGTGTCTTCTCATTTTCTAATTACTGCATTTCTCACAGGGTTGAGATGACATGACAAGAGAAAAAGGTGACATTAAGACAGTGTACAAGAATACTCACACTAGGGGCCCTGGTGGCCTACAGTAGTGCTTAGTGTGCGTGCCCCATGAACAGAGGTTATAGCCCTCCAAGCGGGCGTCCCGGGTCCAAAACCAACCCATAGCCCCTTTCCCTCATGTTGTTCCCCACTCTCTCTCTCTCTCTCCTGGGTTTCTGACTCTATCCACTGTACTATCTCTAACTAAAGGCAAAAAGCCCAAAAATAAACATAAAAAAAACCAAAAAAAAAAAACATGAAAGATTACAGAAATTCAGGATCGATCAAGGACAAGTCTGGGACGTCAGAGTATAACCTTTGTGGAGCGAGCGGACAGGAAAACAATGGTAATATTGTTGGATTTCTACTAGTATCTCAGTGAAGTTTAAAACTCTGATGCTATGACAATCCCGATTGGGGATATGTGTGGATATTGTAATATGAAAGAGCAATCCATTTCCATAAAATACTTCTGTGATCATTATTAATGCCTTACACCGCGATGCTGCCAGAAAACCCCCACAATATAGCGTACTGTGTGTTTTTACATTTTTGTCGAGTTCATAACGTTTTTTTTATTTTTCTCAGGTTTTTAGCAAACCTCACAGAATTCATCCAGAAGTGCTCACTTAAAGTCACACCTTCATTTGACAAGTAAGCCAAAAGAAAACATCTGACTGAGCATGTGATGATGTACATTGTTAGAGATGTCTGATCTTTTTTCCTCTCTAAAATAAGGGATGTTGAAGAGGCCAAGACGCTTAAAGGGTAGGTGAAGTGTACACACACATTACAAATATCAGAAGTGTAAACTGATGAGTTATTTAAGTTGCCCTCTGACCTTTCACACCTTCCTGGACTCTGATATATACTGATGGTCTGATGTTGCTTTAGGTTCCGTCAGTTTGACTTTGACAGCAACGGCTACAAGTTCATGGACGTGCACCCAGCTGGTGGAGGATTGGAGGCAGAATTTGGACACATGGTAAGAAACTCAACAAACAGCTAAGTTTACAAGCTGGAGAAGACCTTAACCGACTTATAGGAACATGCCAAACTACATTCTGTTACATGTTAACTTCATATACAATCTTCAGTTATGTCTGTCGTTAGCTCCCGCTGTTTATCTACCCATCTTGCTTCAACAACGCCGTTAAGCAATGTGGATACCCAGACTGTGACACCAATATTACGCTGTTGTGGAATAAATATGAATGTTAAAGATGTATGGATGGCCGAGCTTGTTACGGCTCTCTCAGAGAAACTTCTTTTCATATGTAGTTTGATTTTTATCCCCGGTTATGGCCACAACCTTCCCGGTGTTACGGTCTAAGAGAGTGACACGCCTGCTGATTTTTCTGTGATATTTATGGTCTTGGTTTTGACTCGGCCTCGATCCCTAAATGTCTTGGTTTTGTCTGGGTCTCAGTGCAATCTGGTCTCTGGTATGTCCTGTTCTTCAATCAGGATCAAGTATAAACATATAAATAAATAGATGCTCATAATTGTCAAGTAAACACTACATACTTAATGAAATATTTTCTTAGCAACACTTGTTTCTGTTTTCTCAGTTACTCAAAGAAAGGAAAGGAAAGGGCAAAGGATCACAAGAGGTAAGATGAGACATTCAAATTCATTAAATGGCCCTTTTAAAAGTTAAAGCACATACACATATGTATTGTTTGCAACCATGCTAACTATATGCTAACATGCCAAATATGTATAGCTTTGGGGTTTTTTCCCCCTCATAATCGAGCAATTTGTTGGAATATTTTCAGACCAAAGTGGTGGATAGACCGGCAGGCAAAAGGAAAAGAAACCAGAGTGAAGAAGATCAGCGCCATCTGACAGTCTTTGAAGAGCTCCACATCATTAAGTTTGTGATAGCGTTTAAGCACCCTGGACTGGAGTGTGACATCGAGGTGAGACAAGTTGCTGCTCAAATTAATCGGAGGCGGTTCAAGTTTGTAAAGATTAACAGTCTCCTTCTCTTCCTCCTCCTGTGTTGCTCTAGACCAGCTCCCTGCCTCTGGTTGTCATCTCCAGTACCAATCAGGTCCCTGCTGCCTGGGCCTCGGTGATGTGGTACAACATGCTGTCCAACGGTGAACAAAGGGTAAGCACAACACTCTGGATTTGTTCTGTTTTCAGGATCACAGCACAGACTTACAAGTTAATCATAAATATGATACATTGCTCCTAAAGGCAAGTGTTGTACTGAGTCATATATTGTTTTCAAATGAGTAGATGTTATTTATTTATGTGTTGCTTTTTAGTTTTCATTGTTTTGTTTTTCTGTATTTTATTTTATTTTCCCTCCTCTGTGCAGAATTCAACTGAAGCAATTAAAAAAAAAAAATCAAAAAAAATGTTTAGACCTTAAAATGTGATAAATTAGAGATATGGTTTAAAAATGTTGTCACAACATCATCCTTAAAGGCAGGGTGGGTAATTTCTTCCAGATCTACTTTTTTAAGATTTTTGTTGAAATTGTCTTTAGGTCCTGACAGAAATGAATAACTCATGTGCTCTGAAAAAGGAACAAAGAAAATCTGTCATCTGTAGCAGTTGTAAGCCTGTAAAAACTTTGACCAATGTCTGCCATGAGGTACCAATCTGGTAAACCAATCACACCTCCCTGTCTCCCTGCTCGCTCTCTACTCCTTGCGTACACTAGCTCACACTCAAAACGAGTCACAGATGACGGAGTTTATACTGTGAGTTCACTTACCGCTGAATGAGACATGAGACGACATAGTTTCTACACAATGTAAGAGATGAGCTGAGGTCCACTTCTGGAGCAACGGCGCTCATGCATGTTAGTGAGGGGGCGTGGCTTTTGAGGGAGCACAGAGGGGAGGGGGTGTAGACGAAGCACTGAGGGAATGCCACTTTCAAAATCATGCTAGTTTTTAAATTTCCATCATTACCAACCCTGCCTTAAAACTTGTCACACTGTAAAGATGAAAACCGGTTCCTGTGAATGTCCACACGTACATAGATACGTAGAGTTGAGTCACTGCAGAACAATTTGTGTGAAACGTGTGTTTGTGTGTGTTTGTTCTGTAGGACCTGTCGCTGTTTCTCACACCTCCCTCACTCACCTGGGAGCAGCTGTCTCAGGTTCTGAGCTGGCAGTTTTTGTCCGCCGGCCAACTGGAGCTCAATAATGACCAGCTCTCCACGCTGAGAGACAAGTTTGTTGGTGAGTTTATGAACACTTCTTCAGTCCCATGAAACGTTACTTTCTCATGTTTTTTTCTTAAAACATAGGTCACCTCTTGTTATGCAGGTCGATGTAAAGGATTAGAAGGAGAATTCAATAAAATATTCTCTACTCTTATATGAGAAAGTTCATGTTGAAGGAAAAGTTCCACATTTTGAGAAAGATGCTTTCTGGACAGGAGTTGGATGTAAAGACGGATTCTCTCCGCTGTCTCTGTCATGAATATGAACACTATCAGTGCCATAAAAGAAAAGAAAATGGTGACAGTATTTATCATTCCCATCGTCTTTCCAGACATCGTCACAAAATAAAAGGACTGAGGAGTACACAGACAGTGATTGTGTTCTTAGCTTTTATATCAAACCTTGCTCTCACTTCTTGATTTGACATTAGATCCATCCGTTATCTTTACCGCGTTTCCTGTTCGGGGTCGCTGGGGGCTGGAGCTGATCCCAGCTGTCATTGGGCGAGAGGTGGGGTACACCATGGACTGTTCTCCAGCCAATCACAGAGCAGACATACAGAGACAGACAACCAGCCACACTCACATTCACACCTACGGACAATTTAGAGTCACCATTTAACCTAACGAGCATGTCTCTGGACTGTGGGAGGAAGCCGGAGTACCCGGAGAGAACCCACGCGTGCACAGGGAGAACATGCAAACTCCACACAGAGAGGCTCCTGTCAGATGGGGAATCAAACCAGGAACCTCCTCGCTAACCAATGCACCAGCGTGCAGCCCCTTGAAATTAGATATAAGGATTATATTTGAATTTCTCCACTGTATGTCTTGTTATATTTATGACATATAAATGTAGTTTGTGGTTTCTTCACAGACAATCCTGATGATCTTGTTCACTGGAAAGATTTCTCAAAGGTGAGCGATGATCTTCTTAGACCTAAATTCACACCACGGGCTCAATCTTTAGGACCCTGGAGTTTTTTTTTTTATTGTGTTTGTGTTCGTTGTGATTAACCCCCCTGCTTCTATACATGGTGACTTTTTTCTGCCAGTGTGATAAGAACGAGTCCAGTGCCTGGTTTTGGATAGATGGGATTCTGGATTTGATTAAAAAACACCTGGCGGATATTTGGCGGGATGGGTAAGACACAATAAAAGAAGGAATGTAAAGTTATCACATTTTGTATAACACCATAATCTACAGATGTAACCTCTGAAACCATAAAACTGTCATCTGACTATTTTTGTATTATTTCTACAGAAGTCGAAGTAACCTCTGCTCTGTTTTGGGGTGTCAGGTCCATCATGGGGTTCGTGACCAGAACCAGAACAGAGGAACTGCTGAAGGCAAAACCGAATGGCACATTTCTGCTTCGCTTTAGTGAGAGCAACAAAGACGGAGCCATCACCTTCAGCTGGGTGGAGCACTCCAATGGTGGTATGTTTCTGTACTAATATGTGTGTCTGGAAATCATTGAAAACCACAGTTTGAGCATTGAAGGTTTCTCTGGCAAATGATGGGTTTATTGTGAAGTTTCCAAGTATTCAATTTGTACCATTTTTATGAGCATATCTATTTTCACTATTTTCACCTCAGATGTTCAGATGTGTGTTTTCTTTGTCTTTCTGCACAGGGACCCAAGTGCATGCAGTCGATCCGTACATAAAGCAGGAGCTGTCAGTCAACTCTCTGCCTGACATCATTTACAACTACAGCCTGAAAGCTCAGAAGAACACCAACAGGAACCCTCTGCTCTACCTTTACCCAGATATCCACAAAGACACTGCCTTCAGACGCTACTACAGTGGATCAGGTAATGTCTCGGTCTCGACTTTTCCTCTGAGATCAAATCAAATGAGCATGTGCTAACCTCTTAATCACCTCTTCTTACGCAGAAACAACAGCACCTAAAAACAGCAAGCATGGATACGTGCCCAAAAACTTCATTCCTGTTTCAGAGTAAGTAAGAAAACACAAGTATTTTACTTGTGTAGGCTACCGACGCATCACAACGTTAATCTTGAAATCTTGAAATATATATATATGTATATGTATATATTTTTATGTTGCCCTATTACTCCCTAATAGGACAAAAACAATTCTGAATAAATGCTTTCAATATGCCCAACAGTAATATAACTCTTAGTCCTCTCACCATTGTTTTATGTCCTTTCCTGAGAACAGTTTTTTTTCTCTATTGTTCAAAGCTTTAAAGGAAATTGTTGCTTTAATCGATGTGTTTTTTTTACAGGAATCCTACACCACCTCCATCTCCCACTCGAGAGCTGGAAATGATGGACACGGACTCCCAGGACACTAGTGTGGGTTTGACATTTTAAAGCAAGAGTAAATATCCTGCAGCCTACTTGTTTTAAATGTTTGATCCATTGGTAAGATAGAATCATACAAGTTTCACCATTACAGTATTCACATGTTTTCAAAGAAACACAGATTAAATGTCTTCATCAATGAGAATGATTGTCCTTTGCAGTCAGATTACAGAAAGTATGTTTGTTTCTTGTAGATGGAGCATCAAAAACTGATAAAGGAACTCTTCCCTGATTTACTCTTACCCCCCTACCATGGAGTCTGCACCCCATCTCTCCAGTTCACCTCTGTGGATCCTCAAAGTTTTGCCTGATTCTGAGACATTAAACCCGACTCAACACATTTTCAGGCAGGTTTCAAAATATTAACATTTTGTTCATCAAGCTTGAGGAACATTTACTGGACAAGGCGTCAGTATTACAGCAAAAAAAAACTAAAACAAAGAGAAGTAAAAATAAAAATATGCTGCCAATTTATCAAGAAACTCAAATCTATTCTATGGATTTAAAAAGTACCTGTCACTCACTCTACATGACGGGCCCATGGAGGAGGTGCTCTTTGTTTATAGTGATGGAACAAATGTGTCATACAAATCTCAAGATAAAAGCTGATTGTAAAGATATGAATTGGATTTTTGATTAGTCATTAAACCTGTGTGCTGCATCATAATACCTCTGTACTAGACCAGTTGATTAGACCTCTGATTTACAGGGGAATTAAGATTCTGATTTATGTATTTAGTATTTAGGGAAATGTTTAGTTTTGTGGGAAAATATAAGATGTTTGTCTTCCAAAATGTTGGTGTTTACTGTAATGTTGATGACAGCTTTAAGTGAAGCAACAACGCCATCTATGGGTGTCACATTTATATAGAGCAGTCATGGTTAGTTAGTCACTGTTTTGTGAATGTAACCGGCAGCCTCTGGATTAATAGCATATACATTGCTACGTCGTTGCCCGCCTATTTAATCTCGGGGTTTTACAAACATTACATTTACTATTTTACTAAAGATAATATTTTGCATAAGCTTGATCTGCCTTTCAGGAACATGAAGTCCTGCTGCTGTAGTAAAACAAAAATACAGTGCCTGAACTTCAGAGATATATTTCCATATTTATACCATTGTTTATGGTTAAAATGTTTAATAAAGTGTGACTGACTAAATGTTTGTGTATATGTGAGTGTAAAAAATATATAATACTGTATTTTTTAGATCAAGAAAAGGGGAACACATTCAGTTTTCTTTCAGTGTCAAAAAGTATCGAGCTGTTTTAGAAATCATTAAATATCAAGTAGAAAAAAATTCAGTGTGTTTTTTGTTCTGTTTTGTAGTCTTTACCATTTTTCTTCTCTTCAGTAAGTTGAGTTCAATAAGCAGAAGTTACACTTGTGTTTCCAAATGCATTTAAATCATTACTGTCAGGTGAAATCATAGACTGTAAAAAGTAAAGAACAGGTGTGTTTAAAAACTTAAGATAACTTGTAGCTAATTCAGGGTGAATAAACCCTCTCATTAAATCAATTTTCGTTGTCCCTGGATGATGAATCCTGCTGAAACTAAAAGCTCCACCTTTTCTGTCACCATGAGGTTGTGTTTATTATCAAATATCAAAGTATTTTTCTCAATGGTGTACCGCCTAATATCATGGTCCTGTCAAGGCTTCCACAACAAAATAAGCACATGTGTAGAGTTTGTCGTGGTAGCGCTCTGATTGGCGGACCTTACGGCTGACCCGCCCATTTCTCCGCCCAGGCGCGTTCTGATTGGCCAGCTGGGTCTCTGCTCATGTCTCTCCATGTGGAGAACTCCTCGGACGGCACCGCGAGGTACGCTGGGAAACGAAGTCTGAATTGTAATACACATGGAGAGGAACTTTTCTCACAGAACTACAATTCCCAGAAAAGCAGTAAAAGGGGCAAAACCTGAGGAACAGCCGAAAAGACATGAATGAATGTAGTTGAGCGGATTTAACTCTGATTCTGCAGCTTTCAGAGATGACGGAGGGAACGTAAGTAACTCTTTTTATCTGTTTTTAGCCGGAAAGAAGGTTTATGCATTGATTCAAATGATGAACTGTACCAAAATAAGTTAAATTCAACATGTAGGCAGTCTGTGAGTGAACTACACTGTAGTTACAATTCATTTGTTTTGATTTTTCTATCCTTTCTTTTCGCTTTTTAGTAAATTTGATGCTGTTTTCTCAGGATGAACAAACAGGTCTCCTGTTAGTAAAATCAATCTGTCAGGTGGAAGACATGGATCAAAACATCGCTGTTAATATAATAAAATGAATATGTTCAATTAAAATAAATACTACTCACTAAACTAGGAAATAATACAATATGAAACAAGCAACACTAGGATAGAAAGAAAATTACAACTAGGCAACAAAACAAGGAATAAACTAACCAGACAAGATTAAACCATGACATAACGTTTTTATTTTTATTTACATTTTGACTTGAAAGTCAAAACACACAAGTCTAGTCTTCTCAGACTCGACATACGACACACAATACAGTCTATGCTACACACACAAAGGCTTAAACACACACACACACACACACACACACACACACACACACAGGATCCTGTACATCCCCACTCTATGTGATATAAGTATTCCCCCCCCCCCCTTTATAAAATTGGTCTCAGACTCCTGTGCGGCTCTTGCTCTGCTTGTTGTTCCTGTTGTACATGTTGTAATATTTACAGTCTATGGTTGTACCTTGTAACCTTGTAGGCACCTGCGGAGGCGAGGGGGGCCATACAGGACGGAGCCAGCCACAGACCTGAGCCGCTGGAGGCTGAGTAACGTGGAGGGCAGGCAGACGTGGCGTTATGTGGAGGACCAGGAAGATCCGGAGAGAGAGCAGACCATGCTGGAGGCCCATTGTCTGGGCCTGGACACGGTGAGCTTTGAATGTTTTAGGTCCTCTTTGAGTTGACTAGTCTATATTCAAAGTTTGTAACGACCTTCCCAGGTATTATGAATGAAAATTAGCACATGGACTTGGGTGTGTAAACTGAAATTTAAATCAACAAACAGTTTTCCTGGTAAATAAAAAAATAACCATCCTATAACAAACACAGTACAAGTTAACCTGTGTTAACTCAGAAGTCATGTTTCTCTCCACAGAGTAAGTTTGTGTCCGGCTCCGCGGCCGCCCACACAGCTGTAGATGTAGCTTTGAAGGGGATGAACTTCTACAGCCACCTCCAGGCCGAGGACGGTCACTGGGCCGGGGACTATGGAGGACCTCTCTTCCTGCTCCCAGGTAAAGCTAAGCTCTCTGTATTTTCTCTTGTCAATAATAAAACTGTACCTCTGAGAAACTGCAGAGGATTAATGTACTTCCACTGAGACGGCTGGATTTGCACCATTTCTTTTTGCTGTTGATTTCAGTGTTTGTGTGTTTTTGACTTTGCATTGTCTATGTATTTGCAGCATGCTTGCTGGTAATGCAGGTGTTTTGGCTTTTTGCTGCCCTTTGGATTTCCACCACTGAATTTTGCATTTGTATTACAAATTTGCCGGGTCGCGGTGGCAGCAGGCTAAGCAAGTTTCCCCAGCAACATTTTCTAGCTCCACAAAGTGCTCCAAAGCCAGAAAGGATATATAATCCCTCCAGCACGTTCTGGGTCTACCCTGGGGTCTCCTCCCAGTTGTAATCTATGGCCCAGAAAACCTCCAAAGACAGGCGACAGGAAGCATCCTCATCGGATGCCTGAACACCCTCAACGGGGTCTTTCAATGCCAAACAGCAGCCGCTCTTCTATGAGCTCCCTCCAGATGTCCGAGCTCCTCACCCTATTTCTAGGGTTGAGCCCAGCCGACCTTCGGAGGACCCTTCTTTCAGTCTCTACTCAAAGCTCATGACCCAGCCCTGGATAAGCGGAAGATCATGGATGGATGGATTACAAATTTGCAGCTTGTTTTCCAAATTTTGTTGGCTGTTGATTATTTGTCAGCCACCGTACATAAGCCATCTAAAAAAACAAAAAACGTATTGTCCATGTTTTGTCAGGTTTTGTCGGATGCAGCAGAGGATACATGCTGTCTGTGTGTCTGTGCATGCTCTTCTGTGAATGTATGAATGTTTTTTTTCTGTGCTTCAGGTCTCCTGATCACGTGCCATGTGGCTAAGATCCCTCTGCCCGAGGCCTGGAAGAAAGAGATGGTGAGGTACCTGCGCTCCGTTCAGCTGCCAGACGGAGGCTGGGGCCTGTAAGTCAACCACACACGTTATTTCTCTTGCTATACACACATACTAAATCACTTTTAAACTTCTACTGTGACAAGTTCTCATGTGTGTAGTACTGTAAAGGAAGGTCACTGGTTACTGTAAGAGGTATGGTCTATACATAAAACAATTAAAGGTGGCCTCCAAAAATTAAGAGTCCAAGACAAATTTCCCCAAGGGGACATTAAAGTGTATTGTATGGTATCCTATTACTTTTGACGACAGGAGAGGAGACTGGGTCAGCATATTCAAGTGATTATTAGAAATAGTTAGTCATGAACTGTAACGTCTTGATATGATTTAAAAAGGTGCAGTCAGACTGGTGTGACTATAAACAGAAGTGTTTGTTGATCGTCTTAGCTAAACATTATAATATACAACTCTATAGTAGGACTACTTGTTGTTGATGTTTTTCTTTTTGTTTCTTCAGACATATTGAAGATAAGTCGACCGTCTTCGGCACATCGCTGAGTTACACCTCTTTAAGGATCCTGGGAGTCGAGCCTGATGATCCAGATATGACCCGAGCCAGGAACAACCTGCACAGTAAAGGTGTGTGCGTAGTTAAGCTCCTTTCTGCTTTCTGATGAAGATATGATTGTTTCTATGAACAGATATCTGCATCATAGCCCCGCTAACGATCCAATTTAGATCAAACATTTCAACTTTTTTTTTTATACCCTAGGTGGCGCTGTGGGGATTCCCTCCTGGGGTAAATTCTGGTTGTCCATTTTAAATGTCTACAGCTGGGAGGGGATGAACACGCTGCTGCCAGAGATGTGGTGAGTTACTTTAGCCTTAAATCACATCATGTCCTATTTAATCCTCTCTTATTCTTTATTACTCTAAAGCAATCTTAATGCATGAGCTCACTCCAGGTGAGAGGAAAACAGGATCAATTTCTTCAGTCATTGTTACAATAAAATGAGTCTGTGATATGTGATTGGCGCTCTTGTGGGTGTTGCTCTTGTTTTTTTAAACCATGTCACCATTAGGTTTGCATGGTAGAAGAAAGGACTTGACCGGAAGCAGATTGTATTCTTAAAGGTTTAAAAAGGGACATAACATTTTCTTTATATACATTATTATCTTTATGAGAGGTGTTTACATTTTCCGCCTTCAAATCATAGTTGAGACTTTTCCCCTACATTCATGTTTCATTGATGATTAAGTTCTTAGGGTCATCATTGTGGAAAAAAAACAAGTGCATTGATTTAAATTTTAGTGAAGGAACCGTAGTTGTTGAAGTTGTTTTTTCTCTGTTCCAGGCTTTTCCCGACGTGGATGCCCGCTCACCCCTCCACCCTGTGGTGTCACTGTCGGCAGGTCTACCTTCCCATGAGCTACTGCTACGCTGTCAGACTGGCTGCAGACGAGGACGCCCTGGTCCTCAGCCTCAGACAGGTGCTGGACTCATCTTGTCCCACAAGGGGGCGCCCTATTCAGTACATTCACACCAGAAGTCTTAGAAAAAAACACTGAACTTGAACACAAAGAGGGGAAATTCATAGGGTTTACTTTTCTTTTCATCTTTTTATTTTTAACTCTACAGAGAGAGCAGCCACATCTTGTTTTTCTTGGACTGAGCTGAGATATTGACCACTTCCTCAATCATGACTACTTTGTAATGTATACATAAAATGTCATGTTTGTTCTGTAGGAGCTGTATGTCCAGGACTACTCCTCCATTAACTGGCCCGCCCAGAGGAGCAATGTGGCAGCATGTGACATGTACACGCCTCACAGCACTCTGCTCACAGTCGCCTACAGTAAGTATGAGCGGCGCACGGCGCAATGTGATGATATAATACCGCCTGCTGCAGTATGTGGCTGTTACACAGGGAGTAGTCATGACTGTTTGCACACTTTAAATGCAGTTACCTGACATATACTGTTGTGTTAAACTCTGAGTTGGGTAATGTTACTTTGAACAGTCACTCGCTACATTACAGTGTAACATCTGTGCTGTGCTTTGGTCAAAATATAACATGAATCAAGCACCAGAGGAGGTTTGTGACCCTGTATAAACCAGCTCTCTCAGAACGCTCCGTTTTGGTGTGTGTGTCTCTTTAAATGCAATGAGCCCCCCACTGAGTTTTCCCTGTAGACATCACTCCTCTGTAGCAAGGATAAGAATGGCGGACCTGCGCTAAAGTTTTGTTCTAGGCGGGGGTGGAGTCCATGGGTGGAGATACCGGGGAGGGGAGGGGAGGGGATTTTTTTTACCACACTCAAATTTGAAACTGAGCATTTTTCTCTGTGTTGTAAGACTTATGCAGACCACAAACAAAGGACTGGATGGGTTTATTTCACATTTAGTGGGTCGGTAGACACTCAGGTTACCCAAATTTATGTTCAAAAACACTGTACAAGTGGATTTTTCATAATATGTCTCCTTTAAGTTCACACATGTTGGGTGTATTGTCCTGAAAGCACGCAGCACTACACGTTTACCTTTAAATGTATCCACTGTGCCGTCATTCAACAGGCTACTTTACTACCTATAATCTTTAACTCTGCAGCCTAATAACAGGAATAACAGACATGATAACCTTTACAGCTCTTTATTACACCAACAATCTGACAGTGAACTGTGCAGGGACGTGCAGTATTAGGCATGGGTCAATAAAAACAACACTTACATTTCAACCTAACTTATCACTTACCAACCTATCACTTTCTTCCAAAAATTCAACAGACTGGAAATTTCCACAAAGTCAATACTGTCCCTTCTGCCTCTGTCGCTTGCTTACTTTACTTACTTTTAAGAAAAAATATAACTAAATAACAGATGAGTTGAGTTGCAGAACTAACGTGTTTCGTTACTCATTCCAACAAAAAAAGATATCTGAGTACTCAAACTGGATACTTTGGAAACACTAGCGCTGGTTGTTGTCGCCACTTTGATCTGTGCGTGGTTAGACCAGTAAATAGTGCAGGTAAATATTGCTGCTTCTGCTGCTACAGCTACGTCACCTGCGCACCTCTTCATAGGCGGTGATCACAGCTACAGGCAACAAAAAGGGAGTCACAGGTGAATGGGGAATGCGGACGCTTTTGTGTTTCGTTTTTTTTTACTTTATTTGTTTGTTTACATCCTAAAAAAGTTGTTTTTAGGTCAGTCTCTCGTGTTTTGTAGATGTTTGGTTTTTTGGGGTTATTTATGCCTTTCTTTTAGAGACAGATCAGTGGACAGAGTCAGAAATGTGGGAGAGAGAGAGTGGGGAACGTTGTGCAGGAAAGGAGCCACAAGTTGGACTCGAACCCAGACTGCTCGCCTGGAGGACTATAGCCTCCGTACATAGGGCGCGCACTAACCACTAGACTACCGGCACCCCTTTCCGTAGGTGTTTTTAAGATGATTACCTATAATGAGTTAAAATCATGGGTTGACTTCACGTTCTCTCCAGTGGCCTCTTGGTTGTAAGATTGCTTCTGCTCTGTTCATCACAAACAAAGTCTGACTCACCATAACGGTGATGAAACACAAAGTTTTGCACAATTCAACCACACGCACTGAAGTAAGACATGAAAAATAAATGAAAAAAAAAAACCTGAGGGAAATCCCTGACAACAGGATATGACTGACTTTTCTTCCACTGGTATCCCCCTACATGTTGCTGTATGAATCACCTCCTGACCTCATGACTCTGTTCCTGTTCCTCTGCAGTGGTGTTGAATGTTTATGAAGCCCACCACAGCACCATGCTGAGAGGAAAGGCCGTCAAAGAGCTGTATGATCACATCCAAGCTGACGACCGCTTCACTAAATGCATCAGCATCGGCCCGGTAATATACACAAAGTACTGAACATGGGTAGCAGGGTTAATAAAGTACAACATGTTATCTGTTATGTACTTTATTCACAGGTCTTTACATGATCCTGATTAACAACTTGTTTAATAACAAGAAGGGTGTGAACATGGAATCTATGCCTCCTACTTCCTCAGATATCTAAGACTATCAACATGCTGGTCCGCTGGTATGTGGATGGTCCCTCCTCTCCGGTCTTTCAGGAGCACGTGTCCAGGATCCCAGACTACCTCTGGTCAGTCAGTTGATTTTTTAACATCGAACACAAACCATATATCTGTTACATATATCCAGGGACAGCTGGAATAAATGGGCGACCCAGGTTCGTATCCGACTGGTGGCTCCTTTCTGGCATATCATTCCCCACACTCTCTCTCTCCCTGATTTCCAACTGTATCCTCTGTCCTATCCCTACAATAAAGGCCCCAAAAGCCCAAAAATAAATCTTAAAAGAAGATTTTCATAAATTATTATATTAAGTCATAGTTTAAAAAAAGTTGTGATATGAGAGCCAATTCATTTTCAGACTTTCTTCTTGACTATTCACTCAACATAACAACCTTATTCTGGAAATCTTTGATTTATTTCTTTAATGTGTCTCTGATACTTCATGGAGTTCATGTGCAGGATATTCAGGTTTGTAATGACTAATTTAGTAAATGTTTTATTTAAAATAATTAAATTTTTAACCAGAATGTTTTTTTTCTGTGTTCCAGGTTGGGACTGGATGGCCTGAAAATGCAGGTGAGAATTCACTCTGCTCCTGTACAGTAGTTTTATTTTTAAAGTAATAAAGGTCAATCATGATGCTATTAGAGCTTAAATTAAACCCTTAAGGAAAAGAAGGGCTCAGAGTAAAGGATCCTGTGATGTTCATATGAGCTATGGGAAATGGAAAGTGGGCTGAAAACAACCTCATAAAACTTTAACTTTTTCGCTTTTCAGATACTTTTTTATAAGTTTGTTGTTTCCACAGTTTGTAAACTGTTCTTCAATACAGGTTTCAGTGTGATAAGAGACTTCAATGTTGCACTTTTCTTTACAGGGCACAAATGGATCTCAGCTCTGGGACACATGCTTTGCTGTTCAAGCTTTCCTTGAGGTAACACAGAAACATCAACTCATATTTTGTAGTGTTATATTACACAAAATTCTTTAATTAAGCACACATGAGTTCCTCAACAGATACAAACAAGGAGCAGATATTATAAAGAATTATAAACAGATGTTATTTCCTCAAATGTTTTCTTTCTTAGTATCTAGCTGCAGCCTTCTTCGTTAACTCTAATCTCTCGAAAGTCTTTTTAAGCATTAAAGAACTGATTAAAGCAAGCATCGCAGTTGTTAACACATAGAACAATACTGTTATCTATATACAAGCTAAATAAAATCTTAATGGATAGATCTTTAAATGCCCTGTATGAGACTAGTATAACTCTAGTATCCTAACCAGACAACCTCAGGTGATAAATATATTCATTTTGCGGTGGCACCTGGGTGTCAAGACTTGGGGTTGACAAGTTTCAACCCCAAGTCATGGGATGGCTTTGCATTGGAATTATTAACCATAACCTCTTTGTTTAGCACATATAATTGGTTCTCTGCAAGACATTTTTACTTTACTAGTAATGGAAATGGCAGATTTGCCTGATTCCCCAATATTAAGATCACTTGTGACAATTTCCATGGGGTCCCCAAGTAATGATAGTCCTGTGCAAAGGAGAGAAAAATAATTAAAAATAAAAAGTATGACTGTTTGTCATCAGTATATTTTCATATAACATAGCCTAGAGGAAACATGCACTTGGATCTAATACAGAGCCCTGAGGGACCCCACATATGTAAGGTTGTCAAAGTACTTCTACTTCTAACATAATATAAACTCTGTTATTTGTTATAGGAGAGGATTGGATCCATCAGACATCTCAAGCAAACTCCTGCACACTACCTAAATTGCACAAAACATTGGCTGTATTTAAGTACCACAACCAAAATGATGTCAAGCAAGACAATCTATTAATACTAAAAGAGTAGTGTTACCATTGTCCTTTCTTACTTGTTTATCATCGATTGCCTTTAAAACTGCTTTTTGAGCACTACGGTTGGCTTATGATTCTGATTGCTGGATGTCATGGAGCTGGTTATGATAAGTTGTTTGTTTTAACTTTCAGGCAGGAGCTCAGGATAACCCGAGACTAGCCGACTGCCTCCGCAATGCCCATGAATTTCTCAGAATAACACAGGTACCTCCAACATCAGTTAATTTTCTTTGGTGAAGAGGAATAATACGATATATAATTATTATTATTCAACCTTCAGTTATCTCTAGCAGATACATTTAAATGTGGAAAAAAAAGACCAATGTCTCACTACTTGAATCTACTCCTATAGATACCCGAGAATCCTCCTGAGTATCAAAAATACTACCGACAGATGAACAAGGTAAAATTAATATCAAGAACTGCATTTTTAAATATTGCTGAATAGACTCTAATGGGAAGAAAAAATAGTCTCTGAAAACATTTCTTATCCTGTCATTTACGTGCATGCTCTTTAAGTCTTTACTAAAGACTGTTTTGGTTTTAGGGAGGATTCCCCTTCAGTACACGTGACTGTGGCTGGATCGTGGCTGACTGCACGGCCGAGGGTCTGAAGTCTGTGATGCTGCTGCAGGAGCTCTGTCCCTCCATCGGCCAGAGTGTCGCCTCAGAGCGTTTATATGATGCTGTCAATGTGGTGAGTCAGCTGAAGATATGAGAAGGAAAGACTAGTACACATTTTGTTATTGTTACATTCCCCGAGATGGCTAACAATAGTAACAATAAAATAAGGGAAAAGAAGGAGGAACTAAGTATAAGCAGATTTAGAAATACATTTATTATATATATATGATAACTATGGAAAAAGGGACAACTGAAAACAATCTGATCAACCTCACATGAAAGTACAACATTTACAAGAAAAATGCACACTAAGGCCTCATAGAGTATTACATATTACGAGTACATATTCTAATTATCTGTAGTATCAAAAAGTACCAAAGCTTTAAGAACTACTTCATAAGGATAAGCCAGGTGTGTGGGTGAGAAATGAACCGATGTAAACTCTACACACTGTCTAAATTTGTCCTGGTGAATTAAAAGTGTGCAGGAGTGGGTCCGCAATTTAAAAAAAAATTAAAACAAGAGCTCCCCCGATATTGGGTGCCAGGGACTTCTATTTTTATTGGTGTAGTATGAAAACAAGTATTGATATGTTTGCTATCAAAATTAAAAACTCTTTAACAACTCTACTGTACGATGGAGTATTTCAGGTATTCTCTACTGTTTCTGTCTCTTGTAGCTGCTAAGCATGAGAAACCCTGATGGTGGATTTGCCACATATGAAACAAAGAGAGGAGGGAAACTGCTGGAGCTGCTCAACCCCTCCGAGGTGTTCGGTAAGTCTGTTACGGTCAAACCCCCAGTCAATGCACAGCGCTCCTATCTCCAGTCATCTTTAAGTTTACCATTTGTTCTGACTGTAGGCTAATGGCTAACACTAAAGAAGAAGCCATTATATAAAAAAGTCATGGTGAAATGTTTTGTGAAAACAGCATCGTGCCTGAGCCGTGAGTCCTCAACAAGAGTTCACTGTTAGGACTGTCAGTGTTTTTCAACCTGCAAATACGCTGGTCTGAAAATGGGGAAACAAAGGTTCATATGAAAAAAATGACCTTAGTGTCTCATTTCAACATTCAACAGCTGGAGAACTGTTTCCATTGCGCTCCATGTGTTGCAATGTTATGACCTTTTTCAATATGGAAGGGCAAAGAGTCAAACATTATGTTTCCCTGTTTTAGGTTGAGATGCACCAATTGCTGATGCATATACAAATCGGTGAAATAACATTTTAGCCGATTGCTGATTTCGGTACTGATGACATCTTCATCATCTTTGCGAATGAAAACAAGTCAGACTTTGTTCATCAGCTGACTTCATCTGCCCAATAAAAAAACCTCCTCTCTTAATCAGGGGTTAGATTAACTAGATGTTAGCGTTAAATTGGGTTGGCACAAGGATCGCTTACTGACATCGGTTCATGCCACATTGTTTCCCCATTAGTTAACAAGGCTGATATCGACCTACTGCATACTGACATTGATATGATGCATCCGTGCATATCTAATAGAAGGTGTTGTGTGATTTGTCTCTCCTCTCTCTCTGACACCTGTGAACACTAACAGGTGACATCATGATAGATTACACCTATGTGGAGTGTACCTCAGCAACAATGCAGGCCCTGAGGCACTTCCAGAAAGCCTACCCTGATCACCGAGCTGGGGAAATAAGGTACACTACACACATAAAGACACACTCATACAGTTTCCACATTTGACACAAACCTTTGATTTATCGGCTGGAGTAAATGAAACATGCACATATCTTTGTATTTGTCTTAAATGGGCATAGGGGCAGAACATCCACAAAAAAGTTCTTCTCAGCTTGAATGGAAGTGTTAACTTTGGATGCTCTGGGTCTTTTCTGTGTATGTGATTTGTTTTTCTTTGACAGCTCCACTTTAAGGGATGGACTGGAGTACTGCAGGAAGGTGCAGAGGCCTGATGGATCCTGGGAAGGGTAGGACTACACATTCTGATTTACTGTCTGATATCATACCAAATAAATCAGTCATGCTGAATAAGAAGTAATCATTTTGTGTTCCTGCTCAGGTCCTGGGGAGTCTGCTTCACATATGGGATCTGGTTTGGCCTTGAGGCCTTTGCTTGTATGGGCCACGTCTACACAGATGAGTAAGAAATGCAAACACGTCATCACAAGCGTCACTTTTTACTAGCAACAACAAGGAGACTGTGTTCTCCTGAACTTTTCAAGCCTCACAGGACCTCCATGAAGGACTCACTCACATACCTAATGACACTGTGGGATCTTTGTAACTAGGGATGCGTGTGTAGAGGTGCAGAAAGCCTGTCAGTTCCTGCTGGACCGGCAGATGCCAGACGGAGGATGGGGGGAGGACTTTGAGTCATGCGAGCAGCGGTGCTACATCCAGAGCAGCACCGCCCAGATCCACAACACCTGCTGGGCACTGTTAGGCCTCATGGCTGCGAGGTGAGGCCTTTCCTCCTTTAAAATATTTTATTTATCCTAACAAAAAAAATATTGTACATTATACTAAAATGCTAAGTATGCATCCAACAGGGCTGTTATCCCGCTGTGAGGTGCATGTGTGAGCAACCAGATCAGAAGGATTTCAGGGGCAGTACTCCTGAAATTATCTAGAACATTCAGGAGTGCATGTAGCTAAAAAAAAAAAAAGAAAAAAAGGTCTCAAATGTCTTATGATGATGACATATAGACAGTGCTGAAAATTGTATATTCAGGTAAATACCTAAAATCAGTTCAGACGATGTCACAATAAGTCTCTTTGGAGCATATCACACTCCTCTTTATATTGCCCTATGAAATGTATAAAAGGCAAACTTAAAAAGACTTAATGTTTTTTTATAATGATTCAATGAGGTTACTACTTTAAAAAATAAAACGTGATGGGCTTGTGCAGGTGAACTATTTTGTGATGCAGGAGTCAACACTTTTCAGGCTCTTTATAGAAACTTAATGAACAAATGTATTCTGAATGACTTTCTTAACTTCATTATAATGCTGCTGAAGAATCTCAGTCATAGTGCTGTGTTATACCAGTCGTCCCTGTGGACACACTGGTAAAGCTGTACTTTATAATATTGGTAGTGTTTAGTTTGTTTTCCTTGTTTTTATCTTGTTTCTGTTTGTATCCATTGTTTTTTGTTTTTGATCCTCCAGCCATGGACAGTAACATTTGACAAATAAACATGTGTTCATTTCAATTTATTTATTTTCTTTTACCATTCATCAGGCATCCAGACAGACGAGCCATAGAGAGAGGAGTACAGCTGCTGATTGACAAACAGCTGCCCAATGGAGACTGGCCACAGGTAAATATCGGAATATATTTCATTACAATAGAATAGGATACAGTACAGTATAGTACGTTATGATACGGTACGGTACAATACAATACAGTCTTGGACTCCAGTGCTGTACACATTCAGCTGCTTTCAAAATAGTAAATATACTGTATATGTCAAGTAACAAATATCACAAAACCAATGAAAACCACAAACAACATATATTGCACATTACCCATAATGCACATGTTCTGATGGTTATAAATGAGGACATAAATGGACATAAATATGGTCTTAAATAAGTGAAAAAGAGAAGAACACCATGAAGCTATTTTACAACCCCTACTGCCTCGAGCGGCCTCATTTTAAATATCTAAACATTTTAATCTGTTAATTATATGAAACAGGTGTGTTTGATTCATCTGTGATTTTGTTTCCTTCCCAGGAGAATATTGCAGGTGTGTTCAACAAGAGCTGTGCTATCAGCTACACCTCCTACAGAAACGTCTTCCCCGTCTGGACGCTCGGCCGCTTCTCAAACTTATTCCCCAGCAGTCCGCTGGCCGGGAAGGTCAAGCTGTAGAGAACATTTGAAAGAGTTCCTGGTTCATCAGATCCGTCATGACGGAGAGACACAATGTTTACAACTGAATCAAAATTCAACAACAGTCACAGATGTTCACAATCAATGTAAAGTGTATATTCTGTTATCGTTTCTGTATGATAGTTAATAAAAAGCTGTTAGGGTTCAAAGTCTGTATAACTTCTAGCTGAAGATCTTTTAGTGTTTGAATGTTCAGCCGTGTTTTCAGAGGTTAATACACAAAACAAATGAACATGTTTCATTGTTTAATTTACTTTCTGTTAACATTTCAACGTCGACCACATCTTCTACTTGCACATCTTTTGTAAAAACCTGCTGCTATCCAAAACACCCAGTACATGTGCACTAGTGGTTAATGAAGAGTAGAAAAGCATTCATGTCCATGTTGCCTTATGTCCCAATAAATTACAATAAGAATCAAAAAATGTGTATGGCATTATATTGATTGGATTTATTCATATACCTGAGTAATATCGCAAGTTGATTGTTACCTGCAAATCTTGCAAACAGTGTATCCTAATCATTACTATCTGTTTTCCTTTTAGACCAAATGTCATTTTTGGCACAAGAAACTAGACAATAGCAAGCTTTGCAAAGTGTTTCAGGTTGATTGCATGTTGCAGGCAGCTGAATTACTTCCACCCATGTGGGAACTTCAGCTCTCCTGACATTCTCTGTATGGTAATGTGTAATCAGGACTTAATCTGAGCTGCTGTAACAGGATCCAGCACCTCCTAGATCAGGACTGGCACCTATTTAATTCCTTTGTTATTCTCATAATCTCTAAATACATTTTGCGTATTATTTAATCTTATATGTTCTTTAATTTTGCTTTTACATTTCTGGGGGATGTCTTGTTTTCCAACTTGTAGGCATTTTTAAATCTTAGAGAGTAAGAGGTCAGATCCCGGTCTGGTCCTGTGCCTGAAGCTGGCGTTCTGAGCTCGTCACCAGAGCTATGTTGATGTTTCTGTCTGCGATTTGGTCAAGGCCAAGGAATCAATGGCTGTATTGTGGGATGTTTTGGCCGAATAAACAGGTAAGCACAGCAAGAAAAAGGCAACTGCATAGTAGTCCAACTACATGGCCTAATCAAGCCTGAGCATGTCGATGTACTGAGAGCAGCTTTAGCAGTTCTATAGAGCTGTAACTGAGCTGTGAGTCCTCGTGCAGATTTCAATACCAGCACCCTCAGTGTTGCTCAATCTGCTAGTATGTAGATGTGAAAAAGGGAAACCAGGAGTTAAATATAAACATGACATTTTGGTCTCATTGCAACATTCGACAACTGGAAAAACTTTTTATGTGTTGCAACATTATGACGCCTTTTCAAGAGTCAAAAAGTCTTTACTATGTTTCCCTGTTAAAAAGGGGATATAGGAGGTGTTGTGAAATCTGTCCTCTCTTCTACACTAACACACTAACAAGTGACATTATCATAGATTATACCTACATGGCGTGAACCTCGGCAACTTCCAGACTTCCAGCTTCCAACTGGCAGAGTCATCTTTTAAACTTTTTAAACATCTTCCGTGAACGTGCTTCACATCACAGCACGACACAGCACAGATAGAAGACATGTTGCAGGGCAATCAAGATTTTATTTGTATGGATATATCCAGAAAATGCAGCCTCACACCATAAAAACAGGCCTCACATGGCACTCCTTTACACAGAGACATCCCATGATGTTTTAACCTTTATCAGAGTGAAGAAGTTGGCAGAGGACACACATATTTTTCAGCACCTCCTCCCATTTCACAGAGCTGCATGCCTACATTTCAGTTTCAACATTTCGATCTTCATCAACTTCTGTACTATGTTGAATGCATTTAAAATAATTGATTTGTCAAGCAAAATAGATATCCCTAAGCTCTGTAGATTGTCAGAATTAAATATTAACAATGCAAGCAATTAAGACACAGTTTACACTTTAAAGGTCACATATTATCCTCCATATTAGCCCCCAAAACATGTCTGTGAAGTTTCTTGTTCTAAATCCACTCTGATCCTGTATTTGATCATGCCTATAAACCCCTCTATTTCAGCCTTGATCAGAACACGCTGTTTCTGTGTCTGTACCTTTAAATGTAAATGAGCTGTGTCTGACCACGCCCCCTCTCTGGAAGGGTTTATGTGGTTTGGGCTTTCTTGCTCTAAGCACAATTGTTTACGGTGAGAAGGCAGACTCAGAGGGCAGAACAAACACCTAGCTGTGGGAGTGACACCCACCTGGGGGGAGGAGTTACTGCCCTTTGTGATGTCATGAAGGGAAAATCTACAAACGGCCTGTTTAAGCACACATTTTCTGAAAAGTGGAGCAGGCAAAAGTCAAAAGTCAGGTTTGAAGACAGACAATGGACACGTGTTAGAGTTATAGAAACATGGTAACGTGTGGTTTGCATAATATGTGACCTTTAAAGTTAGAGTTAGTAGAAATCTTTGTTACAGCTTGTAAACAAAACATTCAAACTGGGCCCCTTCTCCTGGGCTCATCCCCACCAGAAGCGCTCGCCCACTGCAGGACTTCAGTGTGTACGTTTACTGCTTGTACCTTCACTGCAAGCTACCTGATAATACCGTACTACATTTTTTTGTAATGGAAAAGCTAATTGTTTAACAAGATTTAACAAGTTAGGACAAGCCAACCACTGGTGTTTGGCACTTGCCTGTCCAACACAAAGCAGACCAACTCCATGTCTGACTCTTTAATCTGACTGTATCTTTACATAAAGTCAGGCTCTCGTCATTACACCCTTATTTATCCAGGCAGGATTTAATTCAGAAGTATTTAATGTTGGCTCCAGATTTCACCCTTTGACCTCTCATTCTGTCTCTACTGGAATGTTATTGTGACGAGGCGAACATGCCAATGTGACAGTCGACAAACATCGCACAAGTGTTTCTGTGTGTGTCTGTTTATTTGTGTTGCTGAGGTGCAGAGACAGGTGGGGGCAGGGGGGACAGGTGTTGTCAGCAGTGAGGGATCCTGATAAAAGACACAAAAATATGTAACTGGTTGAGCTGGTGCCCTCGTCTGCTTCTTCAGAGTCGGATGCATGACCAGATGCTGATAAGAAGGCTGCTTAAAAAACACCTCCCACACATTTTCCACAGAAGGAGGTCAGGGCTGTGTGAGGAATTCTCCACACTACAAGAGATCAAATTTACTTTTAAGGTGAAAATATGTGCATATAAATCAAATAGGCATGTGAATAAGTCAGATACAGAAGGTGGCTAAAGCTTTAAACCAAAGACTTGTAATGATAAAATATTTAGGCTTTGATTATGCAAAACTGTTTAACACAAAGGGACAGAGTTTAAATTACTTAAAAATTTAAGAAACCAACATGCATATTATATTCAAGTAACTTTTGCATACATGTGAATTATTTAAGATATCCTTCAGGACCTAAGACAGAGTCACATCTGTCCAAAACGTTTAGAAGAGAGAGCATTAAGCTAAGCTAGGCAAACTTTTATTCAATTCTTTATCGCCAGGAAATATGTTGTTTTGTTTTGTGTGTCCGTGTACAGATTTATTTCTAAATTGTGAACAAAAGAAAGCACAAAGCCAATCATACGCCACACCTGAGTGACAGAGAGCGTGGCGTGCGTGAAGACTCACAAAGAGAACACACTGTACATATGAAAAGTCTTTCTTCACGCTTCTTCTTCTTTGTTCACTCTTGAGATAATAAAATCCAGGTTTTTCTGGCTCTGAGAAAATCTTACAAAAAAACATGCTTGTCAAACACAGAGGCCAAAAGAACATCACATTAAGTGCCTCATGTAATGATATGTTAGCGGCTGATAACTTGTCATACACAATGTTCACCATGTCAGCATGAATACCAAAAATAAAACATGAATACCTTTTTAAAATATTTTGAATCTGTATGCATCTGTAGCTACATGTGGATTATGATACAGCTAAAATACATCACCATTTACCTCCAGTACCCTGACTTAAAGGGTTTAGAGGGGAAGGGCGCTGGTCCTGATGGTCCCGCTGACCTGCTTTTCGTTGAGGTGTGGCTTCGTATAAAAGCAGCAGCAGGTGAAATCTGCGTCTGTGGATCTGACGACCTGCTCACAGTAAGTTCACCTGTTGATGCTCTGTGGCACCCGGACTCTGAGTCATTTAAATAAGCTTACGTCTGTAGACAGTCATTCTTTTTATTTCATTTTTAATTTTTGAACCCACAATTAATCAACCTGAAATGTACTTTTGTCTTATTCTATTGTTTTGTTTTGTTTTGTTCTTTAAATCTAATTGCATCTCACGCTTTAAGTTGTCTAGTCAGACAAAATCTGTTGATTCATTTTCGGATCGAAATATTTGTCTCCTTTATTGATCACTTTTTACCGTTATCTGCAAAATGTATATGATATGATACGATGCACTTTTTTACCCCCTTAGAAATTATTTATTTTTCTTGTTGAAATCCTAAACGTGTCCACCAAAGGAACCGCTACTTGATGTTTTATATATGACTGTAGCATCCTTGTTTCCCCTGCTGTGTTTTTATTACACCTTGCACTCTGACCCAAAAGTAGCAACGGTACATCTTACAAATTGTGTGTTAACAAGTATGAACGTGAGTTTAAAATAACATAGAGAAGATAATGCTAGCTTTTTTTTCAAGTCATTAATTAAAAAAAATAAAAATAAAATTTAGGTCAGAATCAGAAAATAGATCACTAGAATTTTTTTCCCCTTTATGTCCTCTGAGGGCTTCCGTAGATCTGTCTTCTGTGATTTAAATCTTTATGATTTTGTTTTCTTCACTTTCAGGGTCTGAGGTTTTGAAATGCATAAACGAGGTAAATCACAACTTCTTTCTCTACACTTTTTTGACTCTCACGTGTGCAAAATATTGATTAATAACTATTTACAGGTGGGCACTGTGGAAAAGGACGCCATGGACATGGTCACGGGCATGGTCATGGGCACGGTCACGGTGGTGGTGGACACAGACACGGCTGTGGTCAAGGACAGGGATGTGGGCCCAAACGTAGACGCAGGCCAAAGCGTGGTCACAAGCACGTGACGTGTCACAAGAAAGGAAAGGATTGTCATGGGGTAAGATTATGCAATGTTCGATTCAATAGAACAGAATATGAGTTTTATTCAGAAAGCAGTGACAATTCATAAAACTCAACCTTCACATGTCAAATAAGTACTCTTGAAAGTGATTATTTATTAAAAGTTAAGACATAAAGTATGAATGCACTAAAAAAAAAAAGGGCCACGGGCCAAAAACATATCATCCACTCTGCTTCGGAAGGTTAAGTGAAGCAATGGGACACTTTGAGATTTGGTTTAAAACCCAGAGTGCTTAGGTCAGGATCTTTATTGCTTTCTTTTTATCTCCTTTAGCATAAAGAATTTAGCATAAACACTAGACTAGGCTTTCTGAATGCTGAAAATTAGCAGCAACATGTGAAGCTACACACCAAACAACCTTTGACAAAAGCAAACAGTCAGCATGACGACGGGATATTTTTCTGCCTATTTTTGCATAAATCAAACACTATATTTATTTGATAAACGTGTCAGGAAAAAGTGTTTATACTGATTTATACTGTTTACACTAGATTCTTTTTTATTTATTTTTTGTACTTTTTGAGTGCCCTGCATGTTCCACTTCACACAGTATGTAACCAGTGGACTTCTGCTTTGTGTCAGTAACAGAGGAAAGATGTCTTTATTTATTTAACCTCTGTGTTAATTCTTCTGCTCGTTCCAGCTTCTGCACATAAAACAATAAGAATACAACATGTAGGTTCTGTGAAATTTCAATGAAATCTGCATATTAAATAAATACACACAAATGAATATAATAAATAACGGGATGGATAATGATACAAAAGCTAAAATAATTAACAGCCACACGAGCCACCTCTCCCACAGGGGGAAATCGTCCTAAAGGGGAGAGGTGAGGGGGAAAAGAAATATATAGAGACAACCACAGACACAGAAATTCAGCAGGAGGTTGAGGGGCTTTGAACGATACGACGAGTATATTATGGAGATTCTGAAAGTCTTCAGAGTCACAGATAAAATGTTACCAGTTAGATTTTGTGTAATGGTGCCGGTCAGATACTTGGTGACTCAGAACAACTTTGGTAGTTTGAGTTAAAATCCAACATGGCTGCTCCGCGCATCAACAGTAAAGTTTAGCAGTGTTTATTTGCAGCTTAGTCCTCTTTTTGTGTCATTATAATCAATCACACAGAAAGCATCGTGCTAGTTCCCTCTGTAGACATGTTGTCATGTGATTTTTGCGTACAAACTACCACGTAGTGTGTTGTTATTGTCAGGTATTAGTTGGCAAAACAAAGGTACTCCATGAGGCGTCCATGTATGTTGCTTGTTCGACTTGCAACTGGAACACAGTTAACTCAGGTGGGACATCATTCCCAGTTCCAAGATGAATGGAAACCACCATAATTATGACAAAAAGACAGCAAACGATAAAGATATATACATTTACCTGCTGCAAATACTTTCATCTAAATGTGTTGAGTTACAACCAATCCCCATCTGCCTCAAACTGAACCTGTGACCCTTCTCTCCTCACAGCTCCAGTACTGATAAATAATTTGCAATAGACAAACGAATCACAACTCAAATGTCAAGAGCTCACTTATGATCTTTCTATGCTGATTGATTTTTTGTTGTTGTTTGTTTTCTCTCTCATCCATGCAGTCGTCCAGCAGCTCCTGCAGCAGCAGCAGCAGCAGCAGCAGCAGCAGTAGTAGCGACTCCGATTAAATGAAGACTCCTGAATCATCTGGAAACTTTTGTTCTTTCTCTTAATGCAACAATCAAATGAGGCTGTATCTCAAAACTATCTATAATTCAGGTCTGTACATGTAAACAAGCTCATGCCTGTCACATGTAAAACACACATTGGTGCTTCACTGACGTATGGTCACGACTCAAACACTAAAGTAATTAATTTGACAGTGAAACCAGAGACTGACACATGAATCCTCAGTCACTCTCTCCTCATTGATGATGAGATGAGACATTTCAGGTTGAATAGATATTACATTTAGGTGGATTTGTTGGTTTTCTCAGCTGTTTTTGCCTTTTGACAACTTTTGTTTATGTGGCTTCGTATAGAATACAAAGCTGTGTTGTTTGGGCCTCTTTCAATGATTTTGATGAAGTGTAAGTGTAGAAAATTAAAACAATAAATGGTGAAATTTCTGTTTGGTCTTGCATCTGAATGGGTGGGGGTTGGTGTGAAAGTGTTTTGCATTGCTGTATTCTATGCAAATCATGATTAAGCCAAGTAGTATACGTTTTTTGTTCCAATTTTGATAATGGGTGCTTTGCCAAGTTTACTGAATTAGAGTTTGTATCATTGAACAAATTCCCAATAACATTAACTAAATATTCAACTGAATGTCCTTAACCAACAAATAAGTAATCCTTATTGTCCTTAGTGTCTACTTCACTGTTCAACCTACTGCAGGGTTATCCAGTTAGCTTACTTTCACGGTAAGCTTAGCCAAAATGTTCTTAACTCACCAATAATTAATGAAAAGTTACAGCTTTCTGTGCAGATTATTGTGGGGCGAGTCAGAGCTACATCGTCTTTTGTTTTGTCTAACTATCTGATAAGCAAGCTAAAGAATTAGCCTTGAGCACATGCTCACATAATTACTTTGACACTTCTCACTGCCTGTCACTTCTTGATAAATATGGTCACTATAGCTCCGAATAACCAAAAAGGTGACGGCCATATTGGAGAAATTCCAGGCATTTTACAAACCATTAAAAAAAAAAAGATGTGACTGATGCTACTGCCAGACAGCGCCAAAAAAGAGCCCTTTCATACCCTTTATATTGTGGCTAATAGAGTGGTTGTAAGAAGTGTTTATTTTAGGGATCAGTGTAGACATGATTGTGTTTGTCAGGGAGAAAAAATATGCATTTAAATGTCCTTTCAAGATCATCTGCTGCCACATGGTTGCAAAAGCATATTTAAGTAAACTTAGCAACCACATCTCAAGTGCATGTTGACACATCTAAAAAAATTTTTTTTAAAAATGATGTGCGCTTCAGGCTCTGCCCCTGATGATGCCATTGGATTGTGAGGTGTGGCTTCATAAATATAAAAAAGCAGATCCAGCTGAGTTTCAGAAGAGCTGCTCTTCAGCACACGGTAAGTTAACATTTGACTATGTGGCCGTAAATAACCTGGAGAAGTATCTACTGGATGTGTTTCTGTGCTGTAAAAGATTGATCATCTTGCTTACATGTATTTCATTTGATATCTGATTTAGCCTCTTGTTCTTCTCAGTAAGACTTATCCCATTTATGGGAAGCTTTGTACGAATACAGTCAAGGAATGATGCAATACTTCTGAGCTGCTTTGCCGGTTGTGAGCTTAAACAATGCAAACTCTATTTCATGCACAATGTCTGATTATGCACCTAATTTTTTCTAAAAAGTGATTTCCGTTGTTGTGTTAAAAGGAGATTTTTTTGCCTGCATTTGAGTTGTTTTTTTTCTATTTCAGAGTTTGGAGAGTTGAGATGTGGGGGCAAAACACAGGTACATAATACATTTACTTAAAAGTATGAAGGCTTCACTTTCACTTGAATGTGCTCAAATTATTGGGTCAAAAATTTAAATATACTGAAATCAAAGTGAAATAACATGCTGGGCAACTCCTCTTTTAGGAAACCAGTATCCCTCAGGCTGCAATCCTCAGCCTGGAGGATACCCCCAATGTCCACCCCAACCCTGCCCTCCTCAGCCCTGTGGTCCACCCCAACCCTGCCCTCCTCAGCCCTGTGGTCCACCCAGCTACCCTCCTCATGGAGGACATGGTTATGGACCAGAGCCTGGTTGTGGAGATGGACATGGACATGGACATGGACATGGACATGGGCATGATCATGGTCATCATGATCATGGGCATCATGATCATGGGCATGGTCATCATGATCATGGTCATCATGATCATGGTCATCATGATCATGGGCATCATGATCATGGGCATGGGCATGGGCATCATGATCATGGACATGGACACGGGCATCATGGACACGGGCACCATGGACATGGGCGCGGTCGTGGTCGTGGTCGTGGTCATCATGGACATGGGCATCATGGACATGGTCATGAGCATGGGCATGCACACGGACATGGGCACAGGCACAATCACGGTCACATGCATGGTCATTGCCACAAGAAAGGCAAGAAGTGTCACGGGGTAAGATCACTTTATTTGTTTGATACCGGGCAGAGTAAATAATGAGGTATTTATTGTACCACAGAAGAAAGTGGAAAGAAAAAGAAGACAGGTCGCATTGTAACTCAATACCAAAAGGAGTGTAATAATCTCAACATTTTAACCAGATGCTCTTCTACAGGTTGATAGCTTTTTTAAATGTCGGGGGGCCGCACCCTTAAACATATTTGCACACCGGCAGGTGTGGTCAAACATGCAAACATAGACACAGGTGAAAAACATCATTCAAATACAACCACAGGAAATGCATACATTATAATTGTATAAACACAGTATAACACAAATCATTTTTACTAACACAACACGTCCCAATAATACAGATTATGGATAAAAAAAAGTAGTACGAAGAAACCACATCTGTGTGTTTCTAATTTTGATAATTTTTGTTTGGCTAGGTTGTATATAAGTCATACACTGATCGTTCTGAGAGTTTTTAATTTAGAGGAAATGTGTATTGTTCTTTTGATTGAAGCCTTAAGTCGTTAAAGTCTGGAGAGTAACGGGCGCTTATATCACCTCTTGGGTCTGACGTGCTCAAACCCCACTCTTCCAACCAGGAAATACTGACACAGTCCAAACAGAAAGTCTGTTAAATGTAATTTAAAACTGTTGGATCCAATTCAATCAAATACCAGTTTGTAAGCCACAAATAAAGTCTGTCAATAAATCCTCTCTTCATTGATAATATCAAACCCATGATATAACATAAAATGTTGTAGAGAGGTGTTGATGCACCTGTTTGATCATTTTGATGAATATACTTTGTGCAGCATTGTTTCTTATATATGTGGATGCATGTCTGTTTTTGGTTTACTTTAACTAATACAAATTAAGTGGACAAAATAGTGTCAACACATAACTGAGAAGGGAGTCAGAAAATAGATGCTTTTATGAGAAATCATTTTTGTTAAATGAATTACTGTAGACCCAGAGATTTTGGGCATAAAAGCGTAGTAATGAGTTGGCTGTCATAACTAATTCAAATCTCAATGTGTGTCCTCTCTGTAGTCCTCCAGCAGCTCCTGCAGCAGCGACTCGGACTAGAAGAAGAGAAAGACGGATGTAACCACCTGGACACCTTCATCCTGTTACATATTAACATAATAATCATTTCATTTAACAACATGAATCTTACAGTGTTGTTTATTTACATTTCAAATATATGGTTAATGGACGTGAGCTTGTATAGTTCTTTGTGAGAGCAGCGTGGGGTTAAGTGTCTTGCCCAAGGACACATTGGACATGTGGCGGCTGAACCCCCGACCTTCCAGGTTGACAGACTACTGAAGTGTCTGATGTAACTAGGACAGAGATAATATAAGTTTACAACGGGTGCGTCTTGTGATAGTATCTGAAGGAGATTTAGGAGTCCCCTCAGGTGGAATGTTTAAATTGAGGTATTGTATAGGAGTATTGCCACATGTGGTTGTGTAACGTGATGTTTTATGACCCATGACGAAAAGCGGATGTTTGGATGCATATAAGCAGTTGTCTCTGTGTGTTCGAGAGAGATCATTATTGGCTTCTTGATCCTCCTGGTCAGACGTGACCAGTGACTCTGTTTCTTGCTTAAATAAAATTATACTCTTTGAAAGCAAGTCAGTGTCAACGGCGAATTTCTTCATCATCAAACATATCAACAACAAGGAAATCCACATCACTACAAGACTACCCAATGAGCCACAGCCACCTACATAAGGCTATTAAAGGCTGCAGAATATTTTTTAGTCAAATTAAGATTTCATGCATTTCATGGCCTGTCATAAGTGTTGTGCCCATCACATTTTAAAGTGAAATAATAAAACATGTTAGTGGTTACCAGCAGTGTGTTTGTCAGTTGTTTTGAATTGTTATAATGACTTCTTTTTGTGACGACAACTCTCTCTGTTAAACTGACCTCACAGTTTATTATTAGAATGTGTTTGTTATCTGTTTGTGTGTATTTATATAAGAGTTGAATGAAGACCTTTGTTCATGAGTGTTTGTCTCTAATAGTTCCTGAACATGCCCATTCACTTCCATCCAGTTTTAATCATGTGAATAATCAAACACTAGTGCACTGTTAGCCTGACTTAGTGCCACTTTTGTGTGTCCTGCGTTGACCTCATGTAATCTTGTGATTAATGAATCATGATTAGAACAAGCTGCTCTCACACAATAGTAAAGCTGAGAAGCCAGTTTTCAAAAGTTTAAACTGGAAGGATTGTGAAGTTAACTGTATGTGTGGAAAACTGATAAAAACAAACTCCAAACAATAGAGATATCATGTAAACCGAACAACACCTCATCAATAGCCAAAAACCTCACCAACAAGGTGTGATTTCTGTCAGTTTTCCTTAGTTTTTAAAAGCAGGAAATCAACTTTCTCTGCAGCGGTTAATGCAAGGTAACAGTGTTTTCTTTCTTGCTCATCAACATTAATACCAAGACAGAGAAGTGGATTGGTTAGTTTGCATCAAGACCAAACCAAATGTAAAACCAAATTGTTCCTTCAACCTGTAGCTACGGGGGCCGACAGGACAAAGCGACCTACAACGACAACTAACCCTGCAACGCGTGTACATCGTTTTGGGCTGGGCTGCAAATTCAGAGAAATTGCAAATTCAGAAAAGTCCCAAAAAAATGCAACGATGGAAGTGAGCTGCAAATACAATTTCGCCTCAAAAATATGAGTTGCAAATGAAAAATGCTGCAAACCCAGCCATCACACTGTAGTGCTGACTGGCTAAAGGGGTTGCACAGTTTATTACTGACTGGATTTAACTGACTTCCTTTTGATTTTGTATCATTCATGGTATTTGCAGCTCGCTTGCTATTGAGGAGAATGCTGGACCCTGAAGCCCACCCTGCAGAAGTCTCTGGATGGATGCTACCCTAGAATGCTACGTGTAGGGCAGCACATGTCACCATTAACGAGTTATAAGGGGGGTTGCCAAGAGTGAGTGAGGAAACAGCATATAGGAGGATGAGGCTGGCAGGTCATTGCTGGAAACACAGGAAGCTACCTGCCAGTTATCTGGTGCCATGGGAGCCCACACACGGGCATCGACCCAGAGCGTCCCACATTTAAATATATAGATCTTCTTAGGAATGATGCAGGTGCAGAAAGCAATTGGTAAGTCAACGAGATGCATGGAAGATTGGGGTGACTGGAGATGTCACCGGAGGGCTCGTTTGAGGACGACCAAGTGATGCTGTTAATAAAGTTAATTTGTCTTTTCGCAGCCCTTTAAAAGAAAGTTTGCAACAGTTTCCATTGCTGCTAATGAATTTGACTTTTGCACGTGTTTCTGAAATTGCATGGATTCTGAATTAGCCTATAGCAACATGTTTCCCCAATATAAATCCTTAGAATCATTGCCGGTTGTAAGGCTCTGTTGTCCGCCGTACCTAAAAGAAGCAAAAGAAGGACAAGATGTTTCTTTAAACAAACTGTGACCACTCCTCTGTAGTCATGCTTTTGTCCAGAACAACTCCCCTGCTGTTATGACGTCCTGTAGGTTAGTCTTTTCTCGTCCACATAATAATCATTCCTGATGTGTTGAGTAATGTGTTCAGAGAGTCAACTTATCAAATAATTAAAGACTCAAAGATCAAAATGTTGAAATGTTATGAGACAACAAATGGTCCAACTATCACAGACTGTCTGATAAAAAGATTTTCTAAATAGAATCTTTCAAAGATCATAAAAGGGTGTGTGTGTGTGAGTATTCATATCTTTGACTGTTTATGGCTCATATTGACTGTATGTTAAAGATCTCACACACACACACACACACACACACACGCACGCACGCACACTCACACACACCCATTTATGTCACAAGGCAGAAATGTTCTGCAGAGTTAAGACTCTGCCCTAAATCATGTGAGGGGGTCTGAACATAAAAAGGAGCAGCAGGTGACCGCTGTTCCAGTCGACCTGCTCTCCAGCTCACAGTAAGTACAACTCTGAAACTCTGCTGAGGATCTGGACATCACTTCAGTTTAAAAAAAAGTGGATGTTTTTAAGAGTGTTGACTTAGTTAAAGTAATTTTTCTTTTTCCTTCCAGTATCTGTACGTTCATCTGAAGTGTGACAATGTACGGGCAAAACCAAGGTAAATAACTCAAATTCTCTTACATATAATGATCATGTTTGCTCAGAGATTAATGGTTAATATCTTTTATTGTGTGTTTAGGAAACCAGTACCCTGGTTATCCCAACCAGGTACCGGGGACATACCCTAACTATCCTCCAGGCACCGCCCCACCACCTGTCTACCCTCCTCAGCCTCACGGCCAGCACGGAGGCCACCAAGGACATGGACCTGGACCTGGTTGCTGCCCGGGTCAGGGGCAGGCACACGGTCATGGGCACGGGCACGGGCATGGGCACGACCACAGCCACGGTCATGGTCATGGACATGGAGCATGCCAAGGACAGGGACATGGACAAGGAGCATGCCAGGGACATGGACATGGACATGGACATGGAGACAAGAAAAAGCACAAGAAGCAAAAGGGCGGTCACAAACACAACAAATGTCACAAGAAAGGAAAGGACTGTCACGGGGTAAGATTTAACTATATTTTCTGTCTGTTTTCATGCAGAGCATGTTGGTTTTATTTCCATAATAGATCAAATGTTATTCAGAATCCACAATATCAAAAATAGAACAAAAATAAATCAAAGCAATGCTCTGTAATTGTCCCAATGCAGCCTGCTGTTATGCTATTTGTCAAATGTATTGTAATTTCATTTTTCCATAGTTTATGAGAGGTTCAGTGTTTCATTAATGTCTTTGTGTTGTGTTTATCCCTCTGTAGTCCTCCAGCAGCTCATGCAGCAGCGACTCGGACTAGATGAAGTCCCGACACGTTGGCGTTTGGAAACTTTTATCTCTCTAACAAACATGCTCTCTAAAATTGTCTTAAATTTCCACAAAAATAGTCCTTAATAACCGTAACACGACTCCTTGGCATGACATGATGTAAGCTTTTTTTTTTAAATGTCATAATTGTATTGTAAGCAATACATTACAGACACTATTGTCCCCATGAGTCTGATTGTGAGAATAATAAAAGGTGCTCATTTTCATTATAAATCTGCATTTCAATGCCGTCATTCTTTGTTTTATTTTGTCTCCATGCTGTCTGTGTCACTCAATAAAACCTGGGCGTGCACTTTGTTTGCTCAGGGAAAGTGGACTAGAGTTTACTGAGCCACACCTCGGTGATAATGATTCATCAGACCCTGGAACTGGCCCTGAAGTCGCTTTAATCTTGATGGCTTGAGTAATAAAAACAATTCCCATGTTGCTATCCAGCCTTTCAATAACACGTTGACTTGTCCTTGAGGAGCATTGTTTCTGCTTGTATTAAAAACATAATCACAAACATATTTTTACATGAAAATATTCAAAATTGTTCGATTACAATAGCAAGCATATAAATATAAATGAAGGGATGTCAGCATTAACTAGTTAATTGTGATTAATTAAGGTCAGAAATTAATGCATTCTTTTTTTGTAATGTGGTTTATCACATGCTATTTTGTGACTTTTTGACATAAGTTAGTGTCTTCAGAAGGTACTTATTTAACTTCAAAATAAAAGCAGGATTTAATTCAAACAGCAAGTAAAGTACTCTCACCTTAAAACAGAAAACAAATTCAAAATAAAAGCCTTTCAGTTTTTATTTAGATGCAAAATAATGGAAATTTAAACATGGGATTAAAATGCGATTTCATTGTGATCAACTATTGAAATTTTGCGATTAATCGTGATTAAACATTTGAATCGTTTAGCAGCCCTGATAAATTCAGTTTTAAGTATAGTTAAGAATAATATTCAAACTTTACATGACTTCAAGTACAAAAGTATTTTTAGTGAAAGTCACTCAAAGATTCAAAGGTTAAAGCAGAGACAAAGTCCAGCAACTGCTTCCTTTTAGAACGTAATTATGAATTAGACATGGTTTTATTTTGTATAAGTCAGTCTGTAATTTAAATATTTAAGGGTCATTTGTAAATGTGCAGCACATTTTAGTTACTCTATTTGATAACCTTATTATACAGCATAAACATTCTTATTGATAAGTAACTATAAAAAAATCAGATGCATTTAAAATGAAAATAATTTAAAGAACTATAAGCCTATATTCTGTTTATATGCTTAATTTGTATCGCTACATTTTTTATGGTTTTCCTGTATGATCATGGTAACTTGCAGAAATGTGTAAAAGCACAAAAGTACCAGGTCAATATTCCACAGTTAAAATTTAGTGGAGTACAAATAAATACCAAATTTATGATAAAATGACTGGCAAAGAAACACATTAAATGAGTACGTTTTCTACTTTAAATCCACTGTTTCCACTGAAATATACTGATGTAAATAAACAATGCCGGGACGAAACAAGAAATGATGTCCCGTATCATGAAAACGCAGGAGTGGCAGTACCTCCTCTCCTCAGCAGGTGGCAGTGCAGCGCAAACACGTTTCGACCTGGCTCTCCCTCGGTGGTTCGTCCGCCCACTGTTACGTCACATCGCTGACCAATCAGGACCCGCTCCATACCTCTTCCAGGAAGCAGCTGCAGAAAAACTACAGAGGAAAAAGCAAGGAGAGTTAGCTGTACCTGAAAGTGCAGCCTCTGTCCAGACGATATTACTCAATAAACTATAATTATGTCCTTTACCATTTTAACGTCGGCGTACAGGTATGTTGCACGCGACTGTCTTACCTGAAAACGTAATTTTACTCTTGAATTAAGTTTTGTTTCTGGTTATGAAAAGTCAAACATGCTGGACTCAAGCTGTCACAACGATGATAGTTATTGTACTCGTGTGTTATACTGTTTTTTAAAGGTAAATTGTTTAACTTGAAGGTCAACATCCGGGTATCTGTGTTTGTGTTTATTGATAATTTGAATCACTCTCACCTTGCTGTTTCCAGACTGAGGTCCCTTTGCAGATTACAGCGTATCCAGGGACATATGGTGAGAAGATGTGGTAGTTTCACTGTCATGGACAACACAGATTAAACACTGATTACTGTCATGTGAAAACTCTTGTTGTCTCTTGTTTGTGGATCAGATGTCGAGTCAGGCTGAACCCGAGGTTCTCCTGGAGAAAGTGGGCAACGCAGGCGTGATCACCTTAAACAGACCCAAAGTCCTGAATGCTTTAAACATGACCATGATCGGACTGATCTACCCTCAACTCAAGGTGAGTGGAGAGCTTGGCTCAGTGTGTCAGAGGTCAACATCTGTGTGTTCACAGAGCGCAAACATTTCACTTGAAGCCACTGAGAGTGCTATGCATTTAAAGCAGTTTAGGAGAATGAATTACTTTAAAGACGGAGAGGGTAGCATTCCCTGAAAAATAAAATATAAATAGATACAGTTAAATATAAAGATGATAAGTTATAATCAAAGCAAGGCAAAGCGCCTCATCTTTGTGGTTTTTATCGACGCCATGTACTGCTTCCTGAGATCCTTCCCCTCAGCTTTCCGACAGCGATAGTCGCCTGTAATGAGACGTTTGTGAAAACAAGCAGCTCAGGAAGAGTTTGGGGGAATTGGCATAGCAGGGACACAGCTCGGTTTTTTGCTACTCCTTCTATTTAAACTTTGGGTGTTGTGAATGATTGGGTGTAGTATTCTTGTATGTATAAACTTTCTTCAACTTAAGCCACATGAGCCTTTTGAATCTTTCTTGTGTGAAGTCAAGTTGTTTTTTTAAAAACAAAAAAAAAAAGTATTTTTGATGGAGAGATAGGACAGTGGATAGCGTCGGAAATGGGAAGTGGGGGAATGACATGCGGGAAAGGAGCCACAGGTGGGATTCGAACCTGGGCCACCCACTTGGAGAACCACAAGCTCCATGCTTGGGGCCTACGCAGTCACCACTGCTCCACCAGCACCCCTGAATCCAAGTTCTTAGTAATTTCCTCAACACATACTGTACTGGATGTGAAAATGGCTAATGGTCAGGGTTTTGGTTTTAGGAATGGTGGTTGATGGGGTTTCTGTTTTATAATGTCTAAACTTAAACAAAATGATGCAATTTTTTAAAAATTCTCCCAAAGATGTGCTGCTTTGTTAAAAGATTTTTTTTCTCTGATTTTAGAAATGGGAAAGTGGAGATGACCCCGACATTGTGATAATCAAAGGAGCAGGTGGGAAGGCCTTCTGTGCTGGTGGAGATATCAGAGGTAAGCAGCAGCAGCCTTCATGGATTCATAACACTTCAGTATGGGTAGCCGAAACTAATTATTTTACCAATATCAATAACTTGTTGATACAGTTTATGGAGACACGTGGGGGTCCTATGGGGTTTAATGAAATACCAGTTTGGAGAGCTAAAGAAATAGGCTGCTGGGTTTACTAACCATTAGGGTTAGAAATAAAATTATCTTTTATAATCTGACTTTAGATCAAGTTTAATTTGCCAAGTCCTTTAAATAAAAAGACAAATTTAATCAAGATTAAAGAGTAGTTTTTTTTACAACACAGAAATGAAGGGGCGGGGGGGTAAATACCTGTATCAACCTTTTATTTAATGTCTGCAAAATGTCTCCAGGCTGAGTGTGACTCTACAAGCTCTTTGAACCTGAAGGTTTGGGACGCCTGTTTTGTTTTGGCCAGAGGGATAAAACCCAGGACGAAAGAATGTGACTACACAGTTGCAGCTTATTTATTTATTTCATTTAACTGAAAAAAAAAAAAAATTGAGATATGAGATTGCCCACAACCAGAAAATTATCAGGGAGAACAGCGACGGCCAGATGTGTCTCCCTCCGAGTTATTTAAGCTCCTCTTTAAAGCGTCCAATGAGAGCAGCTCGTTAAATTACGTCCAAGTAAACGGAGCAGCAAACTTTTTTCCCCGGTTCAGTTCTGACCTTAATTACGGATGGGGAAAGAAAAGAAAAGATCCTGGGACTGAAGATTTTAAGTACCTATTCTCTTCTGACTGATGAAGGTCAGACGGTTTGTAGGACGCACACCTATAAATAAACGTGTTCATAAGAATACACCAGTGTTTAAGTCTCCGGTGGACGAAGAAGAACATCCAACACATGTAACCAGAAACAATGATGAGGGAGGGATTTAAAATCAGTGATGAACCTCAGATACACAGGGGTCCTAAGAATGTAAGCTATGAGATGAAAACATCACCGTAGTCCAGACACAGACGGGGAAAGTGGCGGCAGTCAGAAAAGAGAGGTCAGGGTCATGGAAGATAATCACTGTGTCTGCATGGTTTATTACTGATGATGACTCGGATT
Source organism: Labrus bergylta (assembly GCF_963930695.1). Taxonomy (NCBI): domain Eukaryota; kingdom Metazoa; phylum Chordata; class Actinopteri; order Labriformes; family Labridae; genus Labrus; species Labrus bergylta. The sequence continues at coordinate 18,333,507 of NC_089207.1, read as the reverse complement.
TGTGTTTTTTTTTCCTGGTTTCTTCTGAAAAAAAGGAAAGCAAAATAAATAAAAAAACATTCTTTTAGATGAGCAGTTCATAAAAGAGGTGAAGTTTGTGTTACAACAACTAAAAGGTTAAGTAGCGTATAAGGGTCTGCGGGTGATGCATACATCAATAAATAATACATATTAAAAAGAGAGGAGTAGAGAAATCCTGATGTTGCGATGGCCATGAAACCTGGTTTGCCTGTCTTCATTGTTCCCCTTTGGACTTTATTGAAATCATGTTACCTCATTATAGTTTTGATCTGTTTTTTTCTTCCTCCTCTCAGCGGTCACAGAAGCGGGAAAAGCTGGAGGTTCACTTGCAGAGGACTTTTTCCGTCAGGAATACATTCTCAACAACACTATAGGTAAGTATCACATTTAAAGACTATGACAAGGGCCCCCACACTCTCTCTGGCTTTGTGCTAAAGAGTGTATTTGATCATATTATGTCTCGGTCTGTTTTCGACCTTCATCTGGAAGGACATTGTACCAGATGAAGCTCAGTTTGACAAAACATTGTATGATCAAATGAATTTGTCAGCATAAAGCAAGACATTGTGCTGGAGCCCTTTTTATTGTCTTTAAGTATAACCCTCCTCCAACGCACCTGTCACTCACTCAGGTGTGCAGAGATTTATTTAAACCCTGTTGAGTGAGTGTGTGTTATCTATTGAAATACACTGACATACAAACAGACATATGGCCTCAGGTGAAACAGTCAAACACCTGGACTTTAACATGATCAGCGTGCTTACTCAAGGTAAATATTCTTTCACTTTTCAGGAACATTCAAGAAACCCTACATCGCCCTTATCGATGGGATAACAATGGGAGGGGTGAGAACATACATTTTTTCACGTGTTTACATTTTTATGTTTTGAGAACTGCAGTTGATGCATTGTAATGCTCACATTGTCCTGTAGGTGTCAGTAGTGATCTATCTGTCTATGTTAGCTGCTGCTGGTGGCAAGGTGGCTTCTGATTGGCTGTAAAAAAAAGAGTGACAAAGCATTGTATCTGCCGCTGTTTATTCCCCAAATTTTTTTAAATTTTAAATCATAACTATGGCCTTACAATAATAATGAGACATAATAAATCAGAGCTGCACTCATGCTCATTTCTCTGGACTTTTAAATGTGCGGATATTATTTGAATCACCTGGTGACGGAGGATTTTAGACTTAAAGGTGAATCTGTTTTTCAGTCTCATGACCTTGACAGTTCTCTCACAGCCGCCAGTGAATACAGGTTCACTCTGTGTGCGTCTGTGTGTGTGTGTGTGTACTCCTCAGATCTTTTTTGATTGGCAGTTTCTCTGAGAAAGAGTTAGCGGACCTTGCCTCCAGGTCTGAAAAGAAAATCCAAGTACTATAAACCTGCATTCTTTTTTTATTTATTTATATTTTTTTAAATATTTATTTTTGGGCTTTTTGTGCCTTTAATGGAGAAACAGGACAGTGGACAGAGTCGGAAATCAGGCAGAGAAAGAGTGGGGAATGACATGCGGGAAAGGAGACACAGGTGGGACTTGAACCCGGGCCGCCCGCCTGGAGGACCACAGCCTCCATACATGGGGCGCGTGCACTAACCACTGCGCCACCAGAGCCCCAACCTGTATTCTTTTTAATGGCGAGGAAGGGAGACACCAATGTTTTCAAAAGTCTGCCTGGACGCAGAGGAGACAGTAAGCTTACCTTCTAGTTGATTTGTAACTTTTCTGTACGTTTATCTTGTGACCGTTTTTATCAGTACACCCACACCAAATGAAAGTGTAGTACATGAAATAAATTGCGGGGGTTGCCGATAGCCTAGTGGTTATGTTGTACGCCCCATGTACAGAGGCTATAGTCCTCATTGCAGCGGTCGTGGGTTCAAATCCGACCTTGGCTCTTTGCTGCATGTCATGACCCACTCGCTCCTCCCAACACTTCCCTCTCTCTCTCTTCAGCCTGCCTATCTAATAAAGGCAAAAAGGCTTAAAAAATAAAGTAAAAACATTGTCGAACATTCAGACTTCTGCAGTGTGTTTATCGTGAATGCGATCGAGTAATGACGTTGGGATTAATTGCACTGTCCTATCACGCACTTGGTTTGTTGGCAGAAGTGTACAAGGTAAAGGTTTAATTGTTTTGGTTAAATGTGTCAGTCTAGTAAACATCTGACACAGAAATGATTGAAGCTGTGATACAAAAAAAAAAAATCCTCTCGTGTGTTTGTGTTTCTGTGTTTAGACAGCGACCATGTGAACCCAACTCCCCCATTTTTTTTCTCTCAGAGAGACAGAGCCTGTAATTTATTTGTCAGAACAGAAACTGAAAACACAAAGTCGGCTGACGTGCGGTAATGGATGCGAGGAACAGCTGAGTGCTTGGTTCTGGTGTCTGCTGCACCATATGGTGTGTTACGATCGCTTCAGTTCACCGTCCCAGCAGAAAACCTCAAAAGCTGTGATGTTTGTTGAATCTTCTGTGCTGCTTATCAAACACTTATTTGAGCTCTTTCAGATTCATCACTGTGGGAATAAAGTAAACAAAAGTCCTCTGCAAAGTCAGCACAGAGAAAAAATATGTGAATATTGACGCAGGCCATCCTCAGTGGTTAAAAACAGACTCGTTCTATATATGGAAAAGTCCGAGAGGGACCAGAGTCCCTGTTCCCAGATCCACTCTGAGCTCCGGGCAGAACTCCCACGTCGGAGCAGCATTCTTGTGTTAGTGATAACAAACCATCAGGGAGTGAAGGCGAGGCATTAGCAAGTCAACGAACACACACACACACACACACACACACACACACACACACACACACACACACACACACACACACACACACACACACACACACACACACACACACACACACACACACACACACACAAATCATTCACAACACCCGAAGTTTAAAATCCACTATTATCAGAGCTTTAGTCATCATTTTAACCAATAGCTGCTTAAAAATAGACAGCAACATTGGAAATGTTTTGGTACTGACAACATACATCATCCAAAGGTGCAGGTAATTTAATTGCAATTTTTGATCATTGAAAACAAGAAATAACCCAGTATTGTTTGCTTAGGACTTGTATTTTTTGTTGCTGTGGTATTGAAACAGGAAATACAATTGTTTGATTATTTCTAGGATCATCTCTAAGTCTCAAATCCTGCTTTGGTGAACGCCTTAGTTTGTCTCATTAGAGATGTGTCCGGTCGTTGTTGCCCAATAAATGAATACTTCTGCGGGCAGTAATCGCTTCCCCTTGGAGACAGAGCTTTTGTTTGCCAACGTCAACGTTGACTAAGTGGAAGGAAAGAAAGCGAGAGCCAAAAAAAGACCTCAGCGCAGGCTTTGATCTCTGCGTTCATGTCCTCATCTTTCAGATCCAGTGCAGAGCTTGTTTTGAAAGTCAATACTTTGTGTCGGAGTGATGTGGAAAAGATGTCGCTTTCTCCTCAAGTGTTTGTAACTATTAACTGTCACTTGTCTCTTCACGACGACGTTAAGGCAGCTACATTTACCACGTGTTTGTTTCACTTTCAAACACGGTGTCGAAATGTGCTGGTACCGCTTTAGCTGGTCTAAAGTAACATAAATAAAATAAATCTATCAAGAAAAAATGATTGTGATTTCACCTCTGTCTGTTTGTTTTTAAGAGAAGACTTCTGTTGATAGTTCAGCCCTTTGTAAAAACACATGACAGGATGACCAGTACAGGAACCTCAGCTAAAAACAAGCTTAGCACCTGACCTCAAGTAAAGCTAACGTAGCTAGCTTAGCGCTCAGCCTCTTAGCATATCCTGCATGTGCGGAAGAACCTTCTTAACTTGAAATGCCTTATTCACTGCATAAATAATGTTATACACTCGACTATGACCCCCATGTTGTTGTTCACTGTTGTCACATAAAGGATGACCTGAAATCAACTCAGGAGCTTTTACTCCTGGCAGCCATTAAACATCTATTGTGGACGCTCAGATAAACTTGCCAAATAGATTAACTTTGCAGCAAGATAGAGGAATTGGTTATCGATCAAACATGCAGATTATTTTAGCAGCTCATGGATAACTGTATAAGATAAAACATGCACTTATACCTAATCCCACGTTTTAGACCAGTGGTTCTCAACTTGTGTGTCGGGACACAAGACCCAAAAGTGGGTGTGGGAGACATTTTCAGTGGGTCGTGAAGGTGTGCCTGGAAGGAAAAATGCTGTGAAGCGTTTTTTTTTTTTTTTTTCATTCAGCTTCTTTGTTCTCTCACGCTTTGTACTGCCTGAGGTCCAAACTGCACAATTTGTCTTTAAATCAATCTGATTGATTGAACAATACAAGACATTTGGGGTCAGGATTTTTCATGAAGGAGTAGTGGGCGGGTCCTGAGGCTCGACCGGTTGAGAACCACTGTTTTTTAGACTATTTCAGATGCGTTTGTAAAGCCCATTTTGATATTGCTACAACTCTGGAAAAAAAGTGCCAGAATTGATTTCTCTGCTAAATGTAAACCTGTATGTTGTTGGAGAGTTACTTAGCTTTGTCTTTGTTTGGAGAGCCGTGTGTGGCACAGGAGAGGTGACACTGTATTGTATCACTGGATTCACCTGTTCTGTAAATATTTGGTTTGTTTCATAATAAGGGGTTCCATTAAACCCTCCATAGTTTTGTAAACACTGTCAGCCAGCTTGTAAATTTAGAAGCCCATTCAGTGTGTAAGCTTTGTCTCTAAACATGCACGTCTGCATACTTCACACCTCAGATGTTTACAGCAGGCTGTGGAGAGCTGTTCTTATATGGGTGCTTGGTGGCACCACAGCATCATGATGTTCCTCTACTTCTATGGTGACACTGATAATGTTACAGCAAATAAACGGTCCCCAGGGTGCATCCAGGGTTCATGGCACGACATCTATTTATTCAGTTTTTTCTTTCTTTGCATATTCGGGAAAAAAAATCTTCTTTTCCAGAGTCGTTTGTCAGGTTGTCAGGTTTGTTTGTTTTTACAGGTAAAAAGTGTTTACGAGGTTTAGTTATCTTGTATTTTATGAGCAGTGGCGGTTTAAGAGTCTGTTGGAGACCTAGGCAAAAAGTCACACGGGGCCCCTCCAACCAGCGTTCATCACCGTTACCCCCAATTTCCAAATACTAGCCGTAGTTCGCTGCCCCTCCAGTCAATCATTGTGTTCACACAGCGGGCTCCGCTGTCCGTCTCTGCCACCAGCACCACTACGCTCTGCTCCGTTTTAAATACGCTGCGAGTCTGTTTTCGACGGAGCACGCTGCAGGTCCACGTCAAGCAGGACAGAACATGAAGAGTTAGACAAGGAAACGCACAGAGCATCCAGTCAATTTCAAAATAAAACACAGTGGGCCCCCAGTGGGGCAGGGCGCGTGCTGTCCGAAGGAGTAAAACTGTGGCGCCGACGGACCACGGCGCGCAAGGAGTACTGTATGTGGGGATTGGGGGTTATGTCATCAGTGATCTGACAGAAAACCAACAGAAAATACGGAAATGTGAAGTTTTTACAGATTTTAGCGATAACATTATTTTTAAAACGTAGATATAACAGGATAGTAAAACCCTTCATTTTCCTCCGTCAACTTTCATGACAATAAAGCATGCAACGCTTGACAGTGCAACCAGAGTGAGTGCTGGCAGATGGGGCCACCTTAGGGGGGTTTCCTACTGTCAGAGAAAACTTTGGACATTTTGAGCCACTGCTGTGGTTTAAACTCTGTCATATATGGGCACCGCCCCCCCCCCCCCCCCCCCCCCCTTACTGGCCTGGGGCCCCAAGCAGTTGCCTGCCTTACTAGTTTACAAGCTCCATATTCTCCATGAGTCGTAATACTATAATAGATGAAGAGGAACTCTGCATGTTCAATCCAAAAGTTTTTTGTTTTTTTTATACGTTTTTTGGGCTTTTTATGCCTTTTATTATGCTGCTTTGAGGACTTTAGCCTCCGTACATAGGGCGTTTAATCATTTAATCAGCGTATTTCACACCTCCTCACTCTCCAGTGGCTCTTTGTGAGCACACATCCCTGAAGTCAGTGTCCCCCTGTTTAACCTCAGTCTAAAAACATATCCAGACCGTCTTCTGCTGTTGAACTCTGCGCGGCCTCTGGACTCATGAACTCGCCTCTTCACTCAATATCCAACTCGTGATCGCCTCGAGCTCACAGGAAACAAGATTTAAGAGGCCACAGAGACGAGTCCAGCATGTGAAATTAACTTTATTAAATCTTCTTTTCCCTCTCTAATCAAGTGAAATGAGACGTAGATTTGATTAAGGGTGTGTTCAGCAGCTTGATTCACTCCTCACAGGAGAGTGTTTGATGTTGTGTTTTATGGAGGACTGGGGAAGGAAAATGTATCTGCATAGTTACAACATAAAAGTAATTAAATAAAAGAAAAGTAAAACAATGGCTATAACCTTCAAGTAATTCTATCTTTCATGGTATTATATTTTTCTTTATTTCCTCTTTTTAGTATTATCTCTATTGTCATGCTGTCATCATACTATTAGTGTTTTTAATGACTATTTATTACTGTTTCATTTCTCTGTCTCTTTGAGCTGTTTTAACAGGTTGATTTTCCCTGTTTAAGGATGAATAAAGATGATCGGTCACACTTTAAATGAAGTTCACAATATTCTCCATTAACTAGTTGCTTATGCTCATTAGAAAGGCCCGACCGATACTGGATTGTTGGGGCCGCTGATGCTGACATATCATCCGATATCTTTCTTAGATCTATGTTCAATCTGTAGAGATAAATACCTATAGATCTAAAAACATACATTTATTGTGTTGATCCCTAACCCACTTAATGTAAAGTGTTACCTGATGATCTCATCTTAATTGAAAAACAAAGCTACTCTAAAATGAATGATTTTTACACAAGAGATATCAAACTTAAAAATAAAAAAACGTAAATGTAATACAACAACTGAGGTGGAGGTCGGAGCAGTGCCGTGCACGAATGAGGAAGGCGGTGGTTGTGGGGACGACACAGTCAGATGGTGGCGGCTTGGTATTAGGGACGTTGGGTGGTAAATAAAGTGTAAAGGTTATATTTGTCATTCTGTTTGGAGTTTGATATACATACCTCTCTAAAGATTTAATCTAGTATAACCTTAAACAGATGTGTTTCTTTATAAACTCAGTCGCGGGATTGAACTGTAAATATCTTTGATCTCCTCTTTCCGTTCCACAAAGTCCAGCAGATTTACGAGGGAATAATCCAGAGCCTGTGTTTGCTCTGAGTGCAGAGGCAAAGCGATCGTAAACTTCAGCTGACAGGAGTCACAGTCTGTCTCCTTTGTTTCTTTGTATTGTGGATCTGGTTCTTTCAGGGGAGCCATTACTCCGTGCAGAGGTCTTTTTGGTCTCCAGTAATCAGATATTTTTAATCCACTCTGGTCATTCGTCATGCAGCCGTGAGGCAAACCCTGCAGCAAGTCACCTCTCTGCAGAGCTGCAGAGCGTTGACGGTCTGGTAACGAGGAGATTTTTTTAAATTGTTGTAGTTTTTGCTCCGTTATCCTCCAAAACAAGAAACATAATATAAGCTGGAAAGCCCCTTTAATAGTGGGAAAGATATGGTCTGCTTTTTCTGTTGTGTCTCATGCTACACTCTACTGTAGACATTCTAAAGACATTTCAAATTCATCCAACATTATTTCTTTCTTTGCCTCCTCTCTGATTTCTCTCTGCAAACCTCGACCAAAATGATTGGATGCAATCACATGTCAAAAACAAACGGACGTGTTCTGTTTATAAGCGATTATAAGGCAAAAAGAGTAATGAGTAATTATCGTCATGCTCTTGGCCTTGAAAAGCTGCACGTGTGACATTGTTTAATTTAAAAACCTGACACTCGTTTGTTGTGATCTGAAAAAAAATCAAAGCAAACCAGAAAGAGAGAGATGTTTCATATCCAGCTGTACGGGCAGATTTACGGTCCCCTTGCCGTAAAACCACGTATATGACTTTATTATCAGACATGAATCACCAGTTTAATCCCAGTCTGCGGTGCAGGTGGATATGAACCCTCAGGAGGAGGATTTACCTGATGACCTTCTACAGACATAAATCAGCAGCAGTCGCTCCGTGACATATTGGATTTTATCTGAGCTGACCAGTGACTGGCCCTGCTCATAGGTACAGCAGAGCTCGATGATTAATTCATTTATAAAGAATCGTCTAGAAAACTGAAGGTCAGTGAAGTAACGTGATTACTTTAAAGAGCTGGATCACAGCGCCTCCACAAACACGGCAGCATTAATCATCTTTTTAACCTTCAGCTCAGTACAGAATCCTTCCTGTGCGTCTCTTACTTTTTATTCTTCATTTTATCAACACCTACATTTTATATAAACTGATGGATTTTATTAATTCTGCATTCTGTTGTCATCCAATCAGCAGGATGATTCAACAGCTAGCTTTCTGATAAAATAACAGTTATTTACAGTATGCTGTAGGAAACTTGCAGATAGATGTGGTATATGTTTGTGTGAGTGTAAATATTATAATTGCATTTACAGATGCACATGTACAGTAGCTGTATAAACCTTGCCAGGGTGAGTTTTTTGTGTGACTGCCTACTTGTGTGAAATGTGTGCTGTACATTAACGCTGTGATTCTCAACTGGTGGGTCGGGACCCAAAGGTGGTTTTCAGTAGGTCGCGAGCCTGGAAAAAACCTGGTGTCACAGTTTGTGAAGCGCTTTTTCAAAAATGTTTGTTGTGTTCAGTTTACTGCTGATACAAAAATATGACGGAAGCTGCAAACTGAACAAACTGATCGATTTCGCATTAGATGGATCGGATTGGTTGAACAATATCAGAAACTTGGGTCATGGTTTTTTAGGGAGGAGTTGATGGGGGGTCCTGAGGCCAGACGAGTTGAGAACCACTGCATTGACGGACACTGGACTGAAGTGATGTGTGTGATTCTCTGCACACAGTCTCTGATTTCATACTAATAAGAAGTTCACAGCACTCACCATTATCTTCCACAATCCTGGACAGCTTTACAGTTCTGTTATCACACCTATTGTATATAGATATATTTATTTTAATATGTATTTTATGGTATCCTGTTGAAGTCCCCCGTTAGCAGGATCCCTTACCTTTGTACATTTATGTTCAAAAATAACAAATTTAGACATTCATTTTGATTTTATACTTTGACAAATGTCCCATCTGTTAACATGGAGGTGGCGATTCTTTAACCTATTCTGCAGCCAGTCAGTAGGTGGAGCTCCAAGTGTTTTGGCTTCACTTTTTGATGCGCTGTCACGCCGTCCATCTTTTTATACAGTCTATGATATCAGTGTTATTTTATGCAAAGAAGCGGGATTCAAGGAGAATCCTAATTGTGCTGAAACTGTCCTCTGGCCAACAGCACTCATTAGCCACGACTTTGCTGGGAGACACACACACACACACACATGCGCGCACACACTCATTAACACAAGGGTCGACCTGGTTTACTGTTTTCCTCTGGTCAGCATTTTCCACCTCAAACTCCATCTCTCTGTAGAGGTGACAGATATTAATCATTTCTCTTTTTGACCCGTTCTTTCCCTCCTCATTCCCTCTCTACTCGTCCTCGGACTCTGTTTCCTCCGCTCTTCTTCAAAGCATTGATTTAATTTTTTCTGTGTCACCTTTTGTTCTTCTCCACCTGCAGGGTGTTGGTCTGTCAGTTCATGGACGGTTCAGAGTGGCCACTGAGAAGACGCTGTTTGCCATGCCGGAGACCGCCATCGGTAAGAGTGTCAGGCTGCACAGGTCAGACTGTTAATGATGGAGGAGCTTTGATTTCAGTCCCAGAACCAGCTAGATCTGCTTCATAGATTCAAGGTCTGCATGGAAAAAACTCCAAAACTCTTTAGAGAGAGGATAACGAGATGATAGAGATGGCCAATATACAAAAAACCTACAAATACTCTAAAACAATATTCTGGTTAATCAGGTCCAGATTCAAACTTTTATACTGCAAGCACCATTCAAACAAAAAGTGTTAATAACAGAACATTAGGAGCATTTAAAGAGATACGATATTATTCAAATTGACACATTAAAATACAAAATATATTAAAATCCAAAAGAAAGAATGATGTTGGTCGATGGGAGCCCTGTGCAGCGCCGTGCTACTCATCCAGGCTGCAGCTACACAAACAACGCATTTTGTATCGTGGCTTCCTCAGGTTCGCTCTCCACTTGATTGGCATCAGTTGTCTGTTTACAAGACTTTTCCTTTTCACCAGTGGGTGATAATTACAGGTCATGTGACAACTAAAGTCATATCAATACACATAATATCAATGCCCTGGATTACTTAGAACTTGAAATAGTTATGATAAAAGGCTGAAATGTAAAGTTGCATGATGTGATGGAAACATTCAGTGAATCTTCTTCATTGGTGACTTTCAGGGCTCCCTGCATGTGGAATCATCAAGAACTTTTCCTCACTGTTTTTCTGTCTGAGTCTGCAGTTTAAACAGTCATTCCTGGAGTACTAAGCTAGTTTGCTCTTTAGCTAATTGACTCCTGCAGACAGATGGTCGTGTCCCGAGGCGCTGAGGAGATTAGTAACAAATCTCCAGCCGATAATGAATTACAGCTGACATTAGAGCAGAAACGAGCTGGTTGGCACTTAATCCTTGAAGATTTATCATACTTGGAAGGCTGTACATAAAAACAACATCAAACATTGATCACACAGGGGTGTGACAAGAGAGCTAATGTCTCTCCTCAGAATGTGTGTCAGCTTAATCAAGATGTTTAATGAGAAGATCCTCAAATCTTTTAAAGATGTGACAGAAAAGTCAGCCCAGACTTTAGTTTATTTGGCTGTGAGTCAAAATACAAAGTCACTTTCTGAAGGTTTATGTCCATCACATACACCCACCAAACACACGCACACACATCACGCTCATTCTGGATCATTTTTGGTCCTTAGGAAGCCGTGATGAATCTTTAGCTGACGCTGTCCTCTTTGGGTTGGTGGATCTGAACCTTGGTGTTTTCACACATCCACTAAACTCTTAACTTTACCCTTCCTTTTTTTCCTGCCATCTTCCTTGTAAAATGTCTGTGTGAGGTTGGGGTGAGCCAATGTGAAGGCAGCAGGGTGATGATGTTTAAATCCTGCGATCAGTGCCATCTGCATGCACTAAATGAAGCTTGGTTCTCTGCTAGTGTGCTGGACATTTCTGTTATGAATGCAAAAGAAAGGACATTGAGTCAAGCAATGTCTTTGGTGGTTATTTATTCTTCTTGCAAGCAAAAGGAACAATGCTACATAGTGTCAGTCAGTATGCTTGGGTATTTATACACATGGTTCACAGAAAAACCTTCATGCCTATATACGGAGAGTCAATGAAGGCGCAGTCACAAATATCGAAGACATTTTGTCGTACATTTCTCACAATTTCAACAATGTCGCACAACAGTAACGTCCAGGCAACTTTAGTATCTTTGATATTTTGCTATTTGTGAGAAACCTTCATCCATATAGACAAAACAAGAATATTACTTATGAAATTATTGTTGCATTTCTCACACGAGCTGTGAGTAAAACGTGTCCTCGACAGTAAACAGAATTTCTTACATTACAGCCAGTATGTTCTTTCACACCCGTTCAGTGACACTGTGAATATGACTGATTACAAGCAGCTTTGATATGAAGTCATAAACTGTACTTGTGGTGACGGATGCTTTTGCTCCGTCTGACACTTCAGCTGCATCCTTTTTCAACACCTCCAGCCACCCATGATCCCCTTTAGGGACCTCGGTCCGTCAGGGAAAGTCTCCCTCTGTGAGGGACGCGTCAAAAACAACTCTGGAAGATTTCAGAGGCAGTCCGTCCATCCTGATACTTTGGAGACATTTCCAGGAGTGCATGTGTGACAGTGGCTTAAGTAATGCAGGAGTTGCTTGTCAGTCGTTTCCCCAGTTCAAAGGTCACTCATGCATTTGACACACACACACACACACACACACACACACACACACATCAATCTCATTCTGCAGCATTTTGAGCTCGCTCTGATTCCTTGACTTGGATGCCAGCTGACAGAAAATAAGACTACAGGAAAGGGAAGTGTGAAGTTTTTGTTGATGCCGTCTGACTTGTGTATGTGTTTCTCAAAGGCTTAGTTGAAGTAAGACATCTTAGGAAAGGGAACCGTGATTACATTTCACAGACGAGGATTTGTTGAAGAGATGGATGTACGTTACTCTGTGTTTTTACGGGTGTGTCCTCTGTATCTGTGAGCTTGTTTTCCTCTAATCCATGCTCCTGCACCAACATGTTATCTACTTATTGCAGGTGCGTACGCTTAAAGAAAGGTTTGTTTTGGTTTAAATTTTAATTCTAATAAACACAGCCAGAAGCTCGAGGTGGCTTTAAAACTGTCGTCACTTTAGAAAGAAGGCAGGAAATCTTTGGCTAATCCTCTTCAGAGCTTGTTGTGTTTTTCACTTTTTATTTATCACTAAAGATGCTTAGCTTCCAGCTTTTCACTGTCATCATCAACACGTCCTCTCTGCAATCAGAAACTTTGACTTCATACTGCTGTATTTCTATCATACTTCAGAATGTATTATTATTTCAGCCTTGATCCTGGCATCCAATCCTCTCAAAGCCTCTCTCTTTAGTTCTCAGTCATTTTGTAGTTTCAGGCCTGTTTCCCAATGATGTATGTTTACAGTATATTGAGTTTCAAGAGCTGGAAAGTCTTAAAATATCTCAATCTGAGTCCGAAAAGAGTAAAGAACACAGTACAAGCGTGTTTTTCAACAGGAGAGAGAGTGAATGTGAATCAGTCGAAATGAACAAAATACATGAAAACACCCGTGATGGAAGTTCAGCAGGTCTGTAGTTGTTTTTTCAATGATGTACCCCTTGTGAAAATATGTTTTCACATTTTTTAGTCAAAATCCAAAATAAAGAGGTGAGCCATTGTGCTGCACCTTTAGTGTCTGATTACAACCTTCACTGCTAAACATCTCCAGAGCTGCAGCTGCTCCGGCTTCATGCAAATGTTGAATCAACCACTTCTCCCCGCAAAAACAAAGTACAAACTGGGGCTAAGCAGGGTTGCAAGGGGGGGCGCGAGGCTTTGTCTGCTGTGAGGTTGTCAAAGAGAGATCTGCAAAGATTAAATAAAATCATGTTAATACATTACTGTGACATTTTGGTAAGAACAACTGTGTAGGCATATTCTGACAAGATTTTATTAAATCAATGACAACTCTTAAAATGTGTGACTTTTAATAAACTGATCTTTACTTTTTTTTTAAAACGTATTATTGCACAACTAGAATGCTTGATTTCCTGCTGAAACAGCTGCATGCTTGACTCTCGCTCTGCAAAATGCTTTTTAAATGAAGTTAAGTGAAATAGTCTTACACGCTGATATTTTTTTTTTCATTTTTCAACATCTAAACAAACTAATCACGTTTCTCAAGTACAAAATAGTGAATAAATATATTATGGGTAAATGAGCGGTGGCTGATTAATATCAGGATAAAATCTCAAACCAATTTTTTTACTGCCAGTAACCATTCAAATGTACAAAACCCAGCTGATACAGATATTTCTATGTTCTTTATTCTTGTAATCTGCTATAGATGACATGTTTTTAATCACCTCAGGAAATCCTCTCATGACGGCCAAAAGGCTGATCCATTATTTCTATTTGGATTTAATGACCTGGGTTCCCTCGCCCCCTTCACAGCCCTGGTTATAATTTATGAAACGCTCCCCCTCCATCAGTCCCCTGTTAACACCAACGACAACACCTTATAATTCAGCTATCCTACCAGCTTTATCCTCTCTGGTGTTCATAAAAGAGCGTCTGTGACGTTTAGAATTTGGTGACTAGTTTGTTAGTTACTATCAAAAAGTAACTGAGTTACTACTGGAGTTACTACTTTCTAAAAGTAACCAGTTACCAAGTAACTTCAGCTTTACTTTTTTGGCTTCATTTAGCTTTCTAGTTACTGCAAATAGTGTGGCGTTACAGTAACAGTGGGACTGACTTTGTTTTTGTTATTCTTCAGAAATGCTTTATTATTTGTATCAATATATATCTTCATAACTACACACACAGTCTCTCACCCGTCTCGCCCTCATGCTTTAAGGTTAACCCCCTCTGCGGCGGGATTAACAGATTTAACGCAGCTCTACCGCCATTCTGAAAAACAGCCATAATCTGCAGCATTTATGATATTACATTTTTAGCTGTGAATCAGGTCAGCTCATCTAATCCCTCTCTCTCCCATGATGCACTACCCCCCCCCCCCCCCGCGCCCCCAACCCCACAAAAAAAGAGCCTCATCCTACACTTACAGAATACCAACATGACCAGTGCAAGAAATACTGAAAACAGGATCAGTTGAGTCCAGATTAAAGCCGAGGATTGTGATGAAATATTTCATAATCATTAATGCTTGTAAGCTGTAAGCCGCATGTTTGGCTTTTTGCAGTCTGCCAGGAATTATTTTACTCTCTTATTGGTTGTTCTTAGTTAGTACGACATCACTCACCTGCAGAGAGATTTAAAGACGGGGGAGTTATTAAAGGCTCTTCATGGTTTTTAAGCAAAGCAAGTTGTTAAAATGTAACCATTAATTCTGTATATTATCAATAAATCATTGGTATGTTATATCAGAGATTCTTCCTTTTTTTACATGACAGTAAATTAAAAATATTTTTGTGTGGGTCCATTTCTGTAACAAAAAAAATGATGACACAAATTTGAACCAGTTAGATTTTTTCCTTAGCAAAACGATTTGATTATTATTATTTTTTTTATTTAAAAGGCAGCATAATTGGTTGATATTGGTTGACAGTGTCTTACTGACATGCTGATGAACAAATTTCACTGGCAGATAAAAGCCTTTTCAGATACATCGAAAATCAGCATAGATGTTTTCCGATGTTCGTGGATATGAAAAGTTTTTAATATCATTTTTAATCCTGAAAACAAACACCTTCTGCGTCATGTTTTGCAGAGAAGTTGATTTCACCAAAATTATTGACATTAGGGGTGGGAATCACAGGGTAACTATATGATATGATCCAAAATGGAAGGACATGATGCGATACAAAGGACAAAATACAATTGGACAGCTGCACGGACATTTGAGTAATCTGAGTGTTTTTCAGCAAATAAGGAACAGAAAGTTGCATTAAAAAAAAGAAAGAGATTTGATGTAATTAAAGGCATAATATGTGATTTTTTGATCCAGCAGATGTCGCCCTTGAGCACCAGCATGAAACCAAAACAACTTGCGCTGCATAGTTGTGTTGGCATGCTAATTCTAGCGCTCTTTATGCTTGTATCTTCACACTGCATGTAAATTTACCTGAAATGAGCGTGATCTAGAAACACAGTTAAGCAGTGAGTACAGTATGTTATTCCTCTTTTCTCTAGTCCCTCAATTAAACAACTTTTATATGCCGGGGAATGAGTCGGCCGGCCGTTCGTGCGATGTAAACAAACAGAAGATAGGACTCTGAAAACATCACAGACAGTGGGACTCTGGTGTTACACCCATTGTAGACAGTCATGACTCACAGAGTTATTTTCAGAGGATATACTTGGTTTCTGCTACATTTAAGTGTGGAAAATCACATATTCTGCCTTTAACACATGGTTGAATAAGAGAGCCCTAAAAGTCCCAATCAGTATTTTCTGTATGTTTTTTTTAACATTTCAATAAAAATTCAGAAGGATGTTCATCAGGATTTGTTTTTGTACAACAAAATGTTTTTGGCTTCTTAATGGTTAATTATTAATAAAGGCTAGGGGTTGTTTTTTTTGTTTTGTTTTTTATTTCCACTGATGTGCTTTCTGATTGGATGAGCAGTGACAGATGTTCATGTTGATTGTTGCTGTTCATCAAACATGTACCTGACACAGTTTTTTTCTGTTTTATTTTGACAGGGCTTTTCCCTGACGTGGGAGGAGGCTATTTTCTGCCGAGGCTCCAGGGGAAGTTGGGTCTGTTTTTGGCCTTGACGGGCTTCCGTCTGAAGGGGCGTGATGTGCAGAGAGCTGGAGTGGCGACTCACTTTGTAGAGTCTATGAAGGTAAATGAAGTTCAGATGATATACCCACCTATAATCTTATTATTTATATTCTGTGATCAATTAAAGCATCCTGAGTTATTGTGTGTGTGTGTGTGTGCGTGCGTGCTGCAGAGGCTTTTGCAGGACAGGTGCTCAGTAGGGGAGGGCTGGGTCACAGCTCCGCTGGAAAGCCGGATGCTGAGTCACCGTGTGCGTCTCTCTCGTGTTAAAAGTTGCCAACACTCACCGTCTGCTCCAGAGGCAGGTTGTGTTTGTTTGCGGTTGGCGTGAGGTCAGAACAGTTGGGGCCAGTGTTTGTTAAAAAAACTGTGACCTTGACTTTTAGGACGCACAAACAGAGAGTGGGAATTAGTTTATTTGTACAGCTTCTACATCAAAAACAAGGCTGGAATAATATTTAAACAGGCGATGGATGAACTTTGATCAACTAAACAAATCCTCAGCTGTCTGTTTTTCAAAGATTTATAACTTTTAATCTGGTGTTTCTCGTTTAAGTGACTGCAGAGACATCTCCACATCTGTGAGTTTCATGTTGGTAGTTACACAGCAGTGCATTGGTGTGTTGGTGTGTGCTGCCTGATATGTTCAAACAACACGTAAATACACAAAGAGAAGAAGAAATGTTCAATCCAGTGAAGCCATTACCAGAAATATGTTGCATTATGGGGAACATGATGGAAAGATCTGCCTCCAAACCAAAATATTATTATATTTGGAGTAATAAGTGGCCTCTGAATCAACAGTCAAACAAGCTGTTTTTAAAAGTAGTTTTTTTCCCCTGTGGCTCGTTTAATTCTAAAGCTTTTTATTCTAACAGATCCCGGAGCTGGAGGAGGAGTTGGTGCACATGAAGTCTCCCTCTAATGAAGACATCTCCAAAGTGCTGGACTCTTACCAGAACCAGGTTAGAACCACCACGAAAGTAACCCTTACTATGACTACACTGTAACAAGCTAAACCACCAGAAACACTAACTCAACCCCTTTTTGCATAGTGCTCCCCAAACAGAGACATGACAACCTACAAACCACTTTGAAAAATCACACATAAATAAGTCACAACATCAGAGAGGAAAAGGCTTTGAGTCGTCCTGAAGTCGTGTGTCTGTGCTCACACTTCTTCTCTGTGTCCACAGAGCAGTCTGGATGCTGAGAAGCCTTTTGTCTTGGACAAGCGCATGTCCGATATCAACAGGTATGTCTAGTTCCTCAAAAAAACAAACATTTTGTGACTGGTGTGAAAAGAAAACTAGTCAGCATTTAGTGCAATGTATACTTATGTTGTCCTGGTCAGATTTGTTGCTAAATGCAGCATCTTTATGTCTGAATATTATGTACCGGTAAATGTAAAGAGCTGTATTCTCTGGTGCTAAAATTTCCAGTTTTTTTGCTCGGATAAAATACTTAAGTTGTTAAAATATACTATAAAATATTTTAGGCTTTGGTGCTGATACATTTTGCAATTGAAAACAAGTGTTGCACCCTTTTTTCCCCTGACTGGTACAAACTCAACCTGTCTCCATAAAGGTCCTTTTTTATTTGTTTTCCATTGGCACAAGTTGCTATTAGTGTCTGGATGATTTTTTCCTGTACCACCTGGTCGTGGTTCCAGGGTAGCTGAGTGGATACTAAAAGCAGATTAAACACAAATAATTATACGTGTGTGACAAGAAACATTCTGCAGAAAGCCCACATTAATAATTACAATCTTCTTATTAACTCAACCTAGATTTTTTTTTTTGAAGCAGCCCGATGAGCCATGCGTTGGTCTCTTCACAGGGGAGACGATACTTCTGTGTTCGGCTCTTAATAAAGATGATGTTGCCGTAGTTTCATGCCGTTTTCATAGGAGTCCTGCAGGTGTTCAGGGGCTCTTATCCGCTGTGGAGAACTACACTGTAAGAAGTTATTTGTACTATAAGCTAGTCAATAGGAGTTTAAACTTTAGGTTGTTCTGCCATCTTCCCAGCTGCACTGTGCTGTGTCCGTGGTTCTCTGCTGATGATGCATATTTCAAATAGTGTTTATATTCTCCAACAGCTGGACTCTGTAGTTCATCAAATGTAACTCAAACAGGATTAAAGTAAATGGTGTATTTGTGGGGACTATTTTTAGCTGAAGGCCTTGTGATGCTTTTAATAGTTCTGTGACGACCACGGCTCTGTGGCACGAGGTATATCAGACTCATGGAGAGCACTTGGTCACTTTATAGTTAGATACTGTCGGTTCATTTTGACAAAAGAAAAATATCAACACAACATCACAACAGACTCTTAAAGCACAGGCCTTAAAATGTTTGGACAAATGCTCTAATTTAAGAAAGAATGAAAATCAATTAAAGCTCAACACCACCTAATGAAATCATGCGGCTCTTTCCTTCTGGCAGGCTGTTCAGCTCCAGCAGTGTGGAGGGCATCATGCAGGACCTGAAGGCTGACGGCTCAGAGTTCGCTAAGAAACAAGCTCAGGTACGATCCCCGACCTGCTGCTCTATCAGCATCACTGACGGTTTTTTTTTGTTGTTGCAATACAAGTGTGTGAAAAGAAATGAAGCAACACTGCTGCAGACCCAAGGGCCCAAAGGACGCTTTACATCGTGGACTACAGTCACACTGTCTGCAGCCGGACGTTACAGCACACCAGAATTCAATAATGTTACATAGTCTTAGATTAAAGTTGGTTGTGTATTTAATCAGTCAGCACTCTGATGACCTCTGCATGGTGATGCACAGTCTACATAAAAAGTATTTTTCCCATGGCATGGCCAAATAATCCTCTATATTGACACACTGCACACACACACAGACACGCAGACGGTTGTTCACAGAGGAGTCTGGTTCTGCTCGAGGTTTCTGCCTTTTCAAAGGACGTTTTTTTCTTGCCACTGTTGCATGGTGGATGACTGTTCAGACTCTCTAAGACCTGCTCCTTTTGTGAAGTGTCCTGATTTGGTACTGTCTTAAAGAATCCCCTATCAGTCTGACTTTAATATTGTGCTTACACACACACACACACACACACACACACACACACACACACACAGTTTGTTAAAGTCCTGCTGTGTCTGTGCACATCCCTCCTGTTGGCCCCCCTACCAGATAAATCCCACCGAGAGAGCTGGAAGGGAGCCACGGCATTATTGAGCCTCAGCAGTTGATGTTAGTAATTAGTAGTAACCCCGGTTTAAGCACTTAATGGGGTTAGTTTTAGTCCTGTTCCTCGCTGGATGGACCAAAATCCCTCCAATGGGAGACCACAGAGCTGTTAGCGGACCACAGGGGCTCCTCTCACATTCTTTCTAAAGAATTACAACATTGACTCTTCATGGATAAGACTTTGTGTATCTCTCATATTGTGTTTAAATCGTATTGACCTAGATTGTCAAAAGAAACAAAACTTGTGAAATGAGGCCTTTAGATACAACATCAGACCCCTCCCTCATCCACCACACCCATCTCTTTCTTGTGGAGTCGACAGGATATAGGGTTTAACTCTGTTTTTGCACATTTACATTTAATCTTTCATATTTAAGACTAGTAATGCTTAGTTAAATCCTGGTTGTATATATTCCCATTCTTAGTTTTGATATTTTTAGTGCTGATTTACTTTGTATTTAATATTATATTGTGTTTAAATTTGCTAGTATTGTGTTTTTTGCTCATATTGTGTGTTTAGACAACCTGCTGCTATAACGCCACAATTTCCCAGTTTGGGATCAATAAAGTAATTCTATTCTATTCTATTAAACGATATATAATTACTGAGCCGTAAATGAGCGCCTGCCTTATCACAATGTTTTTATTTGATCTGTAACATTTAAAATATTTTCTGTCAATCAGCTGCTTCGAGGCTTTGTGCTTCCATTTTTCAGGCTTCAATGAACATTTATCTTTTCCACTCTCCTTTCAAATTATGAAAATCTAAATTGGAGGGGGGGGGGGGGTTCACCTCGAGCATCAAATATTTATAATGAACCCACATCCTCTGTAACTATCACACCGCTGACTCCCTGTCCTGTCTCGTACATTAAACATTTATGACCATCTTTGTCCACACACACATCGCCCTGCTTTGTTTGTCTTCTCCGAGGATTATGTTTGATATTTTGCAGAACAAAGATCCCATTGTCGTCTTTCTGTTTGTAGGTTTAGCCTCGAACACAGAAGTACTCAGAAATGTTTGTTTTTCTTGCAGACTTTGTCCAAGATGTCTCCGACTTCCCTGAAAATGACCTACAAGCTGCTGCAGGCCGGAGCAACTCTGAGCCTGCAGGACGTGTTGGTGATGGAGTATCGACTAAGCCAGGCCTGCATGGTAAAAACCAACACACCTCCTCCAAGAAGTCTTGTCTCTCTCAGAAACATTAAACTTCGTATTTAATGTGGAAATGAATGTTTATCTGATGAAGGTCTAGTACCGAAACGTTACCAATGAATGTTTGTTTGCGAGTTAGACAGTGTGCAGGAGTTTACCTTTGACTTTTTGATGGACACACTGTTCTCCTACGCACCTGTCTTATGAAATGGATGTACAAAGGTTTTTTTCTATTTTGAAGACTGTTTCAGAAAAAGTCTTAAAGTATAACACTTAACTGCCTCAGGTTATAACAAACTAACTTGGACCGAATCCTTAACTTGCCTGTGCTGAATAAATGATGAGACAGTCCTGCTCATGAGTACAAAGTTATACAACATCAATGGTCGCTTAAGTCAGCTCCAACTTGAACTTGAACATGTTTTCTAGTTTTGCAGTGGATTTAATCAACACTTTTCTCATGTTACACTAATGCATTCAAACAAACTATACAGGTCATGAAGGTAATGCAGAATGATGTAATAATATATATATATATTTTTAAATGTGACTGTGGGTGTGGTGAGGGCCTATGGTTTGTATGTTTCACATTTTTTTTTAAATGTGCCATGCATGTTGTGGTCTTGCCTCAGAGTAGGACTCGATACACTCACGAGTCTCTTTCATCTCATGTGATTGTTTCTGTTGTTTTGCAGAGAGGCTGCGACTTCTATGAAGGTGTCAGAGCCCGTAAGTACCTTCACTGCATGTGAAATAGAGAGGATGTACATTTCAAACATGTTTCCATTTTTAGGAATTGCACAGAAAGCGATAAAGAACTAATGAGAAATGTTAAAGGGGACATATTATGAAAAATCCACTTGTACAGTGTTTTTGAACATATATTTGGGTAACCTGAGTGTCTGCTGAGCCACAAAATGTGAAATAAACCCATCCAGTCCTTTGTTTGTGTCTGCATAAGTCTTACAACAAATTCTGGTAAATTCTCCCCTCCCCTGATATCTCCACCCATGGACTCCACCTCCAGTATAGAACAAAACTTTAGCGCAGGTCCGCCATTTTTATTCTCCCTACAGAGGAGTGATGTCTAGCGGGAAAACTCAGGGGGGGCTCATTGCATTTAAAGAGACACACACACCAAAACAGAGCGTTCTGAGAGCGCTGGTTTATACAGGGTCACAAACCTCTGGTGCTTGATTCATGTTATATTTTGACCAAAGCACAACACAGATGTTTCATTTAGACCACAGAGGACTGTTTGAAAAGGTAGAAAAGGGGTTTAATATGTCCTCTTTAAAACTTGTGAACTTTCTGCTATCGTTTGAATCCCTATCCGTCATGATTTTCTGCTTGTGCTTCTGCAGTGCTGGTTGATAAAGACCAGAATCCAAAGTGGAACCCGTCGACTCTGGAGGAGGTGTCAGAGCAAACTGTGGAGCAGTGCTTCTCCTCTCTGGGAGACAAAGAGCTGACTCTCTGATGTCAGTCTGCTTTCCATCTCCAAACACACACACCACTGAGCCTTCACCAAGCCTCCTGTCCAAAACATACCTGCACAGTCAGCCATTCAAGAGGACTGTGCGGCTGAAGAGGGGAGAAAAACTGTTATATTAGTACAAACAGTGCACAGGTCATTTACTTTATAGATTGATTCCATGTGATTTAATACTGTGGTGACATTTTACAGGAAAATCCAAGCTGCTCCTCCACAGCTGAGGAGCTCTGATTCATGTTCCCAGACAAAAATAGAAAGTAGTAGCAGCAGAGGTAGCTAGCAGATGCCCTGTGTGTCACACATGAGAAATGTGTAGTGTAAACTTGCTCTGCAGCAGGAGCGGAGTCTGTTTTTTTTTCTCATGAACTCTCTTCTGCTGCAGAATCGAGCAATGTGCCGCACAGCAGCATCAACATGAGTGCATTGGAGGAGAAAATGATCTCACCACTGAGTGCTTTATTACATTTCCTTCCTGTGGATGTTCGTATGACATGGATCAGTATCATCAGTGTTTCTCCAGAGTGCTCACTTGCTCTAATTCAGATAAAGTGTTGTCTTGTATTTCTGTTGTTTTATTACTCAAAGTAACTGAATGTTTTTAGATTGACACTCCCAAGAAAAACACCGATAGCATCTGTACAAATGTTTGCTCTGGAGTAACAGGATTGTCTAAATGCATAATATAAAATAAGTACTGCCGGATGTTTGTGTTGGTTTTAAAATGTATTTCTTCTTATTGCCACTGCTTTTGTTAGGAATCATAGAATTTATAAGGAGTGGATGTATCCTTGAGGTCATGCTGGATACCTCCGCTTGTTATTTGCAGTCTATAATCAATATGCCTGAACAGAAGTTCTGCATTATTTGGTGAGATAACCAGTCAGGTGAGACATGAAGACTGGAGCAGAAAGCAATAAAGAGATTTGGTAAAGAAACATCAAATGTTTGTTCTTTGTAGTGGAAAAAAACCTATTAGAGTATAAAACATCTACAGTTACAATATTGAGGGTACCTTTACAACCCACCAAAGTGCCTCTGTTATCGGTATGAAAGCTGTTCAGATAAGAAATCTATGCATTTATTTCATCTGCATCTTGGGTGATAAACTGGACTTTTCCACCCACAGTTTGGAGCAGAAAGAAGCGTTTTAATTCCTCCACTATAAATGGAAGACCTGGGAACAACAATCTGTTGCTCACATATGAACAATGATCAGTCAGTAACATAAATCTGGTCTTTAACACACACACACACACAGACTATTAGGGGCCATTTTTGCCACTGTAGGAGCCATATTGATTATTTCTACCTCGGTTGATTAATTGTTATATTTTGCTCCTTATATGGGTTTGATGTAGTTTCTGGTAATTTGTAATGGGCGTGGCTTTTTTTTTGTTTTTTTTTACCTGTGCATTGGTTTGGCAAGAGGCTGGACAAAGAGGGTGAGTGGGTTTGAAATATTTTCTGTTGACCGTCAACGTTATCTTTATCACCATCACCGTAATTATTATTATCATCTTTTGGAATTTTTGTTTAGAATGAGTTAGGTCAGTCTTCTCCACCTGCTTTACATCAACAGTGCAGCTCTATTAAAACCTTATTGTAACATCTACCTTTCATAAGCTGTGTCCATTGTGCAGTCTGAGGCTTTTTTCAGTCCTTCACATCGACTCAGTGGGCAGACAGGACGACCTCCCACATACTGTAGATTATAAAGTGCCACAAACACTAAAAGCAAAGTCTGAGTGTCTCTATCTGCATCAAGGATAAACACCTTGTGTTTTATTGCCACCATTTATTCTTCACACTGGCCAGCAGTCACTTATAAATCCTCACGTCTGTGTTGGATGTAGCTGAACTTTTAGCCTGCTGTTTGTTCACGCTCATGCAGGATGCAGGAAGTCCAGCTGTCTTATCAAACAGGTGTTTCAACAAATATTGAGTCACTCGTATGTTTAACAGCACCTGTGTGTATAGAGCAAAGACTTCGGTCTGAGTGTGATCGGTAAGTACAGAGATGTTTGTGTACTTACAAAGACATATTTCAGTTAAAGAAGGCATAAATCTGATTTTATTGGCATCATCTTTTTTTTTTTTTTTACAGAGATTGGACGTACAGTTTGGGGAAAATAACATGACAAACATCACACATTTTAAGTTTGTTTTTGGACATGTTTCCGCTCATGGATCTGCATCCCAGAGGTGAATCTTGACTTTTTCTGCAGCAGACAAATCAAACTTCTCATCATTGTTAATCCAATCACTCGTCGTGTTTCACCTTATAATCAACTCCACAACTTTCTCTTGTGTTTTTTCGTCTTTCATCCCAGCAGTTAAACACTGATATGAGTCCAAACCCTGTGATCACACAAAATGCAACAGAACCAGGTCTGAAAATGTCCCTGTGATAAGTTTGTGTATTGCTGGATCTGTTGACTTGGTTTCAGGCTCACAGCAAAGCTTTTAAATTGATAAATAGTACCAGATTTTCAAAAAGCACCATGAAACATTAAGTTATTTAAACAATAATTTCACATTTTATTAAGACTAAATTCAGACAAGGCTCTTTGTTCTTGTTACTGAGCAGATTCCTCCTAGGGGAATGTGTCTCTCGAGCTGTAGCTGCTAAAGAACCCACAAGAAGCTCGTTTAAATAAGTGTGCAACAATAAATCAACTTCTGACAATTATTTATGATTACTGATTTGATAATATAGCCTCTTTTTTCAAGCTAAAAAACGTGTTAGTTTTAGTACATTTGAGTTTTCGATGTCTCCTTTATTTTTAATACATTTTTAAGAACATCTCTTCATTGTTTGCTTAGCTGTTTCACTGTTTTCTGACTCTATGGGTGATACATTAAATTAAGAGAATGGGTAGTTGTAACTAAGGCTGTGCAATTAATCACAATTTCATCATTATTGTGGTACAAACATGCACAATAAACACATGGCAAAAGTCTGAATTTTTCACAAGAAGTAAGACAAACTATTTGATGTGAACAAGCAACGCTTTCTCTCCCTCGGCATGGGAACATCTGACCTGCTGGACGGAGGCCTGCGTTTGATGTTGAACGACTTTCTGTGCAGCTGGATGAAGCTTTAGCTAACTTTCTGCTCTCCTCGGGTTAGTTGGTGCCAATTGAGTGGTGAAAAACAACATTTTGGATTTATGCTGGACACGGGAGAGAAAAGTTGCAAACACAGGTATTTGTGTAAAACATGAAGAACATGAAGTTTGCACTCTTTCTGCCATCATGTTGGAGATACAGGACTCTGACCTGGAAGAGGGCACGCTTTAGAAAGAGCTTTGTTCCCTCAGCGATTGAAACTCTAAATAAGCTCCCATGCTGACTGGCATTTCTCATTGTGTTACTTCCTGTTTGTTTATATGTTTACTTCATGTGCCATGTGATCATATATGTATACCTGTGTCCCAAATGTGCAAAGCTGTGACAACAAATTCCCCCTTGGAGGACAATCAAGTACTGTATTTAACCTTTTCTTATTTTTCCCTCTTCATATTTGTATCCAGATATTGAACCAGGAACCACCTTAAACCAGGCCAAAAGAGCACTTCTTCTTTTGGACACCTGCTGCGGTGACATCATTCAAAGAGGAGGACTTTTAAAACTACAAATAAAGCGTTTCTTTCTTAAAGGGA
This sequence comes from Labrus bergylta, assembly GCF_963930695.1. Lineage (NCBI taxonomy): Eukaryota > Metazoa > Chordata > Actinopteri > Labriformes > Labridae > Labrus > Labrus bergylta. The sequence goes on along the minus strand of NC_089207.1, from coordinate 18,307,902 downwards.
AGTTTTGGCAGTCTCTCAGTCGGTGTAAAAAGCGTGAATTGGAAGACTGTTGTTTGAAAGAAGACAGGCGTTCACACTGATGTAGATTTTAGTTGTAAAGCGAAGCCCTACATGTCAGGCTGAAGAGAGAATATCAGATTTTCCTTTCACAAAATCTGATCTGAAGCAAAACAAAACAAAAGTGTGGTGAATTCGTAAACACACAGACCAAAAAGAGTGAAATAAAACCTTCTTAAGGGGGGGCGTTAAACTGAAAATCAAACATTTTGCACTGTCAAAAAAACTCACAAAACAGCATTATGGCAACATCACTTGTGCAATACTTCACTATCATTTCATGTCCTGAAATCCAACATGTTGCTTAAAATGACTCGCCCTCCTCCATCATTTGAAATGTGAAGGAACCAGCACCTAAAATTTGATGAACTGACCCAACTCTTACTTTCATGAGGCTTTCAGGTTTGACTTCTTCTACTGAAACGTCAAATCCAAAGTCCACAGAGAGCTGTTTTTAGCCCAGCGGTGACGTTGATCTTTTCATCTGCAGCGAAACAAACAGCATCAGATTAAGATTTATGAATATGGCGTGTGCAGAATAGATCATCTCTAATCTGCAGTTTGATCACAACATGTTTTGGGGAAAGACCCCGAGAGAGATTCATCTGCCTGCACGGATTAGTGCAACTTTTATAATATGTTTTTTGTTTTTTTTCGTATCATGTCTTGAATAATGTAAGTGACGTGTTTGACGGGGCAGTTTTTAGCTCACATCATGTTTCTGTGGAGAAACCCTTCAGCCAGCAGCCCTCTGATCAACCATCACTATGACATTACAGCTTGTAAACAGAGACTTTAAATGCTTTTACACGAGGCTTCTGCTCTCTCAGATAGGCAGTTTTAGACGGCAGGAACGTTGCAACTATAGTGGTTAGATTTCCTATTCTGATGTCTTGAAGATCATCTGTGTTTGATTGTTTTTTTTTTATGTTAACATTAAAACACTGGAGCGGTTCAAAGAGAAGGCATGTGGACAGAATACTCCTCCACTGTTTAATATGGCTTACAAACTTGTGTTGAACTCTAACAATCTATCAACTTGCTTTAGCTAAGCAAAGCTAGTGATGTGATTTAGATTGTGGGTTAACGTCCACTGACATCAGTTTAAATATTTTTTAAAGGCCAGGCCAGCAGCTTCAGCCGTCATCTGTCCACTCAACAAAAAGCAGGCCTGTGTGACATATTACTGTATAAAACGATTCACCTAAACTGTGTGGGCCCAGAGTAACATTCAGTTAAGACTTTGGCAGTTCCAAATACATCGACTCTGTCCTCTTGTATGAATCTTTTCCCTCTGTTACTATTTCAAGAAATGTACACATACAACATAAACGTCATGGATTCTGTTGTTGGCATATTTGTGCTTTTCTTCTCTGTTGGGAAAATGGCAGGTTTCCTCATTTACAATGACACAATGTTTTCAAAAACCTTTGACTGTATATAAAGATGGACGGCGCATCTCCACCTTTTCCTGTTGCGCAAAAGTGAAGCCAAAATCCCCCTCCTTCAACAATTTTTCATTCGGAGCGATTTTTCATTTGGAGCCAGAGGCTAGAGGAGCCGAGGTGTTGACGTCCGCTAACCAAAACACACATTTAAAATTCAAATTGCAAAACAGGTGAATGCAGAACAACACATGGTGTCGCTCTGAAGCAGACACTCAGGGTTATGGGCAACTCAATGACTCTTTTGTTGGTGTTCGCCAAGTCTCCTCTCAACGTTTCACACACACATAGCTGCGGGATCCACATTCGTCAACTGAGCTGTCAATCATGGCGTTACTTCCCTTTTAGAGCAAAACTACTTAAAACTAAACTTCTCTGAATAATGCACACTCTGACTTGAATCAGCACGATAAGAACTAAATATTAAGACAGAAACCATGCTTGACAAAAATTTTTATTTGACGTGTGTTTTGATTTTCTAGTTTGATTTGTGCCATCTGTTAACAAATAGGAGGCAGGGCTTATGACCTATACTGCAGACAGTTAGGAGGGGGAGCTCCAAATGCTTTGGCTTCACTTTAGGCGAGCTGTCGTGTCGTTCATCTTTTAATACAGTCTATGTAAAATCACTTACAATTTAGCCACGATCATGTGTTTTTCTGTGTTTTTTTTTAAGCTCCAGTTCTGTTGACGAGTTATTTTAGGAAAGTGTGTCACTGTTCTTGTGCACTGGTTTCTCTGTGGCACAGAGAGCAGCTGCTCAAATATGTTCTGGGTCCTGAAGTCAAAGTTTTCCAACGGTGTCTTGTGTATTAAGAATATCCTGGAGTGCAGGAAATGCATAATTTGAACGCTTGAATTCCTGTATCCATTTTGAGGCTGCGGTCGAGGCTGCCTAATGGCGAGAGGGACAAACACAGCGAGGAAGAAGCTCCACAATGCAGCTCAACCGCAGAGTCTCCAGGGAGGCCATTAAGGGAGAACTTCAGGCCGTTTGTCAGACCAGAAGGAGCCAAACAGCTGGGCGTGTTTCTGTCCCGATGATACGAGGGAGGATTTTCAAGTGCCCTCGCCAGATGAAGGGATCTATTAATAACTCTCCCCGTAAGAGGAGAGCATCTTGGACGTGTTGCAGCATCACCGGACAGGGTCGTTTCACTTTGGTTCCAGGCAATGTCTGACGGGATTTCTCGCCCTGCGCTGTAAGTCCAGCCACAGGATAGCCAACACCTACTTGGAGAGGGGACATATAAGGTCTGAGAAAGATGATACCCGATTGGCGAACACTCCGGCTCTGATGCAGATAATCACAGAACCGAGAACCAGATCAGAGTGCTTTGGCTGTTCCGGAGGAGGGTTTGTAGGCTCAATTCAAGAATAATCCAATCCCAAAGTAGGTCACAGCTGAATTAGTGACAGCTCATTCATATTCTGGCCCCCAGCAGGTAAATGCTTGAAGGATACGTTCCGAATGAACGAGTGTGAGACTGTTGTTTAATCACATGTCGAACCTTAAGGGTCAAGGTCAGGGCCATCTCAACCTGTCCCGGTCCAATTCCACTTTGACATCCCCGCCTCCCATGTCATGGCACATCACACTCTATGTACGGGATATCGCTGTACCGGCGGTCTACCTCCACCCACTGCTGCACGGCCCGGGCCACAATCTCCTCAGAGAGCCGGTGGGCGTACTCCAACAGCACCGGGTTGACCGGCGCCGAGATCTCAGGTGATCCCATCTCTGAATGCACCAAGTACGCTTTCTCACCCTTCAACTTCTTGGACTTGCCTTCGAATTTCTCCGTAGAGTTTGCATTTTGTCCTGCAGAGTCGCTCCTTTTGGATTTAACGCACCCCATACTCTGGAGGATGTAGCATTGGTTTGATTTAAAAAGGGGGGGGGGGGGAGAGAGAGAGAGATTTATGGCGTCAGAAAGAGTTTTTTTTTTAGAGTTCAAATTTAGACCTCAATGTTTTCATTTTGTTTCTCGGAAGTGAGCGGTCAGTTCATCCCTGAAGCAACTCTGTGCCTCTCGAGTTTTCTCTGCAAGAGTCGCCTTCCTGTCATCCACTCCTGCTTTCCTCCATATCGGAGCACCCAAATGTGTGACGATCAGAAGTACAAAGTAAAAGGTGTTGCTGATTTAGAGGGTGTTGAGGCAAAGGGGTCCATTTCTATGTAGGTCTGCTGATGTTGTAACCGGCCTTTAACTTCATTCCTTCCTTTGCTGCAGAGAGATAAAGAGAGGGGGAATAAAAAGAGAGAGGATTTTAGTGATTTATTTTCGTGCAGACTACAAATACCAGATGGTGGGAGCGTGGAGAGGATTGTGAACGATTCTCACAGTGGACGTGGCGACTACGTGATCCTCGAGGTCAAGGCACCTCTGCACGGTCACATTTAACCACGCTCTAACCCGCTGCACATCCACGTATTAATCATTCACCCCCTCCCTCCTCTTCCTCACAGTGTTTTATGACTCAATCCCTCGGCCTGTTTGCTATTGCATGACACAGGGACGTCTGTCTCTAGATTGAGTGCACTGATGCTGTTTGGTTGTAAGCCTTCGTCTCCCATCTGTTACACTGGTGGAGCCGAGCAGCCTGATTCACAGTGACAGCTCCTTTTTTTTCTGGGACTGCAGGCCTCTGTGCACAGTGAACATGTGCTTCATTCACAAAGATGCATGCTGTAGTCTGAGGCCATGAATGATTTATGCAGAATGGGGAGTTTCCCTGAGAGTAAAACAACATTCAGAGGTGCAAACAGGACACTGAACTCAAAATCTGCAGCCAGAATTTGATAATAAATTGAGGATTTTAAATTGATGTAAACATGCCTTAATGTAAATGTTCCTAATGCTCTGGAAGCATCCATTATATGTCTGACAGACACGTGGGATTGGGATTGAATTTGACAACTGAATTATTTGAGAAACAAACATGCTCTGGAAAATGTGTCTGCAAGCATGAGATTATTTGTACTCAGAATGTGCTGTGATATTGTAGAGATGTACATACTTTTAACAGGGATTGGACAAAGCATCAGGTGTGTCTCCATTTCAACAAAAACAGAATCCGGCCATAGAAGAAATAATCCAAGGTCGTTCAAGTAAACAATAATCCGGACATCATGTGGTGTCGCGCCGGTTCCTCTGTCCTCACCTCAAACAGCATCAGGGCGACGTGAACTTGAAACTTGAAGGTTTTTTAGCACGAAATCATCTCCTCCCAAGTTGCTGCTGTTGCTGCTCGCTGGTTTTGTTGTTGTAGGATAATAAGGCTCCAACCCGGATTTTAGAATAATCTCTGAGCACACACACACACAAAAAAATCCCAGGATGTTGGTAGAGCTACCTCCCTGTTGCCTTCACGTCGGTCGGCAGTGTGTGCAGCTCCGCAGCAGAGATGAAATGAGAGGTCTGGACTAGACTGACTTCCGCGGATCCACGCTCCACGGTTTGATCGATCTGCAGCGGTGCTCAGGAGGAGAGAGAGTCCGAGCGCTGCGCACTGAGAGCGGCGTTGAACCACCGTGGGCCGCTGCAACACTGCCATCTGGCGGCGACACGGAGAACTTCTCCAAAAAATAAAAAGTGTACTTACTACAGTCAGGAACATGAGGAAAAAGAATCCACTGAAAGTCTCTTGTCACCTGTCACAGATTTTTTTTTTTTAAATAAAATAATCAAAATGACTAAAATATCAAAGCATCTCAATTCAATTTGAGCAGAATTTACCTTTAATTATCTCAAAAACTATAAAGTAAAATTTGCTGAGATTTCTCAGGACCACAGCCAGGGACATGAGGAACAATAATCCATTGAAAGTTTCTTGTCACCTGTCACAGATTTTTCAAAATAAAATAATCAAAATGACTAAAATATCAAAGCGTCTCAGTGCAATTTGAGCAGAATGTACCTTTAATTAACATTGTGTTTTCTTTCTGCCTGCAGTTATTACTGATGGTATATTTTGCTGAAATACGCGGCCGCATTCATTATTTTTTGGTGCTCTAAGCACTTGTACCGTAAACCCCGATATAGACACGCATTATTTTTCAAGGGCGGGTTGCTTGGCCGGGGTTTTTGCAAAAGATGGCTCATTTGACTGCATTTGTTGACTGTGAGTATTTGATACCCAGGGGTTATTGGGTCATACTGCAGGTGGTTGAATTTCTGATGTGTCTTTTGTAATCCGCCACAAGGTGGCACTGTCCTCTTATGTAGACTAGGCTACTGAAACCAGGTTTTTACCAAGGAGAGGAGAGGGAATATCTTTCTTTGTAGTAATTTTATAGACTTTTAAAGGCAACGATTTAGCTCCATTCCTAAAGTTATATGAGCCGCTAGAAACTAATCCACGCGAGAACTTCTTATAATAGTAACTCTCTTTTCTCAAGAAATAAATGTTTCTCCAAAACCAGACAGATTTCTGCATCCATGAACCTGTTATTAAAGACAACTCAAGTGTGATAACCTTACTGTGGCCAAAGTAAAAACATTTATAAAAAAAAAAAAAAAAAAAAAAAAAAAGAAGCAAAATCTAAAGTTTTTTGTGTGTTTACTTTTGAACAATGTGTATCATATTAACATGCAGCACACTCTGGCACCATAAAAGGAACATACACAATACCTCAGTAATGCGTAATAATGCACAAGGAGGCATGGTGCTTTAATTCCTGAATTAATGTAGGCTATTACTGTTGCTCACCATTGACAAACAACCAGGTCACTATGACTTTAGACACATATTAAGAATAATCAAGATAGTTTTTTAAGTCTATTTATGACGCTTTACGTCACAAAATGTTTGCGTATGACAACAATTTTGGTTAAAGAGGAAGCTTGATCACAGTCAAAGAAACGGAGCAAACATGAAATAATCGGAAATAATGTGACGCGGCTGGAATCCAGTTGATCTGTATTGATTTTCAGCAAACCGTAAACATGCTTGATGCAATACTGGAGTTTTGGTTAATGATGAGCGACAGGATTTCATGATTTAATCTGCATTAAATCATCTTTAGTTTTGCATAGTTAAACATTACATTAAGTCTATGTGTACCCCTTTGTGAAGTGTTATCGCATAAAATAACTAAAACAATCTCCCTTTCATGAAGTATGAAGTCTAATTAGTTAAGGGAGATATTGCGTTATAGACAGTCCGGTCTGTGTCTCTGCGTAATGACAGTAAATAAAAGTAAATATTCTGCAGACGCGTTCAGCACATGCTCACAGTCTCCGTCCCTTTATGGTTTGACAACGAAAAAAAGTTTTCATGTCAGTCGGTTAAAATTCATTGTTGCCTGTCCAGCCAATCATCTTTTTTGACGACACAAAAGAGGCTAAAGTTGGAGTATAAAAAGGTGTGCGCTGATAAACTATGATGCCTATCAGTGTGGGACATTAATCCAAACCAGTCGGGCAGGTCAGGTCCAGCACACATCAAGGGATCTTTGTCAAACTAAACTTCACACCTTAGAGACAATGCGTCTGTCACAGATTGTGCTGTATGTTAGCCTGCTGATCGCTTTGGGTGCAGTAGTTTTGAGTGACCAGGAGACGAACCAGCAGCCCTCCGCCACCAGCCCAGAAGACACGGAGCAATGCGCGACCTGCGAGGTCCGGCAGCAGATTAAAACCATGCGACTAAACGCCATTAAATCTCAGATTCTGAGCAAACTGCGAATGAAAGAAGCTCCTAATATCAGCAGAGACATAGTGAAGCAGCTCCTGCCCAAAGCGCCTCCGCTGCAGCAGCTCCTGGACCAGTACGACGTGCTGGGAGACGACAACAAGGATGTGGTGATGGAGGAGGACGACGAGCATGCCACAACGGAAACAATAATGATGATGGCCACTGAACGTGAGTGCTTATTTATCTTTGTTAAATACAGAATGGGGAAAGACGCGCTTAGTAGTCGACAAAACAGGTTTTTACGCACGGGCGAAGCGCAAGAGAGACACTGTCAGCACGCTTAATTATCACACCACGCATGTTTACTAGGTTGTGATGTTGCAAATAAACAAACTACAACATTACCAAGATTATAGTAATTTATTATAAGCATGGGTCGGGGCATTTTGTTAGGGCATTGCTGTGCGGTCATTGTGCGCAATAGTGTAAGGTTATCCAAACTTGATTGGTGTACTTGTGTCAGATACTTTTATACAAGTTTTTTTTGTTGATCAATACAATTTTAATTGCATGTGTTCCGTTCATAGAGAACATCATTTTTGTATTCTTTCTCTCTGCAGCCGAGTCCATCGTCCAAGTTGACGCAGAGCCAAAGTGCTGCTTTTTCTCCTTCACCCAAAAGTTTCAAGCCAATCGAATAGTCCGAGCTCAACTCTGGGTGCATCTGCGCCCGGCGGAGGAGGCGACCACAGTGTTCCTGCAAATCTCCCGCCTGATGCCGGTCACAGACGGGAACAGACACATACGCATCCGCTCCCTGAAGATCGAAGTGAATGCCGGGGTCAGCTCTTGGCAAAGTATAGACGTGAAACAAGTGTTGACTGTGTGGCTGCGACAGCCGGAGACCAACTGGGGCATCGAGATTAACGCCTTCGATTCGAGGGGAAACGACTTGGCTGTGACCTCCGCAGAGCCCGGAGAGGAAGGACTGGTGAGATGAACTTTTATTTTGTATTGAGCTGAAATTTTGAATATCATTAAATGCATTAGTATTCACTGCTGCAGCATCCGAAATAGTATGAGACGCTACTACAATAAAAAAAGAAACACACATCTATCTATAAGTTCAGTTTCTGTCTATAAATTCAGTTTCTGTCTATAAATTCAGTTTGTAAAATCTTGAAAACAATTTGGACAATGTGTTTGGATATTATTCTGGGGCTTTAAATTCGAGTGCAGGGGTTTGAGTTTACAGAGAGCTTTTGCAGAGTCAGCAGGTGGTCTAACATTCATACAATTCACTGCTGGAAGAAAGAGTCCAGATTTAAGACTCTTGAAAGTGTTTAATCAACAGAGACTTCATGTACCTGCATTTGGACAGATGCCCGGTCCACAATAAGCTGAAATCTTATTGCTGGATTACCTGAAAGTTCACCTGCCCCACATTCCTCAAAGTATTCTGTGTGACTGTGCAAATCAAAGTAATTGCCTGCTCATACACACTGCTGCTATCAATGACAAACACTTATCATACGGCTCAAATACTGGCACCAGGCTCTAAAGCAATTAGAATACCTCAAGGGCTGAGGCAAACCAACCGAGAGATGATTTAATTTCTCTAAAACTCAAAGTTTCATAATATTATCGGGCCATATTTGAAAGCCAGCTGTAAGAGGTCAATGGTAGCAGATTAAAGGATGCAAGCAGAAATCTGTCATGTGCCTCCTTTCGCAAATCAGCTGTTTTCAAAGTTATTCACAAACACTCTCCTTGCAGCAACCCTTCATGGAGGTGAAGGTCTCTGAGGGCCCCAGGCGAGTCAGGAGAAACCCGGGCCTGGACTGTGATGAGAACTCTCCAGAGTCCCGGTGCTGCCGCTACCCGCTCACAGTGGACTTTGAAGACTTTGGCTGGGACTGGATTATTGCCCCAAAGCGCTACAAGGCCAACTATTGCTCCGGGGAGTGTGACTACATGCACCTGCAGAAGTACCCGCACACCCACCTCGTGAACAAAGCCAACCCCAGAGGGACTGCAGGCCCCTGCTGCACCCCCACCAAGATGTCGCCCATCAACATGCTCTACTTTAACCGAAAGGAGCAGATCATCTACGGCAAGATCCCCTCCATGGTGGTGGACCGGTGTGGATGCTCTTGAGTCCGCACGGAGGCCGCAGCGAGAGGGAGGGGAGGACGGAGGGGCCGCGGCTCAATCCGGCTTCCAACTTTAAGACTTTTTGACACAAACCGACCCACCAGTTCCAGAGCTTTCCTGCAGAACACGGTGCAATAGAACCAGAGTAGAGGCCTCCAACAGCCCGAGCGCTTTCACAACCAACATAGCTCTTACTTTTCTTTTCTTCAGTGAAATCTTAGCCAGAGAAGCTTGAAGTCAGAGGGATGCAGGAAAACACACACACACACACACACACACACACACACACACACACACACACACACACACACACACACACACACACACACACACACACACACACACACACACACACACACACACACACACACACACACACACACACACACACGCTGGGACATGAATGTAGATTTAAAAAAAAAAAAATCAAAGTTATCCAAAAAACGTATTTTCCTGAGTCTCGGGTCTTCTGTCCATTTATACAAACATGCCGACAGATCATACCTGCGCGCCATCACTCCACTTGTAGCCAACAAACCAGCTATTACACTTTTTTTTTGCTAAACTATGTTTGTGATAATCAATTTTCAGTCATGTTTTCAGAGTGAAACCAGGAATCCTCATTGACTTTTTGAAAGGGCTTGAACTGTAAGTGAAGACTCTTTAGAGTAACGTTTCACACTGGTGGAACATGTTTTAGGACACATAGGTTCAAAGGAGCAGGACAACCTCACTTTGCTACCCATGAAACAATTCACAATTCATTTCCTTTCTTGGATGTGATCAAACTATACCTTGATTTTTCTTAAACAGCACAGACAACTGGGATGCATATCCTAAGTGCAGGTGTTGACGTTGTGACATTTGATCCTACGGACACAAAAATGTTCCACCATTGTAAACAATCACTGTAGGAGTCGACTTGTTATGTACTCTTCCATAATTACACACAGAAACATAACCTACCCAGGAGCGTTCTTGCTCAATCATGATCTTCACTATCCAACAAAAAAAAGCAAACAGCCTGACCTGCCCGATACACTTGAATTATTCTGATTGTAAATTCACATTACTGGACAGAAGGACTTGAACTGAAGGCACAAAGAATGCAGCCGACAAATAAAGAAATGTGTTTAAGACAGAGGGAAAGGATTCTTCCAATTGTATGAATGTTGAGATCACGCTTAAACTCTGTCTTACAAACAACGCAGTTTGCACTATGGCACACCAATAGAAAGAATTGGTTGCTACAAGAGTTGTAAAAACTGATTTTGATATGTTTGCTAATTTGTATTGTATACATATGCCATTGTTTCCATTAGGAGTTGCCTTTCTAAACCACTGTTGGTAAATGTATAAAACTATCTAGCAAAATATAAGATGTAATTCAGCAACTCTGTACAAATGTTTCGACGAATAAAGTTTTCAGCTTGTTTGTTGAGTACTGTGTCTTTGAGCAGTTTTTTCAGGCCCCAAAAACTGCACCTCACCGGACGGAAATCGGACTCTAAAGTCTTTAAAGTTGCATTCAGGCTACATTTTCTTGCAATCGACTTGCATGCAGATGATGCATGACATTCTTGCAGTGTTTAAATAATTCATACACAAAGTAAAATACACACTTCCAGCACATATCACAGTTGTCACTCCAACCAGCCATCATCATTTTACTGCAGTTCATCTTTAGAATCAGGCTGCACAAGCCTTTGTTTCTTCAGTGTCTCTGGATGTAGTTTATCTTTCTGCTGACTCACACACTAAATCCAAACTTGATCCAAATACAACAACCTGAACCGCAACATCGCAGCCTCATTTCTCACTTCAGCAGCTGAGAATTTTTGTCGTCAACACAGGGTGTAAACCGATAAGTTACACGTGCAATGTGCGAGCGTGTGCTGGGAGAAAGCGACACACACACACACACACACACACACACACACACACACACACACACACACACACACACACACACACACACACACACACACACACACACACACACACACACACACACACACACACACAGTCTACCTGACTACACCTGCATGATCCCATCAACATCAGCCCCTTTTATCACAAGCATAATTCAGCCCAACTTCCCTGACTTAGCTTTTTTCCCCCCAGTAAAGTGTTGCAGTCTAATGAGAGGATGTGAACTCTGGTGCGCTCTGACAGCATGACCTATCCCACTGACGGCCTCATTGAGGCTTGACTTCCGCCCAGTAGAGGGCGAATTGAGCAGTACCCCTGAGAGCTACTTCCTTTCCTGCTGAGAGCTGGAAAGCTGCCACAATGATCAGCCACGGCAGAGAGCAGACTCTAGGAAGAGTGGATCTACAGAACTTCTTTTCCCTGGAGGGGGGGGGGGGACGTTTTTAGACTTTACCCTCCTGTGTTTGCTGGTGATGGAGGGAAAAAATGTCTGACAAGATCCGTAAATAAGAAAGACGCATCCAGAATCATACTCGGATTAATTATAGGCTATTTTACAGCTCAGGAAAATCTACAACCTTTATCTTCATTTGGGTTTGGTTTCCATCTGCAGTTTGACATAGGCATGAACTTTTTATGAGCCTCATACTTTGTAACAGTTTCCAACCTTTACTTTCACATTATTACCAATGACGCATGTCTTAAAAATTAGCCATTGAAGTCTATAAAACTATCGTTGCTCCCAGGGCTTGTGTATAAATGTCAGTTAAACTTGTTTTCATTGCTTTCCAGCAGTAAAGTTTAAATTTGACCAAACCTTTAAGCTATCTATGTATATAAATCCCAAGAAAAGGTTTTGAGGCACTTATGCTGCTTTAGTTAGCTAATATAGAGAAAGCTGAACACGATGAATCTATCCGTATTGCTCTTTTCAGCTCTAAACAGCCTGCACCAGCAAGCGCTGCTGTACCTCTGTGGTGTTTATCACGCCCAGTTGCATCGTTTTATTCAGCTCTATCCTGCAGTTATTGTGTCTGTCTGTTAGTTTTAAGTAACTTTGCGAACAGGAGCTGGGAAATGTTTTGACTGAGCATCGCTGCATCTGTCAGGACTCGGACCCCGGAGGACTAGATCTGCCAGCGACATTCTCCCTCTGACAGGTGAGGAAGTGAGAGTGAGAGAACGGGAAGAAGGATGTTTGGGGGTAAAGGAGCTGTCCAAGGCAGCTGGAGACCCCGTTAGTGGACAGGATTCCTGTTGTGCAAAAGTTAATAGAATTTGAATGGACAGAACCTTCTTTGAGTCCTCGTCAAGGCATGGTATAAATGATGAGGGTGACAGAAAGGCTGATTATTGTTTAGTAAAAATATTAAACTAGAATCAGATTTTTACGTGATTTCACTTTTTGTGCGTCCTCTCTAGGTTGATTAACCAAATCACACAAACAGTAATCCCGCTAAGCCTTAGCGTATTCCATCTTAGTTTGGATTTAAGTATTGCAAGACTTTAGATTTGACTGAAATCAATATGAACCGCATGTTAAACACACTGCTCTCATTAGTCTCTATAGACTTTTCACTGGTTCATTACTGCACTAATTCGGACAAGGACAGGGACATGGGTTCATATTTCTCCCGCATTAGCTTTTCTACACTTATTGAATACAATTTTAAACCCTCTTTCTCACCCTTATGTTCAGTCACCATTGCATCTCTAAGAGCGCAGAGGGCCATATTACTCAAGAAGTGTGCTTGCAGTATGTGGGATTATAAAATAATAACATGGGAGGTAGAGCGTTAAATTATCAGGCCCCTTCTCTGTGAAACTCTTGACCAGTTTGTGTCTGGTAAGTAGACACCCTCCCTACTTTTAAGACAAAAAAAATAATATTTTTTTAAAGGCTCATAGTAAGGACTGACTCAGGCTAGCCTCAGACCAGACCCTTGTTATGCTGCTATACACTTAGACTGCACACCAAACTCTCGTCTCCTCTTTCTCTTTCATCATCTGTATGAATTCATCTGTCAGTAATCTCTGTTTACAGAATCGATGTAAAAATGTAAAAAAAAAAGTGGACACGGGTCCGCATGGAAAGCGTTCCGATTTCCATTTGCAGACATTTTGTAGTCTGAGCTGTATAGACCAATTATGTTTCAGCAGGCTTTGGTGTGTGCAGGAAAAACAGTCAGTGTAGACAGCAAAAAAAACAAACAGGTGGAACGTTATCCGCACTGATAACATACCATCGGTCATGGCCGATATTCTAAATATTGTTTATTTATCTTTGTACACAGATACCTGCATAAAGTGCAGCTGACAATCCATTCAAGATCAAATATTTCTCCTCCTCTTGAGGACAGACCTGACAAAGTTTGGTGTTTTACTTCTTAAAAATCAGCATCATAATGTTTTTTATTCCGACAAATTAAATTCCCAATAATTGCCAGTAAATCACAAGAAACTCAGTTTGTATTCCGGGCCCACATCACTTAAGTAAGCCAGAGTGAAGCCGCTGCATAACTTACATTCTACTGCTGAACTGAGACTCAAAAAAAGGAACAGGACGTTATAGACAAAGAAGTTATAGTGGTTACGATGCAGATGTAAATGCTGCATGGAATAGAAAGTCTTCCCCGGACGCTTTTTAAGCTAACCGCTGGCTTCACCGGAATTACAGAGAATTCTGTATCGGTTCCCAGACGCATATATCGTCTCTTAGACACTGATTGCTGATGGATGCGAGATTGATGTGTCGTTGATGCCAAAAACAAGTTTGTATGTTCCTCTGAGATGTTATGCTCTTGCTCGCAGGTTTGATTATTGACCAAAGAAATGGAAGAGGAGGTCGACGGACCAGCATCCCTGAGTTCACAATGGTCTTTAATGAAAACTTACAAATTAATTGTTTGATAAAAAATCATTAAAGGTACACATGTACGAGATGCAAGGGTTGTAGTGCTCTATGAAATGTCAGGTGATCACAAACACATTGTAACACAAATATTGGTTCAAACTGGAGCACTCACAGTACTCACCATGTAGTCTCTGTGTACAGATTCTGCATAACAAAGCAGGTGCTGGACCAGATTTCTGTATTCTTGAATTGCTGGTCAGACTTTGAATAATGGCAATGCACAGATATGGAAGTCTTGGCCAGAGTCAGGTGATAACATCAAGTGTATAATTTGATGAGAGGCATTGTTTTTCTTCCAATAGGGCTGGCCAGTTTCTGTTTACTGATGTATTTGATTGAATTACCCAACAGTTACAACAATTTAGGCTCAATGCAAGGATGTAATATGGACTTATTTCAATAAAAGAAATCCTCTTCACGCCTTGAAAGTGGTGCATAGACAAGAAAAATAAATGTTTTCCTTGCAATATTTAAATGTAGGATAGCTTGAAATGGTCCTCCCCACACCTGGACAAAGAAGGGGGATGCTCTGTCCTGAAATTGGTGCAGGACCATGGATAATATGTCAGAAGGGAAAAGGGGCTCGCCCTATGCATCCAAAAACATCTGGACCCTTTAACAGATGTAGGAACCACACCATCTGGTGAAGTGTTTCTGCTGACGGATCGCTCTGTGGCAAAGGTCCTCCTTGACATGAACATAGTTAAGGAGTAAAGACTTATAAAGTCGTCAGGCCACTGAGAGACCGAAGCAGATGTGTCCACAAGGTCGGACGATATCGCAAAACTAATTTGAACAGTTTGTTTAAGCAGTAATGCACCAAAAAGCTTTTCTTGCCAACCCTACACAGTTTAGGGAAACATGCAGAACTACCATCTATTACATGATATCATCTGGTAAGACTGAAAACTTTAGTCTCCAAGCCTGGAAAAATCATGGATGATTTCGGTTCCACACAATATTTCTAGAGGGATTTTCTAATAAGAACGAGGGTGTCACCTTCCTACATAGATTGCTAACATGGACATAGCTACATGTATGAATAACACAACTGAAGAAAGCTACAAGAGAGGTACATTTAAAGAAATAACAAATCTTAAACCTGCATATCTTTGTATTAATCAGCAGGCTAATGCTGTATTTTCCTATAATATAAATTTGTTGATCATGCTCCCCCCCCCTTTAATCAATCCGTAAGTTTTGTCTTCAGATTTCTTTATTATTGGCTGATCAGAAGCGTAACATATTCTGTACTGGTGGTGTCTATTGGGTTGTAAGAGATAATGTGATATCTTATTATACTGATTTAAACTTCATTTGATAAATCTTCCTGTAACTTTTCCCCAATAATTCGACAATGTTCAGAGTTCTGTGTGAATTATAATTAAACCAACATTTAGACTTACACCAGATTCTCCCTGTATGTTAAATCAATCGGTGATGAAACAACTGAAGAGAAGATGGTATGATAAAGTAATAAAATCTGCAAAATAAACAGTGGTACATTAAGTAAAGTTCTTATTGTTTGTAAGAGACAGATCAGGGTAACATCTGTGTCCAAAGTCTATCTGACCACTGACTTTAAAAAAGAAAGTGCTCTCGGAAAGCCACTTCATCTAATGAGGGCATTATGTTCATATAATCACCTAAACAACCTGCAGAGGATGATCACCTCGGGCCAGATTGACAGGTTGTCTACGGAAAGCAATGAAAAGCAATAAAATCAGCCAGTCCTGGACACGATAAGTTCCAGATAGCCAGCTGCTGAATGCTACCTGTCTACACTTCTCTGTTGATTTATCCTTCCCGTCTGCACTCGGCTTGCTTTTTCACTTAGGGATGAGGAATCACTATTCCTACCACTAAACTGACAGTCACCTCTGGGAAACTATCATATGATAAACGACTTCGTAAAGCTACTGGAAGTTTGGAGACGGGACATATTTGGTGTTTACTCCACATATGTTTACAAAATTCCTCCGTGTCAGTGTTCATTTGTGAGGAGGGGAAAGGGGGCTGAGCGAAAAAAATGTGGCCAAAAGCCGTCCTCTCTGGGGACAGAGTGTTGACAGTAATGAAGAATAGATGCTTCTCCAGGGAGACTAAGTGAGGGCAGATTATGGAAACCTCCTGTCTCCCGATGATGCACCTATGCTCTTAACGCAGACGGATGTAGAGTAGTATCAGGTATGTGTCAAGAAGCCTGGATGAATTTCTACATCTCAGAAATAACATATTACTGCACACAATTAATTTAACAAGACACTCAGATGAATGACATTCAAGCAGGACTCCGCTCATGAAGACGTGTTTAAAATGTATATATATGGATGAAAATCCAACAGCTGAAATTAGTTAGAAATATATCAGCATTTTTACTTGAAAAATCAGCAGGGTTATTTCTGAAAGTATTGCATTGACCTAAAGGCTTATATTCCTTGAAAGCATCTTGGCATCCTGAGCTACATGCATTTGCCCTGTGAATTTAACAGTTTTTAATTTTGCATTTATTGTACCTCCACCTACGTTTCTCTTTTCTTTAATTATCTTAAATGTATCCCTCCAAGAAGCATGGCTTGGACACAGCTTCCAAGGAATTGTTGACAAGTGATTAAAAATCAAAAAGAGCAGACTTGATGGCCCCACTGTGGATACCCTTGACCCATGAAATTAAATGTGGTGTGGCTGTAAATTCTTCAACAGTTGAGAACCTGTGGCTTTTTAACACCCATCACATTAGTGTGAGCCTAAGGGCCATAAAAAGTACTAAGTAGACCCTCTGTGGATGGCAGAAAAGTGCAGAGTCACAGCAAGGGACCACTACCAATTACCAGCTGAAAAACAAAAAAACTTAGATGCAGCAAAGGTTTTATAGTCAGTCCCATATGGAACATGTTACGGTTAACAAGTTTAAGGAGCTTGATTAAGTCCTTCTGTGAAGATTGGTGTTGGTGGTGAGTGTTGGGGATTAGTGACAGATTTAAAGACCTCTGGTCACCTCTGATTAAATGATTCTTAGATTGCTGTTTTATCTCAGAAAAAAGTCATGGTTGTGGGTTATGGTGTGAGTGATAGCATCCATCGGCCAGGGCCTTTCTTCAGAACAGGGGCAGGGCGATGTTTCGATCTTGCACCATGTGTAAAACTTTGTTGGACTCGTAAGGTGTCATAAACGTCCTGGACTGGGACACTGTTCCAGTGGAAGTCCGACCAAGTAGTCTTCTGTTGCAGTGCGTTCTCCCACCTTGTCCAAGCATCTTACTAACAGAGCCCCATCATCTTGCTGACCCGTACTCCATATATACAGCAAGATTAACTTCTTCCTAAAGCAGATGTCGATGCCTCCTCCGTTTGGCTTTGCTGATCTGGCGGCATGGAAAGCAACTAGAGTCTGTTGGCCTGTTCCAATAACCCTCTGCCACAGTCGTGCGTCTGCTACCTGCAGGACTCCACCTTCTGCTATTTCAAACCTGACAGTTGCTGCTATCTTTGGTGTCCCAGAAGTCTATAAAGAACACGGCTTCTCTTTTAGTCTACCGGTCACCCCAAACTCTTCTGTGAGGTCAAGAGGGGAACTATAGGGTGTTGGTGGATCAGGGCAGTACAACATAAACTCATTGGCAAGCCAAGCCATATCTGCAGATAGCTGCCTTTTTCTTCCAGGGCTTCAAAAATGTACTCAATATCAACCGTGAAGAAATGGGTACATAACCATCCATAACTTTTTTTTGGCAGACTGTCATCCTGGTATTCGGGCATTTCTGTAAACAGATCAAGCAACCTAGGTTTGTCAACTGTAAGGAGCAGGCTCTCAAAGTCTGAGAGACCAAAATCTTGCCGTTGTGGATTTTAGTATATAAGTGCAAAGGCCTAATGATGTGATGGTGTAGTCAGTAATGCATTCTTTATGAGATTCATGCCTCTCTGATGTTGCACATCAAGAAGTTAATCTCTTCTAGACGTTGTTAAAGTGATTCAGAATGAGGTTACTGATGTCCCTGGGCACATGTCTTCGCAGAGTGTCCTCGACCACCTTGTGTACTATGTACCTGTAGGCATTGGGGAAGTGAAGCCATAAGACCCCTAGGTCACATTTTCAATACCCAGATTCTCTTATAAGCAGTCAGACAGCCCAAGGAGTGAGGTGTTCTAGACATCCCACCTTTCTTTAACAACACATCTGTATGGCTATTCTTCAGGAGAAAGTCCATCAGCTGTCAACACAAGATGCAGACATTTTTTCCTCCTCTGCCCTGAGCAGTGAGATGCTTCTTAACTGATTCGGCAGATGGCAGTTCAACGTAAGTCTTGTGCTAAATTTTGCTTAGTGCTTACCTCGTGGTTTTATTCATTAATGTTGGGTGTTTGTAATTAGTATTACAAAGACTAAGGTCTAGACCTGCTCTTTTGTGTCCAGACATTACATGTATTATGTACTATACAAATAACGATGGGGATCCAGACACCCCTCCGCACACCTCCAATCGTTGGTGGTTGGTGGGACAGTGGTACTAATGAGGGTTTCAAGCCCAAGTGGGCTGCTATTAAAAAATAGCCTACAAGATATTTTTTCAAAGTCATTATGATGTCAGAGTCACTTTGACCCAAATGACCTTTGCATTTGAACACCACATTTTAATGACTTCATACTTGAGCCCAAGGGTTTTTTTTTTTCTGTGCAAAATCTGAAGATATCACTCCAACAAATCCTCTAGTATTGTGTTCACAAGAAAGAAATGGAAAGACAACCCAAAAGCATAACGCCTTTCACTCCAACGATCAGTTTCACACAGTCATAGAACAACTAGATAGAAGTTCAGACTCGTATGCAAGTGTCTCACCAAGGATGGTGTTTTGGAAAGTAACACAATTTGTTGAACGCAAATCCTCCAAATTTTGCTTCTGAAATTGTGAAAGAGGAATGTGATTATAGAGAGTGAAATGATTTGATCGGCATTTCATTTTTAGTTTAACCATGAATTTAGTGTCGTTCATGGTAAGAAACAAAGGCCAGATTATGAGGGAGGTTTAAGTCGTGATTGAACCCGGCCTTGGATAAACAATGATTTTTACCAGGTTATTCTCATTTTAATGAGAACTACATTTAAATATGTGATATAATCGAACTATTAGTCATGCATTAATGAATCCCCAAAGGCAAATAAAAACCCCTCTCTCAATCTGCTATCGTATTTCTAAACAGGTGTTGCTTTTACCAGGCCACAGGCAAGGTACTCTATATGACTTTTTCTCCTGACAGGTCCAAAAATAGAGCGGGAAAGGTGTTAAATATAGTTCATGTCATTTTATTTTGGACTTGATGAGTCTGTTAAAGAGCACTGTTACTTCTGGGTTGTGAAAGTGGTGTACAGTTGCCCTGGCCGATGAAAACAACCTGAGAAGCAGTAGCTGTGCACATTAAGACAGTAACAGGAGAACATATAACTATCTAGATGACGTCTTATATGAAATGAGTATTCTTGTTTTGAGGTTTGGATATTCAACTGCTACATACTTTGTTTCTGCAAATGCCAATTTGGGTCTAATCATGATCAAATGCATCATTTTGGTTGCAAAGAAAAGTCCCACAAAAAGAGTGAAACTGGTGGTTTAAAAGACAGCTGGCAAAATGAATCGTTGCTGACCTTTTTAACAGTGTGGTCACATGGTCAAAAGATGATGATCAGTTAATCCTCCCCAATTACTCTGATATGCCCCTTGGGTGCCGAAGGCAGCACGTACAGAGTAGATTCCGCTGCCGCACGCATTTCTGACACCAGCAACCGAGGAGCACGTATCAAACATTGACAAGTTTGAAACAAGGGTCTACGCAGGGGTTGAGAGGCTAGAAACCGAGGAGAGAAAGGTGAAAGGAGGGACAGGGTCCTCACTGGCATGCCTCCCCCTTCCAAGAGCAACTCTGCAGACTGTGGGTGCTGCACCAATGCCGAAGCCATCTGTGTGTCTCTCAGCAGAGGCCGTGTAAAACAAGACATGTGCTGTGGCTTGACCTTTCATGCTCCTAACTATAATATTATCATAAGTAGAACGATCGTATTGCACTTTCCCCTGTGGTGGGATTCAGTGTCCATATGAAGGTGATGAGTGAAGAACCCCATCAGGCGATATTTGTACATGACATCAGAAATAAGTGTTTCTTTAGATATAAAACTGATTTTTATTTCTTATTAATTCAATATTAAGGTACAGCCACTGACAAAATACTCAATATTCTGAAAATGTTCGAAACATATAGTATAGATAATAAAAAGGGGCATACTTTTAGCCGTGAGCTTCTGCCACTCAACTCTTTTTTTCAAGATATACAGCAACATTAATGTAGTTTGTCCACATGAAACCTCGAGCTTCACTTGACAGCTACACGATGGCGCAGCAGACTGATGTCTTGAGGAGGTGGCACTCCTACAAGTTAGCACAGTGTCAAAGATTTGATAAACTTTGTGGTTGAAATTACAGTGCAAATCTCCAAAGCATTTAATGCAGCCAGGGATAATACACAACTATCTGTCAATACTTAAGGCAGAGCAGCTGGCACTAATGGGGGCTAAAGAATTATGGGTAGAAGCTGGCAGGGTGTACATCTTGGGCTTGGAGCACGCCAATGTTCGTTCCGATGGTGCCACAATGAGGAAAGGGAGATACTCTGGCCAGAAATCAAGTCCCAGAATCGGATGTCACTACACAGGTGGACACTGTTGTTGTTAATCCAAGAACATGCGAACCAAGAAATCAATCTACAAAACTAAATCATTAGATATGTAGTTCAAACGGATAAAGAGAGCCAATCCATGTTTGAAGTACATCGGTACCACTTGCGCATTAATAACAGTATTGGGACTAGTAAATGCATATGTCTCAATAATATATCAGTATATATTTGGTTTGGACATCCATTCCGGGTACTGCACAAGCAGTAATGGTAACCCCTTTGTACATGGGGTGTGCGCACCAACCACTAGGCTGCCAGCGTCCCAGATACTAATTTAAGAAGAATAAATTACACATTACAGATATTCAAGCCAATAAAGAACATTTCAGGATGGAATTAAAATATAACCTTTCTAGTAGGAATATTTTTTTAAAACATATAACTTAAAGTATAAATATTATCAGACATTGCCAAACCATGATGTGGAGCTTTGATTCATGTGCTGTAGACGGTGCTGTGAGTATTGCCAACTATCAAATCCTATTCTGGTCTTCTTGATTACATCTCTAAAATCCCCCAGGCTCCTTTTCTTTCTTTCTGGTAAAGTGTTCATAGTCCTGCCTTCCTTTAACAGCAATACTGAACATCTGTAAGTAACAGGTGGAAATCTGATTTGAGAACTGAACAACTGATATATCACCCTGGCTCCACTTAAATCTTAATATTAAATCTTACAGCTGATTTGAATAATTATTATTTTTGTTTCGCTTCTTCAATGTCATCACACTGTTATTTCATTTGTGGTCAAGCACATTTAAGGCAACAGATTAACTGAATTTATTATCAAGTGTACTTCTCGGATAAAGGAAGTAGGTTCTACGAGAACATTACCTGTTTACTTTCCTCATCGAGACTCTCTTGAGACCTTCAACGGACTCTAACCTGCATCCTTCCATCAACTCTTTCCACAGTGTAGCTACATTTATGTCTCTTGTTGCTCTGTGGAAAACCAGAGGTTCAAAATTGTTGATCACAGGTGATTTATAATAAAATACTACCAAGAATTCTGAATTAATAAAAATGCATCTACAATGTTGAATTCCTCAAGGTTCAGAAAATGAGTCCCGTGCTTGATTGAGATGTGCACACATTATATTTTTATTTGAGGTTCTCTTTGAATCAAGGTTGAACATCATTAAAGCCGTATGGAAACACTGCTGTGACTTTTTTTTTTTTTTAAATCAAAGTGTCTTACAGCTCTAAAGGCCTGAGCAGAGCTTTAGCTTCCTGGTCTGTAGAGGGGATGTCAGAAAGGTGATGAAGAAAAGGTCGCCCGTGGATGCAGGTCTGGTTTGTATCACCAAGCTGCTGTTCCATCCGTTGGAGGGTTTCCTCCACATCCTCCCTGGATAAATTAGTAGGCAACTGACGTGCAAGCCGTACTGCCTCACCCTTTGAGGAGAAAATGTCACCTTTTAGATATTTAATGAAACAAACTAAATCTAAAGTACTGATGATATTATGAGGATATAATCTGAATTCATAGCATCTCTCACTTGTAGGTAGTTTGTGACTTTGAGCGGCCGGCACTCTTGCACAGTCCGGGCCTTCTTGTGAAGAACTGCAGTCAGGATCTCCCTGAGGTCCTCTACACCGAGGAAAGGCACGCAGTCCGCCATCGCTGTCACTTCCAGATGTCTCTCTGCTGACGCGAGGCCTGGCCAAAACAAGCAGAAAACAAGGATTAATATACTCCAGACGCTACTACTATCTCCAGGAAAGAATAATAAATAAATATTGTGGTTAACGGCTGGACTGATGACCAAGTCAAACAAGCCAAGAGCCAAATGGAGTGTTAAATGACTAATAGAAACCCCAGCAGACTGGAAGGAAGTTGTCTTGTAGGGTGGAAGAGTGATTGCCTCTCATTTCACGAGGAAATACTGCAAATCTTTCACAATTTATATTTCTGATTCATGACATTGGAAGCAAAATGAAAACAGAAAGGTATGAATAAAAACCTGCAGAAGACGAGACATTTATAACATATCTCAAATATTTCTGTGCTGGTTTGTTGCATCTGCAAAGAGCAACAAAATGAGAGCGTATCTAACACTATACACGTCCTTTGAATGACAGTATCCGCTAAATCACAATGTTCACAAAACTGGAAAAATGTAAAACAATCCTAACAGAATCAGTAAATATGCAGCAGAGATTTTGCAGTGAAACCATCTTGTACACACTGCTACCTTCAGTCTCACGCACACCCACCGAGGCTGGCAGTGCCAAATGAAAAATTCCTTGAATAACTTAAAGGGCAACCATTCTCATCACCTGCACGCTGGGGTACGAACCCACTGTGAGACCACTTTGTCAGGCAGAGAGCCAATGTCAACCGAGGTGAACCATTCCAGTAACAAACACAACCAACACTCACAGGGCACTGCTGTTTACCCTTTGCAAGCGAACAGAGAAATAATGTCACAATAATGATGAAGAAGCTGAAGGAAACAAGTTTCACTGAGAGAGTCATTCAGGTTCACTCTTACATTATGTTTATAACTTGCATTACTCTTGATTTTGGCTCTAAGGTTCAATCAGTAAATGTGGAAGCATCACTTTTAGAATTAGAAATGGGGCCTCCCTAAAAAAGACACATTTCTTATAAATGAAATGAGAAAAACCTGACACAAAACAAGTGTGAATACAAATGCTGTGTCCTGTGTTAATATCCTGTATGAGCAGGTTCTCTTATTAAAGGTCACCTATTATACAAAATACACTTCACCATGGTTTTATAACACTAATATGTGTCCTTAGTCCAAACCAAAGAAGAAAAAAGCCCATCCTCTTTGTCTTTTGCCTGCTCCACTTTTCAGAAAATGTGTGCTTAAACAGGCCGTTTGGAGATTTTCCCTCCATGACATCACAAAGGGCAGTAACCCTTCCCAAAGGTGGGTGACTCTCCCACAGCTATGTGTTTGTTCTGCCCTCTCAGTCTGCCTTCTCACCGTAAATAATAGGACATGGAGCGAGAAAGGACAGCGCCACCCGAGCCCTTCCAGAGAGGGGGCGTGGTCAGACACAGCTAATTTACATTTAAAGCTGCAGACACAGAAACAGCCTGTTCTGAGCAGGGCTGAAATATGACATGCCCCTGCTTCCACTTTTAAAACCAGAGAAGTTGGATGGTCCTCTCTGTCACAGAGCCGTGATAAACATATATATCGCTTTATCTATTTATATCTGCACTTTTTCTATGTAAATACTTGCTGCTGTTTTTATCCTGCACTACAACGAGCCAAATGCAACAAAATTTTGTTCTTATCTGCACTGTGAAGTACAAGTTTGAATGACAATAAAGAAAGTCTAAGTCTAAGTCTTATTGGAAGTACACCATCCTTTATAACATATCTGCTGAACTGGACCACAGGACCCTACCAAACTCCCTCTACTGATCGTCTAATGCTTCAAGTCCCGCAAAGTTTCTCTGAACTTGGAAAATATGCATTTCGCTTTTTCACTCCAAAAATGTGGAATAAATTACAACACTGTCGCAAAATTGACACCCTTGTTTCTCTTTCTCAAATTAAGCCTATGATCTGAAACCATCCTCGAATGATCCTGTCTTTGTTGTTTTATTTGTGAGGGAAACCTCAATGATTTGCAAGGATTGAATGAAGGTTTGAAATGAGATGAAATAAAAATGTGCATTAATATGAATCAAAAAATGTTAAGAATAATAAATCAACACAACATTACATTTTCTCATCGTTGCTTTTTAATGTACCTGGAGTGAGTTTGATTTTGAACCCATTAGCCACGAGCCTGGGATCGGAGAAATGAGCTCCTCCATTTAGATCAGGGTTTTGTTTCTCCATGTTGCACAAAGCCTCGGTATATTCAGCTCCTCCGAGACTTCTATAAGACGGACAGGGAGATGTAACCAGTGTATTTAAAGATAATAAATAAAGCTTAAAAGCAAACAGGGATTACATTTTGTGTTTCTTAGGAATGATTTCAAATGTGTGTGGTAATAAATAGAAGTGCGTAGCTTTGAATTAAGATAACTGTGAGGGCGGAGTTACGCTGGTGAGAGCTGAATGATACGTTACCCATCTGTTAGCGGTATAGGGTTCTGCAGACTCACTGCTGGAAGTATATTATTCTCTAGAAGTCTCTTAAACAGCAAGGCCTCCTCCACTCGAAATGGGTTTAACAACATTAGCCTCTGACCACATAAAATGACCCAGGCGCTCTGAGAGGCCAGCCGGTTTACAAGACGGAGGCCCCGTGGCACTGCGTCGCTCTGGGATGAAAGGCGCTGAAGCTGCAGCCGAAGGGCAGCCACACTGCAGGGGAGGGGCTGCGACGGCTTTGGCGCAGGATTCCTCGCCTTCTTCTGAGGTTCGGCGGAGAAGAGCTCGTCCAGCAGCTGCTGGTTGGACAGTGGAGCTTTACGTTTGTGGCCCTGTGCTTGGCCTCTCTGGATGATCCTGCTCGTCTCTTTGGGACCTTCAGCAGAGGCCAACTTGGTCCTTTGGTCGTGTTGGTCAAGGTGTTTTTGAGCCTTGTCTTCATACCTGCAAGATTCAACAGAGTCATTTTGAGTTATTAAAGCAACAGCAACCATTGTTGTTTTCAAATCAACGAGACTGAATTAAAGAAGCCCTAACAACCACTTAGTGTGAGAAAACAGTTCTATGACGACTTCTGCCTCTCAGGAGGAGGCCCTCTAAGGTGTCATTCAGGTTATCGCGGACTAATCTCAGCTAAAATGTTTGAGAAAAGTCTGCTCTACTTGGATTAAATGTAGGGATCTAATAAAAGATACTACTCAAGGGCAGTAGGGAAATTGTAGTTTCTGGATCTATGCCTGTACAAAGAGCAAATAGTGAGAATATCAGCCACATATACTTCGAGTAACCCGAAGGCAGTGATCATCAACTGACCATCACATCCGGCCTCCCAAAACTTTCTATACAATAAGCATTAAAATAAAATCTCAAAGCAGAAAATTATATTCCCCATCCGACATCAGTGTCTTCACATCGGGCTTGACGGCGGTCAGGCTCATGTGAAAAGCATATCTCAAAGTCTGACCCCCACAGTGTCCGTCAAGACAAAAGCTGGCCCTTGTACAAATGCAGTTGATTACCCCTCCACTAAGGCAATGTCATTGATAGTTGAATCACCAGCATTTAAATGACTACATTTGAAAAGACCATTTTTATGCCTGATGAAAACTAGGAATATATAACCTAAAACTTCTGCACTAAACGTTGTAGTGAAGTGTCTCGGAGTTCTTTTTTTGTTCAACATATGTATTTCCAGGGAGCAAGTTGGATGGATAATGTTTGATGTTGTAGAAACATTTATCACACCACACAAAGTGATGCCAAATAATTGTTGCAAGTGAATTGGTTAGCTTGCCGAGTTAGTTTGCTGAGCAACATGAGTGAGTGCTGTCAGATGGTGCCCCCCTTAGGGAGGTTTCCTACTATCTTTGCAAGGTTTGCCCACTGCTTTGGTTTAAGTTTGTGAGCCCTCAGGGGCCCCCCTACTGGTCTGGGGCCCCAAGCAGTTGCCTCCCTTGCCTCTTGACAAGCAGTGTCTCTGGTTACGTGTTCAATTCAATTACAAAGTATGGGAGAAAATCCAAGCAAGATATGTGACCAAAAATCTCCTCATCGTCTGTTCTGACTTCCTGTTCCTTAAACTTTAAGACATTGATCACATAATAAGAGATACAGACCACGTATGCTCTGGTAAATCTTTATAAGCAACATTTTGCTCTTGAACAAACTTGTATGATTAATATTTTCTGTGTATCAAAGTTGCTTAGCTTCCCTCTGTTCATGTCTATTAAGAAGATATTTCACTATGTTACTAAATAAGGGTTTATACACCGAGCAGAGCGTAGTTCCCTCTGTGAAGCAAACAGAGATCATGATGTATATGATCTTATTTATATAGGATGCCTTCCTCAGCAAGCATAACAGTTATTTGCCAACTCATGTGTCCACAGATCTTCATGTGTTAAGCATTAGGGCTGACACTTCAGCACCCCATTATTCAAATAACCTGCTTGGTGAACTTGTGTAAGTGTAATTCCTAGAAGTGCTGTGCCACTTAACGGTGGCGGTGAGAGAAGCCAAGTCCTCGCCACATCTTATTTCATGTTTAAGACAGCCGTACAGAGAGGCCGGATCCTAAACAGATGTCTTTTTCCATACACGCTTCCATACCTTATATAAGAGCCCAGGGTACTGCTGATACACAGTTTCCAACTTTGCAATAACTTTAAACTGGTATGCATGCAGTAATCTCCTTAAGTGCCTTCAGCGCAGTAAAATGTTGTTATTCCACGATGCTACCAGCTGAGTAGCTCAGAGGAAAGAGATCAGAAGTCTGTGCTTTATTTAATGACATGTCTCCGTGCATCTGGATGAATTTAAAGGTCATGACTGTGTGACCAGCTTTACCTTCCTCGTCCATTTCATAATGAGGTTGAATACATTTAAAAAAAAGAGCTGCTCTTGGCTTGCACATGGAGCAGTCCTCTCTGACCGGTTAATAGTGTTGTTTTATAAATGATTTGTGTGCTCAGATCTCAGTTTTGAACCTCGAGTCTGAAGAATGACGCACAAGTGACGCACAAATGATCACCTTGTTTTATCAGTCTTTGTTTGTTTTTTAAATAAGTCCATTCCTGTCTTTCCTTCACTGATTTGAATCATTTGTCTTTTGTCTTTGATGGAATAAGCAATGGTCAAATCTAATGTGTTTCATGTGTGCTACACCACAGGTTGTCACGATACCAGATATTTGAACTGCGATTCTTTTCTAGTGAAATCAAATGATATGAATACCTGTTTCAATACCACAACAGAAAAATAGAAGCCATGGGTGCCCAGTGTTGGATAATTACCTGATTAATGATCATTAAATGCAGGCAAACTCCAGCACACTGTCAAATAAATTGGCAATGTTTCTTTGCCAAACCATTGCCAATTTATCTGTGCAGTTTAGTGACAAAGAAGTGCTCTCTCTCTCTCTCTCTCTCTCTCTCTTTCTCGTGTCAGTTTTTGGTTGAAAAAATGACTGAAGATCTCTAAATCGTTTTTTTTTTTTTTTTTAAGTCTCTGTACATTTTGATACGATCGATCATTAAAACAACAAAGATTGTAAGGTTTGAAAAACGACTACCTTATTCTGAATTATTTTCCCCTTGTAAAATAATAATGTTTATGTTCGGGTTTCTAAATTGGAATAAAGAAATTAATAGAAGTAGTAGTTCATATCTACTAATTTCTCGTCATGGTTTCCATGACAACGGTTTAAGGGCCGCAACAATTGGTCAGTTGATCGAAATAAAACATTTAATTTTTTGACTATTTTTATGACTGATCCATACATTTGGGAATCGGAAACATGGAAATGTTGGGACTTGCTACTTTTCTTTGTCATTCATGACCTCAGACCTCTCTCTTTTTTTGGCCTTTTGGTTATTGTTATTATTTAAAATATATATTTTTATATTTATTTTTAGATATTGACTTGACCTAACAGTTAAAATTTCAATATTGTGAAATAATCATTTAGTACTAAATTTATTGATAATTGAAACTCTTCAAGGGACTTATGTCTGCATGGTAAACAATCAACTGCGATATTTCGATGGGGTTTTACTGAGTAAATGTAAAAAATCAAATATCAGACAGACAGACTGTAGATTAATGTCACACTCAGACAATAAAGGAGATTTCATCATTAATGATTCCTCCCGTACTGCAGGGATTGTTATGATCCAGAACACGGTTGTCTGGAAATTAGAAACGCAGCTCGTATCAACAAAACCAGACGAGGCTTTTCACATACAACTGACAGGTCAGACATTCCCCCCTCTCTCTCTCTCTCTCACTGCAAATAACAAGAAATGGAAACGACTGGTTGGAAAGGAGAAGGTCTGGAAACTCACTTCTTACGTTCTTCCTCCCTCAGATTTTTCCACCTCTCCTGCACGGTGACGCTGATATCCTGCAGGCTGGCTGTGGGTTTCTCCCTCAGGACCTCCGCTCTGACCTCCTTCTCGTAAAGGGCAGCGGGAGACAGCGGTGCCCTCATGGCGCGGTTGCTGATCAGGTCGTAGGCAGTCAAAGCGGCCCGCTTCTCAGTTATGGCATTGATCATCTTTTTGTTTGAGCTGCTCTCACCCTTCACCTCAGCTGAGTCAGAGAGATTGCCCTTTGAGGGTTGATGGATTTGAACGGGCTGCAGAGGTTCTCCTGATCCCGGGTCTGTCAAAGCTGTCCCCCGGCTCCACTCCTCAGCTGATAACTGGTCATTGTTCGTGTCTGAGCCTGACATGTTATGGTCCTCGAGCCTCTCAGGGGATCTGATCGCTGAATCTGTCTGCGTGCAGCTCTGATCGTCACACAGAGAAAAGTTAGCCTCAAGCTCGGCTGGGATCTGGTTTATGATCCAATCCTCGGCTACGGAGGATGAGGAGCTGCCATTTGAGGTCTGGCAGTGGAGTGCAGAATCAGTTCTTACCGCTGTGTCACTATGTTTAGGTGTTTCTTTGAGGAAGTTACCGTTGTGGTTGGTGACACTTTGTTCTTTGTCCGATCGTGAAATATCAGTCTGCAGAGGACTGCATGGCGAGGGAGACGTCTCCTGGCCATGCTGCTTCTCCACCTGGGATTCAACGCTTGGTCGATAGCCATAGAGGGAAACCAGAAATGCCTCGACTGCAGTCAGCACAGCTTCCTAAATATCAGAGAGATCGCAGATGGTTAGCTACAGCAAAGTTTGAGCATGGTGGAAACTATCAATACATCTGAAGTGAACGTTGCAGCTTGTTTTTCAAGGTTAAGCCAATGCAGAGGTGCTTTTAACACACATTATTTATATGGCCAGCAGGGGGAGAGTCTGTTACAAAACTGTTAAAAAAACAAGTCTTACTGCAAGAAACCAGATCATGAATAAAGCCCATTCTTTGCTGATTTAATAAACCTTAATATGAATTGTTTATTTAGCTATTTATACTCAATAAAGCCAGGTTTTCTTGTGTAAATGATGGGACCTTTGGAGGTAAGAAAGGTGATAAATCAGGGTATGCTTAAGAGCAAAGTAGGAACCTGTGGCAGCCTGACAACCAGCATAAGCAAGAAGCAACCCAGCTGTCCAAGTGTGCTCACTTCTGGTTAAAAAAGAAAACATACTGAGAGTCAAATGCTACATTTTGATGCTTTAAAGTAGAAGTCCAGTCACTAATACGTGCTGTCACCATGGTTACGTTAAATTATTTTATACATTTAAAACAGTCTTTGGTCTGGACAGATACACACAACATTTTTAACTGATTTCCTCTCAGATTGAAACTCATAGATACCTTGTCTTGAAGAAGAACCTGGGTCTTGTCTGGTGTCAGATTGACGTCCACCGAGGAGGGGGAAACTGTGATTTTAAGCATCAGGGTGGGATAGCGGTTTCTGGCTGAGTCATCAGGATACTGAGCAGCGTAGCGTTGACGTAGCAACTGATGATCGATGCAACAACCCAACCAGGGATACGTTATCATGTAAATGTAAAATTGAATAACGTTAAAACAAACAAAGGAGTATTCATTGACTAAACTCCGTTGTGTTGAATTGTTTAAATGACTCTACCTTCATTAACTCTTTATGGTGGACAGGCCGGCTGTTGATGAATATAAATGTTCTGTCGGGGTTAGATGAACTTGTTGAAGAGTAATCCGCTCCAGCCTTTGGGAAAAAGCCTTCTAAAACAATCTAAAACAAATATAGAATAAGACAATATTAATCATGTGTACCAAAAATGTGTGAGCATAAATTAAGATCTCTGCATCAACTTTGCAGAAGAATAAAACTCAAAAAGGGGGAAAATGTTCGTTTAAGAAACATGTTCAGCAGCTGGCTGTTGCAGGGGTAATGTATCAGAAGTGTTTGGAAACCTGGACATAATGAAACTTTACTATCACTGATTTTAATTGAGATGGCATGGCTGATGAATTCCTCTGACAGCACAGCTGCACCGCTGGAAATGAAGCCATAAATCCCGATTGTGCATAAAGCAAACATGCACTCTGCGTCAGTCATGTAACGATGTTGAACGTCTACGTTTCTTAAAAGGCTAACACGACTTGTTTCAACAACTCTGCTGACCTTTTTATGTCTAAATACCAAACAAGTTGTCACTTTCTGAATGTTAAAGGAAGACAATCATCCAGATGAACATCTATGAACAAACCCAACCAGCTGGTGTTTGACATTTTTCCACTACATTTTGCATCACACATGACGACCCTTCACCTAGAATCTGGCCAGAGGCAGTTCTCATGAACCAAAAACTGATGACTCAGCATCGTGAACAACTGCACTTAAACCTCCATTATGAATGTAAGCTTGTAAGAAATTATAGAAAGCTATTAATGTTCTACAGATTGCAAGTGAAGTAACTACGCTTTTTTTTCCCCCCACATGGCCTCGGGCTCATTATTAGCAGCAACGCCAACAAACTTAATAAATGAACTGCTGTTTCAGGTCGGGGCACATATGCTTCTCTCTATTTCTGCTCATTAGGGTCACTTTATGAGAGCACGAATGGCACCTCTGGCCCCAAAGGGCCGCGGGTATGTGTAGTCATGCTGCCAACAGCGAGTGTCACATTTTGTTCTGCAAAGAAACAACTCTCCCCGAGCGAGGCCCCGGTGAAATTATCAACCTGGTTTCCTTGATCACTGAGCTTTGGTCTTGGGGACAAAGAGGAGAAAAGTTCTCTTTCATTGCTACAGGGAGTCAGAGGAAAAGGTGAAAGGCCGTTCTCATAACCGGGCACCAAAACGCAGCCGCAAAATAACAACAACAAAGAGAGAAAAGGAGAGAGAAACAGGGTGAAAAGGGCTGCTCCATATCTGTCAGACAAGATTAGTTTGGAGCCTGGCAGCAGGTACGAGCCACATGACACCTACCGTGACCAAGCAGAAAGTTACCGCTCAACGGTAATTCAACTGCGATCAGCACAACAAAGCTTAGCTAACAAAAATCACTCACTGTTCATCAGAAAAGAACTCAAGAGAAAAGGGCAAGTGAATAGTTGGCAAGCCACCAGCTGACCACATTTGCTGGCTTCAGACCAGGCGTTCGTGATGAAGCCATTAGCTCACGGTCAAGTATAACGTGCAGGCTCTCATTTGCTCTGCAGAAAGGATCCATCTTTAAATGGCATTTCATGTAATACCCATACATGAGGCTGTGATTTAACTTTTCTACAACAAGTTAAACAAACAACAGACAAGCTTTTGTGTCTGTGTTTTAGAAAGTTAGGTGTTGTAACGGCTCCAAACTGAAGGCCAAAGGGGCCTGGGAGCCACAGTTTGAGAGCAAAGAGTGCAAGGTGTGAGCACGAGGGGAAACAAACGGCTCGGTGCCAGCTCAGCCAAGCTATGTGCCCACAACGCTCGTCCATCAGAGTGCAATGCGCTCCATGCGGCCTGTTCACATTCACGGCATCATTCTGTTACGATGCTTGGATGTGACTTTGTCCAGCTGAGCAGGTGAAACAATAAACAAATCACCTACTATGGAATGAGAAATCTGTAAACATGAGCCCGACATACTGGTGTTAATAACAACTTAGCTGAATCATTGCTTCACGCTCCTTCCAGTAAGGCAGGAATTATTATTTCCATCTTGCATGTGAAATGATTTTTTGACAAATTTACATGAATGACAGAATTTCTGAAAGCATGATAGTGCTACTAAATTAGCTGTTAACAAAAAGGCCTAAGGATCTTTCTTCAACCTCGCTCAATTTCTCCACCGTCCCTGCATTCTACCCCTCAACTAACCTCTGGTTGCTCTTGGTGATGATGGCAAGCGACCAGGTTGGAGACGGTGCCGAATCCCAGCGTGGCAATGAGGGCACTTCTGTGATCGGCCACCTTGGCTTTCTGCCAAACCACCACCTGCAACCAAATGACAGCCGTCAACCTCCACGACTCCACATCAGGAGAAGGACACGCTGCATAAACACCTGTTATGATAGTAACTGGGCCACGAAGCCACAGAGGTTATATATTTCATTTCATGTCGAGAGGTTTCAGCTAGAAAGAGGAAACAAGTCATCAGAACATGGCTAAATGATTCTTCATTAAAGTCAGGGGACATTGAAAACATGGAAGCATCGGGGTCATCACAGTCTTAAATTAATAGGCATTTAAATTAAAATAATCTGAAGTCAACATGAACTACAAATCTAAAAGTTTCATTTTGACTTCAGGCCCAAGATGGTACATGCTACGACTTATAACATAATGGTATTTTAAATCTTAGAGACTCCAAATTCTGTTCAACATTTTACACTATTCAGCTCTTTTACCAGAAGTACGGCCATTAAATGACTGATTCATGTCTTTATATTTAACTGATATAATTTTAGGAATTGTTCAGATCATCACATATTTAAGATGCAAATTATTCCAGCACACACACACGCACACACACACAGGAGTTTTTGCGTTTCTGTCCATCAGTGAATATATCTCCTGGGTGTTGATTTCTTAAAGCATGCACTCTGTTCAGGGTATGTCTCAGCTATTAAATACGCAATTTGGCACATGTAAACAGATCACTTCTGTAAACAGTTCCTGAAGAAGCTGTGAAACACGACACAGGACGAATGGCAGAGCTGGAGGTGAAGGATAGGGGCAACTGAGTGCTGATTGTACAAAACGGGTTCTTTACCCTCCAAGACCACGAAACGGACGCATATAGCGGGGGCGGGGGGGGGGGGGGTTAGCCTCTCTGTGACCTCCAGCACCTATACACTCCTGTGTACAAACTGGCTGCAGCCTGAAACACAATCTGGGGTTAAGTCCGCAGCTGTGTTCAGCAGCTTACTCAGGCGTCATAATCATCCAAATCAGAGTTCACAGTCAGACATATTTATGTTTGGAGCACCTGACAGCTACGCTTAGCCTCGGTGGGAAAGGGCATGCAGACTGAAATGTCTAATTGCTAAATAATTTCACTGGTGATTAAACTAATGTTATGTAAATTCATGGAATCCAATATAAATTGTTTATTTTCTTTGTGCACACCCAAATGATGAACATCCTGGGGACAGGAGATAAAAGTGACCTGCAAACAGTCTAAAAGATGTAACTATTGACCTTAGAGACTCTGATAGACTTGGAGGTCTTGTCAAAACAGCCAGTTATTCACCAGGAAGGTGTCAGGCTAGTCTTCTTGCCATCTTTAACAGGCAGGTCCTTAGGAGTGCTTATTCTATACTGAATTGCAGGAATCATCCACCTCAGAGTGAGTTTGAGCCGTTTCAGGGCGCCGGTGCAGAAGACTAAAGACTCTAGGTCTGGTTTTTCCCATGTGCATTTCATATGCTCAATGTCTTTTATCATGCAGGTTAGTTGCACTCATTTTTGGAAAAAATTTGCACATTTCCACTTGGTAGATATTTCTGTTTCTGTATGAGCTCTGATTTTACTGACGTTGTTGATGACAAGTAATGCCCCCTTGTAGGTCAATAAAGAAGATCTACATGTGAATCTTTGTATTGTTATTCACTCAAAAGACATGCAGTCTGTGTACAACTCTGATGACAACCGAAGACCCGATGTTAAGTCAATGATAAGCGATGCCTCATCTTCTCAAAGTGACGTCGATAAATCAGAAAGAGTGGAGCACAACTCATAGCTTTGGTATGTGTGATTGTTTTGTTCAGTTGAGCTTCTTAAGAGTTAAAGTTGTTAAATGACTCTTTCCATTTGCTAAACGTCTTGCAGACACTATGAATGGAAACTGGTGATGTTGCAGGAGTCTTTTTTTTTTTTTTTTTTTTAAGGTTGGTAGGAAACAATAATGGCTTGACTTTTCTGTTGATTGGTTATAATGATGTTAATAAAAAGTTGCAGACATGTTAAATGTCCGTCTTTGCAACAAGTGAAATAATGTATTTGTTAAAGACTATTTTAGATTGACTCACGTGTGGGGGCTCTCTACAGACTTTCACTGACTTCTTCTCTAAATATTGCACAGAGAGGTTTTCTGCATCACAACATTTGTAGTTGTGTTTTACCTCCAGTTGATTCTTGAGTGTCCTAATGCCGTTGTTCAAAGAGCACAGTGTCACTCCAGCAGCTCCGCTCAGACGGCAAATCAAATCATTTTCTACTGCATGTAGGGCTCTCTCCATGTTTTTCTTTCTGTGTTTTTTACTTCTTTAGTTACTGAAGTTACAGGACATTTCACTTCAGCGGATCTAATCCAGACTTTTCAAAATATCAGGAGACCTTTAAGCCAAATCGAAAGTCTAAGTGTCCCAGATAAATCTTAGTGCAGAACAACATGTTTATTAATTTAGATGATCAATGGATGATCAAGTGAAAATACAAAACATTTTCTAAATGCAGCTTTCCCAATTTGAGTATTTGCTGCTTTCTTGAAGTGTAACATTGGAAAACTCAAATTAACATGCAGAATTTCAAAAGTCATGGGGATTTTTAAAGTCGAATGTTTAGCTTTATGTATTATAATCACTGTTTAAAATCTGCTGTATCAGATGTTTTTGTACGTAGTTTAAATGGCTGATAAATTCCCGCTGTCTACTCATGATAGAGAGAACAAGTAATGATCTAAAGCAGCGGTTCTCAACTGGTGGGTTGGGGACTCAAAAGTGGGTCGCGAACATGTGACTGAAAAACAAAACATGTTGGTTTTGTTCCTTCTCTCATCTGAGGTCCAAACGGCACTATTTTATTTTTCAGTTAATAAATCTGATTTGTTGTAAAAAAAAAAGATCAGAAATTTGGGTCACGATTTTCATCAAGGCGTTGGTGGTGGGTCCTTAGGCTAGACCTGTTAAGAACCACGGATCTGAAGAAGTCCTCCAGCAGTGAAACAAAAAAATCTTTCAGCAAAGTGACTTCCACTTTTCTTCTCTAAACCACTTAGACATCAAGTTTAAAACACGACACTTACATTCTGTTTTTTGCTTGTGGTTTAGAAAATCTGGCACTTGCTCCCTAAACAGCCAACAAGCTTCATCCACTCGAGAAGTTCTGTCTGTCATTGTTTGTTTGATAAAGGTAGAAGTGTTTCTTAAAGTGCTGTAACAAACCGACTCGTTTCCATCACACATAACAATTAGCAGCTCTGACTTGACGTGCATTCACGCTGGCCAAACAACAACAGGGAGGATGGAGACGAGCCCCTCAGTGACTCATGGTGACTTTCCGTTGGAGAACTTTTTACTGGTGCGACAGAAAACCAGAGGAGAGACACGACTGCTGATTTCGATTGTCAGGTGTGAGCCGAGAAGACTGTTGACCTTTGACCCTTGTTACACTGGAATTCTTCTCGTTATAACCACCACCTCTGTTTTTCTCATTTACTGAATCACTTTCACTGATTTCAATATCAATATCTATCTGATAAAAATATTTGTTTGACCAAGTCCTAGATTAAGTTAGTAAGATTTGAGTTTTCTTTTGATGCATCAAATTAATGGAGCACCCTCCAGCGAAATCTAAAGACTGAAGTTCTTCCCTCTCTTGCAGGGTTCAGGATTTTGATTTGGAGCTACTTAGTTTCAAATTGATCTCAGTTGTTTTTGCAATCGATAATAAGTGTTTCTTGCAGCTGTTTTTTGTGCTCGTTTTAAATATGCTTGTAACCTAAACGGCATTGTAAATGATGGAAACCTCAATGTCCTTTGGAGAATAACTAAATGTTGGAATTGAATTAAAGAAACAAGGTATCTGCAAAGCTAAAAATGGTGTATTAATTGAAATCTTTCTTTTATTGTGCTGTAAGAAGGTTCCTTAGAAACATCAGGAATACTTAGCAGTTACATCAACAGTAGGAGAGCAAGTAGCATCAGTAATAATATTGGTAACGTCTTAATAAAGCTGCAAATCGAACACAGTTTGAAATCTTACAGGGGTCCTCTGTGCTGCTACATGCGTCAGTGTTGTCAAAAAGGTTTCCATATATGCTGCGCTACACTTATAAAAGCATATACAGCACATCAACAGAAACTGATTTTGAAGCCAGAGACGCTGGAGGAGTCATTTG
Source organism: Labrus bergylta (assembly GCF_963930695.1). Taxonomy (NCBI): domain Eukaryota; kingdom Metazoa; phylum Chordata; class Actinopteri; order Labriformes; family Labridae; genus Labrus; species Labrus bergylta. The sequence goes on along the minus strand of NC_089207.1, from coordinate 18,270,969 downwards.
AAGACTAACGAGGCCCCCTAGTGGTTTCAGTGATGGGAGGCGGCGGCCTGTTTGAATCCAGGAAAAACTTCAGAACTATTAAAACGTTTTATTCTTTCTCCGTTCATCTTGTTAAAATAAAACAGCATTTCAGAGTTGATCTTTCATTATCTCAGCAAACCTCTGAATGTAAAAGTGCCTCATGTATTTCACCCATTTTTGAAGAACAGATCTTTCTCATGAGGCAGACAAAACTTTTCTTTCCCAAAACAGAAATGTTGTTGTTTTTTTTAATACCTTTCTATTCATTGATTTTGGAGGGGTCAGGAAGTAGTGAGGGCCTTGCAAGATAACTTTTTAAAAAGTATATATTAACATGCCACACATACATGCATCATGACGCCCTTCTGGAAAGTCAACGTTTTCAGATTAACCAGTAGAAAGTTTATTTTTAAGCTTTTTTTTTTCGTGCTCTGTGAAACTCTTCCTGAGAGGGTCGTAACAATGACCGCTCCCAAAACATATGCCAGAGATTCTCTTATAGGTTCATGCAATTCTCATGACATATTACTGACCTGTAGACATGATAACAGATCCCCGCAACAACCTTTACCTTAAACTTTTTCAAACCATCAACCTTTAAAACAATCACAGGACGCATGCCTTCACCTGTGCACACCTGTGCTGACTGCAGCAGTAATTAGTGTCTCTGTGTGTCACTGCACCCTGAAGCAGACGCAAGCTGATACGTGTAGGTGTATTTTAAATGTTCAGACCCATGAATTAAAGGCCTTTTGAACTTTTCAAACCATCCTGAGTGCCTGAATCAGTATCATTAAAACCTATGATTTGCTGGTTTTAAGTTTTCCTTCACCATTTCTTTTTTTAAACAATGCCCCCTTTAACGTCTACATAACGCACTAGTATCAGATTTGTAACATGTTTTGGGTTGCATATCATTTGTTTTGCATATCACAGATACATTTTTGACTGCTTGGTAACTGGTGAAGACTATACAGTACAAGCATGCTCTAAGGCTGGGTATTTCCCCACAATGCCAATACACAATATGTACCACGACACAAGGGGCCACGACACGATACACATCGTGATATACATTGATTTTGGATAATGATCCCAGAGCTATGGCTATGGTGTTATTGTGAACTGCACCATAAGTCAATTGTCTTTCAAAACTGACATCTTTGCAGCAACATTGATTCTGTAAGACCTGCATCGCTGCATGTACTTGCAAGGAGCACATGTAATATATCGCCGACCGTATGGATTTTTTGAGCACAGCCCTGATATGCTCGTACTCTGCTGAATGACAGTTGCCAGTGAGAGTTGTCAGAAATGTTTTTGTTTTTTTTTAAAGTGGTTAAAAAGTGCTGAGGAGATACTGACCTTATTGTGAACGAGTGTGAGTCTCAGGTCAGGTTTTATCACAGCGTAGGCCATCAGCAGGTCCTGCACTTTCTTCAGCTCCTCCTTGCACTTTTTGGTCGAGGAATAGTACTGACGTCTCACCGGAAGATTCTTGAAAAGCTTCAGGACACTCACTGTGGTGCCTGGGAAACACAAGGAGTCGATTTGTGAAGCGGCTTTTGATGCAGACTTTTCTTTTTCTGCAACAAGGACGAAGGATGATGAACTTTTCGTGCAATAAGTGCTGGGTTCTGTGTGGCTTCTTAGGCCGTTACAGGACAGTGGACAGAGTCTGAAATCAGAGAGAGTGGGGAGTGATATGCAGCAAAAGAGCTGTGGGTGGGTTTTGAACCCGGGCTGCCTGCTTTGAGGACTGCAGCCTCTGTACGTGGGGCGTGAAAACTAACCACTAGCCCACTAGTATCCCATGTTTCCACTAGGAACAGTCTTACATCATCAAAACTTTTTCTCAACTTGTACATCAACAGATTAAATATTTCAGGCCCAATGACCTTTTTCACTGACGCGCCCTTTTTTCATTGTACGTATAATTCCTCTCTTTCTTTCCCCCCAGCGGCAATTTTTCTGCCAGAGAATCAAACCTCTCTTCATGATACGAGCAAACAGAATGACCCAATAATGTACGAGTTCCTTCATATTCTCAGCGCATCAGACCAAACCTCGGGTTAAGAGTCGTCCCATTGTGCCAATCAGATGAACACAGGTTTTTTTGTTAAGCAGCACATAAATGAAACTACTGTGCACAGTTTGCTTTATCCATGTCAAAAACTGTGACGATCCACCTTTTAATTTGATCAAACATGCAGTGCTCACTATCATGCTGATTTAATAACTCATGCCTTGCCTTGGCCAAAGTGAGACGGCTTCTGAGAAACAACCCCTCCCGTGAAGTTAAGGGTGTACTGAGTGCTGATGTCGTCCTCCGCTGTCTTTGTGATGACAGACACCTGAAGGGAACAATAACACCAACCATTAATGTTTCAAAAACTATGGAACAATACTTAATCGCCCCGGTCTTTCACTCCTTCTCACCTCTGCCACTGCACAGATGGAGCCCAGCGCCTCTCCTCTGAAGCCATACGTCTCCAGACGCTCCAGGTCGTCGTGGCTGCAGATCTTCGAGGTGAAATGTCTCACAGCCATCACAGGAGCGTCTGCAGCTTTGATTCCATGTCCGTTATCGCGCACTTCAATCCGGTCAAACCCATAGTTCTCCTGCAGTGGGAAATTCACTTATGAATGTATTAATGTAAGCACGCATAAGCAGTAACAAACTAAAACAATCATCAAAGTCTGTGGGTAGACTGGTTAGTCATTTCAAAAGAACTGGAGATGCTAAATAATATAAAGGACGTATATTAAGTAGTTGTCATCATACATTTGACTAGAGGATGTTAATGCTATCCAAGTTACAGTACAGTCATTTTGAGGTTTATCTCCAGAAGAATCTTTAGTTTGTGTTTTAATAAAATACCAGTTTGATGTCAATGCTTGAAGCTCCAGCATCCAGGGAGTTTTCCATCAACTCTTTGACAACATTGAGCACAGATGTGATGACCTGGGAGCTAGACAGCAACCGCACAGTATCCGGAGGAAGCTGCTTCATGGTTGAAGACACCTGGTGAAGAAATGACTTTGCTTTGTTTTAGGTTGGGACTTACAGAGTTACAGAGTCAGACAACTTCAGAAATGCTGATGTTTTTAATGCCATATGTGGTTACACGAAATGTAGTGGGTAAACATGACTGCAAAGTGTCAAGTAGGTATGTTTAGGTTGTTGGACTTTACTAACATTAGCTAACTCCTCTGCACCCCCTTCTGAGATAGTCAGACTCGCTTAGCTTACATTTAAAACCCCAAAATACCCGTAAACTATCTTCTCGTCGTTACAAAATCTTGTCGAGATGAATGTTTTACGTGGAAAAGTCTTAAATAGCATGGTTAAATACTGACCTGAGCTAAGCTTTAAGACTGTAGCCTCTGTGTAATCTTTCATAAACAACACACGGGCAGCACGCCGGAAACGCGCGGATTTCCCGCCCCCTTCGCTGCACGCTTATTGGCTAGAAGGGACAAGAGGGCGGGGTCAGTAGTAAGCAGGAAGGAAGTTTTCCCTGAGTAATGTCTCACAGGCACAACGTTTTGTCAGGCTAATAAAAGTGCCAGTGCTTTTGTCACAACTAACACAAACACATTAGGCTCCAACTAACCTTAAATACATACTTAGGCTATTTAATACACATTTTTGTAGGTGATTGTGTGTGCTGATCAGCTTTCTGGTCGGTTGGACAAACACAATCTGAGAAGACTAAACAATATATTTATTTTATTTTTACTTTTTATTTTTATTGAGAAACAGTGACCACACAGAGTTACATAAAATATTACCACGAAAAGACAAAGCAAACAACAACCAGCAAAACATGAAGAAAAAGAACAAACGTAATATAACAGAGGTATCAAAAACAAAACTAAAGTTAAGTAACATATTAAGGATTTCCAAAAAGGCTCAGTGTTTCTCTACTTTTAAATCTTTAAGTCCGATGAAATTAATTGACTTTTAAAATGCTTTAAAGATTGACTGGAATTACCAGGCAATTTACACTTTAAATTCAACTTTATCATCATAAAATTACAACCTTGTTCCCGTAATCTCTAATGTTTTCCTGTCCTTTTACTCCTTCGTAAAATGCAAGATTCAAAGATGTGGATAAAAGTTGTATTTTCTCTAACAATGAACATGAATCGATGTGTCATTTATTTTTTTAAGTGCTGCCTGAGAAGACAAAAGAAGGGGCATCAATTTCTCTCCTATCGACGTCACCACGTCTACTTCCGGTCGGGTCAGGCTTTCTGCGCTCGTGAACTGCACACATCAACAAGGAGATAACCCATTTCTCTCCGTAGCAGTTGTTTCTATAAATACCTTCACTGCTCGCTCTCCACCTGTGAGGTTCCAACGCTGGGTGTGTAAGTGCTACATGTTACATTTCTACTACGTCACGTCACTTCATGATTCCTGTGTGTTGTTAACGACGCTGAGCAACTTGTAGGTAGAAATAGTGGCGTGTGTGTGTGTGTGTGTGTGTGTGTGTGTGTGTGTGTGTGTGTGTGTGTGTGTGTGTGTGTGTGTGTGTGTGTGTGTGTGTGTGTGTGTGTGTGTGTGTGTGTGTGTGTGTGTGTGTGTGTGTGTGTGTGTGTGTGTGTGTGTGTGTGTGGGGCCCTTATGTTCTGATAACGAAAGCATGTTTACAAACCTACACAAGGCATCTGTGTTAGTTCATGTTCAAATATAGATTCAGCTCAGCTTTAAAGTAATCAGCAAGTAGACTAAGCCAGTGCAGTTGCGATTCTAGAGTCTGTGGGGGCCCTAGGCAAAGAAAATAATTTGGGGGCCCCCTCCAACAACTATTATATCTACCCGTGTCCCGGTGCTCTTCCTCTTTCTTCTTTCACTGCCGGACAGATATCTCCTCTTCATCTTCCTCCAGTGATTTTCACTGATGAATGGAGTTATACATGAGATGCCAAGCAGGAGCAATGAGAGTGAGTGCCGTCACACAGATGGGGGCCCATTAGGGAGGTTTGCCACTGTCATCGCTAAATTTTGCACATTTTGAGCTACTGCTGTGGCTTAAAGGCCCCTGGGCCCCAAAGCAGCTCCTCTGAGCCAGTGACAGTGGTTCTAGCAGCAAAGCACTTATTATTTGTGTCAGAGTTGAGTCAGCTTTAGTCTAAGGACTGTCCCAAAGTAATGGATCTTATCATCATTTGTGTTACAGGGCAAATGTATCTGCTACTTCATGGTGCATCAGTACAGTATTACTCCAAATAAGTACCAGTATCCAAAATGAGTTATAGGTACGTAATAGACTTACTCTACTTATGGACAGCAACTTTGGCCTAATGCCAGGACAATGGTAATAATGTTATTGTGGTAGTATTTATTTATGGAGAAGTTTTCTTCACTCGCATGAAAAAGTTCTTCACACAAGTTAAAACAAATCACCTTAACCAACTAAGCAATTCAAGAAGACAAGCATGTAAACAAGGCACAGAAGAACAGGTGACAAACACTCCTCATTCACTGTGGTGTATTTATTCAACTTCAGAAAATATCTTTATGTGAAATTGTAATCCTGCTGTTCGAATGTGAACGTTGACTTCTTCTTGTGCGGGCATGCAGCAGGCTTTAGGGATTTAACAGAAAGTCATCATTGCCTTAAATGGATGCAACTTAAGCCCTATTCGTTTTCTTTAATCGAGCCTGGCAGCTGAATATGTGCCAGAGGGCAAAGTGCACCATGAGATTGCACAATTTGTTTGTCTGTTATCACATTCAGACTTGCAGGAAGGACAAAGTGCTTAAACTGCACAACAGATATGCATCTTTTAAATAAAGGTATACTGTGACGGAAAGTACGCAGCATGCACTTTAGTACTGCAGCATATTGTTAGAGGTTGTGTCTTTGAAGAGTCACACGTTTGTAGGATTCAGAGCTTGTGTAACAGTTTTTATAATGTCGAGTTAAGTCAAGAAAAAGCTGCACAGCCGTGAGTGTTGGATTGTTAACTGTTGATGAACATGGAAAGTGCCATCTGTGTCTGCTTGGTGAGTAACAGATGAGTTAGATATCCTGATTCATTAACCCATTCGTGTCCACAGTTATGATTACACTCACAGCTGAGCAAAGAATAACTCAGTGGGCATTTATTAACGAGGGTACAGCCCCAGTTTTTGTTTTGGTTAAATAGTTAGTCACAGGGTTTTGCAGGTTTCTACATATTTTCACAGAAAAAAACCTTTGAATCAATCAGATAGAAATCTTCATAATTCTTCTCTCTCACACACACAGTCTAGACTCAAAAATAATAACAATAATGTTTTTCTTTTTCTTGGTTCAGTCACATTTTGCAGACCTTTGGGCCACCTCATTAGCTTTCTGCAGTGCAGGGTCTGCCTATGGTGTCGTATGGGGGGGGGGTTCAATCTTAAAGATAAGGATTTTGACCCTGACAGATTACAAAGGCATCCAATGCTGCTGAGAGAAAGTTTTTTTTTTTTTTTTGTCACATGTCGAAGATATCTTCCTTCAATAGGGTGTAGTGAAGGCAGGAAAACACGCAGATGTTGTCGAGAATATCAAAATGTGTTTTCTGTCCTCAGACCAGAATGAATGTGGGTGTGGCACACAGCGAGGTGAACCCAAATACTCGGGTCATGAACAGTCGGGGGATCTGGTTGACCTATGCACTCGGTGTTGGCATACTTCACATTGTGCTCTTGAGCATTCCTTTCTTCAGCGTGCCATTGGTGTGGACTCTCACCAACGTCATACACAACTTTGTAAGTTTAATTCTCACACTGTCACTGCTGCTCACAGGGCCAAACCGACAATCTAGACCAAAACGTCAAATGACTTTCAAATTAGTGAAACAAATAATTTACTCCAAGGGTGTAATCGAGGAGAATTTGAAAGTCAGTCCGAGCCTTGCCAGGCCCAATGAATCTTGCATGTGTTCCAAACAGCCTGGTGTCTGTTACCTTCAGCAGGGTCTGTTCTGTGTTTGCTTATCAAGATAGCCTCTTTTTTTTTTTTGGGGGGGGGGGGGGGGGGGGGTGTTTGTCATTTTGGCAGCCTGATGCATGACCTATTATGATAATTTCCTCTCTGCCCGTTAAGTCCGTAGCGAAAAACTGACCTTTCATTGTTACCAGGCTGGCCTCAATAAAGAAACAAAGTCGATGTGTGTGACATCATGAAGTTGTGCAAGCTCGGAGCAGTTAACAAGGATTTTGTATCACGGCCAAATACGGAAAGGCTATTAACAGTAACCACGGAGGTCAACTATAGCCTTTTGTTTTCACACAATACAACAGCAGTGTGCTGATTATGACTTGGAAGAATGCCAGTAGTTTAAGTTGTATTACTTTTCCCTCTGTAATGCAGGTTTTCCATATAAAACTGCATTCCTGTGTTTTGACTTAGCGCCGTGTAATTGGAAGTGAGTGTCGACCCCAAGATAGAAAACGTGGTCATTAATCTGCGTCAACAACCTCTGCTCGATCTGCTTTAAATACCACACCTCTAGCAGCGGCCCAGAGTTAGTTGTTTTGATTCTCTCTGGTTAAACAGATGTTATCATCACAAATCATTAAACCAGTCTGCAAGTACTGTGTTCAATTTCCATTCATTGGAAACCTTATCCGAAAATTTGGATGATAACCTCAAATTCAAATGACTTGGGACACATTTTTGCCTGATCGGCGTTCCTTTTTATACTTTTTAAGAGAGCAAACAAAAACGTTCACCTCGTGCTCTCTGTATGAAATGTTCTTCTTCTTCCCAGGCGTCAGTATTGCGACAATGCAGCCTGTGTTTTTGTCTCCACAGGGAATGTATGTGTTCATGCATGCAGTGAAAGGCACGCCCTTTGAGACCCCTGACCAAGGAAAAGCCAGACTTCTTACACACTGGGAACAGCTGGACTACGGCGTTCAGTTCACTTCATCCAGAAAGTTCTTCACCATCTCTCCAATCATTCTGTACGTATGAGAAACGATACGATTCTGTCCTCACACTGATCGATTATTCAGAAAAGGACGCAAGCGATCAATCACATTCTTGTTTGTTCACACTGACGGCCAGATATCGAAAAGACACTTCTTCATCATCTTTAGAAAATATTGATAGCGGTTAATGTTGCGTGCACCATGTACAGAGGCTGTGGTCCTCTGCTGCATGTCTCCCCTTACTCATTTCTCCCAACATTTCCTTCTTATCTCTACAGCTGTCCATTCCAACAAAGGCAAAATGGCCCCAAAAAATATAACTTTAAAAAGTATTGTTAATGACAAATAGGCCACAGTCATGATTATTATTTACCTTTTTAGCAAAATATGGCTATGACCTGGATCGTTTTTCAACTTCGATATCGCTGATTACTAAGAATGTAGTAAACGTGTAAGGCAACAGGGTCGTGAATAGACAGCTGCACACAATAATTGGGCTGAACACTTTTATAGCCGGGGTAGGCAACTTTGGAAACACTTAGTTTCTACCTAAGCTAATGCAGAAAAAAAAAAAAAGCAAAACAGCTCCTCCAAACTGCATGAATGTGCACTGCCCGCCCTTGATTTGTTAAATGAAACAGTTAGTCTAAAAACAACCATCATTGGGCACCGGTTGCCTAGTGTTTAGTGCGTGCGCCCCATGTACGGAGGCTGTAGTCCTCCAAGCGGACGGCCTGGGTTCGAATCCGACCTGTGGCTCCTGTTCTGCATGTCATTCCCCCACTCTCTCTCTCTCCCAGTTTTCTGACTCTATCCACAGATCTATCTCTCCATTGAAGGCACAAAAAGCCCAAAAATCAACCTTAAAAAATAAATAAGAACAATCATAGACTTTATCGTTAATAATTCTGGCCGTCACACATAATGTAGTTATCCTGATTGATCTATTGTCAACGTTGAACAATCATAGACACTAAAACAATGATATTTAATCAGTTGTTCTGCACTGTTTGTTTCCCTGCCTTGACAAATGTAACGGTTTATCGTTGAATCTTATCCATCTCTTTTTGCTCCTCAGATACTTCTTGGCAAGTTTCTACACAAAGTACGACACGACACACTTCATCATAAACACGGCTTCGCTTTTGAGCGTCTTAATCCCGAAGCTGCCGCAGCTACACGGAGTGAGACTTTTCGGTATTAACAAGTATTGAGTTGTTGTAGATGCTGCGCCTCAAGTCCTGCGTAGCACCTAACCAAGAAGTTGTACAGTTTGTGTAAAAGTCACTGTTGTTGTTTAGATATATCAGGGTTAAGATAAGATGTTTCAAAAAAACAGGAGTATGTTTGTAGGTGACAGGATGCCATATGCATTACTAACTTATGTGAATATTTAATGATGTATTTTTGGCCTGCGCAGACCTGGGCTGGCCCAGGCGTCGCTGAGGCTTTTGTTTGAGTTTATTTCTGTCTTTCCCTCCAATTCTCATGGCAACACATTTTGTGAGTACAAGTCCGTTTGTAGCCACAAAGATGTCCCAAATGTATTTTTCAAAGATGTTTACTTGTCAACAGTGATTCGGTGTCAATCGGCACGCTCTCATTTTGTAATGGGTGTCAAATGTGTTCATGCTGAGTGGAAAGTAGAATCATTTCCTGTTTTGCATGATGTCCTCAGTGTGTGAATCATTTCTTATTTGTATGTCAATCAGAAAAGGGCAGGCTTTTTTCATTGTACAGTTTGTTTTTTTTTTCTTTGTGTGAATGTTTTGTGTCCTGTATGTAGAAATGAGACAAATAATTCTTGTCAGATTAAGTGTTTACTCAGAGAGGTCTGCAGTGTCTGTGAAGAATTTATATTCATGTAGCTGCTCTCTTTAGATTATGGCTTTTTTTGTTGTTGCTATTATCAAGGCAGCTAGTCCTGCTTTGTTTGGCCATAGCTCATAGTACTCATGATATTTCTTGTTCTAAATCTTATTAAAATGTTGGTGCCCTCCGAGTGTTCCAACTCTTTTGCCTGTTCTTTGGGTTGCTCCTTCTGATGATGAGATTTAAGAGATGTTATGAACCTTTCAGGGACTTAAAACAAAGGACACAGTTAGTTTAGAAGATTCTCTCAGATTATCTGTGAATCTTTAAATGCTCTGGTTTAATAGTAACTACAGAGAATAATTTCACAGCCTGCTAAAAAAAAGACCTGAGACGTTCTCTTGATCAGAAAGCAGAGAGCTCCGCTGTCGCTACAGCTAACCTTTGACCTGAGCAGTAACCCAGCATTATTTGGAAAACATCCAACTTACCCGAGTGTTTAACACATGCAAGGAAGAATAGCTGTAATGATTAAGTATCTTAAACTGCACAGGGATGATCTGAAGCATGGAAAACAAATCAATAAGCATTACCTTTATCAACATAATACATCATTTACAACTTTTAGTATACAGCGTAGTTTGAAGATAAGACCTGGAAAGCTTTCCAACTCCCTGGATATTATCATATTAGGACTACAGATAAAAATCCTTAAAAAACCCCCCAAAAAAACAAGGGCACACACTGTGACTTAAATTAGTTTGAATCTGTGTTGGAGGCATACGGTTTGATGTAAACAAGGACAAAAGCTTCCTGTACAGAATCTGAATGAGTTAAAATGTTGTTAAACATTCACGTGCTAATAATCATCAACAAACTAAACCATTTTTAGAGTGCGTTTGTTATGAACTGTTAGTTATGTCCGGTTATTGTGGGTGGAAAGTGCTAACCGCTGTATGAGTGAAAACCTTAGATATTAAAAATAAATCATCTCTGCAGCTGCTTTTTCGAGTAAGCCCAGCTGTTGCATCAGTTGTCTGAAGGTGGGAAACGTGTTCAGATGGCTGGCGCTATCTCTGTCTGTGTCGGTGTTTGGAGGCATCTACACCTGCAGTTATACAGTAATCTATTGCTAATAATACTTTACTTATCTGCAGGGGGAGCCAGGTTCACATTTTACAGAAGTAGTCAACGCTGACCAGGTTCAGATCTGCAGCTGAAAGCAACGTGAAAATGGATTACAATTTAGCTTCAGTTATTTTTTGCATCTGTTATCACAAGACCGACCTTGTGCACTTCAAGGTGAAGCATTTCTAACTTTGTTGTAAGACAATAAAGGCTTTCTAATCTATTCTATTTCTATGAACTACAACAAAAACACTCAGCAGCTCTTCCTTAAAACGTGATCCACGCTCCCCTTACAGGTGTACACATCCACTAATTACAATAACCACATGCATGTTTAAAACTTCATTTAAAAAAACAAAAAAAAACCCAATGCTTTATTCCTTCCTCACACATGATAACTAGAACATGGTTACGGGCCTGCCGATGAAACAGATGCCTTTATTATCTACTTTCCTGCAAACTTTCTTTCGTGACACGGTCGTCCAAACTCTTCAGATCCTCACACTGTTTACTCAGGACTCCTTTGTAAACCTCAAATCGATGGTTTAGGTCTTTCTGGGTGTGGATTTTATATTTGGTCCCCAACGCCCCGTCAGCAGAGGCAGTGCCATAGAAGACACGGCCGACTCTGGAGTGCACGAGCGCCATGGCACACATAACACAAGGTTCTCTGGTCACATAAAAGTCATACCCAGTGCATATGTAGGGCTGAGAGCTCGCCTCTGTGTCAGGATCTGTAGGGATAGGGTCTGAGTTTGGTGCTGGATTAAATGTACATGCAGGGTATCTGTCAAAAGGGTAACATCCTCCACCTTGACTCTGAGCCACCAGGTCGATGCAGACCATGACAGCATGGTGAAGAGGATGGTAACCTCTGCAGTCATGACCCACCGCAATGATTCTCTCCTCCACTGGGTCGACCACAACCGCACCCACTGCCTCCATGCCCAACTCGTGCCCTGCCTTCGCTGCAGTCAGAGCAGACAGCATGTACTCCCGCATGTGTGATTTCTGAGATGGACCGAAAAGCTCGCCTCTCAGGGCGACGGTCACCTGTTTGTCTTCATGAAAGGAGGTGGGCCAGTGTTTGCTCGCCAGCTCAAATTGGGGTCGGGTCAAAGGGGGACGCGCAGGGACCTTCACCACAAAAGGCTCACCCAATCCGTCACATTGAGGTCCGTCTGAGGGGAGCAGAGACCGGATGGTGACCGCCTTCGTGTCTGGAGCGTCACTGACGAGGCACACGAGGACTTCCAGAGGATGAGGACTTCCCTTCTCCTTCACCGCTCGCACCCTCTTGATGTGCTGCAGGCTGCTCAACGGGTAAAGACCGCTCAGCTCCCGGATCAGTCGAGATGTCTCTTTCTTGTTGACAATGGGTGCCGCAAACGCCTCTATTAGCTCGACGTCTTGTGATCGCTCATCTGACAGCACAGGATAAGCAACCCAGGAGTCGGAGTCACACTCCGAGCCTTTCCAGCGTTTCGTCTGTGGCTCCATTGTTCTGCTGTTCTCCTGTGAAAAATGAGTGCACGCCAAAGTCAAACAAAAATCAGGGCATGTTGACACCAGCGCTCAGGATGACAAAGACTTTCAGAAACTAAACCAACAGCTTCCATCCAGAAGACTTCTTTAAACTGATTTGCAGTGATATATTCCTTTTGAAAAAAAGTGACCCAACTGATTTATTTTAAACTTAAAACCTCCATAAATCATTCCTCCACACATACTCTGGTTAATACATGACACACTGGATGTGCTATTTATTGCAGTTTTCAGTCTCCTAATGGTTTATAATATTCAAGCAAGAAGTCTGGTGCAGGAGTATTTGTTATTATTCTCAATTCCTTATTCCTGAGGTTTCTGTCTTTGAGGCATTCACATATGAACGTGTCAGCATTATCAGTGTCTAAGTTAGGATTCATGCAAATACTCAATTCTGAGGCATTTGTTGGCACCTACACCTGACAGCTATTTCATTTCAATCATGGCCTACTTACCGAAAAAAAAAATAACTTGCAGATAAGCTAATTGTGGTTGAAAGTTGTGATCTGAATATGCACTCAGCAGTCAAACTCAATAACATTCAGAGTATCAGAGCCTAATTCAACCACTTTTTTAAAGCCGTGCTTGCACGTTGTTTGCCTTTTCTTTGTAGCTCTTAAATAAAACTCAAAAATAAGTCGCACATAGGCAATAAAAAAAGAAAAACAGAAACATTTCATCACTATTTTATTGATGTAGTGCTGAAAAAAAAACACGTTGATCGATCAAAAACACAGACTCATGTTGAACGATTGAGAAGTGAAGAATCATTCCAAAAAAAAGGAAACACAAAGAACATTTTCGTGGGGCTTGTTTGTGTTGATAATAAATTGAATACATTGATCAAAGATTTTTAAGACGTTTAAAGACACCATGATTCACCTCGGTCATTTGTTCCACAGATGTTTGACACAAAGATCTCCTGGAAACATGTAAGAGATAAATCTATCATTTTAACCATTCCTATTAAGAAACGCTTGATCATGTCCAGAGAAGCAGCACATCATTTTTTAAGAAAGCTTGTAGTGATCCAGTATCGACACATGTAAGATATCATTCAGCAGCACGGAGGAGACTCCCGCTGATTAAGCTCGATGGTATCATGACAAACACACACCGTCTTGCTTCATTTCCTCCCCAGCAGAAGTTTGGTCTTGATAACTTTTGGCACATGTCGTATGGTCAGTGACACTCTGGTGCCTCTGGTCAGCGTCTCTCCCTGCAGAGCCCCCGCAGCAGACAGGTTCACCACCTTGTCTGTCAGCGTGTCTTGGGAGCGGGGCCGGATGCCGTGAAGGAGGCGCTGGTACATTTCATCCTGCAGGATCAGAAGACTACGAGGCTTCACCAGCAGCGAGAGGAGGAAGCGGTTCTCCTCTGTCTGCGGCACACCGTCGTCCTCGCCGTCCTCCAGGCTGCTGATTGGCGCGTAGAAGTCAAGTAGGGTGTGAGAGCCCAGGCTGATGGTGGTGACGGTAGGGTGGTAGAGCGGGCCATCTTCATGCGGCATAATCCCCTCTCCTTGTTTATACTCGTTCACCAACACATGGTTGGCTGTTTTCCCGCTGAATGCGCCGAGAGAGGATATCTTCTCACAGTACGCCTGGAGCCAGTCGGGGAGCTTTTCTGCGAGCATACCTTTGGGATGTGGTAACCCTCCCCAGTTTTGAAGCCGTCTGCCCGACAGCTGAGTCCACTTGGTTTTTGGAGACTTGTACACCTGCTGAAGAAGGTAAGCCTCCTCATCCTCCGATATGAAATCTGGGACGTAACGCACCGTTGGCGGGGCATCGTCTACGATAAATTGCTTCAAATCCTCCAAATGACAAGCAGAGTGCTCCATGCCTCCTTCAGGAAAGTCAACATGAAATGCTCATTAAAACCCCAAGATTAAGAAAGTGCTGGCTAAACTCACTGCTGGTGGTTAAGAGGGGTTTCAAGTTTCACCACAGCCCCTTTTGAGAAATGCAAAAGGAAAAACTAGGACTGACAAATCTACTGACCTCGAAGTTTAAAAGACATTTAACTAAGGAGGAGAGAACAACATAATAATCTGTGTAACAGCAGCAGTATGATCCGAGGCACTTCCGGGTTCATTGGTAGCTTCCTCAAACCTTTAAGTAAACATCCTCTTTATGACTCTATTACAACACATACATGGAAGCTTTATATTCTAAATTATTATGAAGTCCACCATTGCCTGTAAAAGGCATACCTGTTTCGTTTACTGCAGTTAAAAAGCCATTGTGCGACGGAATAACCCTGCTACATGCTAAACCGGAGCACGCATTTGACGTAATGGTCGCTTTAATGTTCTTGTGTTTTTTAAAAACTCCAACCTCAATTTATTTATCATGACATAAAAAAATGAAAATTATACATACATCGCCAAAGGAAGTTTTAAGCAGATGCAGGTTTTTTTTTTTTTAATGTTAGATTTTTTTTCTGTTGTTTCTATTTTTAATAATCCACCAGGTTCACTGATGATTCCGTGATATTCAAGATGAATGTCTGACATTTAAAACTAATTACAGTCAATTTAATTGTTATGTGAATCTTGAATCATAAAGGATTGGCCCTTTCGGTAAATGCACGAGCAGCTTAGCCAACGTCCTGACCAATTATTCAACTCTGTTCGCGCTTCACTGCGTGGATTGTCAAAAGTACCACATTTCTGCTACCCGTGAATGCAGCACAGCCTCCGTTATGGACACTGCTAAAGACGCGACAGTCCTGCAACTGTGAGACATGCACCAACACAAAGACTTATAAATTAGTGACAAACACTAGAAGTTACCTCTTTCAACCCCGATGAAAACACAGTTTCGTCAACGGGCGATTATCCACTCCTGTCCATGCTGTTCAGCTTGTGCAGCGGGAAATGTCGTCCCCTGTAAACAAAGCAACCACTTCCTGACATATGCTTGTTTTTCTGAAGCACTTTTCAAATATGGGTTTGGCACATGTTTATATTCAGTTTGTCTGGCATAAACAAAGCTCTATTACTTACCCACATTTTTGATCATGTATTCTAGCTAGGTAAGGTACCGTATCAGTGGTAACAGACTTGTTTGAGCACGGAATTATTTACATGTGACGCAGCTTTGGAGCATTTGGTTGCAAAATGTCATAGGAATTTACCATCACGGGCTTTCTTCTTTGTGCGGTATTTAGTTTGTGTGTTTGTTTTTTTTTAATCTTCCTTAGTTTGTTGTTGTGAAAGGAAATATGGCGCTGGTTATATATTTGCTATATTTGTTTTGTTTTTAGATTTGAAAGTCAATGTGAACTAAGGTGAGGTCGCTTTAACCTGAAAAAAGTCACTCCTGTCTAACGTGTAAGGTTCAACACCATGTTCCCTACAAAAGTAAAAAATATTCAAAGGCTGCTGCAGTTCAGAAACACAGCTTGGTGCAGTCCTTCATTAGGGAGAGCAGCTTATTCCAGACTGGTTCTGGGCATTGAGACCAGCTGTGATGACACTGGAGCTGCTGTGCTGGACGAGACAGGGCACATCCTGGGAGAGTCTCTACATTCACAGACAGAAGTGCATCTCAGGTGAGCTGTGCCCCCATTATCTGTGTTATTGGTTGAAGCTTCTGCTCTGACATGTCTTCTGTACTCTTGAACACTGAAGGTCTGGTGGGATCATCCCCCCGGTGGCCCAACAGCTCCATAGAGAACACATTGAGCGTGTGGTCCACGAAGCTTTGGAGAGGGGCAATGTGGACCCATGCCAGCTCTCGGCTGTAGCCGCCACGGTGAAGCCAGGCATGGCCCTGAGCCTCGGCATCGGTCTGGAGTTCAGTCGTAAGTTTGTGAGGCAGCACAACAAGCCCTTCATCCCCATCCACCACATGGAGGCCCACGCCCTGACTGTCAGGATGCTTCAACCTGTCCCCTTCCCGTTTCTGGTTCTGCTGGTTTCTGGCGGTCACTCGCTCCTCGCTGTGGCTCGAGGAGTTGACGACTTTCTCGTTCTTGGCCACAGTCTGGATGTGGCTCCAGGGGATGCTCTGGATAAAGTAGGATCTTTGGCTCTAACACAAGGTTCTGGCCTCACTGTTCATTGTGTGATAATAACCAAACAAAAAAGGTGTTTCTTTGTGTATTCACAGGTAGCAAGACGCTTGTCCCTCGTAAAACACCCGCAGTGCTCCACACTGAGTGGAGGACAAGCGATAGAGCTGTTGGCAAAGGATGGCGACAGGACAAGCATCGCTTTAACGACGCCCATGGGAAAAATCAATGACTGCTGCTTTTCTTTCACGGGGTTACGCAATCAAGTTACAATGATAATAAAGAAAAAAGAGGAAGAGGAAGGTATGAGAATACACACACAGTCTCAGAAACGGCCGCTATGATTCATGTACCTGTGATCAGAATCTTTTTTTTTTTTTATAGCAAACATTCTGACTAAAATAACACAAATGTAACAATATTTTACTGTGTTACTATTTCTTGCTGTGACAAGCACATTGAAGAATATCATTCTTTAAAAAAAAATGGAAAAGAATCTAGGTGAAAAAAAGCATGATTCAAGTTTTGCAGATTTGTGTGTGTAAAATCTGTCAGCTTAGTTTAACGTTTAATTCATATTTTCTATGCAAGTTAGAACCATGTGTGAAGACTCAGTGTGCGGCCTTCGTTTATTCATGAATACTCTATTTTTACGTTGTTGTTTTTTTTCAATGTCAGCGTTCATGTATGTGGACAGAAACCTTTGAAGAGCCTTGTGTCTTGAAAACTTCAGACACGTCTCCTCTGCTTGTACCTCTGCAGGTGTGGAAGAGGGGGCGCTGTTATCGTGTGTGAATGACATCGCAGCTGCCACGCAGCACACAGTCGCAACTCATCTAGCGAAGCGAACGCATCGGGCCATATTGTTCTGTAAGGCAAACAACCTGCTGACATCCAGCAACCCCACCCTGGTGAGTGTGTCACATCTTTGTATTTAAAATCTTATTTATTTAAAATGAGTTTATTGTAATGCAAAAAACTGACCCTTTAGAACAAGATGGATAGATAGATTTATTGTCCCAAATGGGATGTTCTCATTCATAGATACAGTTTCAGATAAGTTCCAATGGGCATGAAACATTACAGCACAAGGCACAGATGGCCTAGTGGTTAGGTTGTGCCACATGTACGGAGGTTATAGTCATAGGTTCAAGTCTGGCCAGTGGCTTCTTTCCTGCATGTTATTCCCCACTCTCTCTCTCCCTGGTTTCCTAATCTGTCCTTTGTCCTAAAGGCAAAGAGCCCAAGAAAAAATATCTTGGAAAAGAAAAACACAACACATACATATGACTAATTTTTACAGGCATGTCCCAAAACAGGTTTGGTGTTGAGTGCTACAGACAGGAAATAATAACCCCAGGCCTGTACTTTAAATCAGACTACAATGTGAGCATAGATTTAAAGATGTCCTCATTACCTCTCGGTCACAGGTGGTGTCTGGTGGAGTCGCCAGCAATCAGTACATCCGCAAAGCTTTGACGGTTATCACTGAGAGGGAAGGAGTGAGCCTGCTCTGCCCTCCTGCCAAATTCTGCACCGACAATGGAGTGATGATTGCATGGTGCGTTCACTGGCTATCAGTGAAACTAGAAATTGATTCTTAACAGGTGATTTGCCCCACTGTAGAGTTTGGTCCCAAGTAAAAAAAAAAAAAACTGATTTTATTTTAACCAGGAACGGTGTTGAACGCATGAGAGAAGAGAAAGGGATCCTGCCTCCAAATGTCGACGTCTGTTATGAGCCAAAGTAAGCAAACACTGAAAGAAATAGTTTTTAAAATGTACCTTGTCGGTTCAAGGAAATACCAACCAAACTGCTCTTGTTGTATTTGCTGCACTGCTGATTTAATCAACATTTGCTCATGTAAATTGTTGTTTTGCAGGGCGCCTCTGGGCGTTGACATGACAGCAGAGGTCAGGGCAGCGGGGATCCGGCTCCCGTCAGTCAAGATAACGATCCCCAACTGACTGTGTGGTTCCTACTGTAAAATATTGTCACTCCTTGATTTCAACATTTTGTATATACTATCTATTAGCAAAAATAAACAGCTATTTTTAATACATATTTTATCAGAAATCAAAGTGGTGGTTGTTTTAAGCTATTGACAGAAGGACTTTAGTGAGTAAAATTCATGTTATTTTTTGTTGTTTTTTGCAGCTTGGTTTGAAACAATAGAAGCAGAATTTCTGTCATTTTACAGAATGGATAGTTTCCACTTATAGAAAGTGGTGGAAAATATGAAACAACCCTGCAATCATAAATCACGAGTCCAACAGTTCTACAAAGGGGTTTTTACGCTTATATAAATGGGACCAGAAAAAAAAAAAAAAGATTAGTTATTTCCTCCTGGTGAGTTCCTCGTGTTGTGATCAACACTTTGTATTCATGATTCTTTCTACATTCTCACCACACCGCAGCAACCTGAAAGCACCTACTTCCAATTATTTTTTTTTGGGCTTTTTGTGCCTTTAATGTAGAGATAGGACAGTGGATAGAGCCGGAATTCAGGGAGAAAGAGAGAGAGGGGAGCCACAGGCCGGATTTGAACCCGGGCCGCCCGCATGGAAGCATACAGCCACCACACATGGGGAGCGCGCACCAACCACTGCACCACCAGCGCCCCTACTTCCAATTATTTTATTTTATTTTTTAAAAGTCAACATTTCAAAAGTTGGAAAACTTGTCTGCAGTTTTTGAAAAATGTTGAGTTTGCCCCGACGGCAAAAGTAAAAATCAAACAGCACGCACATCCAAAAACTTGAGTACGCTACTGGGTGCTGGACAGAAAATATCCAAAGATAAAAAATAAAAAAAGACTACGTGCGCACAACAGAAGCTGCTCCAATTCAATGTTAATGGGGATTCTCACCACATGTAACTTTTCGGGCCCTCGCCCTTCATCAGACATGAACAAGTGAGGAGACAACGGCAAAAGTAAAACATTTTGAGGTAAATACTTGCACATTTGGTTGGGATAAGCACTGCCCTCTAGTGGTTAGGTTTTGTTATTGTACCCTCCACACACACACTGGTGGGAACTGCTACAGTAATGAACCCACTGACAACAAAATAAAACACATTTAGTCAGGAACAATCAATAAGAAAACATTGATGTCAGAGCATGTCATGTGCAATTATAACCAGATAAACACAACCACACTTGTCTCATCAGGTTTATCCTCTCTGACTTGATACTTTCACATTCAGAATGTTGAACATAAATGAAAATGCAAAAACTTTTTCTTATAGTATTTCGGCAGTAAACCATGAAATCAGTGGGGGTGTCAGTAAAGCAGAGTAATGCATCTAAAATGAGACACAGTATTGTTTTCCATGTTTTATTTATTGCATCATTTATCAGCTTGATACAGTGGTGGATAACAGATCAGCTGGATAAAGGTGAATGATAATAAACCACAAAAAAGATGCAAACAAAATGTGTAAACATGTCTGACAGGACACAAAGGAACGCCATGTTCTGTTCAACCTTCTCCGTCACAGACACATTATCTTTATTATTGGATTGTTATACTTGACCTTCTCTGTGAGGAGGAAAAAGAGAGTGATTACTTTTTCATTTTCATTTTCATATAAATACACATCTATCTGTGGGTCTGTACACTCCTGTAATAATGCAGATTAAAGGGCAGGAAATTCACAGGAAAGACATTAAGTCACCGATTGTACCACATTGTGCAATTTTCTTTTCGTCTTTGTGCTGCAAGATTCAATTTGTGTCCAACAAAACACTTAAACTTACAAACATGAGGGAGAAATACATTCCAAATGCTAAAAAAAAATGAGTGGCATTTTTACAAAAATCAAAGTTCTTCACAGGTGTACAAAACCTTCTGAATTGCATAGTTTGCTACTTAATGCTAAAACAGACTGACTAGTTATTCTGTTTGGAAAGCTTTTTCAAATATTACATCACTTTTATTTCATGCCTGCTTTTAAAAAAAAACAAAAACGATCCACCGTGAAACTATTCAAATATTTTCAACTTCAGATGAGGCTGCAGCTCCAGTTTGTTAGAGCACATCAAGACTTTTAACTCTCTCACGATATGTCCGTTAGTAAACTGGTCTGATACATAAAAAAAAAGGGTGTGTCATTGTGAAATTTACTGCAATAATGTTTGAACAATAGTACGATTTCCAACCGAACAGGAATAAGAATGACGGTTTGGTTTTGGAGTCAGGCACTCGTTGAAGCGATGCTAAAAGATTGCACTGGGCGAGGTCTACTCTATTAAAGTTTTCACTGAACCAGAAGTTATGGAGCCCGTAAAGTAAAAAAAAAAAAACTACAACCTGAACAGATTGAAAGGATGTAAGAATATTCGATGATTGATTCTTTCCTTGTACTCTTGTTTTCTCTCTTAGTAACTCAAAGCAGATAAACCCACACAATCAAGAGCGACTACATCAGTCACTAGAGCTCGTCATGCTGATAAATATTATACTCGTTCGCACTGATCAGTCCGTCTTTGTCGTTGTCGTTCTTCTGGAAAATATCGGCCATGATCTTCTCATAGAAAGGGTCATCGTTTGGCTTCCCTCCTTTTTCATACTGAAGTTTTAAGTATTCTTTCACCTGGACAAAAAAAAAAAAAAAACGGCTTCATTGATACTACTCCAAAACAAATAAGTGTGTTCGTTTCTGCAACACGATAACTGGCACTGTAGAGAAAAGTCATCAGTGAAAACAGTTACATAAGACAGCAGAATCCGTTCTGTGTGACGGCTCTCATCCTTTATGTCTGCAGTTTCTGCCATCTGGTGCCTCCTCAGACTTCCCAACACATTAATAAACTCCTCTGAGTATCTATCGCTCTAGAGGGGAGAGTAGTTATTTGCACAAAGCTTTAAATGACTGTTTTTGATTGAATACTGTGACTGTTTTGTATTTATGTGCCCTGTTATGTGTGCTTAATGCATGCATACCATCACTGAACAACCTTTTGCCCCTTTAAGAGAGAAATCAAGTTATTTATTGATTGGCTGGCAAATAATCAACAGGCATATGTTGTATTTTTATAACTGTGCTCTTACATAAAAAGCCCTTTTTCGACAAGCTAAATATTGCTGAATTAATAGCGTGTCATTCATTTCTTCTTTACAACGTGCTGTCATTAATCAAGATACAGACATGACTAATGAGCCTTCTGTCAGGGAAATAACATTCCTCTAGTATAACATTAAAAATAAAATAATCCTTAAATAAAGTTTTCCCTGTAAGTATTTTGTCTTGGTACTGACGTGGTCTTGACCGCGCTGTGAAGAATAGCTCTGAGGAAATGCACGTCATAAATCATTTGAGGGATCAACACAATAAATGTGCATATCTACTGAATATCTATCTCTACAGATTGAACATAGATCTAAAGAGATTGGCCGATGTATATCCATATCGGATTTTTTCTCTCCCCAAGATCGATATCGTTATCGGCCCCATAAATGCCATATCGGTCGAGCCTAGTTCTTACCTCATCCTTTGTAAGACTCTTGTCTTTATCACGGTCCATCTCTCCAAACGCCTCCATGCTGCGCGGCCCCCGGGTCACAGAGTAGACCTCCACCTGAAATATCACTGTAGCATTGGGCGGCACAGGATCTGCAAATCAAGATTGTAAAAGATCACCGGCACTTAAAATGCCACGATCATGTCTCAATGCTGTAGACATTTTTTATGCATTTCGGGGAGGATTGGCGTTTAAATTAAAATATTTTTTACTAACTGTATCATTGTCAAAATCTTTCATGAGCAGACAGAACAGCTACTATCTACGTAAGAAAAATGTATAGGATAACATCCATAGACCACAGACATAATTAGTGGATTTAACCCCTGTCCCAACAACTATTGATTTTTACTCTACACTTAGGAAGGCTAAAGTTTACCATCACTCTCTCACAGGTATTCAGACCAGAGCGTGGATGCTCATTTACTCGCCTCTATCCTGGCTAACAGGAAGCCCTGTATTGTCAATTATTCACCATTGATGTGTGCCCTACATTATTGTCTGTTTTACTCTAAATGGGGAAAAAAATGAATAAAAAGACAGGGACAGCGGTGCTGAGGGGGAGCTTGACTAATATGTTGGGGTGCTATGAATAGTTGATGTTCATGGATTCATAGTTCTACTCTACTCATACTCTCTTTTTTTTCAAATAAAAGCAGACATACATGAGGGGGCTTAACTGGGGCTAGACAGATTTGTGATGGGGCTATAGCGCCCCCTAACCCCTGTGGGGCGCTGTGCTTGCAAAAGGAACTTCATGCTGTATTAAAAGAGACTTGAGATCAGAGGTTTAAACCATACACTCGTTAGGTACAGTTGTTGTTAAAGTTGTTAATTTTGACAAGGTAAAGAAGACAGCAGCACTCAGCCAACAGCAGATATGCGTGTACATGTTTGTAATTCAAACAGCACAATCTGCAAAACCACTTCCTCCAAAGCCAAAATATGAAATCAAGTGAAGAAAACCAAGTGAGGAGACGACATGACCATCAGATCACACTGCACTGCATCCTCACCAGCATTCAACGAGACAGTGTTTGGAGGATTAGTAGTTTAAAGTTAACTGGCTGTTAGTCTGTTTCTGAAAGTGTTCCTGTGCATGCAAGAAAGTAGAAAGTAGAGACCTGTAAACCTGTGTGCATGCTCAACAGTACATGCCAGATGAGGATGAGGAGCAAGCACTGGGAGTGGTGTGAGACCTTTTCAACTATAGAGCTGTAAAAAGAAGACAAGACAGCGTGAAGGCAGCTCAGAAATACACAAAACAGTTTGTTATGACCTTCAAGGATCATGTAAAACACCTGATATGAACATGTTTATGTGTTTGCATGTTTGTATCATTCATTTGTTTCTTGAGGCCATTGATATAAAATACAATTTCTCTTGACGCTTACAAATATGCTTTCAAAAAACGTTTATAGAGAGAGGGTTTGCAGGAATTCAACACATTTTGTTTCAGGTCTTAAACATTTAAAAAAACGCCCGGCTCTCTTCTAATGAAATTATAGTAACTATTGAGACCCTGAACATTTCAAGTGACTAAAACTCCATCAATGAAATGTACTTTAGTTTAAGTCTACAGTTAAGCAATAGTCATCAAATATTAAACACAGACTGTTGCATTTACCCACCTTTGCCCTTTTCTCCAAAGGCCAGGGAAGGTGGAACAGTGATTTTTCGTTTCTCTCCAACACACATATCAGTCATCCCTATGTCCAGGCCCTTGATGATTTGTCCGACACCCAGCACGAACCACTGAGGGTGTCCATCTTTGTCCGACCGACTACAACAAAAACAACACAAAAAAGAAATGAACACACAAGGAGGAACATAAACCTCTTACTGAATCCTAAGACATACGGACAAATCTTTCAGTGTGAGTAACCCAGCGCCTTTCTTCACTCCCGGAAATATTCCTGCAGTCCCTGAATGCCCCATGGATTCAGGTGTAGACTGCTGATATAAGGAGGATGAACTTTAATGCCCAATATTTAGTGTCAGTATCATGTAATAATTAACTGTAAGTAACACTGAATATCAGGGTTTATAGGCTTACTTTACACATACATAAATAATACTGAGCCTATAAGTTGGCATGCAAAGTGAAGCCTCCAGTGAGCCACTCACTTCGACTACATAATAAAATAGTCAAAAGTTTTCTGAACATTTTGCATAAAGACTTTCAAAGCATTAAGAACCTTGTAAAGATACTTTCATCTAACAGCTCATTTCCCTGACAAAGCACCGACCTGCAGTAGAACTGAGTCCCTCCTTTGGCGAGGTAGCCGTCATAGTGCGCGTTTATCAGGTCTCCTCTCTTGCTCTTTGGGTCGCACTGCTCGGGCTTGAATAAAACTTCAATCTTGACCTCTCCGTCCGAATCATCCGCAGCAGCCGAAACAGACCATAAAGTGATCTGTGAGGAGACAAAGAGGCACAGTGTGCAGCTTGCTAACTTCCACATCATTCCGCTCTGCATTCGTGGCAACTTCTGAAAAGTGACGTTTGAACAACACGGCGGACGACGTGGAGATGCTGTTTCATTTGTGCTGCCCTGAACAAAGACTGTCAGGGATTTCTCTTATTCATGTGCAGAAAAAAAAAAAAAAAACACGCCTACTTCACAATATCGGGCCCACCATTTACAGTCTGCTTTGGACCCAAGACATGGTCGAGGCCCTCCCCTGACATCATTCATTGGTCTAGAGGAGCTTTCTGGAGGCGGTACGCACAATCTGCCTGACAGACTAAGTTTAGGGCAAAAGTGCTCAAACTCCTTCCGAAAACTATAGCTAAAACTGGAGGCATGTATGGATTAACACTAGAAAGACCAAGGCAGTCATTTTGACTGTTTTTTAATTTTGCAATGTAGTAACTTACTTAAAATAAAACCTATGTAACTACAGGACCATGACTTTTCCTAAATGTGTCTATATTTTATTCTAGCATTGTTATTTTATCAAAAACACAAAACACAAAAGAGTTTTGAGTATTTCATAGCGGTCATATTGACTGCATTCATTATAGCCAGTGTATCATTTCAGTATTCGCTACTTTTTCCTGCTCTTGAAGGTAGAGGTGGGCGATATGGGAAAAATATCATATCACGATTTTATCATAATTTTTTTCATTTTTCATACTGTTTAGACAAATTGTTGCTGACCAGCTCAACCAAACTTATTTCCCTGTATAATGTTTTTAAATGCACAAAAACTGTGCAGACGAGTTTAATCTATTTGAAAAACATCTTTGTAGGAGGTCTGGAGGTCTCACCCAGAACATCTTTAGCACCAAAAATGTCTTTCCCTCAATTTGATCAATATTTATGCACAATTTGAAGGTTTTCCTCACCACTTTGAAATGATGATTTAGTTCTGTGTCCTCTTTTAATGTTCATCAGGAACATTTTCACACAGTGATGCATTAATTTAAAAACATGTAGACTTCGAGTTCTTGTGTTTCTGTTCTATTTTATCCCTGCAGAGTTCCTCCAGCTGTAGCTTCATATCGGCTCTGCAGCCTTTGTTGTTTTTTTATGACATCATTGGACTAACTTTAGTTTTGTTCATAATCAAACATAATACAGGATGTGTTCATTCTGTGACACATGATCAAAGTAAGTTTTACCGACAGAAGAGTTTAATTCATAGAGGGAGCGGGACATTATTGATTGACAGACAGACAGTCACGGTTACTCACTCTCACCTGCCTGCTGCTTTGTAACGTTGTTTAGTGTAATCCTTATAAGTTCAGTTATCATAACAGGTGAGCTTCAGGTGGAGAAGCTTGATAGAAACTTTTAAAAACTGAGAGAGAGCAGAAAACACCGACAGCAACATTTTAAACACCGCACTCTTAGAAATTCCCCGTTAAAAAACGGTTAACAACTGGCAGTAGGGTTGCCAGGAAGTTACTGTAAAATTAACGGTATATTGCTGTTGCTGATATTTACAGTTTTCTACCATTTTTGTAAATACAGCAAATAGCTGTGATTTTAAAGATATAAAAGGAAAATACTGTCGAAAGAATTAACTGTTTATAGTTTATTTACAATTCTTCACAAGAGGTATATTTGCAGATTTTTACTGTGAATTATAAATACTACACCTAGCTATAGATTCATTTCCATCTATCGAAATGGACACACCATTTATCACCTAGTGATGTGATAAATTAATCCTTGCATGTCATGTTATAAAACAATAAACATTACCTTTAAAATTGCAACTTAAAATGTTAAGACAAATAATACAACTTCAAACTGTCTTCTCAAACCACATCTGTCTTTATTGAAACTGTGACAAAAACAAAGACAATACACATTAAGAACACGAAGGTTGAATAGGCACACATATTTACATTAAGGCATTTAGCAAAGGCCATTTCCAATGTATATAAAGTGCATAAAAGAGTTTTGGTAGATACATTTTAAACAGAAGTGAAAAAAATGATGTTATAGTTTCATAGCTGAATAAACAACCTGTCCTCTGAGGGAAACTGGGTCCCTGGACCTGCACCTCCCTCTGATTTCTCCTTCCAGACTGAAACTGCCACAAGGATTCCGTAAAGGGAAAAAACAACATTAGAACAAAAGCAGCTCCAGCTGAACAGTGAACATTATCATATGGACAATCCTTTCTAAATATTCTTCATATACAAAGAAGTAAAGTAAAAGTATGAAGTAGAACTAGTATGATTAAAAATAAGTTCTGGAATTACTTTAAGTACATGAATTCAGGATGTATGGCAGCAGCTATATGTGTTAAAGCAGTTAAAAAACAAAAAAAACATGCTTCAGGTCCATTCTGACAGTCTCACTAAGGTTTCCTTTTATACATTTTCAAATACTGTATATTATACTATTTATACTATGGCCATATTTCCTAGTAGGCCCTAATCATAATTTCTAATTCAATATTTAATCAATAGTCAGTATCAGTTGAAGCTGAAACAAAGGATCTGATTTAGAACAGAATAGAGCGAAATGTCAGGAAGGAGGAGGATTGCTGCCACAGAGGCTTTAGCCATGCTCCAGAGCCTTGATGAGGCAGAGTCTGATGGAGGCGCAGGTTCGGATACGGAAAGTGATGTCTCCTGGTCTCTCAAAACTTCATCTGACACTGGCTCTGAGACTGAACCTGAGAATGATACAGAGATCATTTCCATTCGCAAAAAACACCGGCTGCTGTTTTCGATAAACTATTCAAATTTCAAATTCATTAGAATTTAATGTTTGTGTCCTGAAGTTTATCTTACCTTTCACAACATTACAGATCCATTTATTCTCATATTTGATATTGATTATTGAAATGATATGCAAATAATTTGTAAACAGTCAAAATGACCGCTATGGCCTTTCTAGTAGTGATAGAATGCCGGTCGTTCTAGTGT
This sequence comes from Labrus bergylta, assembly GCF_963930695.1. Lineage (NCBI taxonomy): Eukaryota > Metazoa > Chordata > Actinopteri > Labriformes > Labridae > Labrus > Labrus bergylta. The sequence goes on along the minus strand of NC_089207.1, from coordinate 18,243,607 downwards.
TAAATAATTGAACAACTGTCAGTGGAAGATGCATACATGGTTTGAAACACAATATAGGCCTATTATTATTTATGAAAACATAAAAGAGTTGTTGAACAAAACGTTTCCAAGTTTCTGCTATAAGTGCATATAGAGGTGAAGACAACTGAAAAATATAAATTACAATTTAAAGTATTTTCAAGTTTATTATACTAAATATGTAAAATAGTTTGTTATTATTGGTTAACAGATTTCATTCTGATTTAAATATGGCTATGAGTTTCTATCAACCCACCCAGTGCATAAAACTAGGAGCAGCTCCTGGTACTCCCATGGCCCAAATATTATGGTTTTATGTGCCTGTTTTATTCCCCCAACATAACTTCATTATTAGCACAATATATTGCCAGGTGGACACGAGGTAGCCTACTTGTATGTAACATTTGATACACGGATATTACTATTAAAATACATTAATTAAAGCGTGATTGGTTTCAATTCAATTCAATAAGCTTTGTTGGCATGAATGTGTAAACATATTGCAAAAGCATATAATAACAAATAGACTAATACAATAATAATAATTATGAAAAATAATAATTAACAATTCAATAGTAACAATAATAACTTGCAATAATGGTGTTTTAACTAGAGTAATAATCAGGTATATTTATATATATTTTAAAAAATCTCAAATATTTTGCAACACAAAAACAAATTAAGCAAAAAAAACAAACAATTGTAATGTATTGTTTTATAGTGTGCGTGTGTGTATGAGTTTAACATAAGTGGTATGTGTGTTTGTGCCTTTGTATGTGTAGGTTTCATTTTGTCTATGGTTTTTAATAATGGCACTAGTGATGGCACAATGAACAGCAATCATTTATATTTTTAATGTATATCTGGGATATTCTTCTAATGTAAATGCCCCTAGACATTGTATAGATTTTAATATCGTTACAATATTGTATATTTATATTAAAATATATTTATTGCCTGTCTAACCTGCTGCTATGACATAACAGGGTGAATAATGTATAAATCTAAAAGTTAAAAATGTTTAACTGTGTGTTGGTACAATATGACAAACAAAAAGGGAGGCATTGTTGTGGAAGTAATGTCATGTTGTATTAAGGCATATAACCATCATAATAAATTTAAAATAAAGGGTGTAGCAGTCATTAATATAGACCATATCAATGACATTGTAACAGGCTACAAAAGTCTGGGCTAGGAGGTTCAATTTTCCTACTGTGTAAAAACGCAACCGTGACAGGTTTTGATAGACACGATGATGATCCAATAGGGTGCCATAAATGATCTTCGGAGGCGGACCTCATCTCATCTCCACCAATAGCAGCGACGGGGCGTGTGATGCGCCTCTATTTATTTTAGGACGCCGGCATCCGTGAGTCATCGGCGCTCAGACAGTCAACGTGTTTCGAGAAAATCCTTCACTCACCTTCAGCTTCTACCGGATTCATTTGGAGCTACGGCTTTATCTCTTATTGGATTGACAGGATTGAGATGTTACAGTTTAGGTCCTCGACAGTGCTGAAGCTGTTTGAAGCCACCCTCAAGCGTCCCTTGTCCAGCTCTAGACAGAAGACCTGGTTGCCGACCCGCCGCCGCTGCTTCGGCACCGCCTCCGTTGACGCCAGATCTCCGTCTACGCAACTGAAGATCTTCCATGCCGCTGCCGCGCGCCGCCCCGCTCTCCGCGCCGCGCCCTGTGCCGCGCCGTTCCGCTCGTACTGCGCGAAAACTGAAGGTGCCGTTGAGCTAGACCAACAGCTGAAGAAGGATGGCGTCAGCACGGAAACAGGCAGCGACAAGTAGGTTTCAAGTTTTTTTTTCTCGTTCAATAAACTGTCTGGCTCCACGGTATGAAGGTGAGGCAGGCGGTGTGACGCATGTAGCCGCAAGCGGATGTAGCGTTCTCCCCCATCCGTCACAAACGCTGTATTACAACCGCATAACATACAGAAGCTCTGAGTAATAACTTAACTTCGGGGATTTAAGTCACGAATTAAACACCTACAGATAAATAAAGTCCTCCAAAAAAAATGTATTTAAAGATATGGTATATGACAACATAGCCACAGCTAACTAATGGTCTATTAGCAGGAAACCATGTGTGAGCCGGTGCAGCATCCCGTGGCTTTTGTCTTGTTAACTTTATAAACCTTCTTTGAGCTACTTCTAAGTTTTAACTGAACCAAACTTCATAAGATGTTTTCAGCAGGCATTTGCCGGCTTTGTTTAACATTAGTTTTTACTGTCTGTTTCTCTCGATATGGGCTACTACGCAGCATGTGGTGGCACTTGTGAAAGTTAAGCAGTGGAAACAGAGCAGGCCTGGCTCAGGGATGACATTGAGAACAAAAGCACTCAAACAAGTCTGTGAGCTAGTTTACACACTCCAGGCTTTCTTGGTAGACACTGATGCTAATGGAAATCACAGCTAATTAAAAGTGATGCAACAGGGCCTACTTTGGAACAAAATCCTTAGGATATCTGTTTCTCTGTGTTTTGTTTGGTTGGTTGTAATCATTATTGAGTAATGAAGGCTGTCTGTTAGGAGATCAGTGCGTGTAAACTGGGTTGTATGACATCTTCTGGTGGTTTCTATGGCCTCCCACTCGCTTCTCATTTTGATGTGGCAGCTCCAGGATACTGACCCTGATGCCTGTGCTGCAGCAGCCTGGTAGAGAAAGGGGAAATCCACTTGTGACCTGTGTGTGTCTTTTATCTAGGCCTACTCAGTGGGCCAACTATTATAAACATGCATTTTAAAATGTGTCAACTCAATGACACGTACAACACAACACGGTGTTCATTAATGTAGAAGGTCGCATACACAAAGTGTTGACACTAAGTTACGCTGCTGTAGTTTAATTCTGAGATGCAATCTTTAATTCCAGGAAATCTCTGAAGCATGTTTCTAACATTGTCTGATTTGAAGTCCTTCGCCCAGATAAACAAGTACATTTATGTCATTATGACTTCTTCTTATCTTAAGCACTCTTAAGAACTCTTGCCCAGTAGCTTTTATAGATAAAGCTGGACAGATGGTTAAGTAACAATGGGAGGGTGGAGGTTTTTACTACTTCCCTCTACTTTCCGGACATGTTAATCAAATTTAGCTTTAAGTGTCTTGAGAATGACCTCTGCTACATGCTTTCCACTGTTTGTTATTATTATTTTCTGTTCCTTTGTACGTTCATCTTTGTCCCCTCTGCTGCTTAGAATGAAACATTTCAAATAAACGTTTCTAAATTATTACTGCATGCATGGAAAGAAAAGTGACGTTTACAGAAACAAAGGTTGTCTTATTTATCACGGTTTTATTTCAACGATCTTGATCAACTTTAACACACCCTCAGTCATTATCTGACAGTCAGTCTGTAATGAAGTGGTTCTGGAAAAAGTCTTCTGTCACGCCCCCCCCCCCCCCCCCTTCAGACTGTAAACAAAATCACTCCCAGATGACAAGACGAATTCAGCTAAATTTGAATACAACAAGCCAAAGAGTCAGTGAGGTAGCTTTGCTAGCGTCAGAGCATTTGTATTTTTCATGTCACCACATTTATCCTTTTCATGGAGCTTACAGCATACTGTACTCAACATTTTCCCTCTACGCGAGGCGTGTGATCGTGTTCTCTTTATAATCAGAGTCCTCTCGGGGTCAGACGCTTTACTTCTGACCCTTTTCTCACAGCTTCGAGGTCGGGCTTCTTGAACTAAATCTCCAAACTTCTCAAGCAGTGGTGATACCAAATTCAAATTGTCTGCAGATACCTTAACTGTGATGTGTCAAGCAGCAGTGTTGTCACATTACAACAAGGATGACTAAAACAAAAGTAATACAATGATTGCATTTGTATTGGACCAGGACAACAATATTTAAAGAAAGCTAAGAGCAACAATGTGTGCTGTTTGTCCAGACTCAACAATACAAGTTTTAGTTGTGAAATATTCACTGACAACTATTATGTCATATGGAGTTTTTGATCTGGAATAAAAATAGGATCGCCCCCAGATTGCGACACAGGAAAGGAGCTTGCACCAAAACCTGTTGAACTTTTAGCAGTTTTAACAGGAGAAGCTGCAAGTAATGGACCGTCAAGCTCTCCCAGCACATATTTAGAGTGGGAATGCTGCTCCAGTCTGATCCTGCCGTGCAGCCGGTGACTCGTCATGAGGCCCTTGATTTATTGCAGTGCAAACATGAACTTTTGAAATGTTGAAAATAGCAATGCCTTTTTCCAGTTGGAGGGATGAATACAGTTGTTCTCGATAGTTGGGGGCAAGTCCTGTGATTCATACTTTATGAGTCACCAGCACGTGATGAGAATGGCTTGTTGACCAGCTTGATGACGATGACTCACAAGATAGACCTCTACAGGGAATGTGGTTTATGAATTACATCCCAAAAAACAGTCACTCTCACGTCTACTCGGATAATCGGTATAGAATTGAGCACAATGATTACATTTGTGACAAACTGTAGACTGAGCTTAAAGCTTTAAGCAGCGAATGAAGAAGGAAAGGACAAACCAGAGGTCTCGCTACTGCTTGAAGAAGGCCTCCCACAAAATGCTTTATACTCGAAGTGCTTCTTTGGATCACGGCCACACACCAGTAATAATCTGTGGAATCACTTACAGCTTTAGTTTGAGGAGGTAACTGTGATTGAGATATGAGAAATGGATGAATTACTGTGGTGTTACACATTGCAGAACAGAAAAGGGGAAATAAAAAGTGAAAGATGTCCCTCGCTTTAGATCCAGATCAAAATCAAAAGATGGAGAGGATGGAGTTGTCTCATAATTGGGGGGTTTGGAGACACGCTAAGGACAAATATTAGTGGAAGAAAAACATGCAAAAGTTTATTTCCCATAATATGTGACCTTTTAATAGTCCTTCATAATAGTCCTTTAACTTAAACAGTGTATTTTAAACCCCATCATCTTGACATTTATCATACTGCTAGATTATTTCGATACAGCCTGTTTTGAAATAGCTAGACCACTGGAATGAGAGGTTAATTGACATGTACTTATATGACTGCAGTATGAATAACATGACTGAATAATAATGAAAAACACTGGCCGGTAATACGTTACAGTAATTCCACAGGGCTGTTACTCCTCCAATGCAAAAAAAAGGACGCACCACAGCCCATAGTGTAAACCCTGTTTCCAGGAAACTCTCAAAGTGTTCTGCTTACATCCCTGAGCAGCCTCACTAACACAAATGGACTGAGCCATCTGTCTGTGAGCAGGAGAAAGGTAGAAAATGAAAGTGTTGACTGTAGTCCACAGATCTGTTTACCCAGTTTAAACACACTCTGTTGTATTGCTTATTTAGTTCACTTCACACCGGCTGGTGACTTCTGAGAACATGGAACAGACGCACCTCGATTTTATTTAATTTAGAGCTGCTTGGATTATGTCAAGTCGGTGTCTTGCTCAAGGGGCCCTCTGCAGTGCTCAGGAAGTGAACTGGCACCTCTCCAGCTACCAGATTATCTCGCTTTCATGATCCAGGAACGCCAAACTTATCGTTGAAATCGAGACTCGTTGAATTGCCCAACGCTGATTTAATTCCACATGGTTATTTGGCACAAGAAAATACTACCAAGTTAAAGGGCTACTTCACCCGTTGAAACATGAGTCTGTATTGACTTTGGGTCATATATGTAGTAGAAATGTGAAATACATTTTGAAGTTGGTGCCTTCTTGGCTGTGAAAAGGCAGAAAGTGTCCTTTTGGTTAATGTGGATGGAAGACACCAAATCCCAGAATGCACAGCACCGCAGGCCACTCCCACTAAGGTCCTCTATTTCAGAATCAGAAATACTTTATTAATCCCAGAGGGAAATTCCATCGTTACAGTTTCTCCAAAATATACAGTATAGCAGTAGAAATATAGTAATAAAAACATTTACAGACATATTTTCTTCAACACATAAGGACATTTCCTCAAGCAGCAGCCAGGGGCCAGCGCTGGCCCCAGCGGCCGTAGCAGCCAAAACACAAGACCAGCCTGTCGGCAGCAGCCGTCTCGCCATTTTTTAAATTCATGAATGGCACTCAGGAAAGTATTTAAAAAGTACAACACGACAAATGCTGCATGCTCTGTAGTTACATATCTATGGATACATAAAAAAAAATCAATGAGAGCCTTAAATAAGCATCCCAGTGATCACATCTGGGAGGTAGGGCATGTCCAGGAGGCAGATGTTTAAAAACATGTTTCAAAATGCTGCTGAGGTGGAGATATTCAGATTTTATTCCAAAAGTTTGAATCAGTCTGCAACACACTGAATCCTGCCCCAGTAAAGCATTTTTCCTTAGTTTTGCTTAGTACTTTAAATGGCAATGCATATTAAATTCCCCTCCCTCTCTTTGTAAATTCAGCTTTTATTGAAAGGTCAATTGTCTTTATACTGCGATAATAAACACTGACACTATCCAGCTGCTTTCACAGCCTGGGTGGGACTTTCCTGATGATCAATAAGTTTGTCTTGATGTGTAAAATTGGTGAAGTGTGCCTTTAATCAGAGAAGTACCTCCTCAGTTACCTTCATGTTTTGTGCGCTAGCTGCACAAGCTAACGGCCATGTGGGCCCTTGAGCGTTTCACAGCAGAACACGCCTGATACACAAACACACTTCCCCCACTAAAGAGAGTGTTGGTGGTTAATGAGCTTTTCACAAGTTTGGACATATTCTCAGTCCCAGTTGCATCCTAAAACACTAGTTAAGTATGGTTTCGCAGAGATACGTGTACGGTTTTGACGTATGGAATCTTCTTCACAAAAAAATATGTAATTTATCAACTGTACTTAGCTTGTTGCCTCCTGACAGCGTGCTGCACCGGTTCACTGCTGTATGGATGAGCCCTTGTAGTGACAGATGTCAGGTCAATAACACTCCCTTTGAATTATACGCGCCTGACAGGCAGCATTTTAGTCAATCCTGGTTTGTTTGCACATGTTCCGGCGCAGTTACCTGGGCTGTATGCGGAGTGTTTACACTGTGCAGAGCAGAAGATGTGACAAAAGGAGATGAGATAAAGGCAGGGAGGAGGGTCAGACTGAATACTGGAATTCCAAATGCTGATGTAGACAGTGTGCAGTTAAACATCTAACGCCTCAGTGACAGAGCAGAAGCATCTATTCTGTGCAAAACTTAAGCTTCGGTTTTATGATTAACTTCCGAGGACACATTTGGCTTATCATAGAATTTACTTCTTTGAATTAAAGGGAACATTGAATAGCATTATTGCCTCTTTAATGGCATGCCTGACCTTGGGACACAGCATACTGGAGCACGATGTTAGACCACTTTGAATCATTTAAACCACTGCAGACCATGCTGCTGTGTCATGACCAGCGTGTGAACACACCACAATGTTGGCTTTATTAATCCAAGAGCCACAGTGGGCCTGGCAGGCGGCTATAGACAGGAGAATTCCTGGAATTTAGACCCAGTCAAACACTGCTTCAGACACTATTAGCATGATGGAGGGGTTTTTGTGAGCGGTACTGATCTCAATTTTAGAGGGGAAACATTAGAAGATTAGTGCTATGGCGGCTATTGTAGCGAATGTTTAAAGAGGACATATTATAGCCCTTTTCCACCTTTTCCTAAATGAAACATGTGCTGTGCTTTGTTCAAAATATAACATGAATCAAGCACCAGAGGACGTTTGTGACCCCGTATAAACCAGTTCTCTCAGAACGCTCCGTTTTGGTGTACGTGCCTCTTGATTTCTTAGCTGTAGGACATGACTTATGGACACCGGGGAGAATAACTGTTACTATGGCAATAGCCAATGTGATCCTATGTAAACACATAGAATAAAGTTAGTCATCAGGGAGCGCTGCCAACGAGAAACATGTAGAAAAAATGTGTTCCATTCAGCAGAGGCTTGATCACTCTGTTCTACAAACTGACACACATATCTGTGGCTTATTGCTGACACTTTGATTGCAAGCTTTGAGTAAGCGTTCTTCAAATCCCTCACTTAATGTGTTAAGACTGTATGAACAGCTTTGGATAAGCTATGTGTTTAGACTGGAAGTACAGGTGGGAATAGGCTCGCACTAAAGGGCAATCCTATGACAAATTAATGAACCACGCAAAAGCAACATATGCACTGATTTTTCCCCTTGCTTTTCTTAAAATATGAACTCTGGAAAAGTTCCACCAAAGTTTTCTTTTTCGGGTACCTTCATATGATTTGAAGTGCTGTGTCTCATAAATGTGTATTTGTGTCTCATACAGGAGAAGAGCAGGAATTCTCCCGAGTTTGGAGGACTTGCTCTTCTACGCAGTCGCTGAAGGTCAAGAGACGATTCCTGTTCATAAATTCCTCACGGTAAGTTCTTCTTCAGTTTGGCTTCATGGTTTGTTCTGTTGTTGGCAGTGCGTTATCACCAAGTTGTCTGTTTCTACTCAAATGTTTCTATTGTTTCTTTAAGGCGCTTAAAACTACTGGGCTGCGCACAGGAGACCCCAGGCTGAAGGAGTGCATGGACACACTTAAAGAGACTCTAAAGAACACAACAGATGGCGTCACGCTGGACAGACATCTTTTCAAGAAGTAAGGATCGCCATTTCTTCTTCTCTTATATATCTGCGTCATCTACACCAATCATAGTGCTGCTTTTCATTACGTTTATTTCCCAAGAACCTTTGTGGTATTTTCTGCCTCGAACAGCATTTTCTACATCTTGATGACCATATTTTTCACTGCAAATTCAAACTAACTTGATTGTTTAAATTTGCATATTGCATTAATGCAAAAAAATATGTTCCATCTGTACATGAGATCCTTCTCTTTTTTTTTTTTTTTTTTTAAACCAGAAGTAATGTAGTTCTGTATCCAAATATTTGACAAAGAGTCACTGCTGGAATCAGAATAATAGTCTGCCAACAGATTTTTTATTAAAACCAAACTGTAAGGGGCGCTGAAGGCTGAGCCGTTATGTGGTGCCCCGTGTGACGAGGCGATGGACCTCTAAGCGAGTTGCCCGGGTTCAAATCCGACCCTGGCTCCTTCCCTGCATGTCATTCCCCACTCTCCCTCCTCGATTTTCAGCTCTATCCCTGTCTAATCTAAATCAAGACAAAAGCCCGAAAATCGTTCTTTATAATATAAGAAGAAATATAAAAAGTTATAAAATTGTAATCTTCTGATTAAAAAAAAAACACACCCAAGGCAAGAAAAAAATACAAAATTGCATTGAAAAAGAAAGATTATTTGTATGGTTGTAGTAGGATACAGTACATTTGATCCTATGATGACTGTTAACATTCAGGTCAGAGTCTGTATCAGTTATCAGATACAGTAAAGAAAACCCTATATTACCCTCAGAGCAACTTCTTTGCTTTCTTCACAATAATAAAAAATATGAGAGTTTTGTCGACAGAAAGTTAATCTCTCAGTGTTTAGTTTCATTTCCTCTTGACCGTGGGGCAAATCTGGAAAGGTATTGTCCTATGAGTAAAACATTTCACTGAAACCCTAAGACATCACAGACACTCTGTCATTTCCTTCAGTCTGCAGTTTGAAAATGATCATTAACCACTGTACGGATTCATGTCGGATCACACTGTTTGGATCGAAAAGCAGCTGATCAATAAGTTATGATGAAAATTCCTCATCAGCAACTTTTAAATTAACATTCGAAAGAAGTTTGTCACACTTCACAGTTGCAAACTTGGTTGACAAACTTTTCTTCAGCTGCATGCAGTCACAATGTTTTAGCATGCTATCTGTGGTTTATTCATCAGGTGTGTCCAGAGCAACATTGTCCTGCTCACTCAGGCCTTCCGCAAGAAGTTCGTCATCCCAGACTTCCAGTCCTTCTCCACCCACATTGATGAGCTATATGAGGGTGCCAAAAATCTCTCTGAAGGGCAGGTGTGTCCTTAAGTCCATGACTGTTTTTTTTTTTTTTTGCAATATCATTATTTTGACCCACACAGATATGTTACCATCAGACTGTGCCAACAGGCTGGGTTTTTGTATCTGCATTTGTTTGGTAGATCTGTCTTTGAGACAGAATGGAAGCCAGCATCACTCTGGTCTGATAGACTTGATAGGAAAATCCACCTCAGGGTCATGTTGAAGGATCGTAGCAGTGTCCCCAGCAGATATCAGTGCAGGCTATGTTTGCCGTATCGTGTTGTTTCATTTGGCAGCTGCTAAAATGTGCAGACAATAAAAAAAGAGAACAACATAGTCAGAAATAGTGAAATCGTGATCCTGGTTCCCAGATTATATTAACCTCTAACAATGAAAACACTCATATTTCTGAAATCTAACTCTAACTCTTGGTGTAATGTGGACGTCGTCCCAAGGCCAACAGAACTGACATTAGTCACAGAAAAGAAGCCCCTATAGACACTTTGAAGAGGGACAGCACTGGCGATATGGCGGAGTTAATGTTTGCTGTATTAGATTTTGCTGAGCCAGATCCTGTGCTCTGAATTTTTGCACGCTCCACCAATTAAATGGCTTACATGAAAACTTAATGAAACAAGAACCATTGGCTATATTATTCTTTACGGGTGTTTTTCCTGCTTTGAAGACTTGAAATATCTCCACTGCTGTACAAAACTGTTAGCGAATAGGATACGATCAGAAGTCTACACAGCACACTAAGTTAGGGCTGTCATGATACCAGGTTTTTTAAACACAACTACAATGCTAGTTAAATCGATCTTTGTTTTGATTCTAAGGCAAAAAAAATAGAAGTTCCGGGCACCCAAGATCAGGTAATGTCTTGATTTTAATTGTAGAAAACCCTTTGCACAATGTTGCCGTTTTATGTGTGCAGTTTAGACAAAGTGCTCTGTCCTTTTCTTTCACAGTAACGTTCGTGGTGTTTGTTGAAACTTAAAAGATTTCTGATTCCGTCAATCATTAATATAATAGAGATTGTAAAGTTTTTAAATACATGGTATCTTAAAGCATTACATTTTTCTGAGGACAAGTGCAAAGAGAGCCTCCTAGAAAGCTTAGCATCACTGTGATTCCCTCCAGTAGCTTGAGGAAAACAGACACGTCTCCTATCGTCGTCTTTTTTTTATAACAACCAGGTCAACAGCATTACAGCTGCAGCCAATGAGAACACAAATCTGTTGAGCAGGTTAAAGACCTTACTCTTTGTTATATTGTCTACCAAGACCCAACATTAATCCACTATGACCACTAAGCAACATTTAAAGTTAAAGTGGGAAGAAAAAACTTCCTATAAGAGACAGAAACCTCAGACAGAACAGCCGTCCACTGAACTGAGCGGTTGTACAGTATATTATCAGTTCAATGAGTGCAGGCATGTCTAAACTGTCACATAGGCCCCAAGCACGTCATCATTTTACAAGTGCTTTACCTCTTAGCATTTACAAAATACTTCAATGACACCTAAAGATTGAGTTACTCTGCAGAGTATCTTTCAAAATGTTGAATTCAGAGTTAAAGGAGAGACAGATTTAAAAAAAAAAAAAAATTCAGTCAGCTTTAGTGTGGATTCACTGAAGAAAATAAACTTAAAAGCAACCTGGACATTTTGAGAAGCACCATACTGTAATTGTTGTAATTGAAAAAGATGAGAGGCACAAAGTAAACAGAAGCTTTTTATTCCAGTATCTGTGTGTGGATTATTCCTCTGATTTGACTTCTGTGTATTGTCAGCAGTGTTAGCTTTCCCTTGAAGCCTGAGCCTCAGCAGACGTCAGCGGTGTAAGGCGACTCTCTTTCAGCTGCCTCTCCTCTCTTTCAGGTCGCTGACTACATTCCTCAGCTCGCCAAATTCAGCCCCGACCTGTGGGCCATCTCTGTGTGCACGGTGGACGGACAGAGGTGAGACAGAGTGGAGAGCAGGTTCAAGCATTAAAAGGATACCGTGATGCTTAAAAAAACAAGCAAACATGTGTTTGATATTCCAGTATGATCTTCATAATGTCAGCTCTGTGCTGGGTGTGACTTCAGCCTTCTGTTGGGTAAACGGTCACTAAATGGCCTCTGGTGGTTTCAGTCTGGGATCCTAACTAGCTGGTTTTTATTTATTTAAACTGCATACCAGAAATTCATCATGTCTATTAGGATTAGGTAAACGGTTAACTTTTGACCTTCAAACAAAACCCCCTTCACTCTGTAAAATGTAGTTATTCTGAAGGGCCACATGATGATTAAAGATCCTCTCACAGCGCTGGACTTCTTTAGTCCTCTAAACCTTGAGGTTTGACTTCAAGGAACACCTGTATGTGTTAGAGAAACTCTTTTTGTGAGGCCAATATGTTGCAATGATGTAATAATGTAGTATAATTTATTGCTTTTCAATGCACAGGTGTTTTTCCAGAGTCCAAACTAGAACAAGTAGTCACTTCAAAATATTGTGAAATGATGTCAGTGGGTGTTTTGATCAGGCCGCTCTCTGATAGGCCGTTGTAAAATTCCACAGGTGTGTATATTCCCTCTGTTTGTGTTAGAGAGGAAGTCATAAAGATAACGCGGTGATGAACAGAACGTGTGGTTCTGTTATCGTGCTGTGACGCTCTGTTTACTGTTTACCCTGAACACACAAATCTGCTCAGTTAGAATCTCTTTCATGATGAAGTCAGTTTGAGTTTCTTTGTTTTGATGTACAGCTTCTTCTGATGTTATAACTTTTTTTTTTTTGCAGACACACGGTAGGAGACACCAAGGTGCCCTTCTGTTTGCAATCCTGCGTCAAACCACTGAAGTATGCAGTGGCTGTTCATGACTACGGCACGGAGTACGTCCACAGTTTCATTGGAAAGGAGCCCAGTGGCCTGCGCTTTAATAAACTCTTCCTGAATGACGATGGTGAGCCTTTCTGATCGTTCTTTTTTTTTTTTTCTTCTCCACTTTCTTAAGCTTTTTTAGACAGTCCTTCATAGATACTTCATAAATATATCAGCATACAAAAGCAGTTATGGCTGATGATTCCTGTTTCTCTGACTCACTGTGGACTATTATACACTATGTCTCCTAAGCTGCCGCAGTGGAGGCCTCATGAGAGTTTGAATATGCAAAGTCTCCCTCCTGATGTCAGAGGGCTTTGACCTTCTGGAAGTTAAAAGCCCTTTCTTCCCACATTACATCTCCGCGACATTCAGATTTGGGGCGAAACATCTCAGGGGCAAAAATCTCATGGCTTGAAACGGCTGAATAGGGCTTGTGTTTCCTTTTTTCTGCTAAATAACTTTGTAATGAAATCACTGAGCACAAACAGGTATTGAATTATAGAAAGTTTCCTCTCCCACATCAGCCACTGATTTTCTTATCTAATGCTGTCTTATTTACCTTGTAAACTAGAGGGCATTTAGGTTATACGTATACAAAATACATGGAAAGATTGTTTTTTATCTTTGTTTCTTTTTACATGTTCCCCATAGCTTTGCAGACTGACTCTGTTCTCTCTATTCATGTTGGACTGTCAGTCATAACTGTGTTTACCCCGATAGTTATTCAGCAGTGCTGGTCTACTGTCTGGCTTTAGCCGCCTGCAGAGCCGAGTGTAGAGCTGTTACTGCATGCGCTGCCAAGTGAATGAGTCAGAGGCTGGCATCACAGGATGTTTAACAGCCTTGTAAAAGAAACGTGGTAACTTTAAAGTTAGACAGTGTGTGTGAGGTTTTTATGCTGCAAAAGTAGTTGGAGCATAATACAGATGGTGAAGATAGATTCAGGGTGATAGTTATCACAGTTGTGGTCGATGCGTCCGAGGGAGGTGCTCAAACTGCAGCCAGCTTGTCGTCACTTCCTGTGTGGGGACTCTGCTGCCAGGAAAAGCCCTGTGCTCGCTGTGTTATGTAAGGAGATCACGCACCAGTGAGGGAATGTAGGTTATTTAAGAATAAAAGTACTTTGAACACTTTTAGACATCTGTGGGAGGAAAGTTTCCTCTCACCCCGGTGGTTGACTCTATCGGGCATTACGGGAACTAAAGTAGCTCACTTCAAAGAACATGTTGTGGACACATAAGGCAACTATAATCACGAGAGTTTAACATGTACGAGCCACATGTCTCCACCAGTTAACAAATGATAAAGAAGACTTTGCCTTATTTTAACTTTGATTTCCAAACAGTGTTTTCTTTAATTGAAACAATTTCCTTTGCCTCAACAGTTTTTGATTATTTTTAAAGAAGAAGAGCAGCTTGTGAACACAAATAACCATTTACCCTCACACTTTTTTTATACATGTGTGAATCATTACTGTGGATAAGTTAAGTTCAAACAACCAAATATATTCCAATCAAACATTGTCAGCTTGCCAAGCTTGATGCATGCTATAATTCTAAGATCTTAACAATAAATACTCTGTTACAAATCATGCAAGTTTTCCAAACAAGACTATACATTATAGGGAATTTCCATGTACTTTTTCAGTGATGTACAATCACTATTCACGGTTTCTGTGGTCCATGAGGCAATATGTTCCTCAGGAAGTACTACATTTACATAGCAGGACCTGTATATACCAGGGTGACATGCCTTTGTGCAGTGCCTGCATTTCTTCAGCCCTATCCTCTGGATGGAATAAACAGCTGAATATCTGAGTCAGAGATTCAGACAACATCAGCCACAAAAGCAGCCCCTTTTTAACGCTGTACCCCTTACTGTGGTAGATTGATAAGGGTCTCTTACAAAACAACACGCTGCTATTCAATGCATACTATATCAAAGTTCCCTTGTGGACACTGTTACTGTACTACTGTTGTTGGTCTCCTGTGTTTTGAGTCTATATGTGCTCTACATGTATTCGACTGTTTAATCGTGTGTATGCAGCCCTCTCTGAAGTATATGAGCTAACATGTACACTTTGATCCTCTTCAGCGCGCTAACTGTGCTCCTGTTGTTTTACAGATAAGCCCCACAACCCCATGGTGAATGCTGGCGCTATAGTTTGTACTTCACTGATAAAGGTAAAAGCAGCAATATTCTTTTCCTCCCTCATGTGTGTGTTTTTTTATGTCCCGTGTGTGTCTCGTATCCACTGAAACTTTAGCCAGATAATTCTTCATAGGGCAGGTATCACTGAGCTGCTTTTTAAGTTAATAACAGGAAGAATGAAATATTTGTATTGATACCAGATAAGAAGTTACAACAGCCTAATAACATTTACATGACATATACAAAATCCTGTCCACTCTTTAAGCACGTTTTTGTCATCTTCATGATGTGGTGCTATTCCTCATTGAGTGGGCATTAGACTTATTGTGTTCACATCTGACTCTTGACTCAGCTGAAATATTTTTCTAGGTCATTACCTTAGTCCACTTCCATGTGTCTTGTTGTGGTGATTAAGACTTGTGCTAATCCTTCCTGAGGGCACTTAGACCACACGCTGTTATCGGCCCTGCTGAAAATAACCTGCACAGGGAGCTAGTCAAATGCAACTGCACGCAGACCAGCCTCAGGATGATCACACAGAGAGAGAGAGAGAGAGAGAGAGAGAGAGAGAGTGATAGATAGGAAGTCAGATGGACCGCACGTCCAACATGGCACTAAAGTTTTGTGAACAGTGTTTCTTTTGAAACTTCAGTGTTAAGGTTGATTAAGCCACCTTTTCTTGTTAAAAAAGTGCCTGTCATCGGTCTGATCAAACAAGCTACAGATCCCAAGATCATGTATAACATATGGACGATTCAAAGTGGAATAAATTGCATTTTCACCTCTTCACAACTTTAAATAATCTAACTCGTGTTTCACTTTGAGTCATTCTCTAAAGGGGAATTCCTTTATTTTCAAACATGGGCTGTTTTTCTACACATTAAAGGTTTGAATAACTTTCAAGTTAAGAGAAACTTTAAAAAAAAAAAAAAAGTAAAGGACTGTAATGACTGCAGTGTAAACTTCAGAGCAAATGCACCCCATCAGAGTAATCATAACAAGATCTGTTTAGCTCAACGTCAGACAGAAAGGATTCCTGCATAGATAGACCATTTTGTAATGGTTAGATCCTTTTTCAATTAGAAACATCTGATATATAGCTTATTAGATGTATTGAGTCAAGGGGCATTTCTCTGCAGGTTGTTTTGGTTCAAGCCTTTAAAGCCCTATTCAGCACAGCCGGAGCATTTCCAAAGCTTTGTGCACCTTTAAGCAAATTAGACCATTGGATATGTAAAAATAGAGCCTAGGTTTAAAAATAAGACAGTTACCTTGAATCCCTCTCTGGCTCTCTCTCTTTACACAATCAGTGTTAGCAGTGTGTGAATCACACTCTCGAGCACATACACTCACACAACGTCATCTATCTATGAACACCGTGTAGCAGCTCTGATGTTTCCCACAGCAACAAGACATTAAACATTTTCACATTATCGTCACACAATCGTCAACTTCACAATCTGATATTCAACTGTCGCTTCCTTCGACTTCCTTCTTCGTTCTGCATCTTGGTGTTGTTAGCTAAATGTATCACCAAATCTTTTCTTACAAGAGAGGAAGCAGTCTAGATCCACAGATTAATAAAACCAATCACAAAAACCTCGTCCAGGTATGACAAAGCATCCGAGGCATGTGAGCTTTATAAATGAACCTCATATTTACTAGAAGTAGACAGAAAAGAACTTCAGAGGAGCTCTGTGAAAAGCCTCACCTGTGGTTTCAGTGTCTACAGTTTCTTTAATCTCATTCCTTTCTTTTGTGAATCATCACTACCTTGTAAATACTAAACTTATTTAAGTTAGCACACTTGGCTCATAATCACCTCACTGAATCATTCAGACACATTGACATTTCTAAACATATCACTGCCTACAGCGTCAACATGATGTTGCCTAATCTGGAGTCCGTAGTCTCACCTGTGCACGAGCTTCTGTGATGATTGTAAAGTTCATTAAGTGAACAAGTTGAACAATCTGAAGCCATCACAGTCGTAAACTATTTTACAGCCGCATGTTTCTGAAATCGGCTCCGAAGTTAATTTTTAACCTATATGCTTCCAATTACCTTTCTGCTCAGCTGCACAGACAGATTTATGATTGTAGGCTAAGAGATCCAGGAGTAATTTAACAGAAATATTTAGTCTTCATGATAACGTTGAGGTGACATGATGTTCAGGGCCTCGATGGGAAGAAAAAAAGCTTTTACATTATTTTCAGCCAATAAGAAAAACTGTTTGCAGAACTTGAGAGATAATTAATATTAATGTTAAAGTTACTGTCTTGTAAAATCTGTCATTTGATTGATCAACTGAGGCGGCTGGATTTATTTTTCTTTAGCATGATGAACCAGAAATCAGATGTTATCATTGAAGACAGCTTAATGTTTTTATCTGCTTGACTCTGAAAGTGTAAAAAAACAAAACAAAGCCCAGGATTTAAAGTCCTTTTAACATGTAAACATTTTGTGAACTTGCAGTTTTCAAACATAATTGGAATCATGATGAATTAAGATTTGATTCTGTTAAATTGTTACTGCACAAATACTCAGTAAAGGTCACAGAAAGCAGAGAGTCATAGCCTTTCTAAAATAAGTCATTCTGAAAATACACTTTTTTTTTTTAATCTCTCAAAGTCCGATAAGAAGATTGATTTTGTGTCCGTACTTAAAAGCTGCTCCTTTCCATTACTGTGAAAAAAGATATCCCAGACATCCTACAGAGAGAATGTCCTAAATTTAGCCTCAAAGGTCCAAAGGGACTCAACGGTTGATTTGCTTTTGATGGTCCTGACCCTTCATTTTAGAGAATGTGATATCCACAGGGGATTTAATCACATCTGGTATATTTGTATTTCAAATTAATCGATGCATAAAAACGACTCCGTCCACGATAATTACTGGAAAGTCTCTCACCCTCTTGCATAGCTGCTCATTCTTCTGTTTTCTACAAGGGTCTACTAACAATATTTTGACCGCATGCTCTTCAGAGAAATAAAGAGAAAGAGAGATTAACATGTTGTCCTTTTTTAATCGCTTGTGCCAGCTCTTCTATTTGATGCAGGCCGCCTTATGCTACTAAAATAATCCCCAAAAAAGTTGCGAGCCCCGTCTTATCCCACGCTACAGTTACACTGTCTCTTAACAGAAGACAGAAATGGATGTCAAGTTCAGCGTGACAAATTGGCAGAGGGGTACAACAACAAGATGGTATTTCTAGTTGAGCTAAGAATAGAGCAAGTTCCTTTATTTGCAAATCCCTGTGCTGCGCTAAACTGACTTATTTACTCTGTTTTTGCTAATAAATACGATCAATATTGATCTTCTGATCTTGCTCTCTGAAGGAAATCTTGTATGTTTCCCTAAAGGTCAGTCAATAGAGATCTCTATGTCTTTAAATAATTTATTTCTGGAAGGCTAGAGATGTCCTCCCTCTTCTCTCAGGAGCCTTATAATAGCTGTTCTCGTATTGATTTGTGATGCAGACCGCACATATTGTAGCATGTGGGCAGTCGCATGTGATGGTTTCCATTTCATCACTGAACAAACCAGTTAAACTGCCCACTAAACATGCCAAGTCACACGGTAGATAACTAGACAAATATCTAACTCATCACATTCACCAAGACAACAATATGTGTGTGTGTGTTTGTGTGTGTGTGTGTGTGTGTGTGTGTGTGTTCACATCTACCATCACTGTCATCAGTGCCTCAATGTGTTGTTTGAATTTTTTTCTATTATGAAGCACAAATGTCAAGCCGTTTAGTCAGGTTGCTCAGTTTGCTTTTACAATCGGTGGGGAAACTATGGGATGGTTGCCGTGGCAATAAGCCCAAAACTGTTGTTACCTGGTGCTTGAAGGCTACATGTTGTTGCTCTTTTTGTATGTTGTTGCATATTTTCCAGACTTAGGATCTGTGGGAAATAATGACTGCTGCTGCAGGTCAAATGACGTTGGTAATTTTTTCTTCCTTTTCCATATCTATCTCCTCGCACTTTCCCGACCCCCTGATTCCCCCCCCCCCCCTTTCTCTCTGTTTCTCCTCCAATCAGCTCTCTAGTAAACCCATTTAGTGACTCTTTAACCTCTCCATCTGTGTCACTTATACTCTTACCTTTTTTATTAGAACTTTTTAAATGTAAAGTTAAAGAATTCAAAGCATAAATGTTCAGTAATTCTTAACTGATGCTATAGCACTTTTAAAGTGCATGCATGTGTGTCCATTTTACTGCTGTGTGTTTTTATTTTTTGTGGGAAAAGCAGCATCAATGATCCATAAAGCTAAAAGCTGTGAAGTTTATCCTGAGAGGAAGACCTTTCCTCCCTTTTTCCCTCTCTCCCCTCTGTTTGTCTGACAGGCTGTTAGCACAGATGACACATGTTGACACGCAGCAGACACACACCTTCACACACTCACACACACACACACGCACGCACACACGCACACACACACCTGCATTATGGTAACCCATAATACAAACTCACCTGCATACACCCACATCTATGTGCAGTCATATATTGTAAAGAAACTGAATGTAGACTCATACACACAATCAGGGCTACTTTCATTTAGACATGTTTATTAAACTGTTAAGACTTGAAATAATGTTGAATTATTTTAAATTTTTGAGTTACTGGCTAAGCTCAGATAACGTCTACTAAATCTCCCTTTTTAACTCAAAACGACTTCCCCCTCTGTGCCTACTATAGGTAGCCAATCATATTAATATCTTGTATCTTCTTGTATAATTCCTGGCAGAGCTCATGTAATTTTTTACATCTTAATTGTACTCAAATCTTTCATATCTGCTAATTCTGTAGTTCTAATTCCTCAGCAGTAGCGTTATCATTTCAGTTTGATCTTTTCTGATGCTGTTCTTGTCCTCTGTAATGAGTCTCAGGTAATGCTCTGTTCTAACCTCTTCTTTTTCCTGCTATCTCCACAGCAAGGTGCAAGCAACGCAGAGAAATTTGACTATGTAAGTATAACAAGTCCGACCTGGACTCAAACTTACTCAGTTCACTTTCATGTTCTTAGCGAGGGTGATATTTGATCGACATCTTGTATTTGTAGAACATTATCTTAGGGCTTTCACATTGTGCACGATTGTTTCTTACCCTGCCTGAGCACAAAGCTCCCCATCCCCTCCTGGTCTGCGGTCACATTAGTCATATACATCCGATACAATAGTTGGTAGCACATTGTTGGTTTGCCAATCTGCCAAGAAGCGGAAAGAAGAAGTAGAAACCATGGCAACCACTTGCAAACTTAGAAACATCCCCAGTTAGCAGGATGGACTGTTTATTTCTGAGACGCCAACAACGAGCCTCTTCCTACTTCTGCTGCGCGTATAGGACAGTTTTTGAAGTGAATTTCGTCGTATAGTGGTCCACTTCCTTGTTTGAGCATGGTCAAGCGGACTCGGGCACACTACCTGAGTACGGTACGCTCCTGCAGCCACATGTCCGATGTGTCCTTGGGCAAGACACTTAACCCCGATTTGCTTCCTCTGCTTCGACGGGTATAAATGTGTGTGAATTGGATTAGTTAATACTGATGATGTGACCTGTTGTGAAAAGGGCTTTGAGAAGTCAGAAGACTAGATAAGCGTTATAGAAGCTCAAGTCAATTGACCATTTAAATAAAAAAGTCATCATACAATGACACTTTTTTTTTTAAATGTTTAGTTTTGGGCTTTGAATTGAATGCCTTTGTTAAAGAGAGGACAGTGGATAGAGTAAGAAATCGGTAGAGAGAGCGAGTGGGGAACAACAGGAAGGAGCCACAGGTTGGATCCGAACCCGGGACGCCTGAATGGAGGACTACAGCCCCCACACATGGGCCACGTGCACTAACCACTAGGCTACCTGCAGCCCAAATACAATGACACTTTAAAGTTATTATAGAATTGTGACACTGCTATTGTGACCCTAGAAATGCTATTAAGCCAAACGTTTACGATGGACAGGCCACTACCTCTCAGAGTTTAACCTTGTACCCTATCGTTCATTTTGTTCCTTAAAATACTTGCTTTCCCTCCAGGTCATGAACTTTCTGAAAGAAATGGCCGGACACGAGTATGTGGGTTTCAGCAACGCCACGTAAGTATCTCTGCATCATGAGTTATGTTTTCTAGATCTCTTGTTTCACTCACCAGAGGAGCACACACAAATAACAGAGGACCAGCTACACTCGTTGACATCTGCTAGCTATTAAACCTGTAAAACTATTTTCTTTACGCTGGGAAGCATCTGAACATCTTTATTAGATTATAAGATAAAGAAGGCTTTAAAGGTTTTAAACTAATCAAGGCTTTAAACTTAAATCAAGGCGTCAGACAAAATGAATATCTCTGTCAATATGACCGGCTGATAAGATGACACTTTAGCTTTGTGCTCGTACCCCTCAAGCTCACGACTCATCGGATTATCTTATACCATTCACTACATCTGACCAGTAAAAAGGTTAACAAAGATTTTTTTTAAAAAAGATGATCTTACATGTTGGCTTAGTTGTACTTGTTTTCTTTTAATGCCTTGTAATTGGATATATGTTTTAAAAAGCATTTCTTTATGACCATGCAATTAAAACATGCATGATTCTATGTTTATTACACTGAAGGACTCTTGATGGTCTAAGCAGTTTTGTGTAAAGAAGAAGGAAGCATATTCTGGTTTTGGCAGCAGCGGGTGACCCAAATCATCAGCACATTGGCAGAAATCTCATGTTATGGTTACTCTGGTTGCCAAAGATTGCGATGTGAATTGGTGTTTAAACACACGGGACCTTTCCCCCAGTTTAACTGCAGTAAGGAAATGCAGGATTTATTTGTATGATTGAGGTAGCCCAACTTTCTCTGGGCTGGGTGACGGAATCCGTGCTGTAAAGGTCACCGTCATGTGCATGATATATGATGACACAACATGCTAACAGTGTGTGTGGAAAAAGAGCAGACGCAGGGGCTCATGTTGCAGAATCATCACATGTTAGCAGGAGAGATCAGATTGTACTGAACGCGCGAGGGGCGGGCTGAAGGAATTTCATCACACCAGTGACAACACACACAC
The DNA here is from genome assembly GCF_963930695.1 of Labrus bergylta. Taxonomy (NCBI): domain Eukaryota; kingdom Metazoa; phylum Chordata; class Actinopteri; order Labriformes; family Labridae; genus Labrus; species Labrus bergylta. The sequence goes on along the minus strand of NC_089207.1, from coordinate 18,221,624 downwards.
ACATACACACAGACACACCCTTACACACACAAACACACAAAGTGCAAATATTTCCTTCCTCTATGTAATGGGCATGCTTTGTTCTTTGTGTTTCAGATTCCAGTCAGAGCGTGAGTCAGGGGACAGGAACTTCGCCATCGGCTACTACCTGAAAGAGAAAAAGGTTCGACCTTCGATCAGTCATTTCTGCTTTTGTTTTCTGCAGAGTCTCTGTTTGTTTCCCTGCTCTGAAAAAGTGAAAAGCACTAACTGTGAGGATGGGTGGAGTTCACATTTGCTAGAGAAGCAGACTTTATAACATCTACTTATTAAAAGCAGAGCTTCCTTAGTAGACATAAAAAAAAAGTGCTGGTCTCTTCCTTCTCTGAAAATGTAGCAACATGAAACCGTACAGCAGATGATAAAATGTTCATCTCTGACCCCTGCTTGTTCTGAACTCTCTTTTCTCTGCAGTGTTTCCCAGAGGGAACCGACATGACATCCATACTGGACTTCTACTTTCAAGTGAGTGTAGCTCTGATTTCCTTTCTCAGTATCGGGTATCAGCGCTTACTTTAGCATTAATGACATGTTCTGCCTTCACATTTTCTGCTGCTCTTCCTACTATGTTGGGAATGTCAGTGATCTGATTTCTTCTTCATAACTTAAACGGCGTATCCTTCTCTTTCTGTCAAGCTCCCTCGCCATGTTTTCTTCTTTATAAGCTTTAAATAGCGTTGTCAATAGAGACAGTCGGGTGGCAATTTAATGAATTTACACCGAGTGGCCAGAAAGGAGAAACGATACAGACTGTCCTCTGTTTGAACCCCCCCAGCTTTGCTCCATCGAGGTGACCTGCGAGAGCGCCAGTGTCATGGCCGCCACCTTGGCTAACGGCGGTATCTGCCCGATCACGGGTGAGCGCGTGCTGAGCCCCGAGGCGGTGAGGAACACCTTGAGTCTGATGCACTCCTGCGGCATGTACGACTTCTCGGGACAGTTTGCTTTCCATGTAAGTAAACAGGATCACAGAAAGACAAGCACGAGCCATGCTAGAGTAAGAGGGAGGCAGTTTATGCATTCATCTCTTGTTTTAGCTATACGTTGTTTTAATGATGCAATAGCTCTTCATGCGACGTAGTCGTGAGCTACATACCTGACTCACCCTGAACCTTATCACGTGTTAACCCTTTCAGATGAAGCGTTTTGATGCAAGGTTGAAAGAAGCAGCTTCTAATGACTGCATTGATGTTGATTGATTTATGATTACACACTGCTACATGTGGCTTTGTAAGGCCACACTTACTTGTATGCCGTTAATTTAGATATTCCTTGACTCCAGTTGCATCTTTTCTTTTAATATTATGTCAGTTAAACTGATCAATTATTTTTATTATTAGTTTGATATTAACCCACAGGTAATAATCACAGATAATTTTGAGCATTTGGAGCATTTGGTGGTTAAAAACAACAGCTAATAACTTTCACAACAAGACTCTAACTAGACTCTTTTCCTCTGTCGCTCCCGGTGGTGGAATGAACTTCCAAACTCCATTCGATCTGCAGAGTCCATTTGCAGCTGAAGAAAAAAAGCTGAAGACCCAGCTCTTAATGAACACCTACGACCTTAATGATATTGATTATGATGATATTTAGGAGGGTTTTGATGCTGATTAGAACTCTCAAGAGCAGCAGTCTATGTTGTTGTTTATGACTATATATAAACAAACAAAAAGGCCAGATATAAAGCTGTTCGTTTGGACACACTGATGTTGTTTCCTCCTATAGATCTTTGCTTGTGTTGTACTTGCTCTCTGATGTATGTCGCTTTGGATAAAAGCATCTGCTAAGTGAATTATAGAATTGTAGTTTATATGTAAATGTTACGAGGAAAGCAGAAGAACCAAAGTCTGAGGATTATCTGGTCCATTGAGGTTCTTCCTCTGTGACCAGTATGTGAATAATAAGAAATATAGGGAAGGATTAATCTCCATATTGAAAAACAGATGTAAGTGGCATCATGTATGCTTTTCATTAAGAGACTAAACACCTAAGCCTCTGCACCTTAATGGTATTCTGTCATGTCGTTTTGTCAGAGCAGAGGTGTTTGTTGTGAGTAAATCGCAGATTCTAATTAGAAAAATGCAGCGAAATGTGGGATGTGTGAAATAATCTTCTGCATTTTAATTATTTGTTATAAACCACATATGGTCTAGTTAGTTTCAAAAGCACCACTGATAGAGTAATTTTTTTTGCATTATGGAAGCCGTTAACACAATTTGGTACGGCTGAAGTACGGCTCTGGTACTTTGAATTGCCTTGTTGCTGTATAAATAAACTTCCTTGCCTTGGTATGAAACCTGATAATGTGCTTTTTTGTTAAATGTATAACAAAAAGGGAAATGCTCATTGAAGAGAAGAATCTAAGTTATCCCTACATCTACACTTTGCAGTCATTCTTCAGTTTATCACAGGACAGACTTGGATGGATTTCTCTAATAATGAACACTGAAGAAGTCTCTTTGCTGAATTTCCAGCCCTGTGTTGTTGCCATGCTTTTACTGCAGATCCACCCAGCTGATCCTCTGTTACGTAACCCGTCTGTTGTCTCTGTTGTAGGTCGGTCTGCCAGCCAAGTCTGGAGTTGCAGGAGGGATCCTGCTGGTTGTACCCAACGTGATGGGTATTATGTGCTGGTCACCTCCACTGGACAAGCTTGGCAACTCAGTCAGAGGAATACAGTTCTGCACGGTATGTAGGCTGCAGGACCGGTGTCATAGATCAATGCATGCACGCTAGAAATTAGTGCAAAAATTCTTAATATAATACTTTTTTAAACATCCCAGAGCAGAGAAGTTATTTTGTTGTTAAGATGATTTGACAGAGAAATGTCGAACAACTTCAGGGACATTTAGCAGAGCACTAATTAGACTCAGGAACCTTGTTAAAACTTCCATTAAGATCTTAAAATGCATTGTTTCTATCCATACTGGTTAAAGTGGTTAAAGTGTAGTTATCAATCAGATATTAGCATTTGAGTTGCTTTCTAATCCGGTCGCTTAAAATCTAGACTTGCTTTACGCTGTCCGACATTCCTAATGGAAACACAATATCATAAACACGCAAGTGTCCGATGGAAACAAGGTGAACTCTCTGGCATTGTGCAACAGTGTCCTTGAGGTGCCTGTTCAGCTTGGCTAACACTCTTTTACTCAGACTGATTCTGTGTGATCAGTCAGTAATGCTTGATTAATGATTACCTAGAGGCCAGACCAGGAGACCAAGCTCTGACCGTATGACAGGGTGCATGAATCTCTGCACATCTCTTCAAAGGGAAAGCTCATGAGCTTTACAAAAAATGTGTTTACTGCTGAAATCATTGGCTTTTCGACTTCTAATAATAATCACAATAATAAATTGAATAGTACAGGGTAAATGTATTCTTCTGATGTATTCATCTGACCACCTTTTTCATTTCAGGATCTGGTGGAGCATTTCAACTTCCACAACTATGACAACCTGAGGCACTTTGCCAAGAAGCACGACCCCCGCAGAGAAGGAGGGGACCAGAGGGTAAGGACACATGACATCATGTTGTGACAACACAACCATCCAAAACAGCACCCTCATCAGACACACTGACCATGACACCTTCTCTCGCTGAATGTGGGCGATGCTGAGGTTACTGAGTTCAAACTGAGCCGCTCTTAGAATTCTCCAGACGCTGTTTTCTAGCTGTTTGATCATCCTGCACATACACTACGTCTAAAGCAAAAACATATATTTTGGATTGTTTGTGTTAATTCTTTCTACCACTATTTTTTTATGCACTGTCAGTTTCTTTTCTTCTTGTTTGATCTCTTTTATGAGTGTGAATATTGTTTACTTTGTACGCTGAATAAGAAGCAAAGAGAAGCCAAATGAACTGAACTGATATGCAAAAAAAGAAAAAAAACATTTTATGGAGTCCCAAAAAAAACTAGAACCAAAAAACAATGTGTTCAGACCAAACGATAAGGGAATAGAAGGCGGCATACAGATGCAATTTTATGCTTTAACCTTGATTTCCATTGTATTGAAAATCTCCTCACATCCCAATGTTGCATCAGAAATGGTCCATTAAAAACAAGTTCACATTAAAGCTGTTGCAGGTCTTTTCTTGCAGACAGACATGAACAAAGCAAGAATTTTTACATCTTAAAAAAATATGCATCATTCTGCCACTATCTCAGCATCCTCCCCTCCAGTTAATTGGGATAAATCTCAGGATTAGCTGAGGGTTGGCTTGTTTGTGAAACTGCAACTCACAGGAAACGGATGAACGAAGTGCTCCACAGCTTTATTCTGTGATGGTGCCAGGAGGATGGATATTGTAACAAATGCAAACAGTCACGCACTGAGCAACCTGAGGAAAATAATATTTGCTTTTGGTCTGAACACAGCCACACTTGCACATCCACAAACACTCACACACTGACACACACAGAAGGAGCAAGACTAATTTGTTATTCGTGTCGATTGAAACAGCTGCAAACCTTCGGACCCATGGATTATGAGAGTCTCCAACAAGAGCTAGCTCTGAAAGCCCCTCTTTGGAAAAAGGTGTCCTCCACTGAGTCGCACCAGGACTGCTCCACCACTGTAGTCTATAGGATGGACACTGTCGCCAAGTGAAATATTAGGAGGAGACCTACCTGTACGCCCCCCTGCCCTCACTTCCACCTCAACTGATCTCTCTCCCCACCCCCCTCAAAACACCACCATCAGCTTCCCTCACCCTCAAATATTTATACAGAAATTATGAAGAGGATTATTTATTGTTTATGGAGTGTGAGTGTTACTGTTCGGATGGACTGGGAAACTTCTGTTTTTATTTGTGACGGAAATATCTCCAGCTTTTTTTTTTCTTCTTTTTTTTTTTAAATCTGATATCCAAATGAGCTCGTAGCCTCGTTCTGTTTGTTGCTTTACTTTGTGCAGGATTTGGTGTTCAGCGTAGAGGTGCTGCTATGGTTTCTTTATACCTTCCTTTAGTGCAGAATCCTCTAAAAAGCTAAGAGTTGATTTGATATTTAATTGCATTTTAAGTAACAACCATGAAAACAGCATGAATGTGTTTGTATGATTGGATCCTCTGTTGAGCCACTTCTTAGAATCACAGTCTTTAAAAGTACATTCAGACTCCTTATCAGAGATGATTACTTACTGTAGCTCACATTAAAGCCTCAGACGCCTGTGACGTTAGCACATGACACATGATACATGGATAAACAGGATACATGCATCAGAACAGAGGATGGAAATGGCAGTATTTACATTTTTGTTGAAAAGGAGGGGAGTCGAAGGAGAATGTTGTTGACACATGAGTTAGCTGTGAATAACTAGGCTGGAGTGCAGCAGTGTTACGTCAAACATGACCTAGTTTCTAATTTAAAAACAAGAGCTGTGTCTTCTGAAGGGATTTTAATAATGTAGTAGTAGTTTGCTTTTTCAATCTTAGTTCAAACCTAAAACCGAACATTTATAGAAGTTGACATCATGATAGTGTGAAGCTTCTCAGCCTTCTGAGTCTGAAAACAATGGGCTGGTTTGAAACTTTTAGCTTTTGAACCTTTTTTATTGCTTTTTTTATGTAAAAGTAGGACATTTTTTAATGCACCTGTGCAATCTTTCTGTAGTTTTTTAAGCTCTGACAGACTGTACACTCTCCTAGAGATGTCTGTGGTAGGAAAAGGCAGATCATTATAATTTGAGCTGAGTGGGAACCTCCTCTTGAAGGCACTTTGCATGCAACATGAGTTGCAGGAGATTTTAAAGGGTGTTTGTGATTTTTGTGCTGCACGATTACTGCAGATATTCTAGAAATTATAGGGCGAAGTGAAATATCTAAATCACTTAAGCTGCAATCATTTTCATAGAAGTCGAATGTGCACCAAACAGTGCTGCAGAGACACCCCGGCCTACAGGTCTTGTTCTTTAGATTCAGGTAAATTGTTTGTTTGGCACTGGCCCAAACAAAGTGATGCAAGAAGATCATTCCCACTGGAATATTGCCTTATTATATCCCTCAAAATAATTTGAATATGATTTGTATTCCATTCCATGCAGCCCTATCTTTGACTGTCAGTGTGAACAGTCAATAAACACTTGAATAAAGTATCAGTAGTGCCTTCTCTGTACCTGCAAAAACAGACTTTAACTGTAGTCGTGAGAACTTTTGGACCTTTATTCAGAGTGAAGGCTGAGAATCATTTTGCGCTATGCTGACTTCAACACAGACTGCTCATTAAACAGAACTACAGCTCAAACTTTAAACTGTCAGTATTCGTGCCTGGATCACAGCTGGTGCACATTTTTTTTTCTGAAGGAATGATGATGTGTTGATAAAAGGTTTGCTATTCTGAAATGTTCAAAAGAGAGTTGAGAATACAGAAAACAGGCTTACCTTGAGGCTCTGTTTGTCTATGTTTCATCACTCTGAGCTGCTGTTGAATTCAGATTGGAAAAGGTGTGTGTGTGTGTGTGTGTGTCAGGGGGGCTTGTTATGCCATCTAGCTTAGCAAATATACTCTGTACGACGTCAGCGAGGGATAGTGTGCGTTCATACCTGTAACCGTCAGGTGAAGCCCCTCTCGGTCGGTATGGTTGGACCAGTCCTCACACACTCATTGACTTGTCAGCTGTAAACAGGTGACGTCTGCAGGCTTTAATCTGCGGGGTCGACTGGGCTGCATTCCAAAAAACATTGCTGTATGTTTACCATCTCTAGTTCAAATAAGATGTCTAGAAATGAAGCAGAGCTTTGTACATGTGCTTTGAAGTTCTGATAGATATAAGGAATGGTTTAAAGCTTTAGAGGATGCAGAGAGCAGGTAGAGCTGGGTGTTTGACTGAATAAGTCCTGACTAAAAGTAGGAGTCAGGACCATGTTGGTGCATCCTTTGATTACATCCAATCCCTGTAGAGTATTCTATCTGTAAATAATTCTGCTCCAAGGCCGACGGCAGGATGACGCATTAAACGAAGAAAACAACTGATAGTATGGCACAGTATCAAACCTCACAACATGTTATTGGACTAAAAAAACAAAACAATATATTTTTATCTTCATCGAGACTTAAAGAGGTCAAAATGTTTATGTTGTTTTTTTCTCATTCAGACAAATAAAGTTGGGAAGCTTAATATGAAACACAAAAACATTACTACTTCGCTTAAAAAAAATAAAAATAAACAGCGTTTAACCTTTTAGGAAAAAGAAAGCTTTGATTCTTTAAATAAATCTATCACTAAAGTCAGTGACACATCCAGCTCTGGCCGCAGAGGAAGGTGCATTCTTTTATTCATTTCTATATCGTCGATGCTGCAGAATAAAATGTGTTTTCGAATGTAATTTTCGAAGTAAGATACCTCTAGTCTACTGATGCTACAGTATGCAAACACCCATATGATTCAGTATTGTGTGTAAAGTTCTCAGTGTTACTCCCTCGGTGATGTTGTATCCATATACATATTTAACTGTTCTTCTAAATGTACATAGGCAGGTGTATATAGCGTTGCGCTGTGTGTCTGGATGTGGGTGATAATCCTCAGCAGCAGCACAGCAGAGGGTGTTGAATATTTCCCTTCAGACGTTCCCGTTCATGATATCGTCTCCTCCAAGAACTAGAAACGTTGCACATGACTGTGAAGTCAGCTGATGCCTTAGATGTCACTCTCCTGCGCCTGTAGTGAATCTCTGTGTTATTTAATCATGTCCAAGACTGTATGAGCCATGTGGGGTGTGGGCACCGGGTTTGACATGAGCTCAATGTGACGGCTGCTAAGCCAATAATATTCCGTTATTCATTTGTCATGTCATGTAAAGGTATTTCTCTCGTCTTTATTTTTTTTATTTCATGGACTGTTCTTAGTGTGTTTTATCTTTTTTTTTTTTTTAAGTTTCTTTTCATTATTGTGTGGAGGTACGACGTATTCAAAAGCCTCTGTCATCATGAATGTTGGTTTGTAGAATAAACCCATCTCCTCAGCGCTCCTTCAGTCTTTTCTAAAGTTTAAAACAAGCTGATTTGGACCTGCTGGATCTCTGTGCTTTCTGCTGACCGTGTTTCAGTCGACTTTCTTAGAAAGAGACGAGCATCAGCCTCAGACAGTGCTTCTGCTTTTTGAAGTTATAATCCTTAAGATTGTCATTAATATAAAATTCCAGACACACAATAATATCCACAATAATCTGCTACGATCGTCAGATGTATTTGAAATCATCAGCTGCCTCTATTTTAAAGTTGGCATTGCCAGTTGTGGAGTCACCCATACCTTTGCTTGATTTGTGCTCGAGGGAATTTCAAGACTCCTTTTTAATGAAGGAGAATAAGAAAGGACCAGAGCCTTGACTTACATTTTGAACCCAAACTTTTAAATATAAACATGACTGTTATTGCAGCAGCAGCTTCAGCAGAGTTTTTGGCTGCATTTGGAGACTCACACAAATTATTTCTAAATCTCCTAACTGAGCCCTCAAACTTTATAAAGAAGCCTTTCTGAGGCATTTTGGTGAACTTATGTTTGCTATTAAACTCACACAGACTTTTAAAAAGGAATGGGGTGGCCTCTGCAAAAAAGTAGTTCACAAAGTGATGTAATGCAGAGGAACAGGAACCACCTGTAACCAAAGGTGGATTCAGGATTATACCTTCAAATGTAGAAACACAGAAGATCCTAAATGTGGTCGATTGTTGCTCAGGATGGGGATCCATCAGAGCAGTGATGATATATTCCTCTAAGTGAGTCATGGAGGCAAATACTTGATTCAGATACTTGATAGTTTAAACGAGTTGCTCTCCTCTCAGGTCTGGTCTCATCCTTACTTTTCCAGATCAGAAACTTTCTCTGAACCTCGAGTGAATCACTCTTTCATTTCTGACCATGTGCAAGCGTTGTGTTTGCTGCTCTGACATCATTCCTCCCTCACAGGCATCAAAAAACATGAACTAAAGTTACTGCATGTTTTTAAGACTGGACCAGATCCACACTGTGACCAATCAGGGTCGATTATCTGATCTGATGAATAATCAGCGTAATGGCTCTTTGTATCAAGGTGAATGATCTATACTACTTGAAGTTTTGTAATTAGCACTTACTCTGTTCAATCAAACGGATACTGCGGGGCTTTTGAATGCTGTTACCAGGTTCTTAGGGGTTATGTAATGTTTCATAATGCTCTTTTTTTTTTTTTGTTGCTTTAAGAATTTTCCTCCTCCCTCTTGCATGTTTTATTTTTGTATGATTTCATGAACATGTTGTCGATTCCATGTAATCATGATGTTGTAAACTCCCCTTCCACATGTCATTATATTTGTTGATGTGTGTCTTAAACACATTTTACTCTGAATATTTTAAAATTGAATATAAATTCATCATTTATTATCACTCCCATTGCGATGTGGTGATCTTGGAATTGGATGTCTTTGCCATGAAACTGGATTTGAATTTAGAAACCAATATTTAAAATCTGAGAAGATTATTCTCTGGAGTTGAAGTCAAATTAAAAAGTTTTAAGAAAAGATTAGTTTTATGGGTTGTTTAATCCCAAATGCTTTAATTCAAAATGTTCCCAAACACAGCCACACGGGATGAAGTCACACAGTTCCAAGGTCATGGCTTTTTCTCTGTTTTCTTTTCAGTCACTCGATTGTTGTTCTGTATGTAAACATCTCCATAACTCTCATGATTTGTCCTCCTGTCTGCCTGGAGGAAACAGGTGTGACCTGCTCTTCCTTCACTGTTCACAGCAAATAGTTCAGGGCAGACATGACAGTGAAAGTGGTGTAATTTTTTTAAGCATGTGTCCCTTGTTTGAAAATTAAATAAAGCAATGTTAACGGATTTCTCTGTCCCCATCACTGTTTTTTTTTTGTTTGTTTTTTTTGGGCTTTTTAATGTCTTTATTTTAGATAGTGGGCAGAGTCAAAAATCAGGGAGCGATAGTGGGGCAATGACATGCAGGAAAGAAGCCACAGGTCAGATTCAATCCCGTGCGCGCACTAACTACTAGGCTACTGGTGCCCTGTCTCAATGTTTCCAAACTGACTGATTGTGTTCTGTTTGCCTAAAACATCACAGACATACATAGTTAGAAGAGGAGCCTTCTGCATACATTTTTACAAAAAAAAAAAAAAAAAAAGCTTTGTCGTGGAAAAATCACAGATCACAAAACATTAAAACGTATATCCTCGATTGAATGAGAGTTTATTGTGAAAGTCTTCAGGGAATGTCGGGTTGTTTATGCACCGAACAGATCGCTCATTCTCACCCGTCATGTTACATAACACGGCAAACGACAAACTCTTCCAGTTTTGCAGTATTTTGCAGTTTCAACAACAAGACGTCAACATGTTTTTGTCTCTTTAAAAATGACACCTTTCAAACCTCTATTATAAATCTTTTAAAGAGCAGAGAGTAACGAGTAACACTTAGAACTGTTCTCATTTATATCTTTTAAATCTTGAGTACTTCATGATGGGTGTTTGTTTTGCTGCGAGTACTGAAGTGTTTATATTTCTTACTAAGGATGCTAAGAGCTTTGCATATATATACACACTTTTTACATATTTTTGTTCACATGCAGGTTTGTTACTGCGTTTTGTTTTTTTTTTCCCCAACGTTAAACCTAGCTTGTCTGCCCTTGTTGGGTGAAAACATTTAGTGTTTCCTTGCATATCGAACCGTAGAATAGCGTCACACTGTCATTGGTAAATGCATTCGTCAGGACACCAGCCTGTATAGTTAGTCAGACACAGGTTAGTATCTGTCCTCATGTCATCACGTCTCCAGTGTTTCTTTGTTTTCAACTGCTCAGAGTTTTGCTTGTAGGAAATGATTCATTGCTGTTGGATGGTAAGTGTGAACTGATGCAGGGCTCTCTGTGTGTTTGTGATAATAAGCCGTGTTTCTCTGTGTTGGAGTCTTGTTCTAATTGGGTAGACATAGTTGTGTGTGGTGTGGTTGTCATCTGAAGGAATTCTGTTTCACAATTGAAACATTATACATGTATAACATAGAAGTCTGACTTCATCACCATGAAAAAAAACAAAAACTAACAACTAACAATTTCTCCTTATTGTATCATTCCCCTCTTAGCGCTATAACTCTATTGTTGTCTATAGACTTATAGTGATGCTTTAATTGCTGCAACGCTGTAGTTTAAAAAAAACAAAACAAATGTGTAGCAAGCAGAAAACTGAAAATAGTCCCAAACAATGCAAACACATGTTTTCTCCTGTTTGAGTTATCGTGACCAAACACACCAGTGTCTGTGCTGCTGTTTTGGGAAATGACCTTTAACCTCAGACGGTGTCTTCAGTGGAAACAAACATGTTTGGGACTGTTTGATAGACCGAGTCTGACAGTATTAAGAGACTGACTAACACATGTTGGCTTTGTGTTTTTTCTTGGGATGATCACATTGTATCCCTCCAGTCTAAATATTGTATTTATATTTCACTCTGATGTTGATATAAAAACAAAGGGCTGAAACTGAATTCCGCTCAGTGTTGATGTAAAATTAAAGCGAAATGTTCAAGTCTGAGGTCCCTCTGCAAATATTCTCTCTTCCTGTGTGTATCTGTCTGCAGGTCAAATCTGTGATCAACCTGCTGTTTGCTGCCTACACAGGAGACGTGTCAGCAATGAGGAGGTAAGCGGCTCACACTCAACGTCTCTTCTTTACTTTTACTAACACATATCGTCGATGTTTGGCTTTTTCCCTGTGTGTGTTTGTGTTATTCTTTATTTTCTGATGCTCACAAAGATGTAAATGTGGCGATAATCCTATCAAGAGACACAAATCGCCTCTCCCGTACTTTTCCCATTGAGTTTTTGTTGTAAACTCATGTCTTATTTTATTCTTTATGCCCTCACATAGGAGCATACTGTAAAATAATAACATCATTCTGTATTGAAGAAGGATTTAAACAAATGTTTGAGACCATTAACCATCAACTCAGAATGAAACAGGGTTGTTGTCTATTAGACTTCTTTTGCAAATTGTGGGATTTACCCCCCTGGTGGCCATTAGCAATACTGCAGGATGTATGCACTTCAGCAATATACATTAAGTAATTACTTCTTGTACAGTCTATGAAACAGACTTGTGTTAAATCCAGTATTGTTCACATTCATGTTTACAAGCTTGCAGTCTTCTTCTTTGCTGGTAAAATGCAGCCTGACTTTGAGTATTACTGCCCCCTGTAGGTCAACAGGGTTCACTGGTTCATCCTTCTGAGCGTGTGTAAGACGACTAACATAAATAAAAAGCTCCATTTTCATCTTAAAGGTCTATACTTTCACAGGTCCTTAAAAAGAGTTGTGCAGTCAAGAATTTTAAATTGATTATCATAGAAAACTCGACTTTGTTTGATATTAAAGTGCCAGGGTGCGTCTCTCTTATCCAACTCTTAGCTGTTAAAATTGAGAATAAAATGTTTTAAAGGTTGCAGTTAATGACTCTTAAATCAACTTAATGTGCAGGTTCGCTCTGTCATCCGTCGACATGGAGCAGAGAGACTACGACTCCAGGACGGCTCTCCATGTTGCATCAGCTGAAGGTAACACGCAGTCTTACGTTAACTCCTTCATCTCTGTTATTTTCGTACAGTGCATGACAATGTTATTATTACAAGACTATACTGAGACTAAACACTGATGCTGCTTGTAGACATGGTTATATATAGACATGTATATCTGTCTGTTTAGAAAAGTGGACGCTTTTATCTCTGTGCAACAACTTTGAAGCTCCCTGACGATATTTACATTGCAAATGAATTGTCCTCATATTCAAAGCCAGCCCTAAAAGTTAGAAAGCTTCTCTAGGAAGGAAGTTGTGCAGCCACGACAGAAATTAGTTTGATTCTCGTCTGTCCAGAAAGAAAGATTTATTTCAGTTTTCTTTAGCCTTTGTGTGATAGGACAGTGGATAGAGTAGGTAATCAGGGAGATAGAGAGAGTGGGGAGTGACATGCAAAAAAAGGAGCCGCAGGTGGGACTGGAGCCCGAGCTGGAGGACCAGAGCCTCCATAACTCAACTGTAACTGTAGGAAATGAGATCTGAAGCAGTCATCAAGACACAGAAGATACACAAAGGATCACAACCACCCTGAGCCAGAGACGGAAACAGTTCAGACACACAGCACAGAAAAGTGCATTAAGTCAAATAAAGTGCTGTGCAGGAGGTCAAATAAATTAAAATGAATAATCAAGCTATAATAGATACTATGAATGAGGCCTAACCACTAGGCCATCTGCCACCTGTCCACATACTTTTATTTTCAACATGTTAGTGGTCATTAGGTACATGAAGTATAGAGGGGAGTAGGACTATATATCTATCTTATTAAGTTATATTTAAATAGTTATCCTTTTTCACTTAGTAAGTTGTTTGTGCTTTCAGGACACACTGAGGTGGTGCGCTTCCTCCTGGAGGCCTGCAAGGTGAACCCCGTCCCCAGAGACAGGTGAGTCTAGATTCATGAACAATGACTCAAGCAGTGGTGTAGGGCAGAGAACACGGAGTATTCCTACTTATGTTTCCATCTCAAAAGGGTATACACACTGCTGAATCCTCTCTGATTCACACCATTGATTGATTGAAAATATTCAGTAGTATGCTGCAATTTGTTTTCCTTGGATGGTGAAGGGATGACCCTCCGTACTCTGTTTCTAATTGGCTAATTTTGTCAGGAAGGGGGGGAGATTGGGACGCAGATGGGGACCCAGGGGTGTCTCAAAGTTATCCCAGAAGGATAACCACAAAATCACGATAGATAGATAGATAGATAGATAGATAGATAGATAGATTGAGAAGGGGGGAAAAAACAACAAAACTGTATAAAGCCACAACAGACTTCCTAACCTAAATAACGCACTGAAAATGATTAACTAAACCACTGCTGCCAAGGACACCCAGAAAACATGAAACAAAAACCAAAGGCTGCCCGGGAGACCTTTGATAACACAAAAGACTGGAGTTGCAACAAAACTATCCAGCACCCCAAGTTATACACTGGGAGGCAGGCAATGGAAATCTAATACTCAAAGTTCTTAGTTGGTGTTTTTAGATACAATCAAACAATTCAGGAAACCGCAGTTCAAACCGGCCACTACACCCTCTCCCTACCCACTACCCCTCCGTTTGCCCGTCCTCGCGGAGGGTCCGCCATATTCCCTGTAAATATAAAACACTTTACAATAAATAAACATATATTTGATCCTCAATACACATTTGAAGTTGTTAAAGTCTGTATGACGATATTAAACGTCTATCTTAGTTGGAGCAGTGTTTGAACTCACAGGTTGCTTCATCCATGACGACCGGACACAATAGGCGTTGCACGTGATCTGAAAGTCGGCATCGGTGCAGACTTGCTGGTGGAGGGTTTTATAACCCACTACCACTCCCCGCTAATTGGTTTGGGACGGACTTAATATGGCGAACCCTCCACGAGGACGTGCAAACGGAGGGGTAGTGGGTAGGGAGAGGGTGTAGTGGCCGGTTTGAAAAAGACCCAGCGTGAGTGCCCTCACAAGTACACTCTGACCAAATATGAAAGAGGAGTTATAACAGAGGCTGTTTATCCTCTGCTGGACGGGCCACTTTAAAAAAAAATAAAAAAAATGAAGAGTATACAGACTTCTTTATGCACCTCTACATCTCTGTACACACGTTTCCTCACAGGTGTTATTTCTTCTTCTTTGTCTTACGTTTCAGTTTCTCCAGTCCAGACAATAATAGAATATCTTTTTGCTACATTATGGCATTAAAGTGATTGTAGTGCAGCCTTTGCATCCACAGTAGTTTAGTTGTGAAGTAATGTGTGCATGCACAGGACTTTCATTTCTATGTATTTGAATTAATTTCTGTATTTTTACTTTAACGTGCCTTCTGTGACACTTGTGGCACTGTGAGAGAATAGTCTAAAAACAATCACATGCTTTGTAAAGAAATACAGAGATAAAGGTTGTGTTAAATATCATGTCCCGTCTCTAAAAGAAATTGTGATGCACCCTGTCCTGTTAAATGTTGACCTGGGAAACATCAATGATCTTAAATTTAAACATGTTAGGTTTGCGTATTTCTAGTATTTGAGATGTATTTTCTTTGCACAGATGGGGGAACACGCCGATAGAGGAAGCGGTTCAGTTCGGCCACCACGACGTGGTCGCCGTCCTGCAGGAGTACCAGTCCAAACAGGACGCGCCCACTGAAGCCGATGAAAAGGAGAGCGCTGGGAAGAGCCTGGACAGTCTGCTGTAGACCTGCTGCACCTCTGCAATACTTTTATGTTTCTCTCCTGCAGCGGCCCAGCGAGCTTCCCCCGAACTGATCTATACATACACGAGCAAACTCTCTGATACGTGGGAGGATTTTTTTTTCTCCATCTGGTGTTGCTTTGCTTTGCGGCTGTACATCTGCTTCATGGTGTCTTCTTCTCCTCTGTTGTAATGTCTGAGTGAAGCCTCATTTGTTGAAACAAGTATAACACTATCTACATATCTGTAATGCAATGTTTACAGTAGATAACTCATGTAATCTGTGGGGGCGGCACATCACATGACATGTGGTAACACAGGATTTAGACCATATCAAAGAGTGTTAGTTTAGTTACGTTCTCGTTTTTGTTTTTCTCTGCCTGGTTATATATTGGACACTCTGTTAGTTTTGTGTGTTGGTGAGGTGTGTGGATGTTATCCTATAAGCTTCATAATGTGTCTCTGATTGTGTAAATGTATATATATGTATATATATATGTATGTATTCTCACAGGCTAAGCTGCAGTTCATGGGCCTGTGTGATCTCCTCACACATGCGTCTCTTCTCAAACACACTTCTCTGAATGTTGCAAGGTCATCGGCAGGTTTATTGAAGCTTCACATTTCCTGTGAGGTCTTTCAAAATTGTACTCCGAATGTATTTTTCAGTGGAAATTCTTGCAATAGCAGCAGATTGTATTTATTCACAGAGACTTTTTAAAGTGTAACACTCATCTATGTTGTATAAATTGTTGCATTTGGGATAAAGGCGAGTCGTTTTCTTTATTTTTGTCTTAAGTTACATTTTTTTTGGGGGGGGGGGGGGGTTCCTGAACCTGAAGAAGGGTTTAAAGTATAGAGACTGTTTAGAAAGTTATCTGCTTTTTCTGTCTGTGTTGGCAACAACATTTCTTGTCTAAGTTTTGTAAACCTGCAGGAAGAAATGTACCTGTTTTCTTTATCACTGTGCATCTAGTGACCACTTAGCTTTGATTTCTTGCACAGAACAATTTTAGCAGCTCAAGGACAATCTAAGAAAATAAAGGTCTCATCTGAACGGGCAATAATTCCCAATACTGTAAAAAAAAAAAAAAAAACATGGATGTCACAACGGGCTTTTGCACAGATTTATTCCGAAGCAAAGTTTGAGAGTGTTTTGTATATTGCCAAATAGAAGTTTATTTATTTACCTAAACAAACAGGTATCAGGTTGTGCTGTAACATTCCAGGTGGAGGTTTTTGGTTCTGTAGCGCTGTGTTTCCTGAATAATGGAATATAAAAGATGTATTTATCACAGTAGTGAGGACTTCATTATAAATGTGCCTGTTTGTGTTTGATATTAAAGCCATGGTGGTAAGAAACGTACAATATGAGGCATGATCAGTGGCAATTCTAGAGTCTGTTGGGGCCCTCCAACCAGCGTTCATCTTCATCATGTCTGCCAGTATCCTGACGATTACGCTTCTTCCTTGTTTTCTATCTTATAGAGAGATCATTTCTTCTCATTTTTATTTGTTGACTTTCATTGACAACTAGTTTTCACGGCAATAATGCATGCAACGCTTAGCTTAGCATGGCACCAAGAGTAAGTGCTGTCAGATAGGGCCCCCTTAGGAAGGTTTGCTACTGTCAATGCAAAATCTGCACATTCGGTCCGTGCTACTTTCTTATCTTCAACGGGCTCGTTTCACCTTTTGCTCTCCTGTTTTTTTTTCTTCGTCTCATTAGTTGTTGATATTATTAAAGTTGAATGATTTTTGTATACGTGTAAAATGGTGAGTTAAAGTCTTAGATTTCAGGGACAGTCACATAGACATTGTGATGGACCAAAGATGCAAAATGAAAGAGTCGTTCTCTTGCAGTCTGAACTTCTGAAGACCGCCATGTTGTTTGTAATTAAAGGTTGTGTGTGTGTGGGTGTGGGTGTGGGTGTGGGTGTGGGTGTGGGTGTGGGTGTGTAACCGTGCATTAAAGCCACCAGCTGTTAAGAGGGAACTGTTTTACTTCTGAGGTTAGACACAAACACACAACATGAACTAAGATTTCCACTGATGGAGGAATGAAAAAAAAACTCCTGACATTCACCCGTGGTTTGCTAGTGGCCCATCTGCTAGCTTTGTAGTCTCACGATTAAAAAAACTTGAAATGAGCAGTTTGTTTTTGTGTATTTCAGACAGTAAATAAAATCCAAGTGAAAACAACAAACATACCAAGAGACATGTCTGTACTTCATTTCAGCGATAAAGACGTGTTGTGAATGTCAGATATTCAGTTTTCCGACTTTGTGGTTTGTAAAAAAAATGCTTTGAAATAAATCACACACATGCTGCGTCAGGCAAAGTGATGCTTTGAGATGAATGCTTTTTTTAAATAAGAAAAGCAAAGATTGTTTTCTTAGGAGTGATTTTCTCAGAGCAACTATGTGCGAGGAAGAGACAGAAACTTTTTATCAAAGTGAGGAGGCGTGGTTGAATTAGAAAGAAGTGAGCGATAATGCAGAGCCCTATAAAAAGAGGCTGTGCGATAATGGAAACTCGTTTGTCCGATTTCTCCACCACACACCACACCACACGAATGCACCAATAGACGGACAGTGAAATCAAATGGGCCCAATCATAGAATCTAGTCAGGCATTGTGTAATTATGAACACTATGAAATGGACATCTGTGTGATAATTTGTTAGACGTACTTTTAAGAGTTTATAGTCTACAAGATGTTTAAAATCACATGCCCACTTCTTCACATGCTGATCGTTACATCAGCAGGTAAAGGGTCTTTCCTCAGTGAATGGATGCACCTGTGGAGGTCAACACATGTAGAGAAACTCAACATGCATGTCACACTTTGCACTGAAAAACGTCATAGATGGATTGAAATGTCTGCACAAATTATTTTTGTCTTCGACCCAGCTATGATTCAAAAGATTTTTCTTCATGTATTGTTTGGAGAACATTTCTTTATTTTCTCCTCAGCTTGAGAAACTCTTCATCCTGTTAAAAGTCCTCCTCACTACTCCTCAGTTTGTCACCTTAGGAGCTCTCTTAAGGGCTAAGATGCTTTGTGAATAACTTAGATATAGTCTAAACTTAAACGGGAAATTCTTATAAAATTCATGATTTGAATAACTTTCTTCGATTTTTATCACTAGTAGCAACTCTCAGTACGTAGGAGGCTTCTTGAATACGTCCCCAGGTCTCTTCAGGTTCTAATGAACTGATGGACAACAGGTCCAAATGAGAAGTAGTATTTATGAAAAATATCTTTTATTAAAGAGTCGGTTATAACACAATTTCATCAACGGTATAAAGATGATTTCAAACAACACAGAAGTCCTATGATTTGATGACGCTTCAAAGAAATCCAAATAATTCAAAGTTTGTTAAAAACAGACAAGATAGATGGCTTTGAAGAAGAGTTTAAAGTAAGTGGTTATCAGCATCTTGTTTTGTTTATGATAGGCACTGAATTTGATTTAACACACATTCTGAAGGTATAAATGATCAATGGAACAAACTTCAAACACGAATAAAAATCTTGATTTTGGTACTCTAATTTACAAACCAAAGTCTAGATACAAGTTAAAAAAATGACACATTGTTTTAATGAACGGGTTGCATGTTATCCACTGCCATGAGCTCAGCAAATAAACAAAAGTCTTCACTCGCAGCAGGAAGTCTGTCGACGGTTTTCAAACATTTGCATTGCAAAATATTTCCTTTAAGAGTTCCTCAGTCATCAACAATGTTCAGCAGACCACTCAGCGTCATTTGGCACGCCATTTCTTCCTCCTTGCTCGCCAAAATCTGTCGTTCTAGATCCTTCATTCGCCATGCCATGGATACAGGCCAGTCTGATTCCTCTGACATCTCGTCGAAAGGCTCCGGCTGCTGACAGACCAAAATAGATAAATGATGAGAGAAATCTGGGGCGGCAACTTGGAGAAAACACTGTTTCTTTTCATCTGCAGCCACGTAAATGAAATCAGGAGTTTTCTTAGTTTAGAATAAAACCAAAGTGTAATCTATTGTGTAGCTTGAGGATCAGATAAATAGCATGCTAATGATAAATCGAATCTTTAATGTACAACATGTGACACACACTCTAAACTGTTTCTATCTTCTATCAGCTGTTTGGAAAAAATATATAACTTCTCTTAGAATAACTGAGCGAGGTGAGGAGAACGTGTCATACCTGTGTGAGAGCGGCGTCTCGGCTCCTGGCTGTGAGCGGCTGCTGTATGATTGTTGGCATCGACAACAGAATGGAGGACGGGATGAAGAGCGGCGTGGACAAGTGATCGGCAGGATCGCCATCCAGCCAGCGCTGAAACTGCTCCATGCTCCTGTAGACACAGAATACGTGTTAGAAATGTTTGGTGGTTAAAAAAAATGACTTTTTTTTTTTTTCCAGCAGTGCTGTATCTGTACCTTCTGCTCGCCGCGTGCTCCCGCTCAAAGCTCTGCCGGACTCTGTGTGCCAGCAGATCTTGTGATGTGGGAGTGTGTGTGATGTCCAGTGGGGCTGTCGGGGCCTCCAGAGGCTCCGGCTGACTGTGGAACAGATTCTGTCTGATGGACAGACCGGAGGGCGTGGCACAGGCGGCTGCACTCGCTCTGAGGATGGAGGAGGGAGAACATTTTTTTTTTTTAAAGAAGTGAATGAAGAAGGTGGGCTGAATCTATGAACCTGAGCGGGGTGATGATGATGTCACTTTAACTTGATTATTTGTTGTTTGAAAACTCAGAGCACCTTCAGTAATATGACTCTGTGGAAATTGAGTAACATTATGAGGGAGTCAATGCTGGTTTATAGCCGTGTTCACATACGTATGCACTCCTGAAGATTTACAGAGAATGTCAGGACGACTGCCTCTGAAATCCTCTTGATCTGGCTGTAATATTAAAATCTGTAATATTATGTTTTCTATACTTTTAAAATAAAAAAGTTATATTTCTCTGATTCAAAGCTTTATTTTGAAATGCTGCTCACATCCGTCACTCCCTCTACAGCTCACTCAGTTATCAGCAGTCTTTCTCTTCTGCTTGTAGCAGCTTTTGGTTGCGGCTTTAGCATCAAGTTTTCTATACTTCTGATAAAAAAAAAGTAGGAAATGTGACATTTGAAAGCTACTGTACAAAATCATAAATGAACACTTTCATAGCTTTGTTTGGCCATGAACTCGATGTTTAGCTGTTTTATTTGTCAACAGATGTTTGTAACGTGGCTGAACTTAAAAGATAAATGTTTAAAATGTAATCTGAACAATAAAGGAAATCTTAAATGTTCTTTACTGTGAGCTTCCTCACTCACGATGGATTTTGAGTGAGGATTTTACTTACCCTTCCTTCTCTTGGTGCTTCTCTCTGTGGGTTTGTCTGAGGGTCTGAGTCCACGCCTCTGGGGGTTTAAAACCATTCAAAGACTCTGTGGGGAAGTAAACCAGGATCTCTCCATCCTCTGTCACAGCATCTTCAACAACAAAACACACCAATAATCAAGTTAACACGGTCACACGTCCTCTGTGGGTTGTAGAACGGCCATTGGCTCTTGTTTTTAAACTAGTTTAAATCAGATTTATAAATACTTTGAAAATGTTCCCCATGAGAGTACTCACCCTCACAGACGGGAGGTTCGGGGATCTGCCAGTCTTTGAGTTTGTGGTCGATGCAGATCACCAGCACGTCGTCCCAGGGAATCCGTCTGAAGGCTGAACACGAGTCCTCGTCTCCGCTGTCCCAGTTGCTGATGGTTTTCTTGGACCCTGGGGTTTGGCTATGGTGAGCCTTTAGACGGACTCTTTCCAGAAGGTTCTCCAGTCGTGACATCAGGAGGGGTTGACTGCGGCGAGCGACTGGGATCTGAGCAGCGTAGCAATAGATGGAGGAACAAAGCTCTGACCAGGAGTCTGGAGAGAAGACGAGACGATTAATAAAGTGAGGAGGGAGGTGGAGGAGAAACTAGAGATGTTTTTTTTTTCATTCCTGTGAAATGTGACCATTTACAAACACTTTGCTTGATGTCACATTCACTGACCTGTAGCAGACGGCGTCTCCCACTCTGGTAGCTGCAGACTGAGGAGGGCTTCACGCAGCCAGTTGAGGTGCTGGGTAGAGTTCCAGCCCGGATGAGGGACAAAGTCTCGGGTGTCGGGTAGGCAGAACTCGCAGGGCGGCCACGAGAGTCTGTTGAGCTCCTGAGACGACACTTTGTCAGCGATGTGAGCCAGGACGGCGTTGTATAGCTGGATGACAGGTGCCGGGTCCTGAGGGGACAGATCTGCTGCGGCACGCTCCTGCCGTTGGGCAAAAACTCTGGGACTAAACTCTCGACTCAAGCTGGCCTCCACGAGCTGCACAAGAGTCTGACAGGAGAAAGGGAAGGGAGGGGGTGCCCGGGCCAGCAGCCAACGCAGAGCATGACTGAGCTGAGGACAGACAACAGAGTGTTAGGAAGCATAAAGTAAATACAAATAAAAATCACTGAGAATGGATCACAACCCTTACAACTAGTTTCATTCATCTGTAACTAGTGATCAGGAGGAGGACTAGTTCCTCTCTCACTTCCTGAATGTTTCATCTGAATTCATTTGAATTGCTAGATACTAAAGTGGCAAAAATATAAAATGTTTCTTTCCTAATTCTTGATTCGTCTGGTAACCCCGTCAGATTTTGGACTTCTGAACTCTACATGCTGCATCAGCTTTCAAGGCCGGTATTTTATGTCCCACATTTCAGTTGTGTTTCTGACAAGAGGAGGTTTGATGAGTTTGTTTAGTTTTCATGCATTGTGGGAGTTTGGACATTTTGCAGAAGTAGTAAGGTGATGCACTGTATGAAATGATTTCAACATTATCCTCTCTTCTTACAAGACAGGAAACCTCTAGGACCAATTTTTGAGTTTTACAATTAAAACTACTGCACCGTACCAGAACCAAACTACAGATGGACACAGAGAGTATGTGGTTATAACAAGGGAGTCTTCTGCAGCTACACACCAAGATATAACTAAGTATTTGGTAGAGACCAAACATGAAGCCTAAGAATGAACACTGGACTATTTTGCTTACAAGAGTATTTTGTGTGGCCTTCTTCTGTACATGTGAGTGTGTGTGTGTGTGTGTGTGTGTGTGTGTGTGTGTGTGTGTGTGTGTGTGTGTGTGTGTGTGTGTGTGTGTGTGTGTGTGTGTGTGTGTGTGTGTGTGTGTGTGTGTGTGTGTGTGTGTGTGTGTGTGTGTGTGAGGTACCTGCTTGGATCCCTGTAGGTCACTTGTTGTCTCTGGTATGAAGATGAATGTGTACTCTGATATCAGGCCTTCCTTCACCAGCGTGTGCAGCATCAGAGCTGAGGGAAGATTAGAGGAAAAGTTCAAGGTTAAAAGATGTCGATCAGATAAATTCAGATCCTGCCTCAGGTACTTTTTTTACTGTTAGTCATTACCTTCTTCCAGTTTCTGTGTTAGGCCGATGCCCCTGTCAGGTCCGGGCACCAGTATGACCAGAGGCAGCGGGCAGTGCCAGGTGCTGGCCTGCTGAAGCTGTTTGAGCTGCAGCAGAGCCGACAGCAGAGGAACATCCTGCTCATCCTGGTCTGAGTCAATGATGGGGATGGCGGGGAGCAGCGTGATCAGAGCTCCCGTCCCGTGGAGCTCGCAGCACTCCTCCATTTTGGACAGATTGTCTTCACTTAGAGGACCGCGGGACGCCTGGAACAAACCACCAAGGAGACAGCATGTTACTGTTTTTTTTTTTTTTATTATACTATTTACATTCACATTTTTTAAGCCCCATGCAATAATAACGTTGCTAAATGACAGTTTTTGCCTGCTGCTTTGCTCTTGAAAGTTTGTTTTGAAAAGTGCTAAATGTATGAAATATGGAAATAAGTAAAATAATTAACACCGGCTCACAGAATGCTGAACATTTTTTGGTCTTTTTAAAGGGCAATGAGTATTTAATAACTTTCACATAAACATTTCTTCTACATCTCACTGCACATGTTCAATGAGCATGTGACAAAAGATCTCCGACATTTTGTCATTTAGTGATAAACACGTTTTATTCCATTCTTAAATACACATGGTTTCACATCCAAACAGATTTGTTTCTACTTTCTATATATTTGACGGCACAGATCTTTCTAAGATGCAGTGTGATCCCACCTTGACGCTGATGTGGACTTTGTGTGTGCGCTGGTTTTTATCCTGCAGCGTGTTCGTGACGCAGAGGGTCTGCAGTGCGTCTTCTGGCTGCTCCTCCCTCACCTCTGACCCCGGCCCACCCCCGAGCTTCACCTCCAGCCAGTCTGACAGAATCCTAAAAAGAGAAACAACAAACTCATTAATTCATCCATTGTGTTATTTCTTACAATATCCTCAAATGTTCCACATCCCTTCATTCTGTATAACCTTAAAACAGTCATGCAAGTTCTGTTTAAACTATTTTTTTTATTTAAGATCAATTCAAAGAGTGAACAACGATCCCATGCAGCTGCCAGATGAAGATTCATTTCTTATGGTAAAAAGAAACCAAACCTCCACCAATCACAGCTGCACCTGACTGTCAAAGACTTGTCTCTTGCTTAAATGCAGCCGTGTACCTGTCGGCCAGGCTGGCTACACTCTCGTGATCGCTCGGCAGGAGCAGAACAGCTTTCCAGAAGATCCTGTCAGGTGGGTCGGGGACGTTCTCTGTCACCAGAGCTGGCAGGTTGATCGGCGTCCAAACTGACTCGCTGAGAGAAACGAGGAGGAGAGTCAAACTTCTGCTTCAAGAACATAAAGTCTGACTTATAAACAAACAAACAAAGGGGTGACTTACTCGAGCAGCTGCTGGTAGTAGTAATGGACTCTCATCTGGTGGATCACTTCCTGTTTCATTTTCAACAACCTTCAAAAAATTACAGAACATATTTTGAATGCATTGGAGCAACTAAGTGTTATTTAATGAAGCCTTAGGTGAACATACATCCGGACATCTCATTTACACAATTCTCCTGTGATAACAAGTCATTTAGAGATCTTGACTACTTGATAACAAAGCTGGTTTTCCCGTCATAATGGATCGATTTAACTCGTCATCTGGAGATATCAAAGCTTGTGTTTTTATATGTGTTTTATATGTATATGTGAATATGAATCTTCATGTATATTCCAACAAAACCACTATTGACAGATACAAGTACCTGGTACTGGAGAGAGCCAGGGTGCCGGCGTTGCCCAGGTTGACCACACCGCGGGCCAGATCTGCCATGGAGGGCTGTGCAGGAGCGCTGGGGGCAAGAGCTTTCAGTTTGAAGCGAGGATCAACACAGCAAGGAGCTGCAGGGAAGCCTCTCATCTGTCTCTTCAGCTGGCGACGCACTGCGACCACATCACGCCACCTGGTGGTCGACGGAGAGAGCGGGACAGAGGGAACGGGTGTGTGAGGAGGATATTTAGATAAGAACAGTAATTTAAACAGACTGAGGTGGACCTGTTATCAGATGTTTCAATCCAGATAAAGACAATTCCTCAAACCCTTCCACGTTTTCTTTTTCATACCGTTTGATGTACTTTTGAATACGTTGCAGCTCATTTTCGAGGACGTCTTCAACCAACAGAGCGACGTCTGCGCTCAAAGTTTCCTCTACTAGACTGTTGCAGACCTGCTCTGTGCATTTAGCCACACGGTCGGCTTTCTCGTCCACTGCTTGTCTGAAAAGAAGGAGTGCATTTAAAGTCAGTGAAACTCAGTTGAGCCACTTGAAGACGTAAAATCTAAAAATGATTTCATTCTAGCATTTGTGATTTTAACCCTCTAGTAAACCATGTAACCTCGTATACGACCAATTCAAGACTTTGGGGATGTTTTAGAGTCTTACTGGATCACAGAGGCGGCGGTCTCCTTGATGGTCTCATTTACAACTTCAACGATAAGCTCTGTGCAGAGAGCGAAGCTGTACTGAACCACGAAGGCCTCGTGCTCCTGCTTCCTCCTGACACACCACAGAGATGGAAAAAGAAACAGGGGAGTATTAATAAGTAGGACTGCTTTGATAATTCTTTAAAACTGGCAAAATAAAGATTTCAATGCCTGAAAAATGATTAATGCTTAAGATAAATGTACAAAAATCGCTTCACTCTGGTTTGGTTTGAGCATATCTACATATGATGACACGTTCCCAGTGCTTTCCCAGGCCTTTGCCAGGGATGCCCCTTGTCACCGGTCCTGTTTTGGAGCAGCCGGGGGGGGGAGGAGGGTTTCCAGTTCGGGTAAATCAGAATATTGTCTTTGCTTTTTGCAGATTAAGTGGTTTTGTTGGCTTCCCTGCCGGAAAACAGTGGATTGCTCTCTCCGGGTGGGGAGTGAGGCTTTGCCCCAAGAGAAGGAGTTCAAGTGTCTTGGGGTCTTGTTCACGAGTGAGGGTAGGATAGTGATAGTGATATCAGCCTTTATATAAGTCTTGGAATTCATCGAGCTTTCACGCATTTAAAATGACAATGAGATAAAAGTAAAGCACAATCAAAAAGTAACTTAAAGAAACAGCGTTCGTTTTTAGAGTGAGTTGTAAATAATTCCACATGATTTGATGAACACCACACTTGGCCTTATTAAAAATCAAAAGGTAATAATCAGAGGAGCAACCTGGCTTCTTCAAGCTTTCGTTTCTCTTCAGCGACGCGCTCCTGCTCCAGCGTGATCTCAGCGGACGACACCTCGTGCAGCAAGTGTCCCAACACCTCACCCACCAGGGACTCCACCTGCACGCTGCTCTCCCTGCAGAACAAGTTAGTCACCTCAATTAAAAAGGTATCGACTCTGCATAACGATAAACTCACGATGAATAGAAAGAACGAAACGTCGAAGACATTGACGGATGGATCACTCGGAAACTTACTCGAGAGCTGCTGAGGCGTAGCTTGCACCAGCGTCAGCGACCTCCTTCACTCCTGCTGCCACCACCTCTTCAATCACGCAGTCCAGCACCGCCATAACGTCCTGTGATGAGAACACAAAAAGCACTTAGACATGTGCACAGTAAAAAAACAGGAAGGTGGTTATTTAATAATAATTATCACTGACTGAGTTCTTTGGTTTGTTTTATATTGAAGGTAGCAGCTAAAGGCGTTTCTTGTTATGAACTCTTATATAGTGACATCACCGACCTCGTTGTTGTATGTGGGCTGAGGTTTAGGTGGAGGTGTTGGAGGTTTGACAGGCTGGGGTTGAGATATCGGCTGGAACAGCTGCTGGACGTCTGCTGGCTGGGCAGGTCTGTGATAAGGTTGGCTGGGCTCTCCAGTCTCGTCAGTTACAGCTGGAGGCAGCGTAAACATGCTGGAACTACACACGGGCATGACAGGAACCTGGACCGGGACGATCTGTGTCAGCAACTCAGCGCTGGGTGGAGCCTTAACCTCCAACCTGGCAGCAGGAGCTGAGAAAATAAAAGAAACCTTTCAGCTTTATTACTATAAATGCTCCTTATTCAGTAAATAGAGAAATGTAAACGTGAGGGAGTCACAATCTGACAAATATGGCCTGTACCTTTAAATTGGCTCGTTGAGGGCTCAGCCAGAGGGCCTTCTCCACGATACTTGTTGTTGAAGTCAAAGCTGCAGACGGGGGTGTGCTGCAGAGGGTTAGGGAGGGGGCCTCCGTTCACCACCTCACCGTTCAGCACCGTCTTCTTAGCGAGGATGACTTCTGATTTATTCTGGGACAGAGGAAGGTCCGGCTCCTGAAAGGATGTTCGACTCAGCTCCACCACACTGTGAACAACATTTTGAAAAATCAATACAACTGCACTAAGTGCACAAAATAATCCTCACAGTAACTCCATCACTAAATCTGCTAAATGTGCAGAAAGTTATATTTTTGGTCTGTATTGAATGTTTCTTGTTTAGCTGGATATCTTCTAAGTCCCTTCTTAAGGTACAAGAGGTTTTGGAATGAATGCTGTTGACTGAAGTGAAACAGCTGTTGTGTCTTCAGTGTAAGATTTAACAGAATACAGAACAGAAAGGATCCCTTCAAAGATAAACCTTTATGTTAAAGACTACGATTCTGTCTTTCAAACTAATAACAGTTATTTCTTTGTTCTCCTCAAAGCAGCCAGAGTCCACTGACAAAACCTACAACTTTATTTGCAGAACATGCATTTATGCTAACCCACTGAAACAAACATCAACTCATTAACAAATGAAGGCAGAGGTGGACCAGTAACACCAGTGAGGTCAAATGACTGTTTTTGTCAAGGAGTCGGTTCAGTCTGGAGGCAGCAACGATGCTACCAGCAAAAAAAAACAATAACAAAAGCTAATTTGCTTTCCCCATAATTTTTTCATACACTTAAGAGAATGGTGCAGCGATTACAGGCTGCATATCAAGAGAGACATAGAAAAACTGGAATTTCTCTTAAAACAGGTACAGAGTATCCCAAAGCAGTACAGTGGGGCTGCAACGTGTTCCTAACATGTTAATGAAAAATGACTTTGTTCCAACATCTTTCAGACACTCACCCATCGAGGACATTGATGCCGTACTGCTGGATGAATTCCGTTGCCTCTTCAACGCTTTGAAACATTAACATTCGAACGACGTCATCGACTGGAAAAGCAGTGGACCGTGGACCGATGGTGTGAGCAATGTTCAAGGTCTTCAAGGCCTTAGCTCTGACCTGCACGCAAACACACACATTTGAAATGCATCAATGGACAACACACGTCCAGTCTGGACCTGCTCTGTTGTGTGACATTTCTAAACATTCAAAACTTTAGTTTTAACAGGTATCCATAGTACACATATGCATTAAGATGTAGAACATACATAAGTGTAGTTTTGATGTCGAGTACAAAGCTCAAACGTCTTTAGAGAAGGTGACAGGTTTTTGTTCACATTCATTCATGAAGGAAAGCGTTTGGTAACCTGGTTGAAGTATCTGTGTAGGAGGCAGCTGGCGAGGTACGAGGCTCCTTTCACCAGCTTGAAGAAGCGCACAAAGTTGTTGCTGTTGACTGCAGCGAAGGCCTGCACTGCAAACTTCACCTCGGGGGAATTACGCACCTCATCGCGAAACTGCTGGACATCTCTGCAAGGACAGGAACAAGTGTGAGAAGGCACTTCTTTACAAAAGAGCAGCTGAAAATGTATTAAATCAATATCAACTGCTGAGAAGAGAAACATTTGATTGACACATACTACAGTATTTCACAAACACACTCAGTCCTGTGAATGTGTGTCTCTGTTGACTGACCGTAGGATGTCGCCGTCGTTGAGTTTGAGCAGCACGTTGTACTGGCGGAACTCGGCCTCCTGGGGGCAGTAGACCTGCCTTGTTGCCAGGTCCTGGTACATTTCTTTGAGACTCTGGAGGCACTTGGTCATGTTCTCGTTGTTGATCTTGGGGTCAAAAGATGAGATGCGCTCCTCACAGAGGTGGTGAGCACAGTGGACGTGGAAGCGAGTGCACTTCTCAATCAGAGACACTGTGTGGGGGCAGCACAGGTGCTGCTGGATGATGTCCTGTGGGAGCGACGGAGCAACAGCTGGGGTTAAAAAGTCTGCTTACACAACATGCGTCCACTTTGATTCTTGTTAAGGTAAAAGAGTTAGACTGCATGAATTGGTATCAAACAGCAGCGATACCAATTCTGGAGGGAGCAAAGATGCTAACAGCTGCTTTTGGTTAAGAGTGTCTTGCATAACAAAAGCTGTGTTGTTTAAGCTCAATACCAAAATGCTGCTGCCTCTTCTTTTGTTTTGATGACATTGTGAAAATGGGAATGATATTAAATAGATTGTTACCTGGAGGAAACTTTATAGATTTGTCTACTTGGTATAATGTGTGACACGACTTTTCCTGTCAACATGCCTGCAAATTGTCTTAGGACTGATAAATCCATTTAACTAACATAATCAATCAATCATACTTAAATAATGGAAGCTCATATCTTTCTGTTCGGTATTGTTTTAATCTGTCATTAAAAGAGATTTAAATGTGACAATAGTTAACGTCTGAAGATAGCAGCGAGCCTAAGCCGACTCTCACCTTGCGGATGGCTCTGGTCCTGTTCCACACAAAGTCATACCAATCTCTGTAGTTGTCATGGCCCTCGTCCATGATCTGAGTCACCAGATAGTCCATGGTCATGCTGAGTACAGGCAGGGGGCGCAGTTCGTGGGGCAGGGGCTCCTCCTGGTCGGCTGACGAGCGACTGTACTCCTTGATGGCTGCTGTGTGTTCTACCTAGTCAAGGATAACGACAGATTCAATTTCTCTCTACATAGTGCATGCAAGGTAGCAATGGCAGCACATCGTTTTAGTGCAACTGAAGCTTTGACAGAAATTAACATCATCTATGCCTGAATTGCAGTTTTGCATTCATATGCAGATATACTCAAATATCTAATACATGCAAACAGGTTGTAAAACAAAGGTTATATTTTTTTATTTAATATTTTCTTTGCACTTCCAAAACTGAAGAGGAGACGTGCACGTGACAGATGTAGTAAAAAGATGAATTATCAATGTCTGACAGGAACCTGAGAAAAACCAGTTACAGGATAAAACATCTCTCAGTAATTCTAATGTGAAATATTCAAAGTGTGAATGCGTTATTACCATTTCAGTATTGAGGACGACCTCAAATATGCTCAGCTGTTTCCGTGTTTCCCTCATGTACCTCTCCTTCTCTGGACACATGTCAGGACACGTCCCAACAAACACCTTCGACAGGACCAGGTCTGTCCTCTTGGGCCGACCTGTGCAGACAAATAGCACATCCAGTTTAAAGTGTCCCTCTGGATTTAAGAGTCATGCTTAAACACAGCTTTGTTTTGAGAGGTTGCTTCACCTTGACGGAGGATCTTATCTCTCTGCTCCAGGAGGCGGTACTTGTCCTCAGCGGTCTCTGCGAACTGGCCAATAAGGTGGAGAAGGGAGGAGGGGACCGGGCGCTCTGAGGTCGAGGCGTCTGAGCCACTCTCCCTCGGGGCTTCAGTGTCAAACTGCAGCGACTTGGCCAAAGATGACTTCTTCACTGGAGAGCTGATACAAAGACACACAGCGTGTTATATTTTTTTTAAGAAGTCCATCGGTTCAGACCTGAAGACGGAACCGTAACAGCTTCAGTTTAACCTACTGATGCAATAAAGAAAACATTGTGCTTGTGTTACCTGCGACTTAGTGTTGCCGTGCTGCTGACTGCAGGAGCTCTGAACCCCGGTCTCCTGAGTGGGGATAGGCTAGCCTTGGACCCTGTGCCTTCCAGACTTTCTCCCTCTGCCTCCTCCTTCCCCGCTGCAGGTCTGCCTCCTTTGTCACATGGACCTAAAACACCAAAGAAATTAACTCAGAACTCATGATTTGAGTCAATGTAAGGAACTAAGGTTCATCTTTAAAAAAAAACTGAGTAGAAGTAAATCAGGATGCTTTTCACTGAGGTCCTCAGGACATCAATATATTGGCATTTTTTAAGAAGCACTAAATAAAATAGATAAAGAAATCAACAGGAGGTAATGACAATGAATTGATGAGTTCTGAAAAATAAATAGAATAAAGCACCTGTGAACGGGTGCAAACACCATAAGGCTTTGCAGGTTTCCCAGCTGGTAGGATAGCTGAATGAAAAGCTATGGCTGCTTGGCTGGAGCAATTGTTTAAACATTTTTTTTCAATTATCATAGAAATGTATTGTATTTACTCTGTTTCTTTCTCTGCCAAAGAAGAAGGAGCTCGTGTCTTTGCAGGATTTTGCCTTTCTTTTTTGCCCTCGCTGCAGACGCCTGAAGGAGACAACAGTATATGGTCACGGGAAGCAGAATTCTTTTGTGACAGCACAGAAAGTACGTAACAGGTCAAGTCCAAATGACTGATCGTAACAGCAGACTACACTCTGGCTACTTGATTAAAAAAAACCTTTCGAGAATAAATTGTACTTAGGGATCAATTCTAGCTGAGTACCCAATTGTAAGAACAATTAATTGGTAACTAGCATTTTTGGTGAAGCCAAGAAACAGAGTCCACTCACGTGGTCATCAAAATATATGATGGCAGTGTTCTTGGCAGGCCGGCAGATGACCTTGCTGACTTTCCCAAAATGACGGAAATGCTTCTCCATGATCTCCCTCCGGTTGAGGTTTGGAAGCACGTTTCTGCACATGATACTGGTGCAGTCACTGGGAGACATGCCACTCAGGCTCTCCGAGCGTTCCCTGCGTACGCCTCGTTTCACCGGAGTTATGGTCTCGCGCTCTGGTTCTGGAGTTTTTGCTGAGTCTATGGGATGAAATGTTAAAATTAGAAGTCAGAATGGTGATGTTTTTACAGTTCATTCAATTATTTTATTAAATCAAAGAAGTGTCCTTTAAATTCAGCAAATGATTTCTGTACTAAACCACAGTGAAACTACTTTTATTTGTAGAAATAGAGGGAAACCAAATGGATGCATATGTGAAGTTTTTCCTCTGAATTGACAAGTTTTGGTGTTTTCTTTGAAATCTTCCACTGGTAGCACAAAGTGTATGATTTTTTTTTTTGTCTCACCTGACTGTTCAGCTTTTTCCACAACATCCCTGGATCCTGTTGGAGTCGTAACAGGTAAGTCTTCACTCTTAGCTGGGACGTCTTCCCTCTCAGTCCCCTTTGTGGCATCTCGCCTCACAGGGATATCTTTACGAAGGCCACTTAGTGCCCTACCGAATATTCCTCCTGCTGGGCCACGGGACCTCATAAGAGGCCTCTTTGAGGGATGTCTTGGTGATTCTGCTTCTGCTGGAACATCTTCCTCTGTGGCAGGCTTTTCCTGGCCACTGCTCGGAACCACTGGTTCTTCCTTGCGCTTGGTGCCTTTGCCTAATCTTGCAAATACATTTGTGTCCCCGAGAGCCTCAAGGTTGCTCCCTTTCTCACCTGTACCGCTCTCTGCCTTAGACTTGGTGTCGCCATAAGCTGGGGGTGGACCAAAAATGGTTCCACTGTAAGCGGGTGGGTCCTGAGGCTGGAGGGTTTTGGTTGAGAAGCTGAAAGATGAAGGGGTGGTGGGCTGGGTGGTTGATGTCTTTGTGCTGGAGCTGGAGGGGGCGGCTGGCTGAGAAAAAGTGAACTGCAGAGTGCTGGAAGATCCGCTGCTGTTGCCAGTTGTTAGGGGATTGTTTTGAGTAGCGATAGAGGGAGCTGCAGCGGGCTGTGAGAAGCTGAAGCCCAGCGGCCCCGACTTAGCCCCAGGCATCAGAGTGAAGCCTGCGGTGGTGGCGGTAGTGCTGCTGCTGCTGCTAATAGTGCTGGTTGTCTGGGATGCACTGCTGCCAAACAGAGAGCTTGACATTGAAGTAGTCTGAGGTTTAGTGGGCTCAGGGCTCGCACTGAAGATGGGTTTGAAAAGTGCCTCATTAGCGGGCTTAAAATTGAATTCTGTTGGTCCAAAGCCTCTGCTCTGGGTTACACTCTGAGTGGAGCCAAAAACACTGGTGCTAACACCGGTAGATGGCGGCGGTCCAAACAATGACTGTCCAAAACTCAGCGACTGAGGTTGCCCCAAAGCAGGGGTGGAGCCAGATGACACCTGGGTGTTTCCACTCCCAGAGGACTGCTGGCCAAACCCGGCTGGCTGCTGACCAAAACCTGCAGTCTGTCCAAAAGCAGAAGTCTGTCCGAACGCAGGTGTCTGACCAAACACTGAGCTCTGCTGGTTGAGTCCACTCGGTTGTCCAAAAGCTGGTGTGGCGCTACTACCAAAACCTGAGCTGCTCATGGCTAAAGCAGGCTGCCCAAACGCTGGAGTCTGGCTTATTGGAGGCAGCGAGGCGGGTTGTGTTGATGACTGTCCAAAGGCAGGCGCCTGTCCAAACATTGTACTTCCATGACTTGTGGGCTGATTTAACACAGACGGCTGTCCAAACGCTGGTGTTGATGGGAAAAAGCCCATAGTTTGCTGATTGCTTGAACTTTGCTGTCCAAAAGACTGGAACAGACTGGTCTTCATGGTGCTGCTTGGAGCCTGGAAAGCGCCACCTTGTGGACTTCCAAACGGATTAGGTGGATTCATGGTGATCTTTCAGAGAAACCAAGTGAGATTGGTTGTTTTATGAAAGACACGTAGTTCATCCAGGTGTCCAGGCAGCGGGGATCTTCCAGCTGTACCTCCTCTCACATTTCTTCTTCTTCAATGGAAAACCTGAAAACGTCAAACGAGACTTTTTAACGTGCGTAGCTCAGCCGCTAACATGCTAACAAAACACAAACACATTTAGTCAGCATAACCATTTCTATAATGCAGTTAAAGTTAGAATACTGACAATACATGTTATCTCACTATAACAAAAAATATATTTAAAAATAATAATAATAAGACGATAAACTCACCTCTTACATGTTTCTTAGTTCGTTGTTATTTTTCTGTTCCGCTCGAATATGATTTCATATTTCCGGTTCCGGTCCGACATATTTTTGGTTCCCCCTCTCTTGCGACTATTTTTCGAATGGTGGGGGGGGGGTGGGTTTGAATGAGCGAGCCATCACCTTGTCGTAAATTACAGAATAAGTTCAGCTTTGTTTGTCACTCATACAAAAATCGTGACACATCTTATGTTATCGGTTTTCCATGAACTACAGGTTGACACTACCAGGAGGTGTCACCTTGAATTCTGCCGGGAATGTGGTTCAACACTGCTCGACGCTAAAGCTAAAACTGTCCAATCGTAAAACGTTAATTTGAACAAGGTTAAATAATGTTTTTTTAAACGGTCGTCGTCGGATATGGATTAATTTGAACCTCCGTCTATGTCTTCTGATATTTTAAAGAGCATTCTTCTCTTTTAACGCCGAGTTTAAAAAAAAATGGGAGTCGTGCTCCGGAACCTCCAGAAGGTGGTGCCTGTGCGCCGCGCCAGACTGCGCAGAGACGTGGACATGCTGAGGCACATTCTGGGCGTCCAGAAATTTGACCTGGGCGTCATCTGTGTGGATAACCGAAGGATGCAGCAAATAAATAACACATACAGGAAGAAAAATGTGTCTACGGATGTACTGTCATTTCCATTCTATGAGGTAACCATGACAACACGGTGACAGTAAAGCTATGAATGGACCTGCATGTTATCCTTTCTCTACCTGGAGTCTGATGAGGTTAACAAGGGTCACCATGAGTTGTTTTCTTGTTTAAATGCAATCCACTTGTTTTACTTTTAAATCATTATAATTTGTGTCATTTTTATAATCTTTATATTTTTATTTTACCAGGAATAATTCCATTGAGATTCAAATTTCCCTTTTCCACAAGGAAGTCCGAGGCCAAGACACCAGCAATTGAGAGTGTACTTTTGTGTTTTAAGGACCTGAGACCGGGTAAACTGCCTTGCTCTCTTCATAGAGATGAGCTGAACCTTGGGGACATTTTCTTAGGGGTGGAGTTCGTGATGAAGCAGTGTAAGGAGGAGTCAATGGATCTGCATGGAGCCCTCACCGTGAGTAGCCCAAGCACTTTTGCATTGTGTTTATTTGACCTTAGACAAACATCTCAAAGATGATCTGCTGATTGTTTTACAGGTTTTTCATATGACACTGCTTTATATCGGACCATACCTTGTGTTATGTCTATGTTCAAATTACAAAGTTGTAACAAGTCAGTTATGGGGCCACTTTAAGATAAAGACAAATGCATAAAAACATTTTCTTGAGAAGAACATGAGGCTATATTTGTAGTGACCTAAGTTGGCAATGACTGTTCCTCTTTTCTTCTGCCTCATGCTTCAGGTTGTCACCGCACACGGCATCTGTCACTTGTTGGGCTACAGACACGAGACCGAGGAAGAGTGGACTGAGGTTTGTATAGAAACGACGTAGTTAACATCTCATGAGTTTAACCCAATCTTCAGAGTGTTGTTTTCTAATTTCTCCCTTTTTTTTGTAGCCACTCGTATTGTTCAGGTCAGTGATTCCCAAAGTGGTGGGGGGCCGGAGTTAATGTTGAGAGGGCGTGGAAGGCTTAACAAAAACAATGCACACAGTTTAACTGACTGTCGATATATGTTAAACATGTTAAATGTTCAGTTTTATCTCTGTGTGTGTAGAATGGGGATCTAACATTATGAAAGAATAGTTGAGCAACACTTTTTTTAAAAGTCATTTTGCATTTTTTGGGTCATCCTGAGTGATGGTAACAGTTTCTGGGAAGACTTCATCTCGTGAGTTCTCAGTTGATACTAAAAGTGTGACTTTATTTTCAATACTTCACTTTTACTATTTTCTGTAAAATCAAAAATTTGAGTAATAAAACCTCCTATTCTGTTGTTTACAGATGCTGCAGAGGGAAAGCTACATTCTGAGTGAGTACAACAGACTCACAGGGAGACATCTGGAGCCACTGACCAAGAGATGCTCTCAGGACAGGTGACAGTGACAGCCACCTGCTTACCTTTTTAAGTCACACTAAATGTGCTATGGTGCTTGATATTGTTTATGATCCTGTAACCAGCGGGGACTCTAATTTTACTCACGGTCTGCCTCATTCTCAAATACAAGAACACTGGCTGCTATTTCTGTGGACTCTAATCACACCCGGCAGTGTTCAAGCCGGATCTCCTTTTCTGACATTGGACGTGTTCTGAAGTTTAAACATCAAACTGAAAAGTCAATGTACTTTCACTGTAATGTTTTATTAAAATCTGCTTCAAGAAGAGTCAGTTGTGTATGAAGGGTAGAAAAAAGTGTTTGATTTTACTTCACAAATACATTTTACCCTCTTTGCACTGCATTTGGGACAAGACGTTCAGGGAAGAGCAATGTTTCCGATATATAAATCCAAGGCTGGCTTTTAAAAAAAAAAAAAAAGTACACATTTGTGAGTAACCTTTGTCTGCTTCCATAACTGGTACAACAGAATACTTAAGAAAACCCCCGACTCTATAAGGCTGGGCGTCACAAACATGCTCAGCCCATGTTTTTTTGTAACATGTTTATTCTCTTTGTTGGGAATAATTTGGTGTTTAAATACCTCCAGCAGATCCCTCGTTTCATGTGACACTAAGGCAATGGTGTACTGAAATGTGATTTAATTTTTTCTTAGTGGTAACAAAAAATGAAAGCAGTACAACCAGCATCTAGTATCGGATCTAATACAGGAATATTAGAATACTCAAGTTTGCTTTGTTTAATAAGCAAGCACATGTGATAGACTAGCTGAAGAAGTTGAGCAGAGTACTGTATACTGGCCTTAAGAAGGGTGACATAAGGCATTACACTCCCAGGTGGTCTAGTATTTATGACGTCTAGTTGCCGCGTCCTATCTCGATGGGTTCATTCAGATAAATCAACCAGTGTTGTAATAAATAGAAAATCTTGGCTCTTTATAAAGGAAACTCTGACTTACACATTGAAGGATTAACAAATATTTTCCAAAAAACAAAGTTGTGCAACATTCAAAGTAAAGCTTGTATACATACAGTATTTATAAAAGTATTCTTGAGAGGCACAAGGTCAAAACCCCAAAAGAATAAAGTGGGCTTTACTGAGAAAAAGCTTCAGTGAAAACAGGCTTTGTTATTATTACGCTTACAGATACTTTGTCTTTCAAATCTATAATATGGGGACATCACACACATACACACGTTAGTTCATAAGCACAGAAAGCAACGAGGCCAACATCCCCACACACACTCTGTGACAGAAAGCGGATTTGAGAACGTAAATATTGCACCACATGTACCCGCCAAATACAGCAACCCTCTAACTTTATAATAGCTTATACTCCAACATAGAATATATCTTTATTTAGTTTATATGGGAAATAAAGGGTCTGCAGAACATACAATCCATGAAGCACCATTAGTATCTTGGTGGTTGCTTGAAGTGAAAGTCTGAAAGAAGGGCATTAAAGTTTAAAGAAGTGTATCAAGCAACAAAGACGAAAAAAACTTTTACAAAACAGTCGTTTCATAAAATCATAGCAAAGAAAAACTCCAGCCCCAAAAACATGGAGGCCGAATTTGATCCACTGAACATTTTAACTGCATTTCTGGTATCTTTAAGAGTCTTAAAGGTCAACACCTGTGTTAGAATCTTCAGGCGATAGCTTAGCAGAGTATTTATTAATCCGAGGAGGAAAAGAAGAGTCTGAAGACGACCCCCCCAAGGAAGGACGGCAATCAGTAGTA
Source organism: Labrus bergylta (assembly GCF_963930695.1). Taxonomy (NCBI): domain Eukaryota; kingdom Metazoa; phylum Chordata; class Actinopteri; order Labriformes; family Labridae; genus Labrus; species Labrus bergylta. The sequence goes on along the minus strand of NC_089207.1, from coordinate 18,184,210 downwards.
CTCAGGGCTGTTCAGTGGAGAACTCCATCCAACAGGGTTCAGCTGGGATTTTTCAGTGGCTGTCCAAAAACGAAGTGCTCAGAGGGGCTGCAGGACGTTCCTTCCTGCCTCTGAGGTGGCACTGGCTCCAGATCTCTCCATCTCGGACAGCTGCTCGAACACATCCCTGAAGTCACACACAAGAGAGGAAGGAGTGTCAGAGCATACTACAGCCAGCGAATGAAAACACACATACTATGAGAAACTTAAAAACTAGAAAATCTCCAAATCACCCTAACCCTGGTAAAAAAGAACAGGTAAATTACTGGATAAATATCTTTAAGATATATTCTTTGGACAGGGTGTAAAGAGTCCCCCCTCAAAAATAAACTGAGCAAGTGTTTCAAACCAGTAAAAAAAACATGAATAAAATAGAAATTTCTTAAACCCTTTCCAGACTACCGTTTTTCTAGGCGCAAGGCAAAGCGTCCAGTTTTTTTTGTTGAAGTTTTGTCAGCAATCGACTTTTATTTGTCTCCTTAGTTTTATTGCCAGGCCCTTCAATGCACCTCACCAGATTTGCACTGCCTAGCATTTAGCAATCAAGTGGTCGAACATGGGCACAAGGAATAAATACAGACTCAGTAACTTAACAAAATAAAAACAAAAGTTTAATCTGAGGAAATGATCAGAATCCAGCTTTGTCATTACATGAATGAATGTAACACTGACATTACCAACCATGTGTATCAGACAACTACTGGTGTATTCTGCCAACTCACTTGTGCATGTAGAAGAAGATGTATCCACTGCGTTCACGGTCTCGCTGCACGGCGGCTTCTTGTGTGCGTGACACTTCCAGGTCATTGTAAGTCAGCCACGACTGCTTCTTCATGTCGTAGACATCACTGATGTAATGACCTTTGTGGAAGAAAGAAGACAAAGGTGGTTTGTGGACACTCGAGGGGAGACAAATAGCATGCCGAAGGTTGACAGGAAGTCCTTAAGGCCAAAGACTATACCGGGTGATTATACTGGCAGTGTTGTACAGTACCCGTGGTAAATCTTCACAAATACACACATACACTTACCAGAGGAGGAGCTGCTCCCAATGTGACTGACGACACTGATGAGTCTGAAAGAGTTGGCCAAGTCACCACTCTGTGGGTTACAACATTTTGAAGCAGGTTAAAAAGAAGGAAAGAGGTCAAGTGTATTTTCATTTTGAGTACATCTACAACTTGTATTCATTTGTTTGTAGTCTACAAATCGTTGACTGTGGGAATAAATTCAAACAGAGCAGCATTATACATATGATTGAGCTTATTCCACTTGTTTGAATTTAGAGGGGTGACACATTGTGGCAGCTTAATGTTAAGTACCTCAGCGTTCCTCTTCAGGTTCTCAGCCTCAGCTTCGGTGTACTCCATGTCCAACACGTCCTCGTTGCCAGAATCATCGTCTGAGCACAGCAGCTCAGGGAGAGAGTTGTTGAACTCTGTTGGGTCAGAAGGAGATAATAGTCAGGCACAGTCACAACAAAGTGAGTCTAACTAAACAGTTATTAAGTGTCCTGCAGACTGCATGTGTTTGTTGCTGTAATGTTTTGCTTTGCTCTGATGGTGTCGGCCTGATGTGGAAAATCAAAAATTTGAAAAAGTGAACAGCTGTTAAGAGATTCCTTACTCAATGTTTCCCTTCATCACTACACAAACAAACTCATAACAACCAGCTGCAACAATATAAAAATAATAAATGGTACTTATTCTTGATTCCTACCTTGCAGACTGAGCTCAGTGGCCCTCTTCAGATCATCATCCTCTCTCATCTCTTGGGCCTCCTGTATGAGTCAGACAAGAAATAAAACTGTTAAGATCAAGTGCAAGAAATGCCAACAATGCATGTTCACTCGGGTAATAACTGCTGGATTTTAAATGTTTTCTTGCTAAGAACATGCTTCAGATTTTTAAAGTAACAGCTGCTAGGACTGGATAGTTGATAAAAACTAAAATATCATGAAAAATTAAGATAAACATGTTTTTTTCTTTGGCAAACACCACTGTTGTTACTCTTTGCCTGCATCACTAATTGTTTCCTGGCTACACTTTATTATTGAGATGCAGCTCCATTGTTGCACTCTGACAGAAAAGCCCTGCAGAGTTCATACTGCCTTTGAGCTTACATGTTCCTGGAGGCTCTGGGCTAGAGCTTGCTGCAGCTCCTGTTCTTCCCTCTCCTGATCCAGACTGTACTGCTGGACCCAGTCGAGTTCCCCTTGCTGTTGGACACTTTCTGGAGTCTGGTTCTCCTTGTTCTCATCCATGGTCAGGTCCAGAGAATCAAGGACATCTACACAAGATCAACATATACATGTCAGTTGAATTAAACAATGTCACCCTGCCTAAGTCAAATTCATATTTGAGGCAACCCAGAACACTGCTGCTCTACAATATTATTATTATTATAATGTAATATGTTCAGATAATATCCGACCACATGTACAGTACATTTCAATTATATGTTTTCAATGACTCCCCCCTTCTAGAAAACATTGTATTATATAGAGCTGGAACATCAAGTGGGTGGATATGTTGAGCATAAGAAATCTGAGGCCCAACTTTTTTGATAATACATTCTTTGTCATAATTTCCTGAAACATTTGCTGATTCAAACCTTTGTACATTTGCTGCTTTTCTGTCAAGAGTGTTCTTATGGCTTTTTAGACATCTGAGTCGACAAAAGAAGAAATGAATGGTGTCATTTTTGGCCGAGGGATTTCTCACTGTTTTGGAATTTTGATGGACGATTAAATGGACAGCTACAAGTGAGTGTTGTATCCTCCTGACATAAGCCTACCTGCTGGCGGCTTGCTGGTGGTTTCCATGAGATCTGTATGATATGCCAGGTCATGAGCATCTGTGTCCCCAAAGCCTGTGTCCGGGCTGCTCGTGGGCTCATCCTCCAGCGACGTCGGAGCCGAGAGCCCAACCTCTTGTCGACTCATCTCAAGCACTGCAGCAAGCATCTCGTCATCGTTAATGCCACTGAAGTCTGCTGCATCAAGTGATGCTGCCCGCTGAAAGGACATAACTGTGTGAGAACAGCAGCAGAGAAGAACCAAACAGAAGAGGCACAATTGTAAGTGCCCGGGTCTGGTAGCAAACGCCTACCTCTTCTGGTCGGTCATCGTCCTCAGGGAGACAGCTGCTGAGGCGTCGCTTGCGGCTCTGGTTCACTTTTCTGGTGGGCTCTTCTTCACAGTCGGAATCCATGAGGACAGAGGTGCAGCTAGAGGTGGCCACTTTTCCTCCGATTCTTCTGTACACATTCACAGGTTCAGTGATTATGTTTACAAGCAAAGGTGGAGTCACAGTGCTCAGTGCTTTTCTCAAGAAAATCTGTTTTCTGCCAGTGCAATGTAACCCTTATTCCCCTCACTTCTTTCTCACTATTAAGTAAAAATTTTATGTAAAAGTCATGCAGAGTTTGCAGTACTTACCTGAGAGGGGCTGTGGAGTTGTTGACCAATGGGGAAGTTTTAAGTGTTCTGGACCTTTGACAACAACAAAGAAACCATTAAGAAACTTTCCTTGGAATCAATAAACCATCATTTTTAACCACCTGGGTCTAATCTAATGTAACCATACCCATTATCAGGCTTTTACTTAAAACCATTTTGATCACTTGATAGCTCAGGATGTAATTACCCTGATTATGAAATGGATTTACAGTTTTATTTTTAGACCTTATTTTGAAGGCGTTTAATATTTCTTACATGGAAGTTTGAGGACTCCAGCCGAGGCAAATCGGAGGTCGTGTGGATTCCGAGCAGTGTGAGAGCAGGGTCAAGTATCTGGGAATCACCACCTGTTGACCCAGCTTGCTGTTCATAGACAGCTGAGCGTTAAAGCTGTACCGTTTCAGATGAAGGATGAGTACTCTGAGGGGAGAGAGGATGGATCAGAAATCAAAAAGGAATACTTTTTTTTTTTTTTTTTTTTTTTTTAAATCAAAAGCTTACTTTTTTACTAATTGTGATTAAAACATGTTAAAAATTGTATCATCCATATGCTTAAAGGGAACTTCACCCATTTGCATTAAGCTTTGTATCATTAGAAACTTGGTATTATTTTAGAATGGTTGTGCATTTCCCCCTGAAACTGGAAAGTTCTGTATTTCGAAGTCTGAAAAGGAGTTTCCAGTGACGCAAATATTGTCATATTGCGTCACTGGAAGCGGTTGCGGTTAGCGGTGTGAAACTACAGCGCTAGTTCCTCATATTTTCGACCACTGAAGCTACAGACCAATCACAGATCAGTGGGTGGGAACTCACTCCCAGAATCGAAACTTAACGTCCACCATATTTCTGTCGGATGCTGCCAGGAATTTCCAAGATCAATTCTGGAAGAAATCTCTGAATTAGTTGAGGAAACGGCCACATGTGTTGAAGTAAATATGTCTGTAAATGTTTTTATTACTATATTTCTACTACTATATTGTATATTTTGGAGAAACTGTAACCATCGAATTTCCCTCTGGGATTAATAAAGTATTTCTGATTCTGAAATAGAGGATCTTAGTGGGAGAGACCTGCAGTGCTGTGCATTCTGGGATTTGGTGTCTTTCATCCACATGAGCCAAAAAGACACTTTCTGCCTTTTCACGGCCAAGAAGGCACCAACTTCAAAATGTATTTCACATTTCTACTACATATATGACCCAATGTCAATACAGACTCATGTTTCAACGGGTGAAGTGTCACTTTAACTTTTAAATATTTGACCCTGATTTTGACAATTTCTCAGTCTGTGTGTAGATACCTGGGCAGTTTGCTGAACTTGTGTGTAACTGTCGCTGCTTTCCCATTGCACTTTTCACACGAGTACTCAATTTCTTCCATCTGCAAAAGGAGAAAAATAACTTCTATCACTAAACAGCCAAAGCTTGTTTACCTGATTGAGTCTCGTTGGCTCAGATATACAAACGTAAAAATTAATTATGACCATAATCTCTTACTGAAAACAACTCACCCTGAAAAAGAGATCCAGAGAATCCTGGATAGAACGAAGCGGGAGGGTTTTCTTTCTGCGTGGTAGGTCGATAGACAAATCATTGAACTGCTCTCGTTTGGTCACCACCTCACCACAGCTGTAGAACAACAAGAACATTTAATGAACTAATTATTTTATGGATTCCTCAATTATACAGAGAAATTCAGATCCTCAAGCAAAGGACTGTCCTCACCATTTGCAGGTGATCGTGTGCTGCACTTCAAACTCCATGTTGACCGCCACAGGGCAGGTGTAGATGCGGGAGATGTCAGCTTCCTCCCCGGGCTCTGCCTTGGTCGACGATGGCGTCGTCTCTGGGCCGTTCTCACACCCCACAGAATATGAAGCTGCAGCTTCGTTCGTCCAACTCTTGTTCATTTTCTCCACATCATCCTTCAACTGGTCCAAACATTGGCTCAGGAACTCGTGAGCATCCTAAATAAACATCGAGGCATGCATAAATTTAACCAACTAGCATGTACGAGAAGAAATGTGGAAAGAAGTGAAAAACAAAGATTTATACCAAATGTAGTGCTTCATAATGTCATAATGACACACCTACAAGGATTTCAGGTTACACATGCTGTTACTAAACATCAATTTAAAAGGAAGCCGGTGTGGTTCTTGTTTTGTCCTTTAAATTCAATGTTTTTTTTCCCTATGCCATGACTTTTTAAATGTAGTTGATAGGTTACAGCTCCTCAAACTGTGTGTGGGCATTGTCAATTTCTGCAACAACCATACAGTGCTTTTTTTCTGCGAGGGGGCCATGAGACACCAGAGTCCTTTGATGCTTTTGAAATGCACCCTAAGATGCTCTCTTGTTAGTTGTGTTCAACCTGTTCTTATTTTGTTTGATCTGATTCTTTAACCTTCTGATTTTTCTGTTATGCACACACAGTACATGACATCGTTCATGTGTGTGTATTTATGTACATGCCTGTCTTTGTGAAGAACAGTTTGCTTTCATAGGAGCTATACAATGAACTGTTCAACAGAGATATCTTACATTCTGCATGTTTCCAGAGAAACGCTCAGCTGTGGAGGAGATGGCACTCTTCACTTTCCTCAAGAGGTCCTTCTTTATCTCTGGACAGCCCACATCCTTCTTGACCATAAGGTGAGCAAACCGCCTGAAGGAAGCAAAGATGTCACATAGAATAAAGTGAAAAATCTGGTATAATCTAACTTTACAGATATATTATAAAATAGCTTGATGCATTGTCTAATTTTTATATTCAGAAGTGAAAGTCTTACCTTAGCAATGCATTAACAGGCACCTTCTTCCATGGGATGCTCTGCCTCAGCATGTCATTGGAGAACGAGGGGAGGCTGAAGAGCGACTGCAGGATAGCGTTCATGTAGCAAGTGTTGCCAAGGTTGGAAAATCTGCAAAACATAACACACACAAAAGGACAAATATCAAGGCATAGTCTTTGGACCTTGATCTTCTCCAGGGATAAGAGACTGAGCCTTCATGTATGTTTGAATCAATATTAATATCAGATACATTGATTCTGCTAAAACTTCCGGTAAAATCTTGTGAACTCTTACCCTTGCAGTGGCGGCTGAGGCTGGGCCAAAGTGGAAGGCCTCTGTTTGTTCCAGCCACCGTAGTCCAGGGAGGGCCGAACCTTCTTGAAGGGAGTGGAGTGATTTGGCAGCATAAGGCTTCTCTTGGTGGTTTGTGCTGTACTGGATGGCCTTAGGGGGGGAGAGATTAGTGAAGATTTGGAAAGTTTGATTATAATTTCTCAATTCAATTTTCACAAGCCATAAACCCCCTTAGGTAATCATAAGCCTAAACTGTGTAACCTAAAATCATTTTCAATAACTGAGCTGTTTCCACCCCCCCAGTGTTTTACTTTTAAATGAAGAAAACATCAGAAATAGGTTTTTCCCTGCTCGAGTATACCATTACAAAGATGCAGATGTGTGTGCTGAAAACTTGCATTCATCAATTCTGACTTTGGGGTTTCACAAAAGCAACTTACCTGTCCAGGAAAGAATGGCTCTGGCTGTAGTCTTTAGTCACAGATCGGCTGCCATAGAAAGATGTTGGCTGAAGTGGTGTTGAACCCAGTGGAGCTAAAAAGAAGGACAAATAATGTGGAGCATAAACATCAAAATGTAATGTTATACATATCACCCCATTAAGGGTCTCAGTTTGCAAAAGGGCAGCTACAACACATGCTCTAAAACCTTTAAGTTTAGCAGAAGATAGTCATACGTGGTTGCCAACATAAGAAGCAATATAGAAGTTGCTGGAGATCGGTTGATGTAGGAGTTTACCTGAGCCCCTGTTCTCCTCGGCCTGCTTCAGTTTTTCTTTGCAGCTCAGTAAAAACTTCCGGGATGGATCTGAAGTGGCCTTGTTGTTGCTAAGGAAAAGAATATAATTATAACTTCAAAGCTTTTATTTGCACGTGTAAATGAACAAACTTACATAACTGTTTATTTTATTATTCTGGTATCTGTCTTATCATTTAATTCAACAATATGCCACAGAATTCAGCTCACTCTGTGTATCCAGCAGGAACACAGTTCAGCCTGTGCATTGAGGCGTGTTTCTTTTACCTTGAGGAGTCATTTTCCTTGGGGTAGTCCTCAGTCAGATCACTTTCAGAGTTCAGAAGTCTCTTTCTCTTCTCGCTCCTGGAAAACAGTGACAGAACATTTCATGTCACAAACCTGAGCTAACCATTTCTAAGTTGGCAAGAAAGGAAAAAAACACAACACCGTACAGGACATGCATGCACAAAGACTCACCAAGGACACAGGACATGGGGCTGTTGTTGTACTTAGTGTAACTACCAAACAACAACTGTCCTGTTTTATTTCGCCATTTAAAAAAAAAAGGAAAAACGTGAATTTTCTTCACACCTGTTCTCAGAGAGTCCAGTGCGAGTGGGAGTGGAGGCAGCTCTACTCGGGCTGCCCAGAGGCTTTCGTGGTGTTGTGTCCTCCCGGCTGTCTGCACCCTGCCGCCTCTGTGTTGCCTGGAAGATGTCAGCAGTCTGATATTAATTCAAAATTTTGTTGTATGCTTCTTTAAATTTTAGATGTTTAAATATCTATTCTCGCTCACCTGTCTGTCACCGGTCGGACTGGTCTCATTTTTCGCAGAGCGGTTCCCAAGCACACCGAAGTTTGCACTTCCATGGGAGGATTTTAAAACTGCAAATAAAGCAAGATTTAAAACTCAGTATGAAGCATGTGATTTGGATCACTATCTGAATAATTATAAGGTTATTTATCCTCATCCCAAAAGCCACAGAGCACCATAGAATGTGACCACCTGTTGCAGGTAATAAGCTGACTCTGAGAGAATAAAAAAATCCTACTAAAAGATGTGATCCAACCCTTTACATTCCTACTCAAACAGCAAACAGGAAGAGCTTGTTCAATTGACATCAGTTCCAAAATGATGCGGTTACATCTACGAGAACAGCTATTTAAATGTGTGCTGTTGCTTTCATGCAAAGGGCAGACAGTCTATCCTTAGTGGTGTTAAAGAGTACACCACACCTGCATCTAACTGGGCTAAATAACAGTTACAGGTATGTTTACACGATATCTAATGTGCAACCACTAGGCTGCTAATTAGCTATCTAACTGACATCAGCGATGCACTCTTCCTGTGTATTTGTCCCCTTACTAACAGGGAGCTGCCAGACAAAACAACAAAATCATAAAAATGTGGGTGTTGGTGGACCAGTGGTGGCCCACTCCCTGATATCTGTCTCTGTCCACTCTCCTGTCTTTCTAATAAAATGCACAAAAAGTCCCAAAATAAACCTAAATAAAATAAATAAATGCTGACCATCTATTTGTAATAAAAGGAGAACAAAGGGACAAGTGGTTTATTGGGCCCATATGCATGCATGAGGCATGATAATACAGCCCCAAAAATAACATTACTCAGAGCAATGGTTCCCAGCATTTTCTTAATCTTACTGTGAATCCCCAAGAAAGCCTTCTTAAAATGAGCAGAGGTGTAATTACTTGTCTTTCCCTGCTTCAGCTTCTCCAGGTATTCTTTAGTCCTCTGAGCCACAGTCGTGGGCACCTTATCCAAAGTGATGACACTTGTGTCCTTCAAGGTCAGTATGATTCGGTTTGAATTGTGGATGATGTTCTTGACATTCTGATTCAGCTGAGGACAGAAAAAAAATATGAAAAATATGAATAATAATCAAGCACACTTCATGACTGTTTGTTTCTCTTACATACAGCAACAACTAAATTTGTATCATTCATTCATGTGATCCAGAAATGAATTTGTAGAATTTAGACTGAGGAAATATGTTCTTTGTCAGACCAAGTTGCTATTAATTCAGGCAAAATATGGTTTAATAAAAGGGTTTTTTATTAAGGCCTTATAACCTTTGACCCTGTGCATCAAAGCACATTTTAGTTTGTTTGATTCCAAACTGTTAAAAGCCCGATTAGCAAAAAAACAGACTCATGTCAGCCAATTTCATTTACAGGACTGGCAGCATCGTCAATATATGACGCTTGACAGGGAAGTCATTTTGAATGGTTTCATAAGTTTAAGCAAGTTTACAGATATTAATTTGTGTAAGACCAAAGGATTTTGTAGAGAAGACGTTTGACTTGTCATAGGGAGTAGAGCACAGGTGTTACTAATAACTAAAATGAACTATAACGAGCTGCAAAGTGAATTTAATTGTCATTAATCTGATGATAAACACCTGTACTATTTCTACTATATGGGTCAAATGTCAACCTGTAAGCCCTATAGTAAACCACTATATGGTTAGGAAATATGTCTGCTCCTTATAATATCCTTAAATAGATGGTGTGTGTGTGTGTGTGTGTGTGTGTGTGTGTGTGTGTGTGTGTGTGTGTGTGTGTGTGTGTTGAATATCACCAAGCATTTGTTGATATTCAACATACCCTGCATTTCAATTTATAAGAGTGTTATACAGCATAGCATTTCTTTAAAATGTAGCAACTGATTCTCTGGCTTGTTGTTTTTGGTATACAATCCACAAGACACTCACTTTTCATCATAAAGCATTCCACGTTTCGCTCTTTTGTGTTTTCTTGTATCTCATTTAATGAGTTTTCAAATAAACATGGCTCTATTCTGTCTGCCAGGTGTGCTAATCACTTCCTTGCTCATAGATATATCTTAAAGGGTGTCAAGGCCATAAAAATAAAAATCCTGCACATTGATGATAACTTAATCATCTAACAACAATAACATTTCAGCACCTAGTTGTTTTAAGTGTTTAAACAACTTTTCTGACATTTCAAGGAATGTCTGTTACAAATTGAGGGACAGACATAGAAGAAATGTGTATTTTAGTTCTCATTTTACAGATAAGCAATAGCCTCAGATGTGACAGCTGTTTCCAAAAGAGTGTGAGAGTGTTTCGCTAAAAAAAAAAAAAAAAACATTACAGTGAATAAACAAAACCATAGTTTCTGTAGCTGCACATACCTGAAACGTTTTGGCCGCTCCACCACAATTGAATCTAAGGCAGAGGTTGACTTTGTTCTCCTTTTCCAAAATCTCAAAAGTTCCTTCTTTCCACCTGGTGGTGCCCAGGTCCATGCTGGTAAAGCGCATCTTGACAGCGCCGCCGCTGGAGAGTTTGGGCACTGCGGTTGCCATGGCTTAATATCCAGTATGTGCACTTTGGAGGGGTTAGGACTTGTGATCAAACAAATCCTGATCAAAGAGGCAAAATAAGAAAAACAAAAAAAAAAACAGACTGTCAGCTCCAAACATAAACATAAAACAACATTATCAATGTGGTGTTTTTAATCACAGCAATGCAACTGAATGACCTCCACTGCTGCATAGAGACATATTTAAAAGGCTTTAAAGGGGCTTGATAATAAATCACTAAAATACATCGTTGACATTATGATGCAATTAAAATACATGCATGAACTTGTTTTACGTAACACAGCTAAAGAAAGAGACATTAATTAAGAAAGGCTTCTCTCTATTGAGCGCTTGTTGAAAGTCAAAACAAACTCCAGCAGCAGCTGCACAGTGAGGCACTTTGCATTTGACAGCTGAGACAAAAGTACCTGGAGAACATCCACAACACAAGAAATGCACAAGCCTGCTGACGGGATCATCGAGATCCAGTGGAGCCTGGTTCGCATTTAGCCATCAAACTAGCCCATTAGCTGAATCTGTACCGCGGCAGTAAGCTGCACCAGACTAACGCTGACTTCTCCTTCTGGTAATGTTATTCAAGACAAGACGAGCAGTCAAGACAAAAAGCAAAGAAAAAACAAAAAACAGCATGAGACAAGTAACTAAAAAAAAACAACTAAGGTGACCCTAATCCCAGTGTGAATGCTTCGGATGCTGGTAATGTCGTCCCCTCGTCCACAGCCGCTGAATGGATGGAGGAGGCCGACATTAGCGGGTTAGCTAGCGGGACCTAGCTAACTGGCTAATTTGCCTGATTGTAATTTGATGATGAAAAAACAAGAACCGCCGTTTGTTTACTTCACTTATTTACCTGTCGACGGTGTGTGCTCTTGTTGAAAACTTATTAACAATAGCAAACGCGTTCTCGTAGGTCCTCCGAGGGTAAGAAAGTTTGTTTTGCCGGCATTCACCTGCTCCCCAGTGCGTATGTTGTTGACAGTGGACCCGCACACGACGCTTCGCAGCGCTACTCGATGATGGCGGGAATGTGAAAATTTACAACGGAAGTGACACCCGAGAGTTCCAACACAACCCCCTCACTGTCTTCTCGCGATAGTTTAATTATTTGTGTTTAGGTCGCCTCCATTGCTTAACCTAAACTCGCTACTATGAGTTAAAATATGGTTGGTAGCGTTTAGTTTTTGTGGGTGTATGGTTAAGAAAACTAGAATAAAACCAGGACACGGACATTTAGTCAACATTTTTTATCTAATCTAATAATGTTCTTGTTGTTGTAATGTTGGTTTTCGCGCGTACTGGGTTCCATTTGACGAGTCCTTTAGCTAGCTGTTAGCTTCAGCTAGCTGTCCTCACGGCTTGTTAGTTACGTTAACTTTGTTTTTAAAGCTGCCACATTAGTTCGTCCCTGCACCAAACTTCAGATTACAAACTAGTCATTGATATCACAGTCAGAAAAAAGAGCCTCAGAGGATGCTGGCCACTGGAGCGGTAAGTATCTAAGATTAGCCTCTTAAGCGTCTGATCATTTCCCTTTTGTGGAGCTAAGATACCTTCAACAAATATTATTTATTATGTTACAACTCTTAACCTTTACGCAATTAATTAACTGCAGCATTACATTACATTCACATAATTTAGGTTGATGTTTTCCAAATATTTTCACACATTCATACTGACATTTTTTGGTATACTTAGGGGTGTTTTTGGTATACTTGGGTCTTTTTGGTATACTTAGGGGTCTTTTTGGGATACTTAGGGGTCTTTTTGGTATACTTGGGTCTTTTTGGTATACTTAGGGGTGTTTTTGGTATACTTAGGGGTGTTTTTGGTATACTTAGGGGTCTTTTTGGGATACTTAGGGGTGTTTTTGGTATACTTAGGGGTGTTTTTGGTATACTTGGGTCTTTTTGGTATACTTAGGGGTGTTTTTGGTATACTTAGGGGTCTTTTTGGGATACTTAGGGGTGTTTTTGGTATACTTAGGGGTGTTTTTGGTATACTTGGGTCTTTTTGGTATACTTAGGGGTGTTTTTGGTATACTTAGGGGTGTTTTTGGTATACTTAGGGGTCTTTTGGGGATACTTGGGGGTCTTTTTGGTATACTTAGGTCTTTTTGGTATACTTGGGTGTCTTTTTGGTATACTTAGGGGTGTTTTTGGTATACTTGGGTGTCTTTTTGGTATACTTGGGTGTCTTTTTGGTATACTTAGGGGTCTTTTTGGTATACTTGGACTTCTCCACCCAAGCTTAAAATAACATGTATGGCTTTAGATGTTTGCCTGCATACTATATCTCCTATTTCATACCATCATATTGGTGTTCATTTTAGGTTTAACTAAAGCTAGGCAATATGGACCAAATATCATATCTCAATATCTTTTTAGCTGAAGGGCGATATCCATAAGATGATGATCAGTACATATTTAGCAGATGTGTCCCTCTTACTACAGGCTGTAACTAACGTCACAGCCCTGGCACAGGTGGACCGAGAGAAGATCTACCAATGGATCAATGAGTTGTCCAGCCCTGAGACCAGAGAAAATGCATTGCTGGAGCTCAGTAAGAAACGGGAGTCTGTGCCGGACCTTGCACCAATGCTCTGGCATTCCTGTGGCACCATTGCTGCCCTGCTGCAGGTATGACACAAACCAAATCCCAGATATCACTGTCTTTTCTTGTTATTATTTTTTTTTTTACAGTTGTATGGCCTCTATGATATACTTAACAGATTTCTTCCCTTCTCTTGTAGGAAATAGTGAATATTTATCCTTCTATAAACCCACCCACACTTACGGCTCACCAGTCTAACAGAGTGTGCAATGCCCTGGCACTTCTGCAGTGTGTTGCTTCACACCCTGAGACACGGTAAATTAAAGATCATTATTGGGAGATTTGCTTTGTTAATAAGATTTGTTTAAAGAATTTAAATGTGATGTGGTGCTTGTGATGTAAAAACATTTTTCTAATCTGCATTTTCAGTTAAATATGTGTGGCTATAAAGGTGAGCAGATATTTACTGTGTTCCAGTCTGGTCCCATTAATAAAATACTCTTACTCCTTTTTGCTCCTAATCAGGTCAGCTTTTCTCGCTGCTCACATCCCTCTTTTCCTTTACCCTTTTCTACACACTGTGAGCAAAACACGGCCATTCGAATACCTGCGACTCACCAGCCTCGGAGTCATAGGTAAACTTTACTTCTGCCTTGGAGCATTATTTCTCGAATTGATCAACAGAGAAAGAAAACAGCGTTTTCATCATTCTCATTAAGCAAACTCTCTGTGTTTACTGCAGGTGCTTTGGTAAAAACAGATGAACAAGAAGTGATTAACTTTCTGCTCACCACTGAAATCATCCCACTGTGTCTCCGCATCATGGAATCAGGGAGCGAGCTCTCCAAAACGGTACTAAACTGTCCAGGCTGCTGTTTTTCTAACTCCAATTTACATCTAGGCTAACATGACTGTTGTTGTATACTAATAGTTCCAATCTGTGTCCCAGTACAACATCTTCTCCTTTAGTCCCTCCTGTCTTTGTCCCTACTTGCTGCTTTTTATAAATGTTTAAAATCATTTTTATTTAAAGTTAAAGATAAACAAATGATGATGATATAAAGTGGCTGACGTGGTTGGTTTAGGTAACAGATCGTCTTACTTGACCTCATTTGTTTTGCAGGTTGCTACTTTCATTCTACAGAAGATCCTGCTGGATGACACAGGGCTGGCTTATATATGTCAGACTTATGAACGTTTCTCCCACGTGGCCATGATCCTTGTAAGTGTCTCTTGAGGGGCAAAAAAACCCATCAAAATTATAATCAATTAAACCTCCTGGCATCTTTGCACAATACAGACTATCTTACGTCATTTGATTGTTTTGTCTTTTTCTTTGCAGGGCAAGATGGTGCTCCAGCTGTCAAAGGAACCATCAGCTCGTCTGTTGAAGCATGTTGTTCGCTGCTACCTTCGCCTCTCAGATAATCTCAGGTAGAGCAGTGTTTCACATGTCTCTTAATGTTAAATAGGCTCCAAATTCTCTGGCGAAAAACTGTGCAGAGAATATGACTGAAGTAGCATGATCAGTACTTGCCACTAGGAGGAGCCACATTGCTGGAGATATTACTGTAACAATTATATAATTAAATATATACAGTGTTCTGTGGGATTCAGCAGGAAAACCTCCGATAAAAACAGGCTGCTGTACCTGAGGAATAATTCCTCTTTTGATAAAATTGTATTAGTGTCGGTCACTTGGAAATATTGCTGGATAAGAACAGACTTCTTGAAAAGTTTTATACCTTCAATCTTACATTAGAAGCTACCTGTTTTATAGCAAGATGATTTTAAGAAAAAAGGTTTGTGACACATTGTATGTCCTTCTCTCCTCAGGGCCAGAGAAGCCCTGCGTCAGTGTCTGCCAGACCAGCTGAAAGACAGCACCTTCGCCCAGGTGCTGAAGGACGACACCACCACAAAGCGCTGGCTGGCACAATTAGTCAAGAACCTGCAGGAGGGCCAAGTCACTGATGCAAGAGGCATCCCGCTGGCTCCACAGTGAGGAGGGGGGATAAAGAGAATGTGTTCACAACTGACATAGAAAGACTCTTTATCACTGTCCAGGTTCTGTATTCTGCCAAACTGGTGCTATGACTGCCTGCAAAGTAAAGGACATAATAGTGGAAAATGTTTTTTCTGCTGTTGGAGAGATTAACAACAGGTTTTACATCAGGTCAATATCGAAAATGAGGATGGCTTCTTTTTTTGGAGCCCTAATCATAGATCATAGGTTTCCAGGAATGCTTTATTGGCTGATACATCTGGTCTTTAAAGACCCGAGACGAAAGACTTCATTATCAAACACAGACTGTCGTTTTTTGATAAACACTTTGCTTAAAAGTACGAGCAAATAAGAAACAGAAGAACAAAACATAGAAAAAATAAAACTACAGAAAGAAATGCAATTAACCTCGATATTAGAGAATTAAACGGCCAAATGTACAAAAAGCGCAGCATGTAAAACAGTTAATGCTGCTCTAATTGCACTGCAATTTCCATCTTGACATTAGTGGACTGGTAAATATTAGATTTCAGTGATTATCTAGTATTGGTTGTTAATATCAGCACTTAAGTAATATTTGTCGGCTCATTTCTTTTCACATTTATCACTGTACCTTTCTGTAACATTCCACTTTAAATTAGGAGCTTTTGTTTTATTTTGCTTCTTGCATTTCAAATAAGACTCTTGGATCTTCTTTAAGACTTGGTTGTGTCCTCTTTTTTTCCCCTGAAGCCTCTTTGGACTGATATCTGACTTAATGCAGCACTTCAGTACTGCAGTGGATGTGTTTCTGTAAACGTTAATGTTTTACTGGCTTTGCATTTTGTGGCCCAGTAATACAGACAATGATTTTGGTCCAGTGTGAAATCTCAGAAGTTGCTCTTGTCTAAGATATTTCATAAATAAACTGTTTTCCAACAAATCAATGATAATATTTTCTCTGTAATGTGCTGTCTTAACCTGGCTCAAGGGCCATGACAAATATGAAAAAGGAAACTAGTTAACTTGCAAATAATAATGATTTATTGTACTAATGACATGAGAACTGCAAACATGGAGTGTGTCTGTCAGTAAGTAGTGTGAATGTGGATGTGTGGCATAAATGAAGTGTGGGGTGTTGTGAAGCAAAATGTAACAAAGTCTGAAATGTGCAAACAGTGTTCGATGTGAGTCCGTGTGGCATGAGAGAGAGAGAGAGAGAGAGCTCCAGCCTGGGGTCTGGCTTTTATGCCCTGAGAGCAACAGGCCCAGGTGTGCTAGATTGGACCAACCAAATCCTCCAGGAACAGGGAGACGGAACCAATTAGTAACAGCCTGTTTAAGCAAAGGCAGTGACCGTCACAGTGCTTTAAAGAACTGCTTTCAGTCTCGTAATTATTCAAGGAAAGAGTAGTACCTTGATTTCCATTTTAAGGAATATATTTTCAGTGTTAGGCGGCAATGTTAACAGCATATCTCGGTTTGCAAAAGCTACAGAGTACAGACTACTTTGTTTAAAAAAAGATTGATCATAATAAAAAAGTACATGTCATATTCAAGCTGTAAAAAATATCAAATATCCCATACCAGTGAAGATGACACTGAGTAATGTTTTAATTCAAAAAGTAGACTGTTGTGAATAGGACTTACTTACAAAACAGAATACTATAAGTTCAATGAATGTCTGCTTTGGTGTCAATGTCCATCAGTCAGATGCCTGCATTTCATAAACTATAGGGGGCAAGGAGGATAAGCCATTTAACTTTACAAAAAGATCTAAAGACTACAAATGAATGAACATATAAATGTCTTGTAAAGCCAGTAACAGATATATTCATTAATCCTAGCTTACCTTTTGTTTGGGTAAACCCATATCTATATCTCATAACCGCTTTTTCAAATTGAGTGTTTATCATCAGCATGTTGTGTAAAGTCATATTTCCACTATGTAGGTAAATTATGTTTCACATTAAGACCAATGAAGTCTTTCATTGACCTTTACTTCCTGTTGCTGTTTTTATGAGAGGAGACCCAAGGAAAGCATGCAAACTCAGCACATACAGACCCCACCCTGCATGTGGATTTGAGCCACTGGACTTGTTAAATGGAAACAAAAATGGAAGAAAAAAAACAGGTGAAGAATTAGTTTTCACTTTGTCAATTATATTTCACAATAGGCTGGCACTGGAAAATAAAAAAGACGCACACATCCCTCGGTGGGTGCTGAATCCAAAAACACAAATAAGTAAAGAAAAGCAAACAAGACCCCCATACCAAGAAGCTCCCGTTTGATTAATGTATTGACAAGAATGATTTTAGAAGAGTCAAAGAAGCAGCATCAAAAGTAAGAAGCTGTTGCTGATCTAGTGACTGCACTGATTTTTTAAATTAAAAGTCTAACTGGAGTCTTGTGCAGTAGTTCAGATAAACAGTATGTTGATGTTGTGTCTTTGTCACTGGGATTTTATGGAAATAAAGAAAAACATGTAGTTTTCACAAATAAATAATACAATAAAGTAATTAGGAAATATTTCAGTTAAATGTTATTTTTTATTTTTTAGCTACCTTTACATATCAGTCACATTAGAAAGTATCCCACCTGTTCCCACTATAGCACTCCATTTAACATCTCCACTGACTTCACTGATGGTTATTCTTTTTCCTTTTACTGGTACATTAGCAGATTGTTGCATCCATCAGGCACCTTTGCTCAGGCATCCATTTGTCGGGGAATTTGATCCCGCTGGGAGATGTTTATCCTAAGAGTGCAATGTGAGTTTTTTTCTGTGTTTACATTTCATGAGCTCCAGCAGCTAAAGTCATTACAGGCTCGATCCAGTGAAGCTTTTAGATGAAGGAGTGCATTAGCTTGAATGGTTTTGAATTGGGAAAGTAATATTTTTCCATTTTTACAATCTGTGATCTATACAGCAAAACGTCGGCTCTGAAGAATATGGAAAAAGTATGTCATGAGGAAAAAATATCTGCCAACAGAAAAACAATTTTTTTAAGTCACATATTATGCCATGGTTTCTAAACACTAACATGTGTCTCTAGTCTGTCCACAAACGCCCCAATTATGAGAAAAGTCCATCCTCTCTGTCTTTTGCTTGCTCCACTTTTCAGAAAATGTGTGCTCAAACAGGCCGTTTGGAGATTTTCCAGGGCAGTAACCTTAACTTCCTTCCACAGCTAGGTGTTTGTTCTGCCCTCTGAGTCTGCCTTCTCACCATAAACAATAGGGCATGGAGCGAGAAAGCCTGAGACACTCAAGCCCTTCCAGAGAGGGGGCGTGGTCAGACACAGCTCATTTACATTTAAAGCTACAGACACAGAAACAGCCTGTTCTGAGCAGGGCTGAAATAGAGGGGTTGATCAAATACAGGATCAGAGTGGATTTAGAACAAGAAACTTCACGGACATGTTTTGGGGAACTTAGGGACTTACTTAAACTAGTTGAAAGGAAGGATAATATGTGACCATTAATGACCAAAAATGTTGACATCAAGCTAAAATATTCAGTGTCAAACAGACATTTTAAAGCTTGCACATCTGGCCTAAAAACAAAGTTTATTCGTCTAGTTTAGAAAATGGTAATGTCAGCATTTTAAAATAAGTCTTTATGTGAAGGAAATATATCTAATCACAGATACCATTATACTCTATTAGAGATATACTAAGAAGAAATCTCTTGTCAGGCAAGAAAAGCACAATTCTTTTGATTTCTGAGACTTAATATTGTCTTGATGTTTATGTTTCGTTTGCATGTTAAAAGAGGGTCAACCAAAACATTACTTTTTTACTTTTTTTTTTTTACAGTTTTGAATGCTGGAGGCAGTGGAGAAATGTTTGAAATTGAGACTGGGCACTGTAAAAACAGCATCTAATCAGTATAAGTGCTCTGCAGTATGCTGAACACAGCCAAGTTTTACAGTAAAACAATTTATTAGTCTATACTGTTGCAATCTTTAACAATCATCAGATTTCAGGAAAGGGCTCCATTGTTGACTTGATTACTCCTGCAGAGGTTGATTTTCTTATGTAATGCACAGTATGTACCGTTCATTGTTTTATGATTTGGCTTCTTTCCCAAATTGTGTTCCCTGTTATCAATGCTGATACAGAAACGAGAGAGTCACTGAGCAGAGCATCCACAATCGCCCCGAGGATGAAGGAGAGAGACGGACAGAGCGAAGCGGGGCAGGCCGAAGGGGGGTGAGTGACCCTCAGCAGATGCAGCGAAAGGGTTTGTGAAGAGGACTGAGGGAGTGGCAGGAAAGGAAGGAAGGCTGGTGGGGAGGGAGTATACGGGAGGAGGAAGGGGCTGAGGAGGGGTGTGAGTGGAGCGTACCAGTGTGCGGCAGCAGCAGCTTGGGAATCAGGTTTCTCCGACCGAGCAGTAAGAGCTGAGAGAGAGAAGGGAGGGGAGAGGAGGCAGAGCCAGATTTCTTTTCAGACACTCCCATTCTTTTAATGTCTGAGCTCAGCTAACGGTCCCTGGACTCTCCTTGGGTCTGGATCTCTCCAGAGTGACACACCACATACCTCCCTGGACCTCATTTCAAGCCAACCATCCAGGGTCCTACCCCTCTGAATCTGAAGCCCTCCACCTCTGGAGGTCTGACCTATAACATCCTTAGTGCGGCCTTTACTTTAGGTAAGTGTATCTTTTTTCACCTTCTAGGGGGAAAAATTAAGTTTGAGTCTTGCATAGAGGATTTGCTGATGTGATGCTTGAATGGCTCATATTTCAGACTCTGGTTCTAATTTACTCTGCATATATCTCCCTCCCTGCAGTGGTTTGGAGTTATATGTGGATTTCATTTGATGGGGTTGGCCTGCTCACTAGTTTGCTACATTCTTCACGTAATTGTATACAGGAAATCAAAGTCAGGAGTAAAAAATCAAGACATTGCACTCACGCATTCAGACTTTTCTGACACGGATAAAACCAGTTAAAAAACTATAAAACAGAAACAGACAAGATAAAAGTCTGCAAACCTTTGATCCTCATGACTGAGCTGTGTATTCCCCATTAGTCATGTCTTTGTTGGTGTCTGTGCATGTGGTCAGTGAACTCCCTGAAAAAGTGTGACTCATCTCCCCATGAGCAGAGCTCCAATCCAAAACACTTAAGCATGGCTCTAAAAATAAAAACAACATTATGTGACCTAATTGCAGCCTAAAAGCCTGGATGTGGAGTAAAAGGAGATGGGTGTGTTTGACTTGCAGCAGTAAAACGTGACAAACTTGGATGGAAAATAGAGTAGCATACAATAAGTTTTTGACGTTGGTCAGAACATACAAGTGCTGATTGGTTTATGGAGGACATTGCTCTATGCACAGTGGAAAAAAACAAGCCTCGCTTTCATTTGAATTTTATTAAGTAGGAGTGGGATATTAAATTGTGAAGCAACTGTGAAAGCATTCCTTGCGTCTTGTCAGTCGTACTGTGTTGAGAGCTGTCAGATTTCTCATAGACTTTCAAGGAGGGCAGGCTGGCATGAGGGGTTGGGAAACATAGAACCTATCTTGTTGTTTTAAGGAGACAATGAGAGGAAGGGATAGCTGTCAGGAGGAGATACAGATATACAGATGTTAGAAAACATTCCTCTTTGGTGTGGTTGAATCATGTTTATCAGTGTGATAACAGAGCTAGCAGGAGTTTTTCAAAAATAAGCAGAACATCTGCAGCTAAGTTGGCCTTTGTTAATACTGAGGCATTTTTATGGTTTTAAAGTCAGGATATGCAGTTCAGAGCCAATGAGGTTTAGTCATATTCAGCTGGTATCTCTTCAAGCTCTGTTCTTTGAGGTCTCTGGGGAAAAAAACCTGCCATTTGTACAAAGCCCTTGTTCTGTAAGTTAACAACAAATAAAACGGCTTTGACAGAGCCCAACACCTTTTGTTTCAGTCGATCAGCATCAGGTAGCAATCATATTCTACATCTGCTTCCTACTCTTTTGTTTTAACATCCTAGCCAACAAGGAACAGAGCTATTGTTGACCATAATTTAGAAAAGTAATTTAAAGACCCTTAACTGTACTGCATGTAAATAAGCTGCACGTTTATTTGCTAATGCATACGGCAAGGTTATTTTCTATGAGGTAAAGGGGTTCAATTATTACACATTTAAATACCACAGACATTATGAATGCAGAATGTTTGTTGCTAAGTATTTTATGAAGTAAGTAGTCATTCTCTGATTAATCTTAGAACATCAAATGAGGCAGTTTTTTTTTTATCTTACAACAATTTGAGTTGAGAAAAAACAACAACAAGTTGAGATATTATTGTGATTTTGATGTTGGAAGGTTACATGGCGATAAATCGAATTCTAAAAACATCAGTGTTCACATGGACATCTGATTTCTCTTTGTCCAGGCTGATGAGAGTACAGACAGTAGAGAGTGTGTGATGCTTCTCAGTCAGCAAACACTGTGCAGGAGTTGCCCTGCACAAGCTTCTTTGTCTGCTGGACGATGATGAATCAATAAGTGAGTAAAAGACGGATGCTGGGCATAAAATGCTGACTCATCTTGAAAAAAATAACAAGACTGAGTCTGTGGGAATGTCTCAGAGTTGCAATCTGTGCACATTTCATCATTGTCCTTTTCTTTTTCAACCGTGATGTTCCTGAAAAGGAACTGTGTTTTTGGGGATGTTCTACATCACAGCAGGGAAGTGAACCTATAGTTTCCCTCTTTCACAACGCCCTGCATGCTTACATACAAAAGCTGCAGTACAAACATTTGTGTCTGACAATATGGAGCTGATGCTTTTTTTAAAGTTTTCCATTTTGGAGCATTTTTTGCCTTTATTAGATAGAACAGCTGAAGAGAGACAGGACATGATGGGAGGATACAGTTGCAAGAAAAAGTATGTGAACCCTTTGGTATTTCCTAGTTTTCTGCATAAATTGGCCATAAAATGTGTTCTGATCTTCATCTAAGTCTCAACAATAGACAAACACAGTCTGCTTAAACTAATACCACAAAACAATTATATGTTTTCCTGTTTTTCTTGAACACAACATGTAAACATTCACAGTGCAGGGTGGGAAAAGTATGTGAACCCTTGGATTTAATAACTGGTTGACCCTCCTTTGGCAGCAATAACCTCAACCAAACGTTTCCTGTAGTTGCCGATCAGACCTGCACAACGGTCAGGAGGAATTGTGGACCATTCCTCTTTACAAAACTTTTTCAGTTCAGCAATATTCTTGGGATGTCTGGTGTGAATCGCTCTCTTGAGGTCATGCCACAGCATCTCTATCGGGTTGAGGTCAGGACTCTGACTGGGCCACTCCAGACCAGGCCACTTTCTTCTGTTGTTGATTTACTTCTGTGCTTTTGGTCGTTGTCCTGTTGCATCACCCATCTTCTGTTGAGCTTCAGTTGGTGAACAGATGGCCTTAGGTTTTCCTGCAAAATGTCTTGATAAACTTGGGAATTCATTTTTCCGTCGATGATAGCAATCTGTCCAGGCCCTGATGCAGCAAAGCAGCCTCAAACCATGATGCCCCCTCCACCATACTTCACAGTTGGGATGAGGTTTTGATGTGCTGTGCCTTTCTTTCTCCACACATAGTGTTGTGTGTTCCTTCCAAACAACTCAACTTTGGTTTCATCTGTCCACAGGATGTTTTGCCGGTAGAAGCTGTGGAACATCCAGGTGCTCTTTTGCAAACTTCAAACATGCAGCAATGTTTTTTTAGACAGCAGTAGCTTTCTCCATGGTGTCCTCCCATGAACTCCATTCTTGTTTAGTGTTTTACGTATCGTAGATTCGTCAACAGAGATGTTAGCATGTGCCAGAGATTTGTGTAAGTCTTTAGCTGACACTCTAGGATTCTTCTTCACCTCATTGAGCATTCTGCGCTGTGCTCTTGCAGTCATCTTTACAGGACGGACTTCTAGGGAGAGTAGCAACAGTGCTGAACTTTCTCCATTTATAGACTATTTGTCTTGATGTCTTTGGACTGATGAACATCAAGGCTTTTAGAGATTCTTTTGTAACCCTTTCCAGCTTTATGCAAGTCAACAATTCTTAATCGTCGGTCTTCTGAGAGCTCTTTTGTGCGAGGCATGGTTCACATCAGGCAATGCTTCTTGAGAGTAGCAAACTCAAAACTGAAGTGTGTTTTTCATAGGGCAGGGCAGCTTTAACCAACACCTCCAATCTCGTCTCATTGATTGGACTCCAGGTTGGCTGACTCCTGACTCCAATTAGCTCTTGGAGAAGTCATTAGCCTAGAGGTTCACATACTTTTCCCACCCTGCCCTGTGAATGTTTACATGTTGTGTTCAACAAAAACATGAAAACATATAATTGTTTGTGTGGTATTAGTTTAAGCAGACTGTGTTTGTCTATTGTTGAGACTTAGATGAAGATCAGAACACATTTTATGGCCAACTTATGCAGAAAACAAAGAAATTCCAAAGGGTTCACATACTTTTTCTTGCAACTGTAGTTGGGGTTGACTTGAAGCAAAGAGCCGTGGTCAGATTTGAACCCACAGCTGCTGCAATGGGGACCGCAGCCACCCTCTGTACATGTTGCCCGCGTCATAACTGCTAGGCTATCTGGCGCCCCATAGCTTTTTCAAAATGTATGTTGTTTGGAGAAGAAAAAGAGAAAAGCATTTGGAACATCTGGCTGACATCTGCCTCTTATTTGCAGCACATCCATTGGCATGATTCAAGAATAGAGATGGATACTGAAGGCCCACGTGAGTAAATATTCACTCCTCAGACTGAAGATTAAGAAACTGTGGTTATTAAGTAGCGGCCCTTTGTAATTCAAACATCCTCACTGTTAAATAAGCTCTCTGGTCTGAAATGTTTGTTGGTGCAGCAGGTATGACATGATCATGAACTCTTCATTTGAACACTGTGCAGGTGTCCAAGATGACCCAGATATCAAGGTGATGATGGCGGGGTCGACTCTGAGAAAGGTGAAGTCCAGGTCGTGGAAGAAGCAGCGACATTTCCGCCTCCTGGAGGACGGTCTGACGATCTGGTACAAGTCCAGATGGGCGGGGATGGGACACACCACCTGTGAGTAGTGTGTCAGCACATGGTTTCATACATAATTATCATTTCTTTAAAGGACCAGTTTCACAGTTTTTGGGATATCTGTGTATTTAGTTTCATGATGAGAGTTAGGGGAGGATTAATTCAACTCTCAGGTCTGTTAGCAAAAAGGAAGCTGAAGGTAGAAGGTAGTTAGCCTAGCTTAGCATAATTATTGGAAACAGAGGGAACCAGCCAGCCTTACTCTTCCTAAAAGGAACAAAATATCTCCACAGAGACATTTTATAATGATTAATCAATACGTCATATCTAATTACTTTAATTACCCCTGTCACTTAAGTCTTGCTTTGGTGTAGCTCAGTATTAAAAAGGGTTTTATAGGTCCTCATAAAAAAGTGTTTGGTGGACGGCCTGCTCTATAACAAATCTAAGAGTAAAATAAGTGTCATCATGTTTCAGTCTCTATAACCGAGCTGGAGGCCGTGCGAGAGGGACACCAGTCAGAGGTCCTGCTGAGCATCGCTGAAGAGTATGCCGCTGACCTCTGCTTCACCTTGGTGTTTCATGGTCGCCAAGGCAACCTGGACCTGGTGGCTGACTCTCCAGGGGAGGCCCGGGCCTGGATCCAAGGAGTCCGCAAACTGATTCACAAGGCTGAAACGATGGATGAGAAGGAGAGGCTGGACCAGTATCTTTTTTACTGTGGTGGGCTATTGGCCTTGGCAAGGATCTCTGAGTGGTGTTTTTGGTTAAATACCTTATTTTCTTAAGGAGTTCCTTAAGTCAACCCTAAACACTTTCTTGATGTCTGTGGTAGAAAATGTAATTGATCAGTTTGATTTCTGAGTCCAAAACCCTTCTGAGCTGGTGTTTTCCTCAGCATCTTCTCAGGTGGGTCTGGGACTGGTTTCATAAAGCCGACAAGAACAAAGACGGGAAGATGAATTTCAAAGAGGTGCGGAAATTACTGAAGATGATGAACGTGGAAATGAATGAGGAACATGCTCTGCACCTCTTCACGGTGAGCTTTTAAACCTTTCTCGATATATATCTTCTACTTGGCATGAAAAATATGAGCAGAGATGTGAAGGAAAAAGCTATTCAGCTGAAACATCTTCATTTTAAAGAGGGTGAGGTTGTGCAGTTTTTTTTTTAAATAGTCTATAAACAGTTCAACAGACACAAAGCTAAATCTCTCCCTTTATTTCCACAGATGGCTGATAAGTCGGAGAGCGGCGCACTGGAGATCGAGCAGTTTGTCCACTTCTACAAGATGCTGACTCAGAGGGATGAAGTGTGGAAGGTGTTTCAGGATTACTCTGGAGATGGAGAGAAGTTGATGCTGGACGAGCTTGAGATCTTCCTGAGGCTGGAGCAGCAGGAGGGAGACAAAAGTTGCCGGCACGCCCAGGAACTGATTGATCGCTACGAACCATCTGAATCAGGTAAAACAGGGCTGTGACTGACAGAGGAGCGTTTAAAGTGTCACCTCAGTGACACAGGGCTTCTGAGGACGGTCTGGATCTCAGAGGAGTTTTTTCAATTCTTCTCTCTCATATGAAATATTTGTAGAATAAATCATTCAGTTTGATATGCGTCAGTATTCCTGCAGTAAATTTGATTTAGAGTGTAGAAGGTTTTAAAGGCAGCGTATAATGGGAGGTTTGAAGACTCTCTAGCTCTGGCCGAAGATTTTTCCACATCAACAGTTTTTGAATATTTTTGACTTTATTACTGAGTTAGGCCTGGACGCAGTTGCAATTCAGGGAGAGAGAAGAGAGAGAGAGAGAGAGAGAGAGAGAGAGAGAGAGAGAGAGAGAGAGAGAGAGAGAGAGAAAGAGAAAGAGAAAGAGAGAGGAATGACATGCAGCAAAGGAGCCACAGGTTGGATTTGAAACCAGGCTCTCCACTTTAAGGACTGTAGCCGCTGTACATGGGGCACGCAAACTAACCACTTTTCCACTGGCACACAAATGCTTTGATTTTAACATTTTGTTAACGGTACGTTGTTTTGCAGGAAGTATTTAAGCTTTTGATATACGTCTGATTAAACATTGACAGGATGGGACTTCGTTTTGTATGAGTATTTATTTTTATTTCATATTTAAGCTTTTAATGTATAATTCTTTTTTTGGGGGGGAGGGGGGCTTTTTGTCCCTTTATTGTACAGACAGGAAAGTGTATATAGTCTGATATCAGTGAGAGAGTGGAGGGGGGAATGACGTGCAGGAAAGGTGCCACACAGGTCGGATTTGATTTTTCAGTTCAGAGTTCAGACAAAAATGGTGGACTGAACAACCAACCAATCAAACGACAGTCTGTCTCACCATCCCAGAATCCACCTCTGGCAAAGCCTCAGAATCTTTACATCTTTCTAACTCAACACCTGAACAAATATGAGGAATTATGTGGATGTGTGAATTTCTTTTCTACTTCTAATTATTACACTCAGCTTACCCAACAACAATGTGTACTAGCCTATGTGACTCCCACAACCTTCTCATGTGTGAATACTCTAAAGCCTGTTATTTACTTTCATTGATTTTGTCATTTTTGGACTGTCTTGTTCTGTCAACACCGTCTGAATTATTCCATCTGTGCAGCCAAGAAGCAAGGCGCCATGTCTTTTGATGGCTTCCAGATGTACCTGTGCTCACAGGAGGGCTCCATATTTAACCCTGAGCTTCGGGATCTTCATCAGGACATGAGCCAGCCGCTCAGCCACTACTTCATCTCCTCCTCACACAACACCTACCTCCTGGAGGACCAGCTCCGGGGACAGAGCAGCCTGGAGGCGTACATTAAGTGAGTGCTGCTGCACACACCTGAGCACAACATAGTGTATCCTCACTCCCTGCTTTACCTGAGAGAAGAGAAAGGTGATAACTTACCTCTTAATGTATTTTTGTCTAAAGGGCCCTGAAGAGAGGCTGCCGGTGTGTGGAGGTGGACTGCTGGGATGGCAGTGACGGAGATCCCATCGTGTATCACGGTCACACTTTGACGTCCAAGATTCTTTTTAGAGACGTCATTTCAACGCTTAAAGAGTACGCTTTCAAGGTGAGCAGCCCAATCACAGAGCAAAAAGTAAATGAAAGCAGGGAAAAACAGATTTTGACACTAACCTCCAGATAGGCTAAATGACAGCGCCAGGCTGGTAACAAAAATCTGCCCTGGAAATGTTGTTGTTACATTTTTTAATGCACCTAACAAATGTGATAAAGTAAAACAATTGGCATCGTCATCATAGTTTTTTTCCTCGCTTACCTTTTTGGTGGGTCTTTACAAAACATTTCTTGGGTATTTATATTAACTTGGGCTCTTTCTGTCTTAATTACAATTTATTATTTCTCATTAATCCTGTTTAAATTAATGGATTCACTCAAACAGGAAGGGGAGGAAACAACTGCAGGTAGCACTTTATCAGACTTAAAGAAAAGGTAGCCTTTAAAAGAAGGGTTTTAGACCCTGTGCCAACATCGAGGGGAGCATTTTGTGACCTTTGCAATGTGTTATGTTATTATCACTTCTGTCAGATGTAATTATGTCCTGACGAAGACTCTGTAGAGTGAAAACGAGTAGACACATCCCTGTTAATAAAGGACTTTTATGCTGCATCAGAGTGCCTAGGACTTTCAGTTTGGACTGCCTTAGTTTCTTCACAATGAACTTTGTTTTTAATTAAGACAGTCATTTATTTATAAGCTACAGGACAATCTTTTTCCACACATTTTTTAATTCCCCTCAGTGCTGGCAGTGGCACTGCAGCCTACCAAGTGCACCAGCATCTGGCCTTTATCAGAACAGTCAAATTGCCAATCTGAGTCTTCCTATAGTATCCATGCTCGGCGCTCAGTCAGGCTTTAGGAGTAGTTTTCATTTGGGAAGAGAAATATTCCCTGTGTGTGAACATTTATTTAGAGAGAAAGATGTTGCTGTTGCTATCATTCAGTGCTGTGAATAACATGTGTCTCTGTCTTTGGTTACACACATGTCTGACACTGATATCTAAACATAACTGAAGAAAATGTGTTTTTGAAACAAATCAAACCAACCCTTGTAAATTCCACTCACAGGACTCTGTGTGTGAAGCAGATGGAGCCGTTGGTAAACTTCCCTGCCTCTGAAATGAAATGTACCCGTGCTGACTCAACTTTATGGAGAACAACCAGGAACTTCTCATGTGTCTCCACGTCTCTATTTTAACCCACTCAAACTTTCCTACTGGACTTTACTAAGATGTGACGAAGATACTGTTTTTGAAGAGTGTGGAAACTTTTAGAAACTCTGTACGATGCAACTGAAATACAGCGTACTAACTTTCACCACTGAGTTTTCTGGACACTTTTACATCCACCTGTTTATTTTTTTTTTTAAAGATTGTGTCTCTGTCTGGGATGATAGGTGTCACAGTTCCCTGTCATCCTGTCCCTGGAGAATCACTGCAGTGTGGAGCAGCAGACAGTCATGGCCAAACACCTCACACAGATCTTGGGTGACACCCTGCTGACCACCCTGCTGGATGGGCAGGTCCCTCAACAGCTCCCCTCTCCACAGGTTAGAATCTGTTTGTTTTACTAATCAAACATGCACTTCATGGAGTGACCCACAGGTCAACTAAACATCCACTTTAAGATTTAAAATGCTCGTTAAATTCGATATAAAAGACACAAAATGATTAACTCTTTAAAATACATTTTATTCACATGTGTATGTAATGTGTATATACAAAATGTTTCTCTTTATAATTGGAATAATTTGTAATTGAGACATTGTCTTGAGAACAAAGCAGTAACGTCACTCCTCCTGCAACTTTCTGTTTGACTCTGCGGAGAGTTTATCACTTATGAATGAAGACACGGCTTGAATAGATAATACAAAACAGATGCAGAAGGAGAAGTAGAAAATATGTTTGTGTGTGTGTGTGCGCGTGCGTGTGTGCGTGTGTGTGTGTGTGTTTTGTTTCTGTGTGTGATAGAGTGTGTAGTCTGTGTGTATACATCTGTGTGTGTGTGTCACAGAGTCAACTAACATTACAACAATAAGGCTAAATCAGATTTGATGTGTTAAGTTAATAAACACACTGGACTTGAGAGTTTCCTGTTTACTAATCATGCACATACCTGCACGAGTATACAGTTCCTACATTGCACATGTTTGATATTGCTTATAATATTGTTCAGTGTACTCTATTTAAGTTCCACTGCACTAGGAGTACTGCTGTTTTATAGCGTCTTACTTCTTTTTTTGTTCTTCTACGTTAAATGTTTTTACATCAAAACACAAAGTCCAGTTTCGTGTACTGTAATCATACTAGGCAATAAAACCTGATTGTGATTCTGCAGACAATACACAAGAATCCAGGCACTAGTGTTGTAGTACGTTAAATCGGTCTTGGTCTCATGACAAAAGGACTATTAGACTATTAAAACTATTAGAAAGATTGGGAGTTTAAATAATAATAAGCTGGTGTCCACATTAAAAAGAAACTGCAGCCAGTGAGTTTGGCATTACTCTGGTATTTATTGTTGCATTTTTGCGACGCAATTTATTGACATTACTTCTGTTATTTATAGACATTTAATTGCTGTTTGTTAACTATATCATGAGTCTTAAATTATGGCTTTGTTGGCCTATTTCCCAGAATACATTTCTTTTAGAAACTATAGACATTTAGTTGATTTACGTGAAGCATTTCTTGCTTTTTTTTCTTACTTTAACCCTTTAATACATACCAGACTGTGGCAAACAGTCCTCTTTGTGGCCCTAAAACTCAAAATAAATATTGGGACTGATGTCTTTTAGACCGTACTGAGTCTTACTTGGAGGTGATTTAGTTATCATTAACAATTTAGAGACATTTTCAGGTTTAATAGTACATATGTTAGCCTCGTTAGCATCTTCCACTCAGCCTAAAAGCAACAGTCTAAGTTGCAAAGTTTTTTTTTCCATTAGAGCACTCAGGATAATCAATGCTAGGTTGAACTAATGGCAGATAAATGCTATGAGGTATTCCAAATAGGAGCTTGCCTATTAAATAGTGGTAGATTGCTGCTTTCAGTTAGGAGGCAGTAGAGTGCAGGAAGATGTTTTTATTCTTAATGAGCATTCAAAAGCTGTCCATTTATCACAAGGCTGCCTTCCAACACACATTTTGCGCTTCATCAAACATTTATTGGCTTCTTTATGTAGAAACTAACTCAGAGATAGTGCAGACAAAGAGCAGTCTTATCTCTTACAGTAGGTCAACAAATCTCTTTCTTTGGTGTTTATTACAGGAGCTGAAGGGGAAAATATTGCTGAAAGCCAAGAAGATCGGCGGTCCAGGAGGCTCTCTGGATGACACCCTGACAGACGAAGTTAGCGATGATGAAGAGACGGCCAACAGTGATGCAGAGACTCTTTCTTCAGATGAACCACCTGTGAACCACAATGCAAAGGTGAACTTATAGATATTTCCCATGATGTCTCGTAATTACATCCAAAAAGAATTTATTTTGACCATGCTTCTTGAAGTGAGCAGGTTTTGCTTTCAGTGGAAGACATTGTAAAATCACAAAAGGAGAGCTCGACAGCAGAGAGAGGCAGGAAACTGGACTGATACTGAAGAGACACTGAGGCGAGACTGGAGTAAAAGAAGAGAGATAGAAGAAAACAGGACAGGAAACAGGGACAATTAGAAGAAAGCAGATATGAGACAAAGAAGACAGATAGTGAAGCAAGAAAGAAAACAGCAACCAATGTGCCTCTCTGTAGCTTTAACTTTTTTTGAAATGAACTGCTCAGTGCGGCAACAGCATGTCTCTGCTGAGGGAACATTTATAGCTGCAACAATTTAATTAGAGTGCATGAGGCAGAGAGAAGGAATTCTAATCATCCTACCCACAAGCTCTGATGGAGCAATATTACACTCTGAAGATTTTCATTTTGAACTGGTGACACTGTCAAAACCGTCTTAAGATTTGGAAAATATGGGGCGATGGATAGCTTGAATGGTAAATTGAAAGTGGACTTAAAGGTCACACCTACACATTCACACACTGATGGTACAGAGGCTGTTGTGTAAAGTGTCCATCAGTATTAACTAATCAAATTCATACACATGAATACGCCACCAATGAAGCAGTGGGAGCAACTTAGGGTTAAGTGTCTCGCCCGAGAACACATCGGACATTTTGCTGCAGGAGCTAGGGTTCAAAACCCTGACCTTTCTGATGAGAGACGACCGACTCTACCACTGAGCCACAGCCGCCTGTAGTGTTTATGTGACAAGCGGGGTATATTCCTCATCCCAGCGGCCGTGGGTTCAAATCCTGCCTCGGCCCTTTGCTTCATGTCATCCCCCAATCTCTCCTCCCAACACTAATTTGCTGTTATTTTACCTCAGTAGCAAACTTATGACTGTTTTTAAATCTACAGAGGAGACATGACCACTCCTCATTTTAATTTTATTTACGTTCAAAGGTGTGGGGAAAATGATTTGATGGCTAACTCTTTAAATGTCATGCCTGCCTTTTACAGAAGTCAAAGTCCAAATTGTCCAGGGAGCTGTCAGACTTGGTGGTTTACTGTAAGAGTGTGCACTTCCATGGCTTTGAACATTCCCGTTTACACGCCAAATGCTACGAGATGTCCTCATTCTCTGAATCCAAGGCCAAGAAGCTCGCCAAGGAAGCAGGTGAGAGGACTTAATGAGTCATAAAGATTTCTTTGGGTTTTTTGTGTGAGACATGCATCGCCTTTATTCTCTTCAAACCTCCCCTCCAGGAACACATTTTGTTCAGCACAACACGAGGCAGCTGAGCAGAATCTACCCCAGTGGCCTCAGGACGGACTCCTCCAACTACAATCCTCAGGATATGTGGAACGTTGGCTGTCAGATAGGTGAGGGGAACGTCGCCCCCTGCTGGTTAAATCAAACTTTCTGTTTGAATGCAGGAGTGTTGTATTTTCCACAGACACAGTAGATGCAGAAAGCAGGGAGGCTAAGGGGTGGCAAAACATCGCAAATGATGTACTAGTGTAGTGAACTCAGCAGTTTATCTGTATGTATGCTGTTTTTTCTTTGATATATAAGCTCATGTTAGAGATGGAAAGTAATGCAACAACTCAAGAAACATGTTTCTCAATGCAGTACAGATTGCCATATATTTAGATATAGTAACACACTAACACAAGCACAGATTCAAATGTAAAGTAGAACTTTCATATCAATACAAAGTCAAAATAAAACCAGAAACAATGTCTATATACTGTAGCTTACTGTACTCGACTTTTCTACTCAAATGCCAAATCTAGTGAGATGCAATATCAAGAATTTTTCTTTGTGCTAGCCCACCTCCTCCTGCAGAGACAGTGATGTTAGAGTTCAGGGTCAGACACAGAATATCTCCCTGCAGCTGGAGGAGAGTGACGGCACAGATGTTTCCTGTCATAAAGCATCAGACGGATGCTGTCTGTTCAGGATTAAAGACTCTTCTGCTGGACTCACTTGAACTCTGACAGCTCGATAGATAGATGAACTCCGAGTCTGGGAAATCACGTGATGCAGCTGGCAGTTAATTGCATTACCTCCCTTCTTTTCTTGTTTCCCAAAGTGGCTCTGAACTTTCAGAAGGCCGGTCTGGAGATGGATCTGAATGATGGACTGTTCCGGCAGAATGGCTGCTGCGGCTTTGTCCTCAAACCTCTCTTCATGAGAGACGCAAACACTCTGTTCAGTCCAGAGAAACCAGAGGAGCGGCAAGGCAAACCACTGCGCTTATCCATACAGGTTCAAAATCACATGAATGTTTCTCATGTTTTCAATCTTAATCTATTTCTGTTAAGATGTGGAAGAGCATAAATAAGAGTCAACAAATTAATTTGCAATGTCAGACAACCATTGCATTGCAATATGTAAGTGCAATATAGTTTCTGTGTCTAATGTGCAAATACGTTTATATGCGTCTCAGGTGATCAGTGCGCAGCAGCTGCCAAAGGTGAACCAGAAGGAGGGCTCTATAGTAGACCCTCTGGTCAGAGTGGAGATCTATGGAGTCCCACAGGACCAGGCCAGAGAGGAGACCAGTCACATTAACAACAACGGTGAGAGTTTCTCTTCTACTGATTCTTTTATTTCATTTCATTTTGATGATTTGAGTGCCAGTTATGAGAGACAAATGCTTTATAAGTTTAAAAAAATGACACAAAACAAAAAAGGAACTACACCTCATTCATCTGCAAACAAAGAAAACTATATAAAATTAATCAATAAATAAAGCTAGGAATATAGAGACAGACAATCAGCCACACTCACATTCACACCTATGGGGCAAATTTTTTTAGAGCCACCAGTTAACCCGAGCATGTCTTTGGACTGTGCGGGGAAGCTGGAGTACTCGGAGAGAACCCACACATTCACCGTGAGATGCACACTCCACACGGATAGTCCCTGTCTGGAGGGGATTCGAACCAGGAACCTCCTCAATGTGAAGCAACAGCGCTAACCACTGCACCAACTTGCAGACCAAGTTAAAACATATAAAACATTTTTCATATAATGAATGGCAAATATTTACTTTAGTTATTAGTTTCCTGTTTGCGTGCTCTGCAGGTTGTATTGATGAGGTCTGATACCCTCTTCTGTTCTTTACTGCCCCCTACCTGCAGGCTTTAACCCAGTGTGGAACGAAACTCTAAATTTTGTCATCCGCTCTCCTGAGCTGGCCCTGGTCCGCTTCGAGGTGGAGGACCATGACAAGGCATCCAGGAACGACTTCATTGGACAGTTCACTCTACCGTTTACATGCATCCAAGCAGGTGAGCTCCTGAAATATTAAACAAGGAAAACACAAAGCAGTTCATTGAAACCTCCAAAGTTACTCCTCAGCAATATGTCTAATAAATCACATGTTGTGGGAAATGCTTTGATTGTCTTTCCTTCACCAGGATATCGCCACATAAATCTGCTCTCCAGAGACGGAACAGCTATACCTCCCGCCTCTGTCTTCATCAACATCAGCATCTCAGAGCTCACGTGAAGAGGAAGAAAAATCTGACGCTTTAGCCTAGATGGGTTTCTGAAGAGAAGTCATAATGGCTGAATTTGATCCCTCACCAAATTTACCAAGAAGTAAGAAAGAAACCTGGGGGCCGTATTCACAAAGCTTCCTATGAAAAGAAAGTGAAGAAATGTTCTTCAAACACTGAATAATGAACATTATTGTTGGATCATAGTTGGGCCGAACAGACAGAAATGATTCATGCAGACATATAAATCCATCGATGACTTTATTCAGTGCAAAGTGAGACATGCATGTTGCTGATGTAACGATCATCATGTGAAGAGGCTGCTGCTCAAGTGTTTCAAAAATATTTTGTAGGCTAAAGCACGGCTAACAATTTAATCAGCAGAGATGTTCATTTCATAATGTTGCCTGGTTTGTAGATTCTATGATTGGGCCCAATCAATTTAACTGTCTTCCATGGCCATTATCCCCCAAGAGAGCACTTTTTCTAATAATCTTTTGGATCAAACAATGAAAGCTACTGAAAGGTTTTGTCATACCTAGCAACAAGGCCGACAACACCTCCTAAACGTTTCTGTCGCTGTTCCTAAGTCACTCCTAAACTAGGAGTCCTTGCTATTCAAGCTAAGTCAGAAGCTCGCTGAGAGGAATCTCATCATAATATTTATGAATACGGGACCTGAAGGACACAGGGACGATCAATAGAGTCCACTTCTAAATATGTAGAATCCGTGTTGAATAATAACTGCCCCTATTTATTTCTCTTCTAATGTAATATGTTTGCAATTCTTAATTCTGTCAAATTGCAATGAAATGAAGGAACATGAGAGAGGGGTTGCTGCATGCCTTGAATGCCAAAATAAACCTTACTACCTTTTAAATGACCTGTAGGCTATATCCTGAAATAACATTAAGTAACTTTGAGTGTATGGTTCACCGTTTTACTTATAGAGTGTAAA
Organism: Labrus bergylta; assembly: GCF_963930695.1. Classification (NCBI taxonomy): domain Eukaryota; kingdom Metazoa; phylum Chordata; class Actinopteri; order Labriformes; family Labridae; genus Labrus; species Labrus bergylta. Next base: position 18,148,980 of record NC_089207.1, on the reverse strand, counting down.
ACAATCGCCAAATACCAGTATTATTATAAACATACTGATCTGAATTCCCATCTCCAACAGTAGGTGGCAGCACTGTCTACGGTGTAGCGTGGTCATTGAGTTATAAAATACTCCCAGTTTTGCATCACGTTGTTTAATCTACAATGAAGTGCCTGCTGTACAAATGACAAACAGTTGTGTTGTGTATTATGTAAATCTGTGTAAACATAGGCCTGTAAATTAATACAATACTTTTTGCTCTTGCTTGGTCGTTCTTGTTTTTTTATCAGCTGAGAAATATTCCCAAACGTAGAGGACCCATTGTTCCCCGCAGCTCAGATGGAGACGCCTTCATTTCATCCAGTTTGGATTACAGCAACTCACTTTTCACCGCTCTCAACAAAACATCCCTTAACTGTTTACAACTAGAACAAAATGCTGCAGCCAGACTATAAACCAGGTCCTGCAAAAGGTCACATATTACTCTAATTCAAGGTTCTTGTAATTACTTTTAAAGTTCTGCATGTTTTGTTTTGTGACTCTCTGTTCTTGAAAGGTGCTCTATAAATAAAGTTATTATTACTTTATGAATGAATCTACACCATAGAGTAAACTTCACTCACTGACAAAACTTTTTGACTCATTCATTCTTTTAGATTTTTTCTTCAAAAGCAGTTTGAACAACGTATTAAAGCACTTAATAATCAAATTTATTCATTTGATAGGGACAGAGGTATTTTCTTGAAATATGTCCTATTGTTTATGGTGAGAAGGCAGATTCAGATGGCAGAAGAAACACCTAGCTGAGTTGAGTTTTTAGGGATTTCTTGAAGGAAGTGAGTAGGGGGGGGGGGTCTCTGGTGTTTTTTGGGAGTGAGTTCCAGAGGGTGGGTTTGCATCTGCAGACCTGAGAGAGCGGGTGGGATTGTGTCGGTGAAGGAGCTCAGACAAAGGGAGCACTGTAGAGCCATCGATGGCGAGGGAAAAGTTGCTGTTGGATTTGATGATGGACTTACAACCACAGGATGTGTACTAAATAAAGAACATTATCTGAACAGGTGGTGTAAGGTGTGTTTCTGTGAGAATATCGGAACAGGATCTTATGACTAGGCCAAATCTTAAGGTCAGACAACAACTGGTTCATGGCCTGCACAAACTGTATGTCTCTGTTAAGTTTCAATCTTTCAAACTCCAACACATCTTTATTTCCCTGCATCTACTGTGCCCACTCTCCAGGGCTACTTCTTAAAGTCTTCCTCTCTTTGCACATGCTCTTCAACTACTCCATGTTCCTCGTCCTGTCCCTCCTCAGCAGTCCCTTCCTCCTCCTCCACCTCTTCTGCCTCTCTCTCCTCCAGCCTCTCCTGCATTGCCTCCTTCAGGGTCAGACTCCCTGCCTCAGAGTCCCTCACCACGCCCTGCTCTGCTGACACCTCTGGATGATGCCTCTTTAAATGTTTGACCACCTGAAACTTCTGTTTGGCTCTGTAGGAGCAGTGACGGCAGCAGAAAGGCTGCTGCTTGGTGTGTGAGAGGAAGTGATGCCTGAGACCGGCCGGCCACCTGAAGGCCTTGCTGCACAATCCACACGTGTAGGGCCGGTCGTCGCTGTGCTGACGCTGGTGGGTCTTCAGTACAAAACTAGTCTTGAAGGCTTTACCACATTTCTCGCAGACAAAGGGGCGCAGGCTGCAGTGCTGCGTGTCTCGATGGGCACGGAGAGCGTCTGCTCGGTTTGTGCGGTACTCACACTCATCACAGGCATACGGCTTGTCTCCTGCAGAGGATAAACACGTGTGTTATTCGCCCAAGCTACAGGAATAGGTTAACATGAATACATTTATTAATAAATATGTGGACATCATTAGCACAAATTTGTAAGTAAAAATCAAGTACATAACATGACCTATGTTTTTTTTTTTAGGCCCAGGCTTTTTCACCAATTTTTTAAAAGATTTTTTTTTATTTTAAAGACAGGACAGACTAAAGAAACCAGGGAGAGAGGGAGAGAGAGAGAGAGAGAGAAAGAGAGAGTGGGGAAAGTCTTAATGTTAGGCTGGTACCTGTGTGTTTGGCCATGTGGTATTTCAGCTGAGTTGCCCACTTGCATTTGTAGCCGCACTCCGGACAGAGATACTTCTTCTCCTCTTGGTGAACCCTCATGTGAAGCTGCAGCAGAAATGGTTAGAAAACAGGAAGAAACGAAAGAAAAATGAATGCAATGATTTAAGTATCAATTAAGTTTGAATGGTAATGAACTTCAAAATGAAAAAGTACATGGACTTGAGTTTCTGACGACTCAAAGTGCTTTTACACTGTAGGTCACATCTACCTATTCACAGAATAATGGCAGAGGCTGTTATGTGAAGTGTCCGTCAGTATTAACTCTACCCATTCATACACTACTAACGAAGCAGTGGGAGAAACTTGGGGCTACCGGTAAGTGTCTTGCCCAAGGACACATCAACATGTGGCTGCAGGAGCTAGGGATTAAACCCTTGACCTTCTGGTTGAGAGATGGCCGACTCAACCACAGAACCACAGCCGCCCAGGCAACAAACTACTAAAGTGACATAGTTGGTTCGTTTTCCTGTAATAATTATTCAGAATACTTCTTATCTTCAGTGTACTACTGAAGTGGCAAGCAGGAAAGTGACTAAAAGAGACGTTTTGGATTGTGTCTAAAAACAAACAACATGTTTACACTCTGTTAGTTAAAGAAATATTTTCACATGTTGAAAAAAATCCCTTTTCTGTTTCTTGAGGACGGTCATACACATTTTAACTGCTTTGAGAAAAATGATTTTACAACTAAAAACAGAACTTTTTGAAAAGTGATCTTTGGTAACTCAAAAAGCGTGACCATTAAGAACCATATAATCAATAAACTGAGTGTACTGTACCTTTAACCTGGACGGATCGGTGCAGGTGTAACTGCACTGCTCACAGCTGTAAGGCTTCTCCCCAGTGTGGATGCGAATGTGCCACGTGATCTTCTGTTTGTTCCTGGTTGAATACTTGCAGTCTGTGCATTTGTACAGACGTTTCCCCCCGTGTGAGCGCAGGTGCTGCTCTAACACCAGCTGGTGCCGACAAGCAAACTGACAGGCGCTGCACCTGAGAGGCTTGTCCTCCGGGGACCCCTCCTCGTGTTTGTTGAGAAGGTGTCGGGCTAACAGCTGCTTTGTTTTGGCAGCAAACGGACACAGCTGACAATGATGTGCCAGGTGGATTCTCTGATGGATCTCCAGGCTTTCTTTTGTCTCAAAAGCTTCCTGGCAGGTGCTGCACTTCACCTGAGGGTGCTTGTTTTCTTGGTGGCTCTTCAGTAAGGTCTGGCTGCTACACGTGAAGTCACACTGCTTACATGAAAAAGAGACCTGGAGCTTGTGCACACGTTTACAGTGCTTTCTCAGTGCAACTTCAGAGCTAAACTGTGCGTCACAATGGCCGCAGGAGTGGTGTAACTCCCCCGTGTGGCATCTGAGCTTGTGCCGTCTCACATCGTCCAGCGTGTAGCCACTGAAGTCACACAGGGAGCAGAAGTGTGTGGGCTCTTTGTCGTGGATACGCGTCTTGTGCTGACGCAGTTTGGTCACAGTTCCAAATGTTTTATCGCAAACGCCACAGCTGTGACGGCCGAGTCCTGTGTGAAGAGACTCATGCTCTTCCAAGCGATAGCGCCTCGTGGTGCTAAAAGGACAATATCGACACAGGTGAGGTCGTGCACCTTTGTGCTTCAGCGCAACATGCTGTGCCATGCATCGCTCCTGTTTACAGGTGAAGGCACACTGCTGGCACTGCAAACGTTCAGATGCAGCTACGGCAGACTTCTTTTTGTTATGGACGCTCAGGATTTGACAGCTCAAAGAATGTTTAGATTTGGCATTAATTGAGCAGCTGGTGCATTTGACTTCATCGAGTTTTAAGCAGCCTCTCTTTTTATGGCTTTCTAACCCTCTTTTCTGTCTGCACTTGAAGTCACAGCTTGGACAGGAGAAGGTTCGATGTTTCTCAGAGACTGTCCCATCGCCTTCACTGTTCTTTCTGACAACGTCCTCTTTTCCTCGCACAGACTTGTTGCCTTCCTCGTCATCATCTAAAGCTGACGATTCCTGATTCTCAGTTTTCCTTAAGCTCTTTCGGCATGTTGAGATGTGTCTCTCAAGTGTTGCAAGCTTAACTGACGAAAAACTGCACAGCTGGCATTTGAATTTTCCATCTTTTTTAGAGTGAAGGGGATGCAGTGGAGCAGTCTTTTCACTGCTTTCTCTTGAACACTTTGTTTTCACTTTCTTTTGTGCAAGTTCTGAAACCTTCTTTCTCTGTATTTTGCTCTTCTGGAGTCCTGACTCACTTGAAGAATGAGGGACTTTAACATCCGGTGTAGCTGTGGACACGCCCTCTTCTGGCTGATGAGAGACCTGATCATCTGATTCTGTGCTAATTCTTTGTGGGGAAGGAAGAATTTCTGTCCGAATGGAACTTGTTCCCTGATCCACTTTGGATCCTCCCTGACCTACACTTGAGTCGTTATCTGTAGTCAAACATGTATTCAAAACACCGACAAATGTCCTGGTTTTCCGCTGGACAGCGGGGCACTTCTTTGCAAGGTGGCTATCAAGACCTCTCCTCTGTTTGAACTGTGCACCGCAGGACTGGCACTTATGTCCCTTTGTCCTACCGTGACACATAGCCTGGCGGTGGTTCTTCAAAGTGCTCTCCTTACTGGTTACATAAGAGCACTTATCACAGTGATAAATGTCTTTAGCCGGCACCACAACCATCTGCACTCGTCCTTCCAGGAGCATGGCTTCTGCTTGGTCCTGGTCATGCTTCTTCATCTCTTTCAGACGGACCTCAGATTCTAGAGGCTGACTTTTCTCAGTCGGAAGAGAGGAACTGGTCGTTTTGTCATCATTCTCCAACTCGTGTATTTGAGTGACATGCTCTCCAGGTTCAAATAGTTGATGTGTACCATCGAGAGGCTCATGGTTATCTGTGTCACTTTGTTCACATTCTGCATCAGCCATGTCTACATCGTCTGCTTCTGATGAAGATGCAGAGAGTTCTGCTCTCTCTTGTGATTGGTCAGCCCTGGTGGGGTTCAAATTGTTTGAGTTTAGAGTTTGCTTTGCACAGTTTTCTTCCTCATGTTGATAGTCAGTGGTTGATAGTGTTGTTAAAACAAGAGTGCAGTACTCTTCTGAACTGTTGACAGATGTGGGAACATCGGAAATCCCTTCATTCGCAACCTCTTGAGAACCAACATCAAAAACATCCACAGTATTTGAGCCATCCGCGGTATCTTTCTTGGCACTCTGATCTGCTGAGCGATAAAGATCAGGCTGTTCCCTTTGAGATGTCAGAGGTCCTTCAGAAGTTGACTGTCCGGGCTGCTGTTGAGCTGCTGAAGGCTTCTTGTAAAAGTCCTGCAAGAACTCAGCAGAGTTCCTCTCCTTCTCCTTGGCTGCGTAGTTCTCGAGCCACGCTTTGTCTCCTGGTACGTACCCGTGAGTTTTCCTCTTGTGCAGAAAGAGGCTGATGCTGCTGAAAGAGGAATAAAAGCAGAGCGCACAGCGAAACTCTTTGAGCTTGGTGTGTTTGCAGTTCTCGTGGTTTTGCAGGGCTTGTCTGTAGCAGGTGGTGTACGCGCAGTATTTGCACTTATAGACGGACGGCTGCTTCTCCTCTCCAGAGTGTTTGACCAGCATGTGATTACGGAGCTCATACTTTCGCTTGCAGGCGTAAGCGCAAATCTCACACATGAGAGATTTGGCCTGATGTCGTAGTTTGTGGCTGTTGAGCTGGTCCATGCGGTGACAGCGGTAGGAGCACTGATCACACTGATACCTGGGAGAGGAGACAGAAAGTAGAGCCATAAAAAGAGAGAGGGCAGAGTAAACATCTGCACACTTTACTACAGCTGGTGTTTCATGCTGTCTAAGTGACTACCTAATGTTTGGGCTATCACTCCTAAGACACCAAAGAGTAGATCTGCTGTGATAAAGGTGGGTACGTTAAGGTAGGGAGAATTATGCAGCGAGATAAGTCCATTTCCTGATTTTTATTTATAGTACTGTATGTAAATGGTATCAACAAGATCCACACAGATATAAGGCTCAAGTTAAAGTTAAGTTCTCCTTTTCAAACCAGTGACAATAACAGTAATTTCATCTTGCAGAACTTAGGAGTTTCTTGTCTACCCACGCCCTCATTGGTTAGTTTTTCTGTTATTGGATATACAAAAGATTCTGTAGTATCCAAACTAAATGACAACTTTATTCTTTAACTTCAGTCACGAACACTAAAAAAAAACAAATAACCAGACGATCAAGACAGTGGTAGAATAGTAACACCTGGGATCTGCAAGGTGAAAGTATGCAAGGTAGCTTTAAGAAGAGAAATGTAAAAGCTTCTTCAGGGTTAATAAAAGGGATCTTGAATAAAGGGTCAATTTCCCTAGAAGAAAATATCCTATAATTACTTTTGCAAGAAACTTAAAATTAACACTTTTAAGTCCGTCAGAGGCCCAAACAAGAACTTTTTAGTGGACACACTTTGGTCAGCATATTTGTCTGCAGGGATTGTGTTGCAGCCTGTTTGGGGACTGCTTGACTACTTGAGCTATTCTAAAACATTTCACTAATCCTCAAAAATATTTTAGGAAAAGGAACAAAAAAAAAACCCATTAAAGGTGAAACGTGTGTAGCAGCTGAAGCATGTGAGAATCTTCTGATCAGGCTAAATATGTGAGCGTACCGATGGATGTGAAGGGGCATCCAGCATGTTTTAATTACAGCATTCAGTACATATAATCGCTTAAATAAAACCATAATTAGGATAATTCTGTAGTACTGTCCCAATAAAAACGTTCGAAGGTTGAATGAGAAACTTCTGAACGAGCTACCTGAGGTCTCCAGCGTGTTTCCTCATATGGACAGTCAGGTAGTGTTTCCATTTAGTGACGTATCCACAGTCAGCGCACATAAAGTTCTTGCTGTCTGAGTGAGTGAGCATATGTTTGGAGAGGTAGGACTCATCTCTGCACCTGAAGTCACACAGGCTGCACTTATGGGGCTTCTCACCTGCAAACCAAGGGAGAGAGTAGATCAGGAGATACAAGACATACTGTAAGGGGGGGGGGGGAAGCCATCCGAGCATTAAAAGTGTGTTCCTCACCACTGTGCATCAACATGTGTCTCTTCAGGCCACGTTTGTGGGACGTCACAAAGCTGCACTGAGAGCAGCGGTGAATCTTCTCGTTGGCGTGCAGGTGTCCGACGTGCCGCTCAAACTCCACGGGGTTAAAGGTGGCGAAGGAGCAGAAGTCGCAGCAAAGCTTGTCGCTCCCTGGGTGACCCTGCCGCCGGTGCTGGAGGAAGAGGGCTTTATTGGAGCAGGAGAAATCACAGTGTGAGCAGTGGTAGGCCAGGTGTGTCCGATAATGAGCCTGCATGTCTGTCTCACTTTCAAAGACGGCTGCGCAGGCGTGATGGCGACACTCTACAGCTCTGACTCCGTGCACATCCACAGAGTGTTTCAGAAGCTCTTTGTGTGACGAGCTCTGGAAAGAACAACCCTCTCTGAAGCAGTTTGTCAGCTTGCTGTCCGACAGGATGTTGTGCGTCTTCATGTGAGCCTTGAGCGACCTGCTCTGGAGAAAGCTCTGACCACAGGTGGGACAAGGGTAACTCTGACCGTCCTGACTTTCTGCGGCATGCACACTCGAGAGGTGGCGGCGTATTGCGTTCTTCTCCACGGCCGAATACTCACACAGGTGACACCGGTGAAGCTTTTCACCGGCCTCACGGAGTCGATGAACGCGTAGCTTGCTCTTGCTGGTGAAGTAACGTTGACAGGTGGGACACTGGAGACTGGGATCAGGGAAATGTAAATGCAGGTGCTCCTGCAAGTGGGAGCGCATCTTGAAGCAGCGGCGACACTTGGGGCAGGTGTGTGTGCGATAGACGCGCTCTGATCCCTCTGCAAGGTACTCTGATGGTACAGAACGTAATAAATAAATACATTTTGAACATGACAGAGATTTCAATAAAGATGTGATTACTTTTGTAAGAGATTGAGCATACTTCAAGAAGAAAGACAACTTTGTCTTTGTACATTTGTGTCACTGTTTTCCTATATTCTGTCAAACACTTTTTCACAAAATTATTTTGAGCCGTAACGGCCCACAAGCTTCTTCTTACTTATGAAAATGTACAAATTTAGAATGGGCGGAAACGTCTGGATTGGTTGACCATGCTTCACTATGTGTAAGCTGTATAGTTTGTTGGAGAAAGACATTGATTTGTACCTAATTTTATGTTTTGAAATCCCTCAATATCAGTGAAGTAAAATGTTAATGTGACACTTTTGCATGGTATGTAGAAAAAAAAAGATTTGGCTTAACACTTTCCTGCACAATTTAGGGAACTTGTTCAATATGACACCAGCACCTCTACACAGTGCACATATCCATGTCTATGGTCTTATTGTCCCGTAGAGTAAAAACATTAAAACAACATCTTTTTAATTTTGCACTGATGACTTATTTTGAGAGTCTTGCTTTTGATATTTTATATGAACTTGACGCCTGCTCACTATAATCTACACGTACCTTTGGATGGCAGTGGTGCAGTGTCCACTACTGAAGGTTTGTCTCTTTCTGTTCTCACTCTTTTTATGTTATGCCTTTGCCTCTCATGTCGTTCATCATTCCCCTCCTCTGGTGATGATGGAGTTGAGTTGGATATCAGTTTTCTTTTTGATCTGCTGGAGACTTCAGGCTGCTGGCGTCCATTCCTGCATACAGCTGTGCCTGCAGTCTCAACTCCTATGAACAGATGTGCAAAAACATGAACGTGAAATGATACCACAGCTATGGCCGACAAAATCAAACCATTTTAAATAGAGTGCAGGTTTAATGGAAAGACAGATAAGACTTCTGCATTAGTGTATCAAAGTGTCTGTTTACCTTGAGCGACAGTTTGCAGACGGTCGTGCTCCAAGAGGTGCTGACTCATGTCTTTTTCATTTTGACAGACAAACTCACACTGAAAGCAGCCAAAGGGCATGTGGCCCCGCAAGTGTCTCTCCATCTCCTCCTGTGTGACGAAGGACACTTTGCAGGACTTTACAGTACAAGGAATAAGAGTGAGACCATGTGTGGCCATCGAGTGGTTTTGATATTCCTGTCGGTCCATGCTGCTGAAAAGACAGCCTTCCTCGCTGCAGGTGAATGGGCCTTTAGGGTCATGTCCACTGTGGGTGATTTTGAAGTGGCGTTTTAGGACACCAGGCTTGGAAAAAGCCTGAGTGCACTGAGAGCATGTGTAGTTACTCAACTGTTTTTCACACGATGGAGCGGTCAACCTTTCTGAACAGAGGTGAGAAGCAAATAAGGCGCTGTCCGAGAAACTCTGTCCACATTTTGTACACTGATGACGCTCCATTGTCTCTGGAAACACAGAGCACACCATGCAGTTATAATGTGACACTGATAAAAAGGTAAGACTGACTCATTTTTGTACATGAATCAAGTTCAAATGACTATTAGTAAGTATCCACAAATGAGTTAGGTGTTGTGAGTTTTGAGAGGCAGTGTGAAAAGTTTTTATTAAAGTTTATAATGGAGGTTTAAAAAAAGACAATTGACGTTTTGAGAATTACAATTTTAGTGCTTGCAGGAGGAGCTAGTTTTTAAAGCTGCACAAGTGCTGCAGCACATTTTACATTTCCAACCTACTGCCTGAGTTTCCTCTGTTTATTGTATCTGAAAAACACAACACCAATAACTACGAGCTCAACCCTGTGCACTTGTGCATGTTGTTGTTTTTCTTCTTCTACGGAACGAGCCGTCTTCATTCATACTAATTGCAGCTGAGGTTTGACTATTTATGACAACAACAAAAAAAGTAGTATTTATACATGTAACATCACTGCTAACATTGGCTGTGCTAATGCTAGGCTAGCACATTTTTAATTTCCGTAGTATCTGATCAAGTCTTCAGTTCCTTCTGGTTATTCATTTACCTTTTTCGGTCCGTGCAGTTTACAGCAAAATGCACAAACTACATTATCATCCTACATTCATTTTTTTTTATCCATGTACGGGTTTTTTGTTTTTTTTTACCTTGGCTTGCGATGAAATAATATTCAAGGAAGGAGGAACGAATGTCTGAGAGCAGGCGACAAGTCGGAAGTATATTTGTCAAACACAGGAGGTGTAAGCAGAGGTCGCTTCCACTACTGAAACATATGGAGCAGATTCACACATCATGCCCGCATGAGGACTGTTTTTTTTTTTTCTTCCTGTAGGTTTATCTGTGTAGGTTGCGTGGATAGTCTCCAACACAGCGACACGAGTTGCAGATAAATCCGGTGAATCCGTGGGATGTTATTTTCCTGACTTCACATGACAGCATTCATCAGAAGAAAGTATCACCACATGTGAGGTATCAGTGACAAAGCGTCTCTCTTTGGATGCTGGCATAACTAGTGCATGTCCCAGCAATCTGTACATGTCACAGATTGAATGAGTTTGCAGCTCTGTGCTCCTGCAAAGAACAACTCCAGTCTGATTTCACTGGAGGCTGTGCACCAGCAACATGCCCCTGTCAGACTTTCTGGACGGCCTGAAGGACAACCCATACTTTGGGGCTGGCTTTGGACTGGTTGGTGTTGGCACAGCGTTGGCAGTGGCCAGGAAAGGAGCCCAGGTGGGGATGGTCTTCTTTCGCAGGAACTACATGATCACTCTGGAGGTCCCCAGCAGAGATAAGAGCTACCACTGGCTGCTGAGCTGGATCACCAAGCACGCCAGACACACTCAACACCTGAGCGTGGAGACGTCCTACCTGGCTCATGAGAGCGGACGGGTTCACACGCAGTTTGACTTCCACCCAAGCCCTGGGAACCACATCATCTGGTGAGAAGAGTTTTTTTTTTTTTTTTTTAGAAGTCTATTTCAGCACTTCACCAATACCCTTAAAAGTGAATAATGGTAATAATCAATGATGTCTAATTAAACCATTGTGGTCTGCAGGTATGGGAGGAAGTGGATCAGGGTGGAGAGGACCAGAGAGAAGCAGATGGTGGATCTGCACACTGGGACCCCGTGGGAGTCTGTGACCTTCACCGCATTAGGCAGAGACAGACAGATTTTCTTCAATATATTACAAGAAGGTGAAAGGCCCTGATATTCTGTTTGAGAGCTGCAGTACACTGTTGTGTTTTCTTTACCTTTTTTTTTAAGAGGTCGTTGAGCAGATTTGTCATTCTTGTTTTGCAGCCAGAGAATTGGCCCTGAAGCAGGAAGAGGGGCGGACAGTGATGTACACGGCCATGGGTGCTGAGTGGAGGCCTTTTGGGTTTCCTCGGCGACGCAGACCCCTCAGCTCTGTGGTCCTGGAGGATGGCGTTGGGGAAAAGATCGTAGATGATGTGAAGGAGTTTATTGGAAACCCCAAGTGGTACACAGACAGAGGTAGGGTGACCTGTTGGACGCTCAGTTTATTCATGTTGTGTGGAAGCATAATAAGGTTTTTGCTTGTTAAAAGGGTCTTTCTTGATGATGCATTCACCGACCATTTTTTAAATTTGAGAGCTGGAAACGACAGCTGCCCCAAAACATTTGGAGTCCTATGATGCACGTGAATGCATCATCAAGGCACCTCCTGCTCAAAACTGCAATACAAGCAGACAAAAAGAGGTGTAGTCAAGAAACTGAAACGAAAAAAGAGAGATCAGGACAGCAAAAAAAAAATTGAAGATAGAAAGTTGCTCTTGCAAAAAACAACAGAAATGATTAAAATGAATACATTTCCTACCTTAAATGGCCTGGTCATCTGTATGGTTATGTTAATGAAGTATTTCCTCCCTCAGGTATTCCCTACAGAAGAGGATATCTGCTGTACGGCCCCCCTGGGTGTGGAAAAAGCAGCTTTATGTGAGTACACTTTTGGAATACTTTCCTAGGCAGAAGCTTACTGGCAGATTATATGCCAAGTACTTATGCACAATTTACTCTTCATCTTTGTGACTCTTCATATTTCAGCACGGCTCTGGCAGGTGAGCTGGGTTACAGCATCTGTCTGATGAGTCTGAGTGATCGAAGCCTTTCAGACGACCGCCTGAATCACCTCCTGAGCGTGGCTCCGCAGCAGAGCATCATTCTGCTGGAGGACGTAGATGCTGCCTTTGTCAGCAGAGATCTGCTTCCAACAGAGAGTGAGTACAAAGCGGCTGGTGGGTAGGCAATTCAGTTGATGGAAACCAATGTAAAAAAAAAAAAAAAAGAGGATAAACCTTGTGTTTGGATGAAGAATGGATAGATGCAACTTTTGAGACGGCTTGTAGAGCAGGGTTTGTTCGGACAAACTCTTTATTTGTGTCTTGCGGTTTTCGTTCCCTTCTAGACCCTCTGGCCTTCCAGGGAATGGGGAGACTCACCTTTAGCGGCCTGCTGAATTCTCTGGATGGAGTGGCTTCATCTGAGGCCAGGATCGTTTTTATGACCACCAACTTCATTGAAAGGTACCGTTGGAAGAAAACGTTTTTTTTAATGTAATTCTATTGAAACATGTATGGAAGAAGAAGAAATTAAAAACAAAGCAATTGAAGCAAAAATACAACAAAATGAGAAAGGAAAATAAGGTAACTTTCAGTGAGATTTAAGTATACGCTGAAGTAATGTGTGAAAAGAAAAATACAGTTAGTCAAAACATCTACAAAAAGTCCAGCAGCCAGACTACATTTGGTAAGTCTCCCGAGCTGCTAAAAGATCACTTCTTCTAATTGTGTTCATTTTCTGTTAATGATAAATGATAACCTGATGCCAAATGTATTATTCTATTAAGGTTTCTGATTCTCCTAAATGTTAAAAGCTCTTGTTGTACACCTTTTTTGAGGAACCTTGAAGGAAATGAACCGTTTTAGGAAATACCCGTCTGCACTGTCTTTGCTGCTCCTCATTTCATTATATATTTTCTTCTTGCAACTGCTCTATGCGCCTTTGAATTGCCCCCCCCCCTGCGCGAGGACAAATAAAGTTTTTTTCTAATTTGAATTGAAAGTGTAAACTAGGTCCTTATATTGGACACAAGTGAGAACTTATATTGCTGTTCCTTCGAAAGATTTGGAAAGTAGCTACAGTTGTGGAGTGTGACTGCTAAAAAAACATTTTAAAACGATATTATGTCAGTAATCTGTTATCAGCCTGTTTTTCTACCACCTAGAGGGGGGAAAAGTAATTCACTTTCATGTATTGTATTTTCTGTATCATTATCAGTCATGCATATATTTTCTGCACACAGGTTAGATGCAGCTCTGATCCGACCCGGCCGTGTTGACCTGAAGCAGTATATTGGACACTGCACTCACAGTCAGCTTGAACAGATGTTCAGGCGGTTCTACCCGGACGTGGCCGCCTCTGAGGCAGAGCGTTTTGCAGAACAAGCGTTGGCTACACACACTGAGATTAGCGCTGCTCAGGTGCAAGGACACTTTCTGCTGCATAAAATGGACCCTAAAGGCTCTATAGACAATGTTTCCCAACTAAAAGGATGACGGGACTGCAAGGAGGTAGAGACTGATGACTGAAAAAAAGAGAAACACGTTTTTTTTAGTAATTATCGTCGACTGATGTGCACTCTGTTTGAAATATACGATTGATAACAAATGAATGCATTACTGTTCAGTGCATTGGACTACATAAAAGGAATATATTCTCCATCTCTGATGATTATCATGGTGTTCCCTGAGTCTGTCACATTAGATCCAACTGCTCGATGGGAAGTTGTACGTTTAAGAGAGATTTATTCATCCTGAAAAGTTCTTTTGAAAAGTACTAATGATTAAATACTCATCTCATCAAACCATGGTTCTTTGTTAATACATACCTGAGCTCATGGCACTGTCTGCAATTCATAAGGGAACAAGAAAAACTGGTTTGCATCTCTCAGCATGCACAGACAACAATTTAAGCTCTGCATGTTTTCTGATGCAGAAAACTGATTGTAGATTAGTGAGAATCGTGTGCATTAAGTAGCTTTATCCGGTTGTTATTACTATTTTAAACACTGTGACAAAAACCCACAAAGACAGTTTGGAGTGAGAACAGTATATTAAGATGTGATACTACTAGGTAAATTATTGAGCTGCTCCTTTTGCTGTGAAATAAACTGCTGAACTGTCGGTTTATACACTGAAAGGATTCTCTGCTCAGTGTGAGCCATGATGTTCAAACTACACTGAAAAAAGAAAATAGTTGGACCAACTTAATTGAATTGTTTCAATTGGTAATACCTAAGTTCTTTGAAATTAAGTTAATAAGTTCAATTAACACAATTGATTAAGTCAAATGTACTCAATAATTACATTTTTCTCAAATCAACATTTTGCATTAATCCAACTTAAAATTAAGGCAAGCCAACTTAAAGTTTTCAGTTTTTCCAACTCAATAATTTGCATAACCCAAAAGTAAAATACTGCTCCCTTCTAACCTATTATGGTTTCATGAAAATTACTTTTTGTAGTAACCTTACAATGAAAGTTTAGTTTGTTTAATATAACTAAAATTAAAATTTTAAGTTGGCTGAAAGTATGAAAAAAAACCTCAAAATTACTTTATTGTATAAATGTAAATAACCATTAACTTTATGGCCACCAACACAGCTTTCGTGCCATCACATTACACATTTGTCCTTTTTAAAACACATATGCACAAAATGCAGAAGTAACTGTTAGTAGGACCACAAAGTTATTCTGTCAGCAAAGTGCAAAATAGTGCAACAAAGTATTAAACAAAATCTCAACAAAGTGTTATCACAACTATGAAAAAGTGCCAAGAGTATACAGAAACCTCTTTAACCAGCTATAGCCAATGAATATTATGCATCTGAACAGTGTAACTGAACAATGGGAATGAAAAAACATGAACACTTCTCTTTTAAATCACACTGTCACAACTGTTTGTTGTGTAACTGAACACATCAAAACTGAAGTGCAACCTTTCCCTACAAACGGAAGGGAAAACTTCTGCCAAACCTGTTACAAAATCTGTAAAAGCACAATTTAGCACTAGGCCATTTGTTCTTCCAGAGGAGGAATACATAGTAGTGTGTTGTTATTGCGAGCTTTGAAGTTTGCTATACAGATTGTGGACTCTGGGGGACATCTTGTGCTGATGAAGCTGCATGACAATTTTTTTGGAGCACTTCAAAAGTGAAGCGAAGGTGTTTTGGGTAAGCTAGGTTGAGTGCATAAATCAAACCTAGAAGCAGGGCACAAGCTAAGGCAACCGAAGTCAGT
The DNA here is from genome assembly GCF_963930695.1 of Labrus bergylta. Classification (NCBI taxonomy): domain Eukaryota; kingdom Metazoa; phylum Chordata; class Actinopteri; order Labriformes; family Labridae; genus Labrus; species Labrus bergylta. Next base: position 18,133,692 of record NC_089207.1, on the reverse strand, counting down.
TCATGCAACACTTCCACGCCCTCAATGACGATGCCAATGTCTGCAGGTGGCTCCTGCAGTCCTTCCCCCTCCTTCTAAATGACAAACACTGCCATGGTGAGCTGCTCCAGGTCTCTCTGAACATCATCTGCTCCAGAGTCCTACAGAGGGGTACAGGACATAAACACAAATCATCAATGGCCTCACTTCTTACTGTGATGAAGTTTTTGGATGATGTACCAATATGTGTTATGTGCTGGGCTATGTCTTGGCTGGGTGTCATCACAAACCACAACCAGCAGAGAGAGGTGTGTCAATCTGACCATCTAACTGTAAGCAAGAACGATAAGATTTCCCAAAATGTCAAACTATTCCTTTTAACTTGTATAATCACCTAAGCCAGGCAAATCCTTCTTACTTATAAAAAATAAAAATATGTTGTGTATTGTTGCTGGGAATTACATTATGTCCAATATGGCCATGATCCAACCATGGTTCAGGTGTTATGGTTGTTCTAACATTTGAGAAAATCTCTCTTTTGTAGTACACTAAATCTAGGATATTTGTGTGTCCCTTTGACAAGATGTGCTGACATGCAAATAACTGTTGAAACTTACAAGATATTCCTTGATCAGATCATCTGCATCTTCTCCCAGGAAGATGGTGAGGGCTTTAAGCACACATGATCTCCGAAGATTAATGTCCACAGTCTAGAACAACAAACGTTGACTCATTTTATTGTTCTAAATCTCATAAGAAAGACATCCTTAGTCTTATAGCTTAATTATTACACTTACTTTTTTTTAAAAACAGATAGTCATTCACAAGCCCAGAGATTCATTATAGAAAGAAAAAAGGATGAGCTCAGTGGTGTAGTTTTTGAGTCGCTAAAAACATTCATGCATATGAAAGCCATGATCAGCATTGGCCTGCCCATATTGATGTATTTATGAAGGATACATACATATTGTGACAGCCCTCTTAGTTATGAAGGGTCTCGTTTGATGGTACAGATTTACCTTGTCCAAAGTGTCCATGATGTCCACAGTCTTTTGGCGTGTTGCTCCTCCTTTAGCATGGATGACTTTGATCAGCTGACTTGAGTGCATGTCTAACTGGGCCATGAACTTCTCAAGAGGAACAGCCATGAGCCTCTGGAACTCTGTATTAATCTAAAAACAAAACACAAAGACAGTAGATATAGTATTATGGGAAAAAATGCAACTTGTCTCATCCTGTATACAAACTCAGAACACACAAAGTAACCACTGACGCATACCTGCCAAAATGTCAATACCCCAGAAAGTATAACATGTGGAAATTAAAAATGTAAATTCTGTCTGATTAGGACAGAATTTACACTGTCGAACTATTGTATCAGACTGCATTAACTTTAACTAGGTGGACTTAATAAAGTGGCAACTGAGTGTAGATATATTATAAAAATGGGTTTAGCAAATGTAGGAAAGGAGGGGAGGAAGAGGAGAAAAAGGGAAGAGGGGAGAAGAGGAGAGGTGGAGAATAGAGGAGGAGAAGAGAGGAGGCGAGGAGAAGAGGGGAGACGAGGAGAAGAGAGACGGCAAATTGTGTCACATTGGACACCAAGCCAAAGGTTGTGGAACTGATCAGGGTCCCAAGCAGAGCTTTTGTAATCTTGCTGCCATCAGCAGACACCTCTCTGGAGAGGTTGACAGGGAATGAAAGGAAGCTCTGGAGTACAGAAGTCCTGAGGGCTAAAGATATGTTAGAGTTAGTTTGTGCGATCATATTATGACAGTGTGTCTTTCACCATGTTTACACTGTTCATCTGCATCTATGTACTTAAATATATGTATTCAGACTCATACTGGAAAGTGTGCTGGGCCTACAAGAAATGACGGATCTATTTTCTGTGTTAAATAGTGTAATACTTTTTTCTATAATTTCTCATTTTGATTTACAGACATTTGTCCTCCATTCTACAAAGACTGAGTTGTGCTAACTATACCAGTGTGTGTGTATGATGTGTTTATCAATTTGTTTCTGTGTATTTTTAATTGTTGTGTTACAAAATTGTAATACAATTTTTGCAAAACTATTAGTACTGTACATGAAAGTTATCGTTACAGCTCAAGTTGAAACAGGCCTGTAAACAATCACTTGCATTTCACCTTTACTATAACTGTTAAAATTACTTTTATTTTTTCAAATATTTTTTTCACTTCAACACACCAGCCTGTAAGTTACATACAGCCACATTTCAGCATGGTCTGTAGCACTCTGTTCTATTCTAGGAGTGCAACTTACTTTAGGTATTCCAAATGAGTTGTGTCCTGGCCAGAAGTAACCACTGCCAGTCATGAAAAAAATAAAAAAATGGAAATCCATTAATATAAAGAAAAAGGACATTTTCATTCCAGTGTTAAGTTTGATTTGTGTATGGTTAAGGAGTATAAATATATAACTGTCACTGCTCATTACCCCACCTGGTAACTGATTTATTTAGGACAGGGAAGACAGGAGTCTGCAGCAGCAGACACAAACTAACACAGGTGCTTATTAACACACTGGCACAACAACACTGAGCTGGGAAACTCTTCAAACAGCATTTATCACCACTGCCTCGATAATATCCAGCGTAAATACGAAGGCAGCCCTGCCACCGCACACCATCTACCCCCCCCCCCCCCCCCAAGTGAAATTTCAACCCTGTTTATGTCGTGATTATATGAGAATATTTAACATTAGTTTACTTTATCAGGCTGGCCCATGTGATGACAGTTTAAAATAATCTTCAATAGAAAGTGGCAGGAACACGTTTGTCTTAAAACATAAATTCATAAAGCTGATCATATTATTGGATTCATCCTGTATTATCATATATTTGTTTTTCCTCTTAAATAGTTATCCTGTCTTTAATAGGAAAACAAAAACCATGATCAGCTATTTTTTTATAAAGGCAAACTGATTTCAGGTCTGAGGCATAAACATCACAGTAAAATTCATTATACTTTACATTTAACTCCATGATTGTTTTTCTCTATTACAGAAGATGCCCTCAGATTCAGATCCATCAGCGACACCTGACAACAGGAGGACTCGTCCCCTGAACGTTTCCTGTCCTCTCTCGATGGAGTTCTTCTCTTCAGTTATTAACTCTTGAAATCAGTAGCACAAAATGCCAGACTGTTTGATAAGTCTGTGATTGAATAAATGGAAATGGAATCTCATGCGTATCTTGCTATGCTTACTGGCTTTAAATGTTAAATATTAAATAAGTTTGAAGGCCACGTTAGCTTTGCTATTGTCTTAGTTGTTGTTGGTCAAGAAGAAATTATTGTCAGTTCAAGGCCTTTTCAAATGTGAGCTATAAACTTAACTGCTAAATTATTTTACTGTGACCAACACGTTGTAGTGCTCCAGTTAATCAGAGACAGTCATGTCAGATTTTTTAAAAGTTTATTTAAACATTTTATGAAAAGAAATCTTCAATAAACAACCCCTGGCTTCATTAACCATGTGGAAAATAAGTAAGGGAGACCATCAGGTCCAATTGCTGGAACATAGGAGAAAGTATAAAAAATAATTTAACAAAGAAATCCAAACAAAAATCAAATAAAGTATAGAGATCCTGGATGATTGTTTGACTGTTAAAATATGATGGAAAAAAAGCAAATCCAACACAACCCGCCAGCATCTGGCCTTTCAAACACATAGCAACATCATTGAATATTGACCAGGATCTCTGTGTTTTATCTGACGATGACTATGGTAGCCTTCTCACTGTTGACTGTCACAAAGCACCAGACTCTGTCCACCTTCTTCAGTTGTGCAGACATTGATCAGCTCCTCTGGGTGATGGCAGAGAGGACTCTTCATCTGGGAGAGCTGCTGGTGTAAGGTCATTTCTACCACAGTGGATGAGCAGGGCATCTGGCACAGCTCTTAATCAGATGAAAAAAGGAGAGGTTCCTTCAAACTAAGTGACCCCAGCCTGACCACTGAACACGGGCGTGCAGACGAAGGTTGAAATTAGTCATTTTTAGGTTCTGTTGATTGTAAAATGGAAAAGAAAACATCACCTTTCTATTTAACATTTAGCTGGTGTATGACTCAGTGTGATTTTTATTTTAGAAGACTGTCCTCTTATGAAACTTTAAAAAAAATCATAGGATATATAACTTTTAACAGATGATTTTAACTTTCGCTTCGCCTCTGTGGAAGATGTCAGACCAGCTGCTTTTATAGTCTCCTTTGCCTAAATGAAGACACAAAAAACTATTGATTTACTGTTCACTTAAATATATTAGAAAAGCAGACATGAATCGCATTGCAAACTGTCAGTTTCTAACAAAATACAACATATCTTACCACCTGTAGCCTACGGTCTGTGGTGCTAACCTAGCTTAAAACAGATGACCCATCAACCCACGTATTTTAAATAATGATCAAAATAGCGGGATTTTTTAAAACAGTGTTTAAATATTACACTTTGAATACGGTGGTTTGTTGTACTTACACATTTCTTCTTAATAAGCCTCGTAGACCGGCAGAGCGCTTTCAGCATAGCTGGGCTGCGTAAGTCATCAGGGCAGTACGCTAAATGGGCGGGGCGTGTTACCAGGGCTCCTGCCCCCGGACCCTACTGCGCAGACTCTGGCTCCAAATGACGTCAAAATTGCAAGATGGAAGCGCCCCTAAGCGGCGTATTTTGGCTTCAAGAATGTTGAGTGGGAACATCTACAGTGCGTGCCCACTGGATTATACATGTGAAATTTCAACAAGATTAGATAAAGTATATAGGATTTAGTACTTATTCCTTGCAGTAGGAGGCGCTATGGTTAAAGTTGACTATTGTTATGTCTATGTGTTCAGAGGCCAACCCTGATCATACAAGTGAAATTTCAATCAGATCAGACAAAGAATATAGGATGTAGTACTTAGTAATTGCATTAGGGGGCGCTATGGTTGAAGTTGACTATTGTTAAGTCAATGTGTTCAAAGGCCAACCCTGATCATACCTGTGTAATTTGAGGTGGATCAGACAAAGTATGTGAGAGTTACAGCCACTTCCTGTTTGATTGCGAATGATGCATCCGTATGGCGAGAGCGTTGGACGTAGGTGTTTGAGCTTGAAAGTATTGTATGGCCAAGGTGTTTGCATGGTCCCCACCAATTTTGAGCGGGAAATGAGCTAGCTTGTGGTAATGGCTAATGCTAATTGAGAAGCAGTAAATTCCTGTTGTCAACAGGTGGCGCTGTGACTTATCCAAAAGTTTCAAAGATGGATGTGTTCAGGGCAGGCTCTGTATCATGTATAACATATTTGGATATGATTGAACCATGCATGCAAGTTGCCAAAATGCATATCAAACTTTGCACGCACGTCATGGCCACGCCCTTTGACGAGATAACGTGCAGAGCACAACGGGATATGTTGAACGTGTCTAGAACACACTGACACTGAGTTTGCGCTGATCGGATGAGTGCCCTCGGCCAAGATCCTTCAAATAGGAAGGCTGAAATCTGTGATTATTGTGAAATTCAACTTTAATTTGTGGACTTCCTGTTGGGTTTTTTGAAACGCTGCAAGAGGATTTTATGTCCGTCCTGACAAGCTTAACACACGTAGCAATGTTCATGAATGTGCGTCAAAAAACCCTCTATGGGGAGGCCATTTTGAAAGTATGAAGGGGGCGCCACTGAGCCATTAAGCCACGCCCACTTACTTAAACGATATAAGACTGACTCTAGTACCAGGATTATATGTATGAAGTTTCAGGTCTGTATGACTATGTTAAGTCCATGAAAATACTACTTCCTGTTTGATGGCGAACGACGCATCCGTACGGCGAGAGCATTGGACGTAGGCATTTAAGCTTGAAAGTCTTGTATGGCCAAGGTGTTAGCATGGTCCACACCAATTTTTAGGGGGAAATGAGCTACCGTGTAGCAATGGCTAGTGCTAATTGAGAAGCAGTAACTTCCTGTTGTCAACTGAAGTGTTTTTTGGTTACTGATATAATGCTGTTGTCAGTTTGTTGTGAAATTCACTGTTTGAATTTAATTCAATGTTAAGAAATGAAGTGGTTACTAATAAACATACTTGTCACACAATAGTATTTATTGACTTATCTGAGTGTATATACCTTCAATATTTGAGGTGAGGAGCTTACATTAACTTCCTTACATAATCCCAGTTTACCCTTACAAATATTTAATGTGTCCTATTTACATGGTCTTAATTTTGTAATAGGATAGCCAGAATGTTTTTCCTGTTGGCAGCTTGTCTCCTTGCCACATTGTGTGCATGAACCAATGACAAATATGACATATTCTGATATTTATCTGTCTTGCCACCTCAGATGTTCCTGATTTTTCGACTGTACGATGCATGTGCCACATAAGAGTTGGACTTAGAAACTTTTTTTACAAAGTGGCACCTCAGATGTTCCTGATTTTTCGACTGTATGATGCATGTGCCACATGTAGACCAGCTGCTGCAGTTACAGGGTCCTTGGCTTGCTCTCGTATTACATATTATTCATAGCCGGGTAAAAGTTAAACCTGAATGCATGAAAAGTATACTATAGCATTAATAGCATGCTAATCATATTTCAACCACGGGTGTTATGTATAAATGACAGAAGATATGACAGATTGTTGACTGTTTTCTTTTAATTATGTTAATTATTTTTTTACATGGTCGATAATCAAAGTCAGAGTAAAACACACAAACAAACTACCAATTAACAAGTTGATGAAAAGGCACCCAGTTTGATTAAAGCAGAAATACAAGAAACGTAGCCTTCGCCAGATGAATGAGATCCGTCTCCGTTACATTTACTGTGCCCGGATGACAGTCAAATACTGCTGAATTAACTTAGACCCGACGTCACAGGTAAATGTTTTTGTCCCATGTAAAATAAGGACAATCAAAATGAAGCACTTGTCAGCTTATTTCACTACACCGTAGCGGCGTTTACCTCCAGATGGGCCGTTGTTTACTTCTGCATTCCATGACTGGAAACCAGTTTAACCGGGGCCAAGCATACTGCAAAATAACCAACGACTGGCAGTCATACTACATACTACTGTTGAACGCAGTATGCAGTATGCAGTATGCAGTATATACTGTATACTGATTTAGATAGTAGTCTGTAGTACGCGGTTTCGAAAATGGCCAGTGTCTTCTAGTGATCAACATATCCCATATGTATGTGTTGATCCCATATCAACACATATTGTGCTCTAAACGTGGCTATGGCATTCGTTCAAAGTTTGACGTGCATTTTGGCAACTTGCCAAAAAAGTAAATGGTTATATCTCTGCCATGCAGTGTTCAATCATATTAAAATTTCTCATACATGATACGGGGCCTGCCCTGAACACATCCATAATTTAAATTTTTTGCTTAGTCACAGCGCCACCTGTTGACAACAGGAAGTTACTGCTCCCCAGTCAGCATTAGCCATTGCTACAAGGTAGCTCATTTCCCGCTCAAAATTGGTGGGGACCATTCAAACACCTTGGCCATACAACACTTTCAAGCTCAAACACTTACGTCCAATGCTCTTGCCATACAGATGCATCATTCGCCATCAAACAGGAAGTGGTTGTAACTCTCATATACTTTGTCTGATCTGCCTCAAATTACACAGATATAATCAGGGTTGGCCTCTGAACACACTGACATAACAATAGTCAACTTCAACCATAGCGCCCCCTCCTGTAAGGAGTAAGTACTACATCCTATATACTTTGTCTGATCTACTACAAATTACACATGTATGATCAGGGCTGGCCTCTGAACACATAGACATAACAATAGTCAACTTTAACCATAGCGCCTCCTACTGCAAGGAATAAGTACTACACAATGCTCAATTTGCTCCACATTTCATAGCTATCATGACAGTGCCAGCCTGATGCAGCTCATTTCCCGCTCAAAATTGGTGTGGACCATGCAAACAACCTGGCCATACAACATTTTCAAGCTCAAACACCTACATCTTACGCTCTCACCATATGGATGCATCATTAATAAATAAAACTAATTTTGTTTTGAGGTACCCGGTCAGAGTTTTCAAGGAACCATTTGATGTCTGTTGGAGGTACTTCTTTTGTTTTCTTTTTAAGCTTCCCTTCAACAGCGGGTTTAGGGTACCCTCTTAAGATTCAGGATCAGTTTGGGGAACCATCTAGTGTTTTTTTCAGGTACCCCTTTTTGCATCTGTTTGATTGTTTTTAAGAAGTGATTCCTCCTGTGTTTCAACTCCTCTTTGGTTTAGTTTGAAGGTACCTTCCGTGTCTTTTTTAGGAACCTTAATCCTTCTGTTTTAAAGTATCTTTAAGCAGCTGGTCTTAAGTCCTGGTTGAGGTTCCCTATCTGTTTTAAGGAACCATTGAGTCCGTTCGTGTTACCCTTTTGTGTCTGTTAAAAGATACAAAACTTTTGACTTGATTTGACTGTATCAAGGAGCCTGAAACCATCAGCATGTTGAGTTTATTCAAACAGAACAAAGTCCTTAAAAAAGAACAAGTTGTTTTATGATTCACTACGGATCGATTAATTATTGATACGGTCACAAAAAGACACGATGTTCCTTGAAGAGTCACGTTCAGATTAGTGGGTCGACACACACAAACACACACGATCAGGTTTATAAAGACATAATCTGGATCGTCTCCAGGACTCCTGGACCCCATGAACAAATCTCACATTAGGCCCCTCCCGCACAGCAGCTTTTCTTCTTTTTTCCCCGCGCGAACTTGACGTCAGTAGTGAGTTTACCTGTGTTCCACTGCTGATACGATGGCTGTTCCAGTGTACCATAAGTGAACACCTCTTTTGGTCTGTGTCCCCGCTGGGATCTCCTCACCGTCTCTGGCTCTGCTTGGTGTCCCTCGTCGTCCACCATCACATCATGTTGTATTGTGTCCTGTTGTAGTGTGTCCTGTTGTAGTGTTTCCTGCTGTAGTGTTTTCTGCTGGTCTTCCTCCCAGGTAACATCCTCAAGAGCTCCGTCCTGTGCTTGTGTAGGAGTCTCCCTGATGTCCTGGGTGTCTGTTTCCTCTCTGACATCAGGGCGAAACTTAAATGCTATGGCACTTGTGGTAAGTGTACTCCTCGTCAGAGCTGTCTGTGTTGTCATGTTGAGCGTTGTTAGCAGTCTGTTTCTGTTTATTAAATGTTTTCTTTCCTTTCTGACTTTGTGCAGGAATTGTTTCTTCCAGGGGAAGGTCATTAACTGGCAGGAGCAGGTTCCTGTGGAACACACGGAGTCGTTTTGGTCCCTTCTCAGGTTGCACTTTGTAGACTGGTCCATTGTCAACTCTTTCTACAACACGGTGTACAACTTGCTCCCAGTAGGCTCTCAACTTGCCAGGTCCTCCTCTCTCTGACAGATTCTTTACAAGCACTCTGTCACCTGGCTGAAGAACAACACCTCTGACTGCTTTGTCATACTGTCTCTTGCCTTTCGCTGAAGATTGTTCACTGTTCTTTGCTGCGATTTCATATGCAGAACGCATCCTCTTTTCCCATTTTTGTGCATATGTGTTTCGATCAGGTGTCTGTTTCTTTTCTTGGTGGGAACAGTAAGTCAACAAGTAAGCGTGGAGGTCTGCCATATAAGAAAAAGAAAGGGGAAAAGCCGGTGGCGTCATGCCTCGTGCAGTTGTAGGCATGCACAATATGTGGAAGGTGGTCCTTCCACTGACTCTTTTTTCCCTCTTCCAGGGTGCGCATCATCTGCAGTAGTGTACGATTCAGTCTCTCAACTGGGTTTCCCTGTGGGTGGTACGGTGTGGTTCTGGAATGATCGATACCAGCCAGCTGCTGCAACCTGCTAAACAAACTGTTCTCAAATTCTCTCCCCTGATCGTGGTGGAGCTTTTCAGGAAATCCAAAACGAGGGATGAAATCCTGGAATATCTTCTCAGCTGCTGTTTTCCCAGACTTGTTTTTTGTTGGGTACGCTTGAGCAAAGCGTGTGAAATGATCGACAAGAACAAGAATGTACTCATAACCTTGACTTTGCTCCAGGTGGAGGTAATCAATGCATACAAGCTCAAATGGACTGCTTGTAGAAATGTGTCCCATTGGTGCCCTCTGTGGAAGGTTAGGACGTTTCTGTTTGATGCAGTCACATCTTTTGTTTACATAGTCCTCTATCTCATGCTGCATGTTTGGCCAATAAAACCTCTCGCGGGCGAGATGAGTTACTTTCTCTGCACCCACATGTCCCATTTCATTATGCAGAGCCTTTAATGCCATGGGTTTCAACTTTTAAGGGAGGACAAGCTGCCTGTTTTGTTCTGTTTTACGATACAGAATTCCATCTTCCACATGAAACTTATTCCACTCGTACAGGAGTCTTTTTGTGTCTTTACTCATGTTTCTTTTGTCTTTTTCGTTTGGAGTCCACTTTTGCATTTTTAAAGACACAATTGCCTTGATGGCTGGGTCTGCTTGCTGTGCTGCACAGATGTTTTGTGGTGTGATGCTGGAAACAGTCTCTGGTGGCACACCATCTGTATCATCATCAGCAAGATGCAATGCTGCAACCCAAGGCACATCACTTTCTTGAACTGCTTTGCTGCCTTGCCATACAGCAGACACAACCTCAGGTGTCAATGTCTCTGTGTGTTCTCTCATGTCATCCTGCAGTTTCATAGGGTACCTTGAGAGAGTGTCAGCGTCTGCGTTCATCTTCCTTGGTCTGTACTTTATGTTGAAGTGAAAGTCAGTCAGCTCACCTACCCATCTGTGTCCAACAGCATTCAGTCTGGCAGTGCTGAGGACACAAGTCAAAGGGTTGTTATCTGTATAAACTGTAAATGTTGGTGCATGATACAAATAGTCACGAAACTTGTCACATATGGCCCACTTGAGAGCCAAAAACTCAAGTTTACTGGAGTGGAGGTGATAATTTCTCTCAGCAGGTGTTAAAGTCCTTGAACCGTAACCGATGACCCATGGCTTGTTGTTCTGACGCTGGTATAGAACTGCTCCTAAACCATCATTGGATGCATCAGTGTGCAGAATGAACGGAAGGTCAAAGTCTGGATAAGCAAGGATTGGTGGATTAGTCAGCACCTCCAACAGTTTGGCTACGACATCACTGTGTTCTGTTGTCCATGTGACGGGTGTTTTTGATGGAAGCTGTCCTTTGTCTTTCTCCCTAGCTTTACCTTTAGTCTTGCTTTTCTGTTTTTGAGTGTTGCTCTCATCAGTTTGAGTGGGTTTCTGCAGAAGTTCAAACAGTGGCTTGGCAAGTCGAGAAAAATCTTGGATGAAGGAGCGGTAGTATCCCAGAAACCCCAGCAGGGACTTCACATCTCCAACTGTGCGAGGCTCTTTCTCTTTGAGTGCCATAACTGCAGCCAAGTCCTGTGGGTCAATTCTGACTCCTTCTCCAGACACCAGACGGCCAAGGTAACGAACGTCTCTTTTAAACAACTCACACTTGGTTGGCCTCAGTTTGATGCCGTGTTTTCTAATGTGGCTGAGAACGTGTTTGAGGTGGTTTATGTGATCTTCAAAGCTGGTTGAGTAACACAATACATCGTCAAGATATGGAGCACAGCATTTGTCTCTAATACCTTCCAGCACGCCCTCAATACATCTCTGGAAAGCTGCAGGTGCATTTGTCAAGCCGAATGGAATTCGTATCCATTCGTACAACCCCCACGGTGTGCTGAAGGCTGTGAGGTGTCTTGACTCCTCACTCACAAAACCTTGGTGGTATGCACTGCCTTGATCGAGTATGGAGAACCATGTGTTGCCCCCCAGACTGTCAGGCAGGTCTTAGATTCATGGCAAAGGATGATGATCTGGAACAGTCTTTTGGTTCAGCCCTCTGAGGTCTACACACAGCCTGAGACTCTGATCCTTTTTGCGGACACAGACTACTGGGGAGGAGTAGGAAGACACAGATTTATGGATCCACCCTCTGTCTAGGAGGTTCTGCACATAGTCTTTCACCTCTTTGTACAGTGGCTTGGGTATGGAGTTATAACACTTTTGAACAGGGTTGTTGTCTGCCACCTTAATCTTTAGCTGTAGATTAGGTATACAACCTATGTCTCCTTCCCCTCTGGCAAAGACGTCAGACTCCTCGTAAAGCATCTGGCGCACAATGTCCTGCTGCTGTTGATTGATGCTCTAGATTGACTGGAGAATGCCACTTTTCCTGTGTGTGTGATTTGGCTGAGCTGTTTGTTCCCTCACTGATGTTGTTTGAGTTAACCTGTGCAGTACATAGGTGTGTGTCACATTTTGACTCTGCTGGCTGCTCTGAAGGTTGAATGAAACATACTGGCTTGCTGTCTATGATTTCTTCTATACAGCCTAAAACTGTTCTTGGTGGTAGGAAGATGTCATGTTTGGTCGGGTTTGAGACTGGTATTTTAACATTTTTTGAGCCACCAGGGGGCACATCAACTAAGGCAGGAAAAAGTTCTAGCCCCTCAGGCAGAACACTGTCTAATGTTGGTTCAAATAACATCGTCCCTCCCTGTGGTAATGACCTAACGCGACAATTCACTTCACATATTTGGCTGCTTGAAATTTTGAGTCCTCTCTTACCTAGTTTAACTGAGTCATGTCTAGGTTTCTCTTGGACTGGAGCTTCACTGATTAGAGAAACGATAGTCTTAGCTGTCTCTCTGTGTAGCTTTAATGCCTCTGCAAGTAAGTCACTTAGACTGAAACTTCCTGGCTTCTCAAGGCTCTCTAGGATGATTTCCTCGATCACATTAAAACCTAGCAATGGACAGCTCACACAGCTTTGACTCACTAACATGGGTACGTTAATGCTAACCTTACCATGTTTGATACTTTTGATTTCGACTAGTAGTTCAGCCCATCCCTCATAAGGGACATCAGTCCCATTAACTGCTGTGATTCTGAGTGGATCATCTGGCAGTAGCTCTTGTAGTGACTGGATTTTAACATCTGGTAAGTTTTTTCTAGCCAAGATTTTCCGAGTATAGAAACCTGAGCTCCACTATCGAGTAACATGTTTGTCTGCACATCATTGAGATAACAGGTAAGTATACATCTTTTGCCTATCAGCTTTGCTACACGATTACCTTGTCTTACTCTGTTTTTAACTGGTATCTGGACATTAACTTGAGATGTGGATTGATGGCTGGATACTGTGACAGGGGACGCTGGTCGTTGTTCGGTCACTGGTGGTCCTTCCCCAGTGACCTCATCATGTTTCCTGCCGTCTTAGGCTTTGACAGGCAACCAACAGCTCTGTGTCCTTCCTTACCACACTTAAAACAGTGGTAGCAGTTTGCATTTCCTTGAGCTATGCACGGCTTGCATCTCCCCCTTGTGGTTGACTTGGATGACTCCACAGTTGTCGCTGAGTTGATCTGGGACATTGCTGGTGTACTGGTCGCTGGGGTGAAAGCTCTCTCTATAGTTTTTGCTAAAGCAGAGACATGTGCTGTTAGTTCATGGATAGCTGTGCGGTTTGCCTGGACTTCAGTTTGTGTTTGAAGAACACTGGCTTGAGCTTCAGCTTGAGGTTGTACTGCATGTTGCTTCTCTTGTTTCTGTGTGGCATTGACTGAGACGGGTTTAGTTTTGTGTGTCTGACCTAAGCGTGTCTGTCTCTCAACCTCTTCACTAACTGCCCTTGTCATTATCTCCAAGATAAAATCATCAGTGACACTTGTGTTAGTAATGAGAGGTTTGAGGTCTCGCCTAACATATGCATATTTCTCACCTATTCCTTGATACAGTGAGTGAAGAAACACTCCATGGACAAGTTTACTGTCGTACTTAAACTCTGAGCTACCTTGCTGGGAAGTTAATAGTACTCTCTGTTTCAAGCCCATTAACCTATACATAAACTGCTGTGGACTTTCTCTGTCCTGCTGTTTTGCATTGCTAAGCTCCTGAAATAACTTTGCACTACTCTTGTCTCTTAAGTGTGCTCTAAGGAACTGCTTAAGCTCAGCTACAGTTAAGCTGTCTTTAGTCATCAACATATCTTTAAAGTTACCAGGCTTTATGATCTTAAAGACAGTGCGAATGACTTCTGTCTCTGTGAAATTCTCAGCTAGCCCTTCATCAATCTGCCTACACAGTAAGCTATAGCTTACATCTGAGTCTGAGTCGGAAATCTGTCCACTGTGTATTCTGAACTCTCTACGAGTCAGTAAAGAAGTGATGTCTGACACTTTTATCACATCAGTTACTTTACCGGCTACACCTGGTGATTTGTCTGCAGTCACACTAACTACTGAAGGTGTCCCTACTTGTCCAGTCTCTGCCGCTAACTCAAGATGCTCCTCTGGAGGCAGTTGCAGTTCAGTGATGAGATCATTGAAGATTAACAGGCGGCTCATGCCATCGTCCTCTTGACTTGCCAACTCGTCACTTTTCAAAAAGTCCACGATGAAGTCATAGAGTTCAACCTCTGTTGCATCTTCCCCTGGAAAATCTTCCTTTACCTCATCCTTGATCGAAGTTGCCAACTTGTAGAGCACATTGCTTTTAGCAGAGTTGATCAGGAACTCATTTAGCAGAGTTGATCGGGAGCTAATCCAGGACGAGCCCCCAAAATTGTTGCTCCCCCGACCTGGCCTAGGGGTGCCAGGGAGGAGTGTATCTTTACCCTGCAGTGGTCTGTCTGTATGTAAATACAAAGAAGCAACAAAGTATAGCTGTGTTCAGCTCGGCTGCAGGATTTATTCTCTGTTTCCTTTACATATTAAACATACATCTTCTCTTCTTGAGTCAAACCAGAAACATACACACATAAATTAGACCATGAAATGTTCACATTAACTCTCCGTATGATTTCTAAATCATTATCAAAACAAAACAAACCCCTTTAATGTACCTCAGCATTTCCACGTGCTCCCTAAAGTTGCATTAGCAACAGGTGCGCTAGCCTAGCATGCTAGTGTACATCTTCACATTTCTACTTTTCACATATACATAACTGTAAAAATACTCGGTTTCAAACCTTATACTTCACTGACAAAATTCCTAACACTATTAACCATTATACTGGTGTTTATGCATGTGGTTTTTAAGACATTAAACCCACCTGTATGTAAATACAAAGAAGCAACAAAGTTTAGCTGTGTTCAGCTCGGTTCAGCTCAGCTGCAGGATTTATTCTGCAGATTTTGCCTCTTTGGGGTATAATGCTCCTCACAAGCGACCTGGTTTGGTATTGTAATAACATTGTACTTCGCTCAGTGCACTGGAATCTGGCTTTAAATAGCTATTTGAGATACATAAACATAAAAAAATATATTGGGGTCTCTTTTTAACTCATTTAACTTGTTCATTTAGCAATGAACTGTATTTTCACTATAATTAACTTTTACAATGTCCCAATGGCTTTGAACCAATGAATCTTGTGATCCATTTTTAACCTTTTAATAACCTTTGTTTTTTTAGCTTAAAACAAAACATATTTTTCAACCCTTTACATCAACTACTGCTGAAATACACTTTTTAGAATGTATCAGGCTACAAGATCACACAGAAGATGTTAAAGATGCTTTATAAGAATGTACACTTGGGCGCCGATAGTCTGGTGGTTAGGTTGCGGGTCCCATGTACAGAGGCTATAGTCCTCATCACAGCGGCCCTGGGTTCGAATATGACCTCGGCCCATTGCTTCATGTCGTCCCCCACTCTCTCCTCACAGCATTTCCTGCCTCTCAACAGCTGTTCTATTTATAAAGGCAAAAATATCTTTAAAAAAAAAAACAATGTACATTGATAAGACTCATCTAATACAGTGGTTCCCAAAGATGGGGTCGGGACCCCCTGGGGGGTTGCAAAACACTGAGAGGGCAATCGTGAGATTCCTTCCAAAAACATATACAAATTAAAATTATATATTTATTTACTTTTTATTTTACCCATAATTCTGAAAATATATACAAAAAATGTAGTTCAAGAGATCGTTTTATTCTGTTTTTAGCATTTCTTACAATAAATTTCTAAAATAATGTTAGCAACATAGTCAGCCAGGCTGTGTGTAACAGTTAATGTTTTAACCACCTCCATGGACAGTGTTGGTCCTCAATCACTAGAGACTTATATTGGGGGTCACGGGCCGAAAAGTTTAGAAACTCTTGCTCTAATAGTAAGAGGAAGTATGTTACAATTTGAAAATGCAGCAAGCTTATTTTATTTGACTGATTTGTAGCTGATTGTCTATCTTGGGCTCATCCTCAAATGATCAGACATACGAGCAGATGTATTTATCATCGTGGAAGTACATTTTCTGTGTTCTTTATAGTCTCTTTTTACATCAGGAAATCTTAATTTTAACATGATGAAGTACATTTCTGTACATGAAATAACACCGTTGCTCAACATCCTAGTAGACAAAGTTTATCTACACAGCACCTTTCAAAGTTCTTCATGGTGTTGTAGTAAATGCATCAAATCAACAATAAAAATCCACATAAAAAAATACAAGGGGAACAGAAATAGGACACTAGTTAAAAAACACCTAGATGCTTTGCTAAACAGATGCATTGCTGATGAAAGCTGCTCTGAAGATTTCTCAGAGTCCAAAGACCTGAAGCTTATTGTGTAAGTATTTTAAAGCTTAGAAATGACCGGCTGTAAAGTTATGTATTACATACATTTTAGCCACTGCACTGAAAAGGAGATTTCTTGGTATGGTTGGAATGTTTCTTTGTGGCTTTTTCTCCTCTGGTTTTGTCCCTGAATTGTGTGTTGAGAGGGTTAACTTTCGCTGTGTGACGTGGCTCCTTCCTGCTCGGCTACTCTCCTGGGTATAACAGGATCCTTGCGCAGTTGCTGCTCAGCTCTCCTCATGGCTGCACGGCTGTCCCGGAATCTGATATGGAGGAATGGCAGCTGGTTGTTGTCAAATCCTATCTGCAGGCCCCAGGTCTGCTGCAGGGGAAGCACCTCGTCTGGACCGAGGTCCCTCTCTAACTTTCAGGACAAGCCTCGGACAGTAGAGGACCTTCCACACGTCAGTGTCATGGAGATGCTCTACAGGGTGGTGTTTCAGGGATTTTACAACCGTCTGCACGAGTTACAGGTACGCTCTGAGGTCAGACAGGAACAACAATATCAGCTGATCTAATCTGCATCTAAAAATGCTGCATGCTTTCTTTGCGATGCATTTCAGAAATCCCTGATATAACTTCGCATTGGTTGCAGAGTTGACCTTCTGAAGCTGTGATATAAGTGTTTGCAATGCATAATAGAAAACGTCAGGCTGGTTGTGTTACCTTTGTTCCCATAGTTACAACAACAACATCTTACTCCCCCAGAGGAGAGGCTTGTTTTCCCACTTTCTGCTGGGTGAACACCCCTTATACCCGCTCACTTTGAGATATCTAATCATCTGCTTTACATGAGACTTATTACTCAACAGCAAATGCGTTTTATTAAAGGGATGGACAGTGAGACTTTGCTGACTTAAACAATTTACAGCCAGCTATCGAGCAGAAGATCAAGTTGTTGTTGTATTCACTTGTAACTTAACTCTTCTTTTTCCTGTCAGATCCAAGACAAGCAGCGATACGGACACATCTTCAGAGACGGAATGAAGGCAGTGTCTGTGAACACTCCTCAGCTGCTGGAAGAAATTTTAAGGAACGACGAGAAGTTCCCTTCCCGAGGGGACATGTCTCTGTGGACCGAGTACCGCGACATGAAAGGACTCGGTTACGGACCTTTCACAACGTAAGACCTCCACAGATTGTTTAACGTTCACAACAATCCTCATCTCCCAGCTGTTTCTTCCCCATGTCTAAACATGGGATAGAAATACCACACGTTGGAGTTTGTAATACTTATATAAGGGCTTTCCTGTCTAAAGTGCTTTCATGTGAGAGGGCTGGATTGTCGGTGACCTTCTCGTAACACTTTGTCAGCGTGTTTCTAAACCTGGTTTTGCAACATTCTTTCCCCACTTCTGTCGGCCTCCTCCACAGCTTTATCTCGTTGGACTCACTGGACACTTTGCATATTTTACTTTCTGCATGTTAGATGAGATGAACCTGAGAGAGACCAGAGTGACCCAGAGTTGCACAGAGAGACAGAGTGATCAGCATCCTTTTATAAGGCATATCAACGAGCCATCGTGTCCTTTCTATAGGATTGGACACTTAATTTGCTCTCTGTATTTTGGGCTGAAGCTCTTCCTATCATGTCTTGCCCTTGAAAGGTTGAAGTCTGATGACTGTAGTATCTTATATGTCCTCACCAGGCCAAATTCAGTTTCAGTTTAGATCCTGCTGGCAACGTCTGTTTTGTTATTTAGCAGCAATAAAATCTTTTTTTTTATAGGCCAGAGCGACAACTTTCCCCCTGATGGATTTAAAGATATGCAGTTCTAAATGACTTCTGTTCTAGTTAAATGATGCTCTGGTTCGTTACTCCCAATGACCCCTTCCCATTAAGATCCCTTAGAAAGCTGCTGCTCCTCAAAACCCAAATCTCTGCAAAATGTAGCAACAGATGTCACTCTCTCGGCTTGGCTGCAAATCAAATCTACCTACAGGTACAGTAAAGATACCTGAACATGAACGAAGTCTGCTTTAACTTTCCCCACTTTTTTTGTCCCACTCAGGGAAGGAGAGAGGTGGTACAACCTGAGGGCGATGCTGAACAAGCGTATGCTGCATCCAAAGGACTCTGCACAGTACGGTGGTGTTATCAGCGAGGTTGTTACAGACTTCATCAAGAGGATGAACTACCTGCGTCAGAGCAGCCCCACAGGAGATCTGGTGCCTGATGTGGCCAATGAGCTGTATCGCTTCTCACTAGAGGGTAAATAAGAAAACAGAGAAAAGTTAAGTTGTTGCTCGATCGAGAACAGCTGAGTGCTGAGTCCAGTGCATTGTGAATGTTCACTTATTGTAAAATAAATTCAAGTTATTTGCCTTGTGTTGCTATACATTTTTGATGCTGTCTTATTGAAGTTCAACTACAACCAGGGCATTGCAGCCCTTTTTCTAAAAGATTCTTCGTCATTTATACTCCTTATCTTGAATCGTCACCTTTCCCAATCAGGTATTGCCTCCATACTGTTTGAGACGAGGCTTGGATGCCTTGAGAAGAAAGTCCCTGCAGGCACTCAAGACTTCATCAACGCCATAGCCCAGATGTTCTCGTACAGCATGGCTGTGGCTATGTCGCCCAAATGGAGCCGCACTTTCCTGCCCTTCTGGGGGCGCTACATAGCAGGCTGGGACGGCATCTTCAGCTTTGGTGAGTTGTTGTGTAAACACAGCTTAGTGGCTGGCTGCTTTGGCCTGATCTATGCTTATGTGCTACATATATTCAGAGCTTACACTGTTGCATATTTCAGTTACCTATGGTGTTGTGAGAAATTTCACCAAAACAATGGCGGCAAAAACTGAGTGGATCATGTTACAGATGGAGCCTTAAATCCTTCAGCTAAGATTTCTAAAAGTATTGGACCACAGAAAACAAGTCTCAACAATTATGCTTTTATACATTGAAACTATAAATCACCATTAGCATTTTTGTTTGTGGAAGTCAACAGGCTGTCCAGGTGAGCTTCAAACCAGCATCAAGCTCACAGTGTCTGCTGTGGTATCAGTAGGATGCTTAAGTTGATAGATTTCTTCAAAATGCATATTTTGTTAATTAACTAATCATTATGTATTTTCTGTTTTTCCATTGATCTATTATGTTTCAAGAATAAATATCATGTCTTAGCTGTTGGACAGGTTGGCCATTTTTTGGATTTCATGTTCAGAGTTTTATGAGATAAAAAGGACATCATTTAGTACAGATAATGTGACGCTACAGCAATTAGATGGTTAGATTGCCTCTACATAAGCCATTTTTTTTTAAACTTTGGTTTATATAGGTGTAAGACAAATGAATGAATAATCATGTTTATTTCTTGAGTTGTATATGTAAGCTTTTGCCTTCTCTGTTTCCCTGTATCAAATATGCTGTTTGGTGTAACTTCTCACATGAGACTGTTGTATGTTTTACACACTAAACTGAAAAAGTGTATTAACCCAATAAGTAAAACTATTAACCTCTTATTGTACCCAAAAACTCACAAGATGTATTTTATTTGTCAGAGGATAATTTCTGTTTTAAATACTTAGCTAAAATTCTCTATTTCTGCTCATATTTTAGCTAAAGAGCTGATCGACAAGAAGCTGGAGGTCATTCAGCAGCGTGTGGACAAAAAACAGGAAGTGGAGGGTGAATATTTAACATACCTCTTCTCAAACACCAAGATGAGCACTAACGACGTGTACGGCAGCATCGCAGAGCTTCTGCTTGCTGGAGTGGACACGGTAAATGCAATCTCTTCCTAATCTCTACCTTCTTATAAATGATTACCTCCAGATCAGAGCTGATACTCAAATTCAGAGCCGCTCTGTCTGTTTAATGACATTTCTTTGTCTTTAAGACCTCCAACACCCTCACATGGACGCTGCACCTGCTGTCCAAGCACCAAGATATCCAGGACAAACTTCATGAAGAAGTATGCACACTGGTACCCACAGATCAGCACCCCACTGCCGAGGAGGTCACCAAGATGCCGTATTTAAAATCTGTCATCAAAGAAGCACTGAGGTAAGGCTGCTGTTCAGCTTCCACTGTGGTGTACAATCGTGATTCTGGAGTTGTGGTCAAGATTTCAGGCTCTATTTTTTTCTGCATCACAGAGTTTGGACATTTTTTCAGATTCAACCAGCCTAAAGAAAATTACATGATATTAGTCATTTTTGTTTTACAGAATGTACCCTGTGGTACCCCTGAATGCAAGGATCATTACGGAAAATAGTGTTACTATTGGTGGATATCAATTTCCAAAAAATGTGAGTCTAATTGTAAACTCTTTTTCTGTATTTTTCTCATGCCTTTATAATGTAAGTTTATTGTATTGTTGTTGGAAAGCTCCTCAATCTGTAGTGGTACAGGCTTTTTACTAAATTATTGATGTTTATTCTGTTCATTATAGCTTGAATAACTACAACTGCTGCTAAATATACAGTTCATATATCCCCAAAGTCAGAGAAAATACATAAAAAAAGACCAAATACAGAACATCAGGGTGTCAGTTTTTTTTTATCTCTGGACTGTTGTCTTTTTCAGACCGCTTTCACGCTGTGTAACTATGCCATCAGCCATGACGCTGACACATTCCCGGAGCCGTACACATTCAAACCAGAGAGGTGGCTCCGTGACGGCCGAGAGAGGCCAAACCCTTTTGGCTCCATCCCGTTTGGCTTTGGTGTGAGAGGCTGTGTCGGCCGCCGGATTGCTGAGCTCGAGATGTACTTGGTTCTGTTTAGGGTAAGTGACAAGAGGGAAAACTCTATGCAGTACAGTAGGGAGCCCCTTGAGGGCTCACAAACCTAAACCAAAACAGTGACCCTAAATCTGCAAATTCTGCAACGACAGTAGGAAACCTCCCTAAGGGGGCACCATCTGACAGCACTCACTCTTGTTGCCCTGCTAAGCATTGCATGCTTTATAGCTGTGAAAATCAACGTTTGTAAAGACAACAAAGAAAAATGTTAAAAATACACATTATTGTAATACGCTTTAAAACCTTTAATTAGAATAATTTTTCGCAGAAGGAAAAAGAAGGTATCTATTGAGGAGGCTCTGGATCAGTGGTAGAGTCAGTCATCTCTCAACTGGCAGGTCAGGGGTTCAATCCCCAGCTCCTGCAGCCACGTTTCGATGTGTCCTTGGGCAAGACCCCAAGTTGCTCTCTCTTTGCTTATTAACATGCTAACTAGTAGCATACTGGCCCTATTCTACATGACCGTAGTTTATAGCTAATAAGCAATTAGATAAGATTTTGACCTCAATACCTCCTAATTACTGCTTAATGATGATATGATTTTAATGCTAAAAAATTTGCTCAGTTGGCCCTTTTTAGGGACAAAGTAAGCGAAAGCCTATTATGATCATAATTAACATACAAGAACTTCCTAACTCACTATACCTGTGTTATAAAGGCTGGTGAGGCTCTGTGTGTTTTTATATGGCTGCAGTAAGCCAGGTACCTCAGTAATAAACTGACTACAATAACTCTGTAAATGTCTTTTCTCTCCAGATAATCAGGACGTTTCAAATCCATCCAGACCCCACAATGGGAGAGTTAAAATGCCTCAGCCGCACCGTCCTGATCCCAGACCAACCACTGAACCTGCACTTTGTGGACAGAGGAGGCGGAAATGAAGCCTGATTTTATTGATTTCGATCTGTTGGAATGCAAATACTGCATGAGAATGTAAATCTTGTTATACACACAAAAAAATATACTATGCATTGGATATAGAGAGACAGTCAATCAGCAAAAAAACAAGTGATCCAAAACATATTTTTAATCATATATTTTTTTATACAGTATGTGAGGCCTTATACAAAGAAACTAGCTCTAAAATATATGTTTTATATTTGAGTGAGGCTGAAGAACCGTTGTGCACTTCTGTTTTGCAGTACAAAAGATTTTATAACAGGTGGGGATCGTTCACACAGACAAACCCTGACAGATGCATGAATGACGCCATGTTTTTAATGAAACAAGGAAAAAGAAAACAGAGTAACATGATGGATCTCATCGAAGTTTCATAAAATGTTTGTGGTTCAACAAAGTGGGTTAGTACCCTCCTTATCATACCTGTAAAAGAAAAGTAAATAATGTTTTATTGTCTTACTTTACTGTTTCCTCCTTTACTTTAATCACTCAATACATATAAAGTCAAAGTCTGAACTGCATGCAAGAAGCATTTTGTGTTGTCATTGTGTACATTGAAACTATATATGAAATTACTCCAGTCTCGTTACCATTCATTATAGGTTAAATCAAAACATGTCGAACAATATTACATATCTTAATAAATCACAATAAAGCCTTGTGACTTTTTATTTACTGCCTCAACTTACACTGCTTTACTTATTTATTGTTATGATCAACATTGCAATCCTTCCTTTTGCTCGGTGTAAACAAACATGAATGGAGAGTTAAATGGGAGAGGCTAGTCTTCCTTAGTAACAGATGGATTGTGGGGATTGTTGTTTATTCGAAATTGATCCTTCTTCACTCCGCTTACTTAGACAGGTCCCTCTTTTCTGCTGGGTTTTTACAAAATAATCAGTTTCACCACTCTGGAGACACTGGATAATACCCTCCTGTGAGCATAGGTCCATATTCCATGTAACTATCCACTCTGCTCACAGAAAATTTTCCTGGTAACAATAATAAAATCCCACATTAAAAATGATGAAACAGAGGTGCAGATGGCCCTGGGTTTAGGTCCAGCCCCATGTACGGAGCCTATAGTCCTGTAAGTGGAGGCCCGGGTTCAAGTCTGACCTGTAGCTCCTTTCTCTCTCTCTCTCTCTCTCTCTCTCTCTCTCTCTCTCTCTCTCTCTCTCTCTCTCTCTCTAACCAGCTGGTGGTTAATAAAAGGACTCT